>NC_133327.1:62079699-62697199 GCF_042186555.1 Aquarana catesbeiana
TGACTTTTAAAAGCAAGTATAAAAGAATAGTAGTGGAAAAAAAAGCACTTGTGGATTTAACTAACAAGTTTTTTGGTATAATTCTCCTTTAAGGGGGTGTGGCAGGGGGTGTGTCCTATGCCTACATACTTTTGCTAATAGGTGTCCCTCGTTCCCATCTCAAAAAGCTGGGAGGTATGACTAAAGATCTATACTGTATAGAGGAAGCAGAACCTCCTTCCTAACATTGTTGATCTCCCTAGTGATATCGAAAGATCTGTATAGGCAGATCAGGGGTGTAACTACAGGGGTCGTAATTGCGACCTGGCTCCATGCTCTGGGGGCCTGTGCAGCACCCATGTACACCTGGCTAGGAGGGACAGTGGGGGCAGCATATAGAGGAACCGATCCCCTACATTTTTCTTCTGCAGCTGCTGAAAGCTTGCTTCATTTCCTCATCCCCCTGAAAGCATTCAGTGGCTGCAGGAGGAAAATGGAGGAGATTGGTTCCTTTATATGCCACCAACCCTCCTATCCAGCTTCCTCTTCTTTCTATGCCCCCAGGCCCCTGTGTGCTCCCCTGCCCCCCCCCCCTTATTCCCCACTGCAGTTCTGATAGCTTACCCCCGCCTCTTTCCCTCCGGCTGCTGCAGGGGATGTGTCAGGATGGAGATCAGGGAAAGGGCTAATAAATATGTAATTTACTGGCCCCTTCCCTCTATTAATGGACAAAGTCAGCAATCGGTACTGATCACTGACTCTGTTCATTCATAACTGAAGCATAGTGAACTGGGTTTACAATGCTTCAGTATGTGAGCGAATAGGAAGCTCTGTACAGAGCTATTCATGTCCATTCATTTTATGCAGCTGAGGCTGCAGAGATGAGGATAGAGGACTGTGTCCTCAATCTCCCTTCTCTGGCTCAAAGGTGGAACATCACTTCCTCCTACCAGGGATCCCTCTAGTGATAACTAAAGTTCTTTTATAGGTGAATCAGGACCTCCTTGCTTCTGCTGTGATCCCTCTCATGAAACACCCCAGAATTCTATCTGTTTTCCCCACTCTCTGACTGTTATGCTCACTCACTGGCTTTAGTACTCTTTCAATGACCATTGACAAGTATGTAGAAAAGTACTTTGGACTCTTCTGATTTTTCTAATCCATATACTTGTTCCAGGTGTGTGACTTAAAGTAACAAAACCAGAGGGTCAGCATATTAGTCAGACAATTAGCATTTTCAGCAATGGCAGCCCAATAACTTTTTCATTACAGATTTCCTTTAAAGCAGCTTTAGCTTTCAGAGTTATGCCCCGTACACATGATCGGAAATTCCGCCAGTAAAAGTCCGATGTGAGCTTTTGGTCAGAAATTCCGACCGTGTGTATGCTCCATCGGACTTTTGCTGGCGGAATTTCCTATCGTGTGTAAGGGGCATAACTCTGAAAGCTAAAGCTGCCCTCGGAAGTGGGAACAAGATACCTGTGAAAGACAGGTATCCTGTACCCCCTCCCCCCCAAAAGGTGCCAAATGTGGCACCAGAGGGGGGAGGAGTACAACGAGCGGAAGTTCCACTTTTGGGTGAAACTCTGCTTTAAAGTTTATGATGAATGTCAAAATGTATTATATTTGAATTTTAAAAAGTCCATTACGGGTGATGGTTCCTGTGATATTGATTTGTGAGCCGGATGATTGATAGGCTTCAATGTGGTCCACACAGCACGAAAAGTTGACTGTAGAGTCGCACGTGAATCCTCTGCTAATTGGGGATATGGTAATCTGCGAAGGTTTGGCCTTTCTGTACACAGCAATTGTCTTGTTTCCTGGATAGGCGCCATTAACCATACAAATAAAAGTTCCTGCAAGATAAAAAAAACATAGCATATGTTATAAGGGAAATAGAGATATAAAAGGCAGGTATTTATTTTTTTGTTTTTAACTGCTTGCATATCTTGAGCTTACTTAATACGCCCCACAAGTATTATACAAGCACACTGAGTGTTTGTGGCAAGCCCTGTCTCTCTCCCCCTGTTACCATCCCTTTACTATTATTATCAGCAATTTCTGGCTGTTAAAATGACAGCACTGCCCCTTCACTAGAGTAGAGCAAATAGATGTACACACTAGTTTATGTAGTTTCAGGATAACCAATGGATCCTGTTCCATGTTTCTACAGTTTATAGAAGGGATAATTAAAACTCCCAGCCTGAATATTTAGCAGGGCCTGGGCAATCCCTAGGGAGGTGTGCTCAGATGGTGGCTTGGTTGCTGTTAAATAGTCTGGAGCCCTGAGAAGGCTGTCTTTTTTACCCCCTGTGGGAATGGATCATTGAGCTGAGAGGAGAGGGGCTGTTTGCCCCTGGAGCCCTTTGGCCTAAATATGACACTACTTTGCAAGAGGTTGCAGCTATGGACTGTCTGTGTACCAGGAGTGAGTAAAACATCTTTCTGTGTGAAGCTACTTCATATTCTACAGCTATGAACTGTTGACTGTTCCAGTCTGCCTTTATCTGTGCTCATACTACTTCATGGTCCCCAGCTGTAAACTATGGACTGTTCCAGTCTACCTACATTAGTGCTACTGCTGCTAAGTAAAATGTCCTCTGCAGAATTGTACTCAAGCATTTTAGAGTGTCCCATTCCCCGTGGTCCCCTCCTGTTGCAAGTTTCTACAAGCAAATAAACTATAAAAAGACATCCCCTAGATTGTTTAATGAGCGTGAATGGACTGTTGCTGTGTGCCTGGCTGCCTCTGCACTGTGACCTGAAAAAAGTGTGTGGTCCGCTCAAGCTCAATAGGGAGGGGGTAGGTGGACAGTGCATCCGCAGCTGCTGCTAGACTGCTGACAGGGGATGGAGCCCATCCTGGCTCCTGAAAAGGTTCAAGAAAGGAAGAGTAACCCCTGGAAGTTGCACATCTATGGTGTCCTACTGCAATGAATGTGGCAACTGCAGCCTGGACTCTGACCAGGCCCCGCCCCCAACGTGTTTCACTCCCCCCACGGAGCTTAGTGCCTCTGCACTGTGTTGGGAAAGAACCTATTAAACTACAGCGGCCCCTTCAGGGAAAGTGCTACATAAACCATAAAATAAAACATGATACGTATTAACACCTTACAAGTAGACGAGGACGATGACTTCAATAATACATGGTATTTAAAAATCCACTATATTAAAGAAGTAAATCAATGATAATATTATATTGTAGTACCAATGCAGAAAATTAAGAGAACTCCAGCTTTTGAACTAATTTACATAGTTTGTTTGGGCCAAGCTGGCCCAAACGAACTATGTCTCTCCCTAAGCTGTCAGCCCACTGCATGTGCAGTAAAACGGGCATGTCCGGCTCTGTGACTGACCGGAGTCGCATGATATCACTCCCGCACATGCACGCAAGAGCCGCTGGTCACGGCACTCGCTATTGAAGCAACGGCACAGGCGGCCGCTTCTTCACAACACATGCGCCAATGATATCATTGGTGCGGTGTACAGCAAATACCTCCTAAATGGCGCACGTTTATGAGATATTTACAGTACCTATAGTAACAATTGACACAGAGAGGTTTACAACCTCTATAATAAACCAAATTATAAAACCAAAAATGTAATATATTTTAGCCTACTAGTGCTGTTTCTGCATTCATGGTTTTTTTTTTTTTTTTTTTTAAAGTGGACTTTCGGTCATTTTTTCAACTTTCCATCTATTAAATCTTCTGCGCCTTTGGATAGTAAAACATAATTTTTTTCTGCCAGTAATTACCTTATACAGGCCACTTCCTGTTTCTTGTCTGGTCATTAGCCTAGGCTTATGACATCATGCACAGCTCTCTCTCTCTCACTCTCATAAGACATTGCCAGGAAGGGAGGGGGGATGAGTCATAAGAGGGCAAATGAAAGTTGCAAAGCTGCAGGTGCGCCTCTGTGTGTCTGTGTAAATCCAAGAAGTGAACAGGCAGCAGATTCAGCTGCCCACAGTTAAAATGGCTGCAGCCAGACTTAGTGGAGGGAGATTTCTTTAGCATATTTGGCAAGTACAGAATCACAGTATATAGGAAATAATATGCAAAGTGGTTAGGGTTAGAGGGAAGCTTCAAAATGGAAAAGATGCTTTTATTACAAATTATGTGAGCAGACTGCAGTTCCTCTTTAAGTTTCTTTTGCTTTATTATCACTTGGTAATCATGTAAATAACACACTTCCCAAAAAGTGCGCTATAAACAAAATGAACAAAAAAAAGCAACAATTTTGAAAATAACACAATATTTTTTACATTTTGCTATAATAAATACCCTCAATTTTTTTTTTAGAAAAGCTAATTCTTTCCTCAGTTTAGGCCAATATGTATTCTTCTACATATTTTTGGTAATAAAAACCGCAATAAGCATATATTGATTGGCTTGCGCAAAAGTTATAGAGGCTACAAAATAGGGGATAGATTTATGGCATTTTTATTATTATTTTTTTTTTTTACTAGTAATGGCAATGATCTGATTTTTATCGGAACTGCGACATTATGGCAGACAGATTGGACACTTTTGACACATTTTTGGGACCATTGACAGTTATACATTGATCAGTGCTATAAAAAATGCATTGATTACTGTGTAAATGTCACTGGCAAGGAAGGGGTTAACACTAGGGGGCGATCAAGGGGTTAACTGTGTTCCCTCAGTGTGTCCTAACTGTGGGGGATGGGACTGACAAGAGGAGATGACAGATTGTTGTTCCTAGCTAGTAGGAACTCACAATCTGCCTTTCCTCTCCTCACAGAACAGATATTTGTGTGTTTACACACATATATCATTGTTCTGGCTCTTGTGCCTGTGATTGCACGTGGCCAGCGGTCATCGCGACCGCCAGCCACGAGCATCGGCACTCCTGCAGTGCAGCGGGTACACACGTGCGCCTGCTATACTGCTTAACCTCCCTGGCGGTATGATTATTTCGGATTTTAGGTGCTGAAAGCGGTACCATTATTTTGCATGGAAATTTGGCGTTTTATATTGTAGGTCTGTAAATCTTAATAATAACAAACTTAAATCTGTCCAAACCAGAGTCTAGTAGATATCCCGGGTATGATAAAGTTTGAAACACAAAAACATAAATTATAATATAATAAATAAAAATAAATAATTAAAAAAAATTAAAAAAAATAGTAATAAAATAAATTTCCCCACAATTCACTATCGCTCAATTCTGCAAGTGTTCTAATTTACTATCACTGTTTTCTAGCTGGTCTAAAGCCACTTTTGACGTAAAGGGACACTTTTTGGTTGCTATGGACAATCTCCAGTTTCCAGGCAGAAAGAACAGTGTATATCATGTAAAACTGCATGCAGGGCATGGGCCAGAGCAATGGGGACAAAAGGGATGTGAAATCATTTCATACAGTACTGTAATCTGTAAGATTACAGTACTGCATGTGTTATGATTTTTACTTTTTTTTTAATTTGCCGCCAGGCTCCGCCCCCCGTGCGTCGCGCCGCTCGCAGGGAACGGAGCCTGGCACTGAGAGGCTTCGGAGGAGGACAGCGCCCTCGGACACTGCGGGTGACATCGCAGGATCCCTGGGACAAGGTAAGTAACACCGCCCCAGGATCCTGCAATGCGATCCCGAGTGTGGCTCGGGGTTACCGCTAATGGTACTGAATTTCAACCCCGAGCCACACTTGGGAAAACCGCCAGGGAGGCTACAGGAGCCGACGTAAAGCTATGGCGGTTCGCGGGATAGTGCCAACCTGGCATAATGGTATAATGACGGCAGCTGGTCGGCAAGCAGTTAGAAAGTGTTAGTTGGACTTTAGTTTGTTTATTGATTAACTAAAGGCCTTTAACCACTTGCTTACTGGGCATTTTTACCTCCTTCCTGACCAGGACAGCTTTCAGCGCTGTTGCCCTTTGAATGACAATTGCGCAGTCATGCAACACTGTACCCAAACACAATTTTTAAAAATTTTTCACACAAATATAGCTTTCTTTTGGTGGTATTTAATCACCTCTAGATTTTAAAGTGGATGTAAACCCACTCTCATCCTTTCTAAACTACTGCCGTAGGGGTTATCTATAAGGATATACATGCCTCCTGCATGTATCTTTACCTGTCAAATGTCTCCCCTCTGTCTGTTATGAGACCCGAAAAACTGCATATTCTGTGGGTGGGTCTGTTGTCTGGAGCTCGGTGGGTGGAGTCGTGATGTCAGTAGACTCCCCGCCCACCTCTACACTCCCCTTGTCAACATGCATTTTCTCCTGTATATTTCTTACACTGAACTTCTGCTATGATCACTAACATCCAGTCAAAACCCAGAAAAGTCACCACATTACTTCAGCATGCCCAATCATGTTGAGGTGTGGAGCAGCCAATCCTGGGAGAGCTAGAGAAGAAAGGAGGAGGGGATATGAAGTACACAGAATGTCTCTCTCAGGCTTGTGCATAAGATATATAAATCACCTGTCACTCACAACAAGGGGGAAGAACTGACACCTATTTCTCTGTGTGTCAGTTTTTATCTTTATTATTATTAAATGTTATTAAATTTGACATGTCCATTAAAACAACCTTTATAACATATTTATATTTATCACAAAAAGTCAACACATCTTTATCCACTTCCCAATCCCCCCCCCCAAAAAAAGGGAAACTTTCCTCTCTCCCCCTCCCTCCATCCCCCCTCCCTCCTCCAAATATCTTATATTAAATGTGTTCCCAATTCACCCAAGCCAAGGAGAAAAAAAAAATTAAGAGGCTTCTATGAGCCATGACTGTGTCAGTTTTTATCTAACTGAAAAAAGATAAGAGGCTTGCTTAGAGCTGAATTAACTCTTTGTGGCAAGACAGGACACAGATGACATTAAATCCTATACTGTGCAAGGTGCAAGCCTTAATTTAAAAAAAAATGGGTTTACATCCACCTTAAATTTTTTGCCACATAAACGAATAAAAACTGAAAACTTTGAAAAAAAATGACCTTTTATATAGTTTGCTATACATTTTTGCAAACAGGTAATTTTTCTCCTTCACTGATGTGCCCTGATAAGGCTGCACTGATGGACACTGATAGGCTTCACTGATGGGCACTAATGAGGCGGCACTGATGGACACTAATAGGCTGCACTGATGAGGCGGCACTGGTAGGCACTGATGAGGATGCACTGATAGGCGGCACTGATGGGCACTGATAGGTGGCACTGGTGGGCACTTATTGGCAGCACTGGTGGACACTGATTGGCAGCACTGGTGGGCACTGATTGGCAGCACTGGTGTTGGGGACTGCACTGATAATCAGGACACTGATAATCAGTGCCCTGATTATCAGTGTACATGTCCCTTTTTGGGAAGCTGGTTATCGGCTGTCCTCTCCTCTCCTCATGCTATCAGCATAGACAAAGCTAATCACGTGGTAAAGAGCTGCTGATTGGCTCTTTACATCAATCTGTGATCAGTAGTGTCATATGACGGCACCCCAGAACTAGCCGGCCGCGCTGTAGCCATCATTCAGCTATAGCACAGGCGGCAAGTGGTTAAAAACAATATGTCCTTTGGCTACACTGTCCACAGGGTGACAACGCTGCTGTACCATTTCACTGCAGAAAGAACAGTGTTTTTGTAAAGAGGAAAGGATCGCTGCTATTCCCAACCAGCCCAGGTGAATAAACGATAAGGAGCAGCCTCAGCCTAGATGTCTCCACCAAACCACACACCCTGATGCATTTTGCCTTGCCCACTGGGGCTTAGTCATGGGTATTGGTATTAGGAAAAGCCTGCACCCAATATTCTGAGACACAGGGATTTGCTTTCACCTCTACTATGAGTGACACTAAACGCAATATGTTGCATGTTGATGCTAGTGACGGACTGCATCATATATTACATTTTTTATTTTGATCATAGTTCTATCTTAAACACTGTGTGAAATGCCAAAATTATATATAACCACTTGCCGACTGCAGTACATTTATATACGTTGCAGTTTGCAAGTGGTTTACTGGGGTTATAGCTGAAGCTCAGCCAAAACCCCAGTATCTTTTTCCTCAGCCGGCGGCTGGCTTTCTCAGGAAAGCAGTCCGAGCAGCTCATTAGCCACTGGATCGCCCTACCCCCTCCTGACGCTTTCTGGTGTCTCTTGGGCTTACCGTTTTCACCGGCGCGCCCGAGAAACAGTCCGACGGTGCAGCTGGCTGGTCACAGAGGCATTGAGAGACTAGATCATCTCTGATCGCCTCCATGGCCTTGGATGACCGGAGCAATGTCATGGCGTTACATCCGGTCTAGGGTGGAAGTAAGCACATAGCATTTTTTTAGATCTTTTGCTTTAAAAAACAAATATCTTTTGCTTTTGAAGGTAAAGGAGAGATTTGGGGTCTTTTTGATAATTTTTACCCCAGATCCCTCTATAAATATAATTTCTCGTACAAGGAATATGTAAAAAATCCATGGATTTTGTTGTTGGAATGTCCGAACAATGTCCGACCGTGTGTACAGGGCATCAGTCTTCAAGTGGATAAATATACAGGAACCTGTCCTGGGCACTGCCCTTCCTCAACATCTTCCAATAGTCTTAGATTTGGTACTCCCATAGTTTAGAGCGGGAACCACATTCCCACTATTATGGGATGCATGAAGTGCCAGACTGAAGACTGTCATTCCTTCCTATCAACCAATCAATTTCTCTCTTACTTGTTTTAATATCCTCTAGTAACTGGTACTAAAAGAGCTAAGTGATTACTAGAAAGGAATTGTAAACCATCTGAGACATAATACATTAAAGCCTGTTGATACTGATATGTGGCTGTCACACACAGTTAAAACCTCTGCTTTTTGTCATGATTTTAGATGCAGAATTTAAATGTTGGCTGGCCCTCAACAATGTAATAATATTTCTGTTTTTTCCAGATCAATCTACTTACCATTCCAGTTCACTGACGTGATATTGGATGGGATTGTCAGAACAGAATTACAGGTAGACCGATCAGTAGTTTGATATTTAGGATCAATGCTGGAGTTTGCGTTGTCATTACCCAAAAAATACCAGGCCATATTCTGTACGTTCATGATACTACATTTACACGTTAATGTGAGGATATCCCCTTCCGAAATACTGTCTGAGTTTCCAGTGACGTTAACTTCATCTAAGCAGATAGTAAAAGAGAACAGAGGTTTAACAATCATATATGCATTAGCATGTTCACCGTACTAGTCCTTGGCCACAATGCATTTCCAACAATGGAGCCTGTAATCATGTAGCCTTTTTCCCCCTAGGCCAAGGGTGCCCAACCTTTTGAAGAGCGAGGGCCACTTAAGCGACTTGGTAACTGGTAGACATGTGCAATTCGTTTAGTTCCGAATTCGTTTTTTAACGAATTTTGACAAATTTGTTAATTCAGAAATTTCCAAATTTTTCAAGTTCCGAAATTTCTGAATTTTAGAATTTCCGAAATTCCGGAAATTCGAAATTCGGAAATTCGAAAATTTCGGAAATTCGAAAATTTGAAAATTCGGAAATTTCAAAAAAGCATAAAAACAAATGAAACGAAAACTAAAACGAACAAATTTTTTGTCAGTGCACATGTCTAGGAACCGGTCATGCAGATGACAGGTCCGTGTTCGCTCTACATATGTAGAGTGGACACAGACACAGCCCACTATACTCTATGGGCGCTCCGGACCAATCCGCCTACATGGAAGGGGACAGATCCCATTCTGTTTTTTTCGGAGCAGGTCGGATTGGAGGTAAGTAAGTGTAAACGGACACTATAGAGATGAATGGAGGGTCCGATTGGGTTCACCTGAAAAGCAGACAGATGGACCCGATCGGACTGAAAGGGGCCTAAAGCCCCATACACACTATCAGTTTTTCTGCTGAGTTTGTCCTTCAGATTTACCAAGACCATATAATATGAGGTCAAACCTTAGGAGCTTCAATGTGTATGCAATCAGGCAGGCCCTTGCACTACATGGTTTTGGTAAACCTGAAGGAAAAACTCAGCAGAAAAACTGATAGTGTGTATGGGGCTTAAGGCTGCTTTCACACTGATGTGTCCTGCGGTTTACCCACGCTGCAGGTGCAGTGCACTTGTGGCTTTCCTGAAAGTTAGCTGCACTTTGCCATAGAATTTTATTATATCCTACAGGTGAGGTGCACTTTCAGAAAGCGTACCAAACCCGCAGGTAAATAACAGAAGTCTATTGCTCAGTGCAGGTAACCCGTAGGTGCACTGTGCTGCACCTGCGGATCAGTTTTAGGGTTCTTTCACACGGGCTTTCCGATCAGATCCACCTGTCAGTTTTTCAGGCGGACCAGATCAGAAGCTCCATGCACCTCTATGACATGTCACCGCTGACATCCGCCGATATCTGATCCAATCCTGTCCATGAAATCCAGACGGATGGAAACCCTATTTTCCATCCATCTGGAGAATCGGATCCGATAGGATCGGATAAAAACGGACAGGCGGTCCACTTTCATCTGATCTCCAAAGAGGATAGTGGGGCTTTGATAGGTCCATCTCCGCACAGGGAGCGGAGAGGGCCCTGTCATCCGCCTGCTCAGCGGGGATCAGCGGATCGATCCCTATTGAGCAAAGCGGAGTCCATACACGGACAAGCACGTAAAGCAGCCTAGAGTAACCAGTGCAGAACTACAAAAAGATATGCCCGTTGCTATGTGATTGTAATTAAAAGAAAACTGACCTTGAAACACAATCTTCACTTCGGGAATCACTTTGCAGGTATCACCAGCTGTTGCTGTCCCAGGCGACGTGCATTTGGTATCACTCCACCTGTACCAGGAGTCGAAGCTCTACAGGAAGCATCGGTTCTGCTTTCTACAGAAGCCGCATGCTTCCTCTATCGCCGGCTCCATTCTCAACACTGATGCTCTGGGATGGCAGATGGAGAAACCTGCGATCTGGGCTTGCCGACCTGCCATCCCAGAGCAGGAGGTCGCGGGCCTCATCGGAGGTTGGGTATCCCTGCCCTAGGCTATGCTCATTTATTTTAGGGCCTGTGTCATTGAGCCTTAGGCTTCTGTTGATGGCATCTGTTTGACACAGTCTTGAGATCATTCAGAATTCATCGACCTGCAGTTGTCCTCCTTTTGACTTGCATAGGACTATCACCCAGGGTCGGAGAATCCCCCCCCCCAGCCCTGTATGAGCCCTGACTGGAGTGATTCCTTTGCCCCAGGCAGCTGAACTTAGCAGTGGGAGATTGAAGGAAAGGTGAGTGTGTACTTCAATGGATGGGAAAATTAAATCAAACCTGCAGTCTTGCCCTGCACTTGAAAAGGTTTTCATTACATGCTCCAAGAGCCACATTCACCACAGTCCACAGGCAGCAATGTTGGTCTCTTGTGTCTCTAGGGAAGAAAGTTAGGGGGACTAACTAGCTCAAACTCCCATATCGCCCACCTGTGCATTCGGTAGACATGTGCAATTCGTTCAGTTCCAAATTCGTTTTTTTTTTTTACAAATTTAGACAAAATCATTCATTCAGAAATATCCAAATTTCCGAATATTCGGAAATTTGGAAATTCGAAATTCGGAAATTCAAAATTCGGAAATTCGAAAATCCCAAAACATGGAAATTTGAAAATTTGGAAATTCGGAAATCCAAAAATAAGAATAAAAATCCGAAAATAAGAATGAAAATCCGAAAATTCAAAAACTAGAAAATTCGAAAGTCTGAAATAATAATTAATAATAACTTAACTATAGGTATTGGAATTTCCTTTCAAATTTGGCTGTTAGTGAACATAACGAATACCAATTTATCCGAAGTTACGAATCATCCGTAATAATGAATGCCGTATCTAAACTAATGGAATGTAACAAATTAATAATAATAAATAACAATAATATTAATAATAAAAACGTATTATTATTTATTATTATTTAGTTCCGTTCCATTTGTTTGGCTGCAGCATTCTTTATTTCAGATAATTCTTAACTTCAGATAAATTTGTTACGTTCACTAACAGACAAATTTGAAAGGAAATTACAATACCTATAATTTAATAGTTAGTTATTATTAGTTCAGATTTCCTTTCTTATTTTCGGATTTTAAAATTTTCGGATTTCCGAATTTTTCGAATTTCCGAATTGTCGAATTTTCAAATTTTCTAATTCCGAATTTACAAATTTTCGAATTAACAAATTCCAAATTTTCGAATTTACGAATTTAGGAAATCCAAATTTTCGAATTTATGAATTTGCAAATTTCCGAATTTTCGCATTTCTGGAAAAAAACAAAAAACTAATGAAACGAAAATTAACAAATTTTTCCGCAGTGCACATGTCTAGCATTCAGCACCAAATAACTGTCAAATTTGTGAACCGTCTAAACAGCGAGGGCCAACCCCAGCCAAGATGACTATGTATGGTCAACTTTATTGGTCTCTCCATGATACGTACATGAGACGTTATAGGTCACTGTAATGTCCTGGGTTAGAACAGCTCCATTAGTTGTTGTGCAGGCACAGCTGAAGGTGGAGGTCTGTGTTGAGGCGCACGACTGAGGATTTTCCGTAATTGTGTAAGATTGACACATTGAAGAGGATTCTGAGATCCCTATGGACATAAAATAAAGAAGCAGAAATACTGAAACTCGTGTGATAGCATAGCAGCATCTAAAATAGATGGTGTGATATAGAAAAATAAAGACATAGCATATTGTAATGCTCAGGAAAATTCTTGCATTAGGTCCAAGGAAACAGATCCAACAGAATATTAATATGCCTTTATTAGGCCCCAAACACAGCAGGATAAAAATAATGCAATACAGAGGAATGGCAATATTCATACATGGATGCTTTTGCTAGCAAGTGAACATAGACAATAGTTTGTATTTAATTATAATATGATAACACTAGGGCTCTATTTATTAAAAAAATAAAAATAAATCCTCAAGCATCACGAATGATCACTGTAATGTGTCTAATATGTTTATTTCCTAGTAGCCATAATGCAGTATTTCCCTAATTGAGGTACTTCAGGTAAATATCACATTATGGCCACTAGGTGGCACTGATGGACATAGGAAATAAACATATTGGAGACATTACAGCAATTTTTTGGTGAAATCTGTGTGAAGTTTTGAGGCATTCGCACAGCGAATAAATTATAACTAGACCCTTTAAATACCTAGCGTTCATTAGTTCTAATCCATGACTTACTTAGCAAACAGGACTTGACTATAGGGCATCATTATGAATGTCATTCACCATTCCTGGAACAAGATCAGAAGCCAGGTTCCTGCAATCACTTAAAGCCTAGGTGCAGCCAAAATAAAAAAACAGAAAAATCAGCACAAGGGACATAACTTACAGTCAGTAGGATGTGTCCCTTGGGCTGATGCACTTCTTCTAGGTGAAATCCTCCATCCGTCCACCGTCCACCCCCCCCCCCCACCCCCCATTTCTGTAATCTTCTGGTGTGGTAGGGGATAATAGAGATCAACCCCAATTGACACCTGGCCTTTTTCTGCTTGTTTCTTTACTCCTGACTACATAGAATCCCATTCTTTCTAATTGTGCCTGTTGACACTTGTACTCTTAGTCACCTTACACTTAGACAAGTACATGAGGTTTTTTTTGAGTGCATTGATCTAGTGTTTTTGATGCCATAGACTATATGCCTATAGAATTGATCTTTTCCTCTTCCCCAGCCAAGGAAACAAACTCCCGAAGCCTGATACACATGCAAAAACATCTGTAATATGCCTGAAATTTTCTTCAAAATCACCAGCAATACGAATTGATCAAGTATTATTGCAGGTTAACCTCTTCCCCACGACCGTGCGCACATAGGTGGCCTCACAGAAGTGGGCTTTTCTTCCGTGGGGCCACATATATGCGTATCTTCCTTTGTGCTCACTGAGAGCATCGGGTCTGGTACTAACAATCAGGACCCGGGACTAATCGCTGTGATAGCCTCTGATTGGCTATCGTAGTGATCAGACACCGTGAGTTCACCCCTGTGTCTACATTGTATTTTTCTCTTCTTGCAGGGGAGGAAGATATAAACAAACAGGTATGTGTAAAAATAAATAAATAAGAATAAAAAATAAAGAAAAAAATATCTAGATCGAGGTTTGACAGGGTTAGTGAAAGGCTCGGTTCATGCTGGCGCTACCTGAAAGTTGTGCGACTTACGGTGTGACTTTGCCAGACGACTTCCTGGCAATTTGCTTGCGACTTGAGTACTACTTGATGCGACTTTGAAGCGTCTTTCAGGGAATAAATATAAATAAAAAGTGCTGCGCTGGTCCAATAAGGTGTAACTATGTGATAGTGTGCGGTAAAACAAAATATACAGTAAAAAACGGAGGGGTGTACGGGTTATGTGTCTGTGTGCACAGTATCCTGTGAAAAAATCAAACAGTGTCAAGGAGTGAATATCTATCCTGTATCTAATGTCAGGACTGTAGCGGTGCAGTGTGTGCAGGGAACCAATAGGGATAATCCTCTTGCACACCTAGTGCTAATAGAGCTTGTGCAGATGAACCTTAAAGTGCTGTAGTGTCACTGTGCAACCCATATCAATAAAATGTAATCGTAAAATATGTGTATAAAAGAATCAAATAATAAATATCACAGAAATAGCATATGCAAAGAGTAAAATATATGGATAAAGAAAGTGCAAATTCTGCAGGGTAAATATATATGGACACAAAGTGAAAAACTATACAAAATAAATATTGTGCAAAAAACGCATCAGTGCAGCATAGGTGTGTGGCATCACTCTATACGACCCAGGTAGAAAATGCCACTAGAAATATAGCTGCGTGAAGTCCAAACCAAGTCCTTGCAAATACAATGAAGCATATGTGCCAGTGCAAACTCAAAAGAGATATTCAGTGATCCTTTAAAAAAATCCAAATGTGCAACAAATAATCAGTGGGGTGCCGAAAGAGAGAGGGTGTCTATCCTCTTCGTGCTCAAACACACACAGATAGGTAGTGGCCCCTTACCTTGCGGCAATGGGACAACCGCATAGAGTGTAAATGGAAGAGATGGTCTCTCTTTGGGGTCCCTGGACCGGAGCCGATGGTCCCTGCACTTTAATCCCTCAGTACCAGCATCAACAATGGCAGAGTCAACATATGGAGGAACAAAAAAAGGGGATGCCAGATAGTGTAGTATTTTGAGCAAGACGATACTTTTATTCAAGTCAAAGGCATGTACTCACATGGAGCAGGTGTACATCCCATGTATATCCTACGAGCGGCAAGCTCGTCAATCCAGACCTGTGTCAGTGCCTATCCCGTCCCAAACGGGATAGGATTATCCCTATTGGTTCCCTGCACACACTGCACCGCTACAGTCCTGACATTAGATACAGGATAGATATTCACTCCTTTACACCGTTTGATTTTTTTCACAGGATACTGTGCACACAGACACATTACCCGTACACCCCTCCGTTTTTTACTGTATATTTTGTTTTACCGCACACTATCACATAGTTACACCTTATTGGACCAGCGCAGCACTTTTTATTTATATTTTTTACACTACCCATGGGCTTTGTTTGATCCCACTCAGTGTTTGCAGCTGTCCATGTGCACCATTGTTTTCCAAGGTAGCGCAGGAATAATTTATATAAATAGTCTTTCAGGGAATGCCGGGGTAATCTTCCTGTAAAGTCTGATCCAAATCATATCAATATAGATGAGGATCTGACTTGGAGACGACTACCATAGTCTATGGGGCACAAGTCGCCTTGAAGTAGTACCCTTTCTAAAGTAACTATAGTAGTGCTAATTAAGACAGCTCTCATTAACTAATATGAGAGTCCTCATGTCACGCGACTTGGGGTCGCACAAGTCAGATCCCAAATCACGGCAGTGTGAACCGACCCTTAGGGTCAAAGGACAAGGCCAAAGGTCGGGGGAAAAGGTCACGGTCAGTATATTTTGGGTACACTTAAAAAAAAAATTAAGAAACAAAAAATTAAAATGAGTGAATCAGTAAGTCAGTGTCAGTGTGTGTTAGGCAGGAAAAAAAAAAAAAAAAGGCAAAATGTGCACCTTTATTTCTGGGCCCTACTACAGGTACAAACAACAACTAACATACACGGGTGGTATTGCTGTGATCACCAGGAGCAGGGGAATTTATTTTGGGTTGTTCTCTGGTGGTAAACTATGGTAAGAGCAAGAAATATACAGCTATATTTAAAAAAAAAAAACATTTTTTTTACTATTTTGGACCAGTTTTGATAATAAAAGAAAAATCGGGAGATATCCATTACCATTTACCACCAAAACAAGGTCCAATTTGTTCTGAAAAAAACAAGGTATAATCCTGGATACACTGAGTAGTCGTGATGATATGTACAGTTTTACTAACTAATGTCAAAGTTGCAAAATTGTGCTTAGGCAATAACATTTGTTTTACCCTTAGGCTCGGTTCACACTGGGGCGACTTGGGATCCGACTTGTACGCCCTCAAGTCGCCCCAAGTCGCCCCAGAAATAGTTTTGATGGGAGTTAACGCTAGTGTCTTAATAGACACTACTGAAGTCGCTCCGACTTCAGAGCGTACTCCCTGTATTACTTTGATCCGACTTGGTAGGCGACCTGTACCATAGAAATCAATGGAAGTCGCCTCCAAGTCGGATCTCTCTGTAAAGTCAAGCGACTTTGCAGGGAAAACCCCTCCCTCCCCCCCTCCCTCCCAGAGAGCTGATTGGCCACAGGCGAAGTCGCCTGTCATGGAGGCGACTTCAAGTCGCCTCGTAATTTGCCGAAGTCGCGTCGGAGTTGCGTCGAAGTCGCGTCGAGGTCGCGTCGAAGCCGCCGTGCAAAGTCGCGCTAAAGTCGTGTTGCCCATGTGTGAACCGACCCTTAGTCACTAAGGGGGGGGGGGGGGTTAAGAGGCTGTCACAGGCTCTAAGTGAGAGAGTCCAACTATGTCCAGACTTTCCGCCCAGGTACTCCATCCATGAAAGCTGTACTAATGCTTCTATGAATGCAACACGATCTATGAAAAGAGGGGCGGACCTTTCAATCATACACCCATCCTTCAATCATAGATCCTGTTTCACTGGGGCCAAAAGCTCATCAAACTTGAAGCTTGTAGCTCAAAAGAAGCTTGTGTACTATTTTGAGCTACAAGTTAAAAGTTACAAGCTTTAAGCGACACTATGCTCAGGTGGGAACAGGCACAAATGAAAACCATGGGATTTTGAATGTTGAGCAATTTGGAGCTTCAAGCTTTGCATCCACCCATGGAGAAGCTTGGGCTGTTATTAGATCAGAAGACACCTTAAAGGTAAACGATAACAACTTTGAAGTTTATATAAGGCTTTTAAAGCCCATTCCTGGACTTACCTGTCCTAACCCCTTCCAGTTTACCCCCTCCCCCCAACCCATTTAGAGTACCCCTGTAGGCTTTAAACAATGTTGTTGTTGTTTTTTTTTCTTTTCAAGGCTCCATTTTTTCTAGGTGTCTTCAGTTTGGTGACATCACAGTACTTCCTCACCCCTTGGTGTTGGGCTGATCCTAAATGTTGCACAAACTGGTGCAACAATATTACATTGTGCCACCCTCTGCAGCATTCTCCTGTGATCCCTGGATGGAGGTGGGGTGGTATGCCATGAAGACCTGGGCTCACAGGAGGTGGTCGAATGATGATGAGCATCATAAAATCTTGAAGAACAGGGCTCGATCAATGAGATGATGAGGCTGCAGGGGACAACGTTGGTGAGAAGCAGAAGCTGCTTATTTTCTTCTTAATAGCTACTGGGAGGTTTCTATGTCTTTGTTTTTTGTCCAAGTTGGGTTTAGGGCCCGTTCACACCAGAATGTGGTGTGGGAATCCTACGTTCCATGCGCATTTCCCGCACACCATGTTCAAAACACATGCCTTTGCGATCTGCTGCGGGTGTCAATGTAATCTTAAACACCCCAAATGCAGACCGCAAAAGCACTGCGTTAGCTTGCACCAGATTGCTTGGTACAGAAGCACCAGGCAATCTGGTTGCAGTGCGTTTTTGATGCACTACTTTTGGTGCTATCCAGTGCAATTTCAGCCCATTCAAATGAATGGGCTAAAAATCACATCACACTGTAGCGCACAGGATAACTCCGGTGTGAACCAGTCCTTATTCAAATTTTTTCTTTTAATATGATGTTTATAAATAAACATTTTATGCAGGGTTCACCCACAACACAGGATTCACAGAAGACTATAGGTTTTGTAAACCGACTGCACTGAAGAACTCGTTTGCCTTCAGACATTGGAGTTCATTTACAAAAACTAGGCGCAAAATCTGGTGCAGCTCTGCAAAGAAACCAATCAACTTCCGGGTTTTATTGTCAAAACTTAATTGAATGAGCTGAAGGTAGAAGCTAATTGGCTACCATGCCCAGGTGCACCAGATTTTGCACTCTCCAGATTTAGTAAATAAACCCCATTGTCTCCCTCATTGTAACATTAAATGGAGCGGGGGACACCCCGAAGCTGTAGAACTTAGCACAATATTGTCCTTCGTTAACATATATCACACCAGGGGTAGTCACACGCTTGGAAGGTCCATGCTCACACATGTACTGTACAATGTCTTGAATTTATGTGACCTCTGTATAGTAAGTGTAACAAAGTGTTTGTACTCACTTCTGTTTGTATATCGGGGCCCTCGCCCCTGTTTGGAGTTGAATAAACTTTATATTTGAAAAAAAAAAAAACATTAAATGGAGCAATCTGAATGCAAGAATGTGACGTCCTCTTGTAAAGAAAAAAACAAAACAAAATCTAGCTGTTTTTTTATTCTTAATTCGGAATAATTACCAACAATGTTTCCACTAGTTTTCTGGCAGGTGAGATTAAATGTCACATTCCCTCCTTTTGTGCAGCACTTAATGACTTCAACCTTCATGCTGTTACAGGTGACAACTGATTTCACTGGTGTCAGATCCAGAGTATTAATTTGTATAGTCGAGTCTGCTGTATAAGTGAAGGAACCCTCAACTATATGACACTGGTAGCTGCCTTAAAAACATAAAACAAAGACAAAGGTCAAAAGATTGTAGAAATAATAATGTAACATTTTCATTGGATGTACACATTTTATTTATCCTTATCTGAACCTCTCAGCAGCTAAAGGATAATGATACATATTCCACAAAAGATTTTGTGCCATCACTGACCCTAACGCTGGCCATACATTATACAATTTTCTAGAGTTGTACCGATACTGATACCGGTATCAGTGCCGATACTGAGCATTTGTACAAGTACTTGTACTCGTGCAAATGCTCCAACACCTAAACCGATACCTTTGTGGTGCGATTTGAGCCCATACAAAATGAATGGGCTGAAATCGTACTGCAAAACACACAGCAAAAAAAATGCACTTTAAACAGAAATGCAGAGCGATTCCTGTCCAAATCCCATGCGGTTTCCCCCACCGCTCATGTGTGAACCCAGGCTTGTCATGGTGACTTCAGCCTGGGTTCACAGAGGAGCAGTGCAGGAAACCGCATGTGATTCAGACATGTACTTGTTATCACTGCGTACTTGACCGAAAGTATTGACACTCACATTTTTCTTGTTCAATTTCCTTTAGATTTACCATCAACTATGTAGTGCAAGGGCCTGCCTGGTTGCATACAAATTGAAAGTGTTTAGGTTTGACCTCATATTATATGGTTTTGGTAAATCCAAAGGAAAGTTGTACAAGAAAATTGTATAATGAATGGCCAGCCTTAAAGAGAGCCTCTTTTTTGTCTTCCTGCAGCTCAGTGGAGGGCAGGCAGCTTGATCTTGGCCAAGGTGGTGTATAGTAATGCAAAATAATCTATTGGGCATTCACCAAATTTTTTTTAGAAATCAACCAAAATAATTGCTTAAAAAAACAAAAAGCACCTGGCTTTGTTTCCTGACAAAGACATGTGATCATCAACCCGATTTGTTAATAAACAAAGCCATGTCACTGGCCGCTGTCACTATATTTGTTTTTAGGTACATCTGATATGCACAAAGAAAGAAATGTTTTTTTTAAGGACATTATCTCCCTGTGCCTGCGTGGGTTTCCTCCACGTATTTTGGTTTCCTCCCACACTACAAAGACATGCTGGAAGGTTAATTGGCTCCTGTCTAAATTGGCTCGAATATGTGTTTGTACGAATGTATGTTAGGGACCTTAGATCTTAAGCTCCTGGAGGGCAGTGACTGATGATGGTGAATGTACAATATATATCTATGTAAAGTGCTGCATAAATTGACTGTGCTATGTAAGTACCTGTAATAAACAAATAATAGGGACATAGTTCACCTTGTGCAAAAAACATAACAAATGCACCACATTCATAAAATAAAAAATACATGTATTACATTTTTGAATTGAAGCCTGCAGATCATTGCAATAGTGATCAGCACATTGTTTGTGCAAAGTACAGGCTTCTGCACTGCTTACATCCCAGCCTCGGGTCCATACAGAGGTATGGACCTTTTGAAACATATAAAAGTGATGGCAAAAAAAAAAAAAATGGTCCAACGAGTCTACCCCATAAAGCTGCCAGCCAGTGAAAACATTTCGGTGAACTCTAGAATGAATCACTTAAAGGAACTTTTGTAATTTTAGAACATCTCATGATAATAGATTGGGTGAAGCAAAGTGAACCAGGATGGGACAAATGTTGTAGATAACTATGACAAATGGGTTCCTGGTTTACCATATTTATCGGCGTATAACACACACTTTTCCCCCCTGAAAATAGAGGGCAAATCACGTGTGCGTGTTATACGCCAATATTTTATCTGGGCTGCCTCAGAGGGGAATGGGGGAGTGAGCGCCGCCGGATTACAGAGCGGGGATCTCCTGTTTACTCAGCGGACGCTGTAATATGAAGCCCCACCTCCTCGATGTCACACGTCCCGGCATTAGACCAGTGTCCTGTCTATCATAGGAGCCGGGACTTCGTATTACAGTGGCCGCTGAGTAAACAGGAGATCCCCTCTCTGTAATCCGGCATGTCTGCATTGATGGGCAATGGAGAGGCTGCAGATGGGCACTGATCAGGCTGCACTGATGGGCAATGGTGAGGCTGCAGATGTGCACTGATCAGGCTGCATTGATGGGCAATAGTGAGGCTGCAGAGGGACACTGATTAGGCTGCATTGATGGGCAATGGTGAGGGTGCAGCTGGGCACTGCCCAGGCTGCAATATTGAGGCTGCAGATGGGCACTGATCAGGCTGCAATGGTAAGGCTACAGATGGGCACTAATCAGGCTGCATTGATGGGCAATGGCAATAGTGAGGGTGCAGAAGGGCACTGACCAGGCTGCATTGATGGGCATGGGTGAGGGTGCAGATGGGCACTGACCAGGCTGCATTGATGGGCAATGGTGAGGCTGCATTGATGGGCACCGGTGAGGCTGCAGATGAGCACTGACCCTTATTTTGCTTCAAAATTCTTTATTTAAAATGTAAGTTTTTTTTCCTGAAACTTCCCTCTTAAAATGAAGGTGTGTGTTATACGCCTGTGTTTGTTATACACCGATAAATGTGGTACTGAGCAACCAATATAATAAACTAGGACACAGGTAAACTATGGAAGGAGAAGTATGGGGCACTGGATCACTTTTTCGAGGTAGGTGTTTTGGTAAGTTTTAAGAGAAATCCCCATTCAAGAGCCATGGGTCAACTCATATCACAGATAGACTTCATGTACAAGATGGAAAGCTCCAAGCAAGTTGTATACAGTGAAGAAAATATATTTATTGGAAGTTGTATTTATAAAAAATCCAATGCATTTTGGGCTTCAGAAGGTCCCCTTTTTATCAGGTCTCAAAGAAAATTACAAGAAATAAATACATTTAATTGTTTGAACGGGTTATAGGGACTCTACACAACTTGCTTGGCGGTTTCCTTCTTGTACATGTTTTACCAAGATTTACAATACTGTGTCATCTCTGGACCATCAATAACCATATACTGGTAGATTTTCATATGAATGTTTGTACAAAAACACTCATCTGTACATTCGATAGTGCCTACAGAGATCTGATGAATGCCGTTCAAATGTGCTGAAAAATTTTGTTTGCTTTTACAATACATTTTTTAAATGAATGTAAAAGCACATTCAAGAAAAAAATTCCATCCGGCTCCTCTGAATATTCTCATCACTACAGTCAAAAACGAATGGCCATTTGATTCCACTAAGCATTAGAAAATTGAACTACATTCTGCAAACAAATATTTAGGCATAAAATTCTACTAGTGTATGGCCAGCTTTAGTTCCAGCCATAGAAGGCATTGTCAGTGGAATACCGAGATCTCCTTGAGAGGGAATAAATACCTGCAAGCGATAGCCTCTATTATTCAAGGTCCTCATGAAGAGCGCACAACAGTATTAACAAAAGGGACCCCTCAATTTTAGTATATAGGAAGGTACACAATAGTTCCATTTGACATTTTAAGTATATCCCATTTTAAACAACAAAAGAAAAATGTCTTACCAGAATTATTTAATGATGATTTTCTTATAGTTAAGGTAGACTGGATGCCACCAGCAACACTGGCTGTTGTGTATGACCAATTCGTATCGTTTTCTATCTTCTGCGTGCCATTGAAGTACCAGGAAACAGAGTAAGTGGTGACATTCAGTGAACATATTAGCGTTACACTGTCATTAACGAAGATATTGTTTGGACTCACACTGATGCTGCTCCAACCTATGAAAATTCAAGAAAATAAGCCACCTTGGGATTTTACAATATTGCAAACCTATCCGGCAGACCTTTACCTTCAACACACAAAAAGAAAATAATTGCCTCCCTTTGTAACATTTTACAGCTTTAATTCTGTTGATTCTATAAGGATCTGTCACCAGCCATAACCTCATAGACAAGCCTCTTGCCAGATATGCAGGACCATAGATTATAATGGTCAAACAGGCAAATGCAGCAAGGCATCCAGGAGAGCAGCCGTCAGTTACAAATACAGTAGGTGAGGTTGAAAAAAGTCCATCAAATCCAACCTATGATCCCTTATAATAATCAAGGCCAGTAGATCCCTTATTATTTTACTTCTTTTACCAGGGTGACAACAATGTCCGTTCTGCTGTGAAATTACACAGCACCATTGCCACCCGTTGTCACCCCGTGGACAAGTACTTCCCCAGTGACATTTTACAGTTTAATTACTTGTTTTTTCTGTTAGTAGATTAATTAATTTTTCCATTTTTTGTAGCAAGCCAAGCTGCCCAACAAAAATGTCAGTGAGAGAGTCGGGAGAAACCATATGTCACA
Source organism: Aquarana catesbeiana (assembly GCF_042186555.1). Classification (NCBI taxonomy): domain Eukaryota; kingdom Metazoa; phylum Chordata; class Amphibia; order Anura; family Ranidae; genus Aquarana; species Aquarana catesbeiana. The sequence goes on from NC_133327.1 coordinate 62,102,930, forward strand.
TTGACAGGGATGTGTGTAACAGTCAGCTTTTATTTATATGGGGGTGGCAACCCCGCCCCACTCCCAAAAAAAACAAAAAAACACCAGACTTTCAAGCTAAATGTATTTCTGACAGATCATCTGGTATTCTTCTGTACTTGAAGTGTATTTAAATGGATAAAACTTTGGAAACTGTGCATGTATTGTATAAATTCACTACATTTTTTTTTTGCCCTGACATACATTTTCAAGTATATGTATAGCCAAAATCTTTTCTTTTTAGATTTGCATAGAGTAAGAAAGGATTAACCGCTTGCTGACCGCACAACTTACATACTCAGCGAGTACCACAGACTCAATGTCCGCCGGCACCCGCCGAACCTTCAGTACAGAGGGAGAACGGCAGTCTACCTATGTAAACAAGGCAGATCACCATTCTCCTGTGCTCTGTAAAGCAGGGGCACAGATTCATGCCTTCCCCTAGTACAAGCATCTCCCCCACAGTATGGAAACACCAGCTAGGCACCCAGTTAACCCTTTGATCTATAATTATTTATTTTAACTATTTTATAATTTACAGCTAAACCAAAACAACGTAACCACTTCCCTACCCATGTACAGACATATAACGTCCTCAGGAGGGATCTCCCATCCTGGGCGGGCGTCGTATGATGTCCTCGGCTTCCCGGCGGTATAGGGGGCGCACGCGCACTGCAGAATATCAAACATGTCAAGACTCAAAATTGCGCAAGCCTGTGAAATGGCAACAAACTTTGGTACCTAAAATTTTTAAAGGTGAATTATTTAAAGCCTTCAGAGGTTATCAGTTTGGAATTGATTGCCCTAGAATTATTGCTCTCACTCTGATGTTTGTGGTGCAGTTATGATGTGTGGTGCAATCACTGTCTACATACATGTGCTGGACTTATGCTCGCATTTGCATTTGCGTGTATGCACAGGGGGTGGGGAAGGAGGGTCCTTTAACACTTGCTGGCCGCCCACAGTACATTTAAGCCATTTATTTGACATTTAATAATACCAGGGATAAGGCAGCAGCTAGCTGCCATAACTCCGGTATCGTTTTGCTCCATGGGCGATTCAGCATCAGATAAATGTAATCCCAGCAGCAGATTTGCTACGGGATCACTTTTTCGGACGTTTCCGGATTTACCGGAGCCGTCTGTAAACCCGGAAGTGATCTGAGTGGTGGATAGGCAGGAAGTCGAGTGGGGGCAAGATGGCCCCCACTCGGCTCTATGCCCTTGGAGGACCGGAGCAACCTCTGACATCACTGCCGGTTCCTGGGCTTAAATAATTTTTCCTCTAAGTGTCAAAAAAATTAATTTATTTTGCTTTTAAAGGTAAATGAGAGATCTGTTTTTTTTGTTTTGTTTTTTTTTTTACCTTGTAATAGGAATAAAAGGGATAACAAAAAAATGAAAGGGACGGTGTAAAAATAAAAACTAAAATAAATTAAAAAAAATAAAGTGCCCCATCCCTCCATGTTCGCACGCAGAAGCAAACACACAAACGAATTCTCCCCTGCTGTCCAATTCAGCTAATTAAGCACAGGGAATGACATTTTCTAAATTGAAAGTGACAGAATCATCATCACTTACAGTTTCGTTAGTCACAGAAGAAATCGGGAATGGATGTTGTACTATTCGCTCACAACATCCTTCAGCCAACATTTTATGGAACTAAGTAAATAAAATGTCTTACCTTGAACCATTTGTGTAACAGAAGCTGCTTTGTAGACAGTGGTGGATAAGTCTGATATTAAATTTGTATTGGCAGTGCTAAGTACATCCGTAGTAGTAGGCTCAGAGACCACAGTGTAATCGGCAACAATGCTTCCAGGTCTGAAATTAAAAAAAAATGATCACAGTGTGCAAAAACTAAAGCCCAAATCCATCAAGTCAAAATATTTTTTTTCTTTTTGTCTTGAAGAGAGTAGGAAACAGTACGGATTATTTCCTACGGCTAAACCAACACAATTTAAAGTGTTTTGCACATTTGCAGGTACATTTGAGAAAACCCACTATATGACTGTTATGTTTTGATATTCACACAGCATATTTTTTTAACTATATCTTACTTTTTTATGTTTCTGAAGAGAAGGTGTCATGGCTGACTGCAAGCATTTGTCAACTAGTTCAGCGTAATTTGTCTCAATAGCTGGGCTGTGACAGCTGCTCAGTTCTCCTTAACATACAATGTAGAAGTCCAGCTTCTAAACATTGAACTCTTGAAGACACACTTTGTTCAAATCTAGTACAACTGATGAGATGATTTCTGCCTGCACAGTGCCGGGTTAATTATGGCAAATGCAGCTTTCCAGCCCCCTCATAACAAAGAGAACTTAGTAGAATTTTTCCTTGCTTGAATTTCAGAAAACAGCAGGTAAGCTGCCGTTTTTTTTTTTTTGTTAAATTATGCCATGTTAACGGGGACATATAACAAAAATAAAGTAGCCAATTTGGCTGCAAAAGTGGAACTCTCCTTAAGTGCTGGTTCACACTACAATGATTTGGGATCCGACTTGTCAGACCTCAAGTTGCCCCAAGTCGCGGGACATTAGAAATTCTATTGAAGTGAATGAGAGCTGTCTTAATGTACACTACTGAAGTTGCTCCGATTTCAGAAAAGGTTCCTGTACTACTTCAAGGCAACTTCTAGGCAACTTGTACCCATAGATTTCAATGGAAGTTGCCTCCAAGTCGGATCTCCATCTATATTGAAGCGACTTTACAGGAAAAAAAATTAGTTTACACAGGCAAACCCCTCCCTCCCAGAGAGCTGATTATTTTGTGATTGGCCACAGCCAAAGTCCCCTGTCCTGGAGGCAACTTTAAGTCGCGTTGTAAGTTGCTTAAAATCACACTAAAGTTGCCTCCAAAACGCCTTGCAAAGTCGCGCTGTAAGTCGGGTTGCCCCTGTGTGAACCGAGCCTTAAGGTAAATGTTTGTTAACAATAGCGACCAGTTTTTTTTTTGTGCTGCAGGAAAAATCATGGAAGTTAAATTCTGACTCGTTACTTCACAGCTCTAATGGATCAAAGTTAAAAATTTGATATTTCATTTTCATGTGCTAAAAAAATAAAATAAAATAAATAAAGCTTGCTCCATCAGCATGCCTTTCACGACTGCCTTTAGCCATTATTTTACTGTTGACTGTTTTTTTCTTTTCTATTTTTTTACACATTAATATTTACAAATATGCAAACAGGAACAAACAAACTGTACTTCACTTGTAAAAACTTTTAAATCAGAAACAGAATTTCAGTATTGTTATAGATGCAACAAATTCTAAAATAAATTAAAATGTATACCTTTAATCCACAGTAACAATAGTATTTTTAAAATATTAAAAATTCAGAAAAAACAGCGTGGAGTCCCCCCCCCCCAATCTGGTGTGGATTTTAGGGGAACCCCACATCAAAATGTAAAAAAGAAATGGCATAGGTCCCCCCCAAAGTCCATACCAGAACATTATCCAAGAAAGCAGGAAAGGGGGGGTGAGCAAGTGCCCCCCCCGAACCATACCAGGCCACAAGCCCTCAACATGCCCCCCAAAGCACCTTATCCCCATGTTGATGGTGACAAGGGCCTTTTCTGCACAAACCTGGCCCAGTGGTTGTTGGGGTGCGGGGGGGGGGTGACACCAGAATCTGGAAGCCCCCTTTAATAAGTGGCACCAAGATCTTGCCCCCCCCCCATGTGAATGAGTATGGGGTACATAGGACCTCTACTCATTCACCCAAAAAAAGTGTAGTGTAAAAAAGACAGAAGGCTCCAGTTGTGTGACAGCTCCGCCATGTGACGGTACTTAAATAACCAAGGGGCAGAGCCACCCGATGATGTCACCTGGTGACCTGATTGGCACAGGCTGTTAAAGATGCTGGTCCATCCTGCTTAAGGTTTCACATATCATTCCATATTCCTTATTGAATTGCAAGCTCTACTGAGCAACACTGAATTGTCTTTGTGCTTGCTGTCTGTTTTTTTTTTTTTTAGATGTATTATGAATTTATGATTAATAAAATTGTACCTTCATTTAACTAACTTTCACAATGTTTACTGCCTCAACCAAAGTCCCAAGAACCCTTTTTCTCAGTCTTTGTACCAGGGATGGAGGCACACTGCATATGTGCCTCATTTTAAAGTCCCAAATCCCCCCCTTCTTTCTTCTTGCAACAGGGATGGAGGCATGTTTTACAGGGTCAGCAGTGTTCCCCCGCTACCCATGTGTTAGGTCTCTAAGTCCCGGACTGACCATGCATCGTGTCTGGGCTTGGCTCACCCTGAACACAACCACATTGTGTTCAGGTTTCTATTCAGCAGTCTCGCAGTATGACATGGTTCTGTGTTTGATGTGTGCCTGGCTGTGTATCTGTGGCCGTTACTTGTCCATTAATGGGAGCTGCGATGCGCTCTGCGTGCCTCTTCCCCACCACCCTTCCCTCCGCCCCTTTCAGGCGGCCAGATGCGTGGGGGGACTCCTTGGCGCACACAGTGCATCGGCACCACTCCTCCAGCTTCACGTGTGGCGTCATGCTTGGCGTCACGACGTGGAGCGTGTGTATTACCATCTTCGGTCTGGCAGCGGGGGAACACGGGCGTTCCCCGTGGGCGGTGTAAGCCGTCTGTGTCGGGACGCCTTCCTCCTTTTTGCCAGACCCAGCGTGACGCTGGTGGCCTACGGCGTGCGCGCCCTTTGGGCGGCTATATATAGCCTCCTCTGACACAGTCCTGATGCTATATCCTCGGATGTCACATCTCATCTCCACATCTAACCTTTTTTGGGACCCAAGGACGCCACTTGCAGGTTAACATACACCCTTTACCCTCAGTATCCTCTATCCGCCTGGATTAATTATTCTTGGCGGATAATTAATATGATACAATGATATTATTTTTCCTAGACTCCTTCTGGCTGCCACCATTGGCTCACCATCTGGTCCCACCAAGAACTTCAGCATTCTGCATCCTGTGTCCTTGTATAGGGGGGCTTTGTGTATGCGCCCTGCTGGCGTGCGGCCCTAGGCCACCTCAGCTCCAATGATGGGCAAAACTATGGCTCTGGCTCCACACTCACCACATCTCATCGCAGTATTCCCATGTAAGTACTCAAGGTGGGCTTTGTTGTCCCACCGTTAATATATTGTACCACAACCAGACCCATTAATTACACCTCCTTATATTTTGTAGATATCCCAGAAGCACCTGCCCCTGATGAGTGTTCCTAATGCAGGAAATGCATCGGGAAACAGGGATGCAGATACATGCATTGATTTCCACTTCTTAGCATCTATTTTTATCCACCATGGTCCTTATGGTTGTATACATCTTTATTGTTTCTGCTATGTTGTTCAGATGATCCATGTACATATATTAATTCATTTCATGTCATAACCTATTTATTCAGACCACTATGTGGCGCTTGGTTGTTATGCACTGTTGTACCCTTGATGCCTGTATTGTATGCACGCATACTTATGTGCGTGTTAATATTTATAGAATCACATTTATTACAATGTCCTTCTTGCATGTGGTTTCTGGTTTTTAGATGTATTATGAATTTATGATTAATAAAATTGTACCATCATTTAACTAACTTTCACAATGTTTACTGCCTTAACCAAAGTCCCAAGAACCCTTTTTCTCAGTCTTTGTACCAGGGATGGAGGCACACTGCATATGTGCCTCATTTTAAAGTACCAAATCCCCCCTTCTTTCTTCTTGCTGTCTGTTGTAGTGCATTAGTGTGTTTCCTATAAGTCTCAATATCAAGAACTAAAGAACATTGGAGCACTACATACTCATAACAATTTCTTACCTGAAACCGGTAACATTGGCTGACTGGAAGCCAGGAAGCGATTGATAAGATTTATTAAACTGGAGAACAAACAAAATGTAGATATGGGGTTAGGAACAACTTAGATATGGATATTGTGTAATGTTTTATTGTTTTACAGTAGATCTAAAGCTATTTTTTGGGGGGTGAATAGTGATTGCCTTAGGAAAGTAGGATTGTAGATGTAGTGTGGAGGAACTAAGACTCCTATCATATTTTTTTCCTTTCCCTCTTGTCCCAGAGACACAGAAACAAGTGAGATGGAAACTCTCTGAAGTGAGGGTAAATCCCCTATTTAGTTGTCACCAGAACAGGTTAATCCAGTGAAAGGTTTCCCTCACCTTCTGTGACAACTATAAACTTCTGGATTTCCCATCACTTTATGTTCTGGTAAGAGTGGTCACCAGGACAAAAAGAGGGGGTGGTTCTCCCCAGTGGTGACACAGACCACAATAGAAACTTAAAGCGGAACTTTAGTCTTTTTTTAAACATTCCATCTATTATATCTTCTGCCCTTGTTGTTTTAACTTTGGATAGTAAAACATTTTTTTCTGCCAGTAAATACCTTATACAGACCACTTTCTCTTTCTTGTTCTGGTCATTAGCCTAGGCCTATGACATCATGCACAGCTCTCTCTCTCTCACTCTGGTGAGAGTTTTCCAGGAGGGGAGGGGGAGGGGGGGATGAGTCATAAGAGGGCCAATGAGAGCTGCAGGGCTGCAGAGCTGGAGGTGTGCCTCTGTGTAAATCCAGGAAGTGAACAGGCAGCAGCTTCAGCTGGCCACAGTTAAAATAGATGCAGCCAGACTCAGTGGAGGGAGATTTCTGCAGCATATCTGGCAAATACAGAATCACAGTATATATAAAATAATATGCAAAGTGGTTGGAGGGAAGTTTAAGAATAGCAAAGATGTTTTTGTATTACAAATTATGTGAGCAGACTGCAGTTCCTCCTCAACAGAGTCTCTCTCTATGCCAACCAAAATGAAAAAATTATATCTGAAATAACAGACATTAAACCTTTTTTCAATTTCAAAGTTCATTAATCAGCTAAAATATAAAAATCGTTAAAGTGATTGTAAAGTCTTGTTTTTTTTGCTTTAAAAATAAAAAACATGTAATACTTACCTGCCGTGTGCAGTGGTTTTGTACAAAGCAGCTCAGATCCTCTTCTTCTCAGGTCCCTCTTCGACTCTTCTAGCCCCTCACTCCTGTTCAGTGCCCCCACAGCAAGCAGCTTTCTATGGGGGCACCCGAGCCAAGTCACAGCTCCCTGTGTCCATTCAGACATGGAGCCCTGACCTGACCCCGCCCCCTGTCTCCCCTGATTGGCTGTCAGACTTTGACAGCAGCGGCAGCCAATGGCACCACTGCTGTGTCTCAGCCAATCGGGGAGGGAGAATCTCAGACGGCTGAGACATTTATGGACATTGCTGGACAGAGATGGACCTCAGGTAAGTATTAGGGGGGCTGAGGGGGGCTGCTGCACACAGAACGCTTTTTCTCTTAATGCATTAAGATAAAAAACCTTCTGCCTTTACAGCCTTTAAGGTAATCTAAAGCCAAAAAATGTTTTTCTTGATAAATAAAACAGTTTGCAGTCTACTGTATGTCCCACTGAAAAGATCTCCCTTTACTTCCTGTACCAGACACAACAGGAAGGAAGACACGATCTCTACAAAGTGAGATAAATTTCCCTCAATTGTCACCTTAAGTGTCTCCATTGGATGATTTCCCCTCCACTTCTGTTCCAGTGACAACTATAAAAGGTAGCTCTTGTCATTGCCTTCTGTCCCAGTGACAATAGTCATCAGGACAAATATAGAGCGTGAATCTCTCCAGCAGAGACACAGACAGCAGTAAAAACAGAAACAGGGGTTCTATACTAATCCAAAAAAAAAGTTTTGGCTTGGTTTATATACATTTTAAATAATGAATAGTTAAATGGTCTGTGAAATCAAATGTTCACATTTTAAAGATATGGGACTTCCAAGGGAAAAGGCTTGCCACAGAGATGCAATTTCCATTAAATTATGAAAATGTCATCTTAATTCTGAATTCTGAATAACTGTGCTGATCTGTTTGTAAGAAGGTGCAGTTAGCTAGTTTTCCACTAGTGCTGTAACACAGAATAATGTAATTGGGTGTTAGGTCCCCTTTTAGACAAAGCCTTCCTGTTGTGATGTCATGTCAGTGCCTATGTAAGGGCCAGGAGGGGAGGAGCATTAGGCAGACAGGGCATGGAAGCCAAACACCCCACACCTATGCAGATGTATTCAGCACAGCCAAGGCCCTACATGGGGCAGAAGGTCTTGGGTGAGATAGTTCAATACCCCAGGAGTGCCAGCTGTAGTCTTCCTGTCTCACATAAAATGGTCTAACTGACTGAGACCGGGATGCAGAAGGCCTTGTAAGCCAGGCTAGTGTTCTCTGAGGAGTGTACTAATGCACCTAGGATTTCTAGTGAAATCTGCTGTACCTAGAGTAGCAGCTGCAGGCCTGTCTCTGGAACAACTAGAAGAGAGTCATGAGCCTGATGCATAAAGCCTTATGGGCAAGTCGGAGCCCTCTGAGTGAGTACCAACGACTGGAGGAGAGATATTAATGGAATATGGCTTAACAGTGATGTGCAATGTGTCTTTCACAATTGACTGCTATGTTACGTCCACTATATGTGATTGGCTAAGTATGCCATTCAACACCGAAAAGTATGTCTTTGTGATGTGATGTGTCACTGCCATCTTTGAAGAATAAGAGCAAAGTGTGGAAACTATAACTTTGTGTGGACATTCCTTTCTTGTGAATATAAAGGCTAATGGCTGGGGTCCGGGGATGTTGTGATAAGGCTAATGCCAAGGAGCTAAGCACAATATGACGAAATTTAAGAACTACAGGGTGGGGACTAACACCTTTTGGCACCAACAGCCAGCCAATCAGAAAACCCACGATTTCTCCAAATAGACCAGTGAAGTGTCCAGCAGGGGGCGACACATGTGCTGCTGTTACCTAGAATAAAGTGAGCTATCAAAGGCTCCTTTCACATGGGTGACATCGGGTCCATTCAGCAGCAAATTCATGAACAGATCCCCTGCTGAATGGAAGCACGATGGGATGGATGTCACTTTTGTGACATCTGTATCTGTTCAGTGTTTAGCTCCATTATAAAAAAAAAACCCAGAACTTTCCAGACCTATATTAGATCTATGGGAGGCAGGATATAAACGGACATCACGTTTAGGTCTGATCAGTCACGTTTAGGAGCGGAAAAACAGAAATAGATGCAGATCTCTTCCCCCTTTTTTCCAGACCTGGATGGACTCAGAAGCAGGTGGATGTAAACAGACACACATCTATCCGGTTGCCCATAGCCTTGCATGGAGTTTCCAAACAGGTCCGCCTGAAAAACTGACAGGTGCACCTGCTTGCAAAGCCCATGTGAAAGGGGCCTAAGGCTTCTACAGAGGTTTGAGCCCCAGACAGCGCATCTCTGGAACCATCCTTAGCTCTCAGACGATGGTGGCTGATTCAGCCTGATTGCCTCCATCCCAAACGGAGAAATTAATTACTGGGGTGTTTTGCGCTTTAAAGAAAATGTAAACACTTGTCTATTGGATACCTCTAGAAACTTGTATGATCAATCAGCACACTGCTGGAAAGCAATACAGTTTATGTCTATAATTGAGTCCATATAGAAATTCAGTGCAATGTGTCATTTTATACATATTCTTTTCACATGCATATTTAAACCTACCGAACTTTCCAGAAAGTTTTTGCAGTCTTGGTATGAGGATGAAGCTGAGTTCAGAAAATCAGGTGTAAAATCTTTCAAGATTGTGAGGCTCATTTTTGTAGCAACTGTAAAACAAAGCATACAGTGTGTCAAACTAGCATGGTCCTGGATGATACTGGGCCCTATAGGAAAGTAAACAGTATTGCAGCCATAACATTGTAAAAACAACAGAAAAAACATCCTTGTGTTGCTCCGTGCAGAATGAAACTTGTCATGTAGGTTGTATGTAGAAAGAGATAAGGACCTAAGTGCTATACAGTAGTGTTAAAGTCCAAAGTGATCTTCAAATGAAACAAGCAAGCAGAGTCTTTGTATAAGGCCAACACATTTAAGGGGCTCAACAGTGTGCCTTTCATCAGGGCACAAAGGTAGCTAAAAACTCTAGGTGATGAACTTGATATAAGTTATTGGTTCTATTGGTTGAACTAGATGGGCTTGTGTCTCTTTTGCAGTACTATGAAAGGGCAGCCTTCAGAAAAACTCAACAGCAGCTGTAGGTTGTATGTTGGCTACTATAACTGACTTCTAGTGGTTGGCTGCAAATCTGATGCAAAGGCAGTGACTCTATGGTCTTCATTCTTTTCTCTCATCCAATTTTCTTTTGAACAGACGTCAGTGTAATTAGTAAAGTGTTAATTTGTTTTTACCAAAAACTGCTTATGGAGGTAAGGGGCACCTATAGATAAAAACAAACTGCGCAGCTTTGAACAAAGTTGAATAATGCCTTTGTTATAGGTGTAGGCCACTTACATACCTACCGAAGTTTGGCCGAAAAACTCCCCAAGATGCCTCCTGTCCTTCTATGTTGCTAGCACATGCTAAGACACTTCAAGCTACTAGTGCTCACCCCCATAATCACAGGAGTGTGCTCTTTCCCCTATTCAAATCCCTTTGTGTGCACACTCTCTCCACTGTCGCAGTAGCTCTGACTTCAGCAATGCATCAACAGAGGAAATAGTGAACCTGCAAATGTGCTGAGGTTTGATAGTTCACTTATTTGCTGCCCCTTGTTAGCTGCTTCACCTGTTGGCCCTTGTTGCACTTTTTAACTCAATTGGATGAAAATGGGATAGATGATTAATCGATCAGTCAATTAGGACATTCGATTAATCATCTATCCCATCGTCATCCATTATCCTGTGATGCTTTGTGTTTTCATGTTTTTTGTGTGTCCTGTCTGTCTGTGGGCGTCTGTGTGCATATGTACCCTTCCTTTACACATAAAGTTTCAAATGGTTTGTACAATGTTATGCTCAATTCCCACCCCTTGGCTTCCCTGGGGTGTGTGTAGTTACCGAAAGGGGGGCGGTCCTGTGATCCGATTGGCCCGCCCACCCTGCCATCTCTATATACCACACCTAAGATGGCCGACAACCATGCCTGAAGAAGGAGCACGCATGCTCCGAAAGCGTGCACGTTACAGCCTCCTCTTTTAGAGACCAGGGACCTCCTGCCTGATGGCTTCTTCCTGCGCCCCTTACATCTAGCCCTGGACACCGGAAACCACTGGCGCCGCCGAGCAAGACCCCACAGCGCTGCCTGGATACCGCTCTGGATCCCTGATGTCCATCTGATACTCATAGAGATGTGCCTGCTATACTAATATTGCTGCACTTAGATTGGCGCTGCTTGTCTGTCTTGTATCCTTCCCAGTGTTTCTTCTACTCTTCAGCGTGCTACCTTACCTGTGTCAGCTATACTCCCTGTGGTTATTACCCAGGCTATGGACTTCCTTCTAAAACCCATCATCCCCATCATGAGTCATACCTAACTATATATCCTTGTATTTACATACATATACTATTTCAATAGTGACTCTTTGCTCCTCATTGGTTAGAACTTGGACTATATGTTCAGTATTTGGAAACCAAAATGTTTTCATCATCCCAGATGACACAGCTCTGCCTGCTGGAACACCCTACGCAACAATTATTGTGTTTTTTACAATTTATCTACAGCCACCCCTTATATGCATTGCCACTTTCTGGTAAAGGTGAACTACCCCTTTTAATCAAAATCTACGTCTTTGGCTGGCACAATAATTAACACTGACAACAATTTCATATGTTCAAAAGAGAATTGGTTGCAGCTGATCTTATGGAAGAGTCTGCATATTCACTCTTATTTACAGTATTTGAGTATATGAAACAATTGATATTTGTCCTCCAAACCCCAAGCTTTACTAACAAGCTTTATCAGTAAATTAAAGATTACATAAAGTCTAACAACTGCCTGGCAATGGCAGCAACTGTCAGACCTCAAGTGATTTCTCACCCCAAGCACAGGTAGAAAAGTGAGGCCCAGAGCAATGGGGGCAAATAAAATTCTTATGCAAGAAAGACGGCACAATAATAATAATACTAATTTCAAGCCCAACTACAGTGGGGACGGAAAGTATTCAGACCCCCTTAAATTTTTCACTCTTTGTTATATTGCAGCCATTTGCTAAAATCATTTAAGTTAAATTTTTTCCTCATTAATGTACACACAGCACCCCATATTGACAGAAAAACACAGAATTGTTGACATTTTTGCAGATTTATTAAAAAAGAAAAACTGAAATATCACATGGTCCTAAGTATTCAGACCCTTTGCTGTGACACTCATATATTTAACTCAGGTGCTGTCCATTTCTTCTGGTCATCCTTGAGATGGTTCTACACCTTCAATTGAGTCCAGCTGTGTATGATTATACTGATTGGACTTGATTAGGAAAGCCACACACTTGTCTATATAAGACCTTACAGCTCACAGTGCATGTCAGAGCAAATGAGAATCATGAGGTCATAGGAACTGCATGAAAAGCTCAGAGACAGAATTGTGGCAAGGCACAGATCTGGCCAAGGTTACAAAAAATTTTCTGCTGCACTTAAGGTTCCTAAGAGCAAAGTGGCCTCCATAATCCTTAAATGGAAGACGTTTAGGATGACCAGAACCCTTCCTAGAGCTGGCCGTCCGGCCAAACTGAGCTATCGGGGGAGAAGAGCCTTGGTGAGAGAGGTAAAGAATAACCCAAAGATGACTGTGGCTGAGCTCCAGAGATGCAGTCGGGAGATGGTAGAAAGTTGTACAAAGTCAACCATCACTGCAGCCCTCCACCAGTCAGGGCTTTATTTATTTTATTTTTATTTATTTATGTTACTTATATAGCACCGTCAATTTACGCAGCACTTTATATATACATTGTACATTCACATCAGTCCCTACCCTCAAGGAGCTTACAATCTAAGGTCCCTAACTCACATTCATACATACTAGGGACAATTTAGACAGGATCCAATTAACCTACCAGCATGTCTTTGGAGTGTGGGAGGAAACCGGAGTACCCGGAGGAAACCCACACAGGCACAAGGAGAACATGCAAACTCCAGGCAGGTAGTGTCGTGGTTGGGATTTGAACCAGCGACCCTTCTTACTGCTAGGCGAAAGTGCTATCCACTACACCACTGCGCCGCCCACTTTATGGCAGAGTGGCTATACGGAAGCCTCTCCTCAGTGCAAGACACATGAAAGCCATTATGGAGTTTGCTAAAAAAACACCTGAAGGACTCCAAGATGGTGAGAAATAAGATTCTGTGGTCTGATGAGACCAAGATAGAACTTTTTGGCCTTAATTCTAAGCGGTATGTGTGGAGAAAACCAGGCACTGCACATCACTTGTCTAATACAGTCCCAACAGTGAAGCATGGTGGTGGCAGCATCATGCTGTGGGGGTGTTTTTCAGATGCAGGGACAGGACGACTGGTTGCAATCGAGGGAAAGATGAATGCGGCCAAGTACAGGGATATCCTGGACGAAAACCTTCTCCAGAGTGCTCGGGACCTCAGACTGGGCCAAAGGTTTACCTTCCAACAAGACAATGACCCTAAGCACACAGCTAAAATAATGAAGGAGGGGCTCCACAACAACTCCGTGACTGTTCTTGAATGGCCCAGCCAGAGCCCTGACTTAAACCCAATTGAGCATCTCTGGAGAGACCTAAAAATGGCTGTCCATCAACGTTTACCATCCAACCTGACAGAACTGGAGAGGATCTGCAAGGAGGAATGGCAGAGGATCCCCAAATCCAGGTGTGAAAAACTTGTTGCATCTTTCCCAAAAAGACTCATGGCTGTATTAGATCAAAAGGGTGCTTCTACTAAATACTGAGCAAAGTGTCTGAATACTTAGGACCATGTGATATTTCAGTTTTTCTTTTTTAATAAATCTGCAAAAATGTCAACAATTCTGTGTTTTTCTGTCAATATGGGGTGCTGTGTGTACATTAATGAGGAAAAAAAATGAACTTAAATGATTTTAGCAAATGGCTGCAATATAACAAAGAGTGAAAAATTTAAGGGGGTCTGAATACTTTCCGTCCTCACTGTATAATGAAAACATCTGTACGTCCTCTGTGTCCCTACTGTGAACAAGTGTTGCCTGTACACTATGGACCTATGGTCAATAATCCAAACCTTTATTGAAGCTACTTCATCATAATAAGTGCAAGTGTAGTTTTGCATTTGCACTTACTGTGATGTGATCATTTCAATAAAACAATGAACTATTGATTATGGCTTCATGGTGTACTGGCAACATATGTTCTTGTCTATGCTGATTTCAGCAAACCTGCTGGCAGTTGTTACAGCACCCTACTATTCCAGGCCTTGCCCAGGAATATGACTGTGATGGAAATATCATAAGACCAAGGACAGGACAGGTAGTGACAGAACATCTCTCCATTGGGTGCACAGACAAAAACACATTTTTAGCAGAGTGAGGAAGGGTTACAGTTTTGGACAATTCCTAATTTCTGTTCATGCCATCTTGTCCCAATGACATCCGCACCCCTCCATTCCATGTATTGGAGTCATAGAAACTGGAAACAAGAAAAAATCTTCCAATGACAAAAATAAAAACTTTAACTCTTCCCACCCTATCGAGAACAAAAAAGGAAAAATTGTTTTGCTGAAGTTAGGAATTATGCCTCAACATTTCTAAACCCTTCTCAACCTTTTTAACATGGAGGATCCCTTGAAACAACTTTCTGAAGTAGGAAACCCCTGCTAATAATTATTATAGCTCCAGCTCACAGTACATTAGTGTGATGGTCTCTGGGAAGAATCCTCCTTACACTTTTGGTCATTGGAAAGAATCCCCATCTTACAGCTAAAAAGATCATTTGCGTCAGTGGTTACCTAACTGAGAGGCAAAGGTTCCTCATTGCTCAAGGAACCCATAGTGACCTTTGGAGGATCCCTAGGGTATCACAGATTCCTGGCTGAGAAAGGCTGGATTAAACTGTCAATCACGTCAGTAGTATGGCTTTCATCTTCTCCTTTCTTATGAATGATACAACTACATTGCCAGTTTATGCTAAAATGCAGTTCAGCTTAAGTCCTAAAAAGGACAGCAGGTTGGAGACTGTCCAACAGAGGTGACTAGTTAGGAGAGAAATAGACAAAACGGTGCAAGATAGGTCCCATGACTTTTGAGTCACTCAACTTTTACTGCAGCTACTCTGACTCTTACCATGTATATATCCTTTCAGTGGCAACTGAACTTGATATCCTTATTCAGGATTTCAGGATATTCAGAAAATCCTAAATTTCATAAAGGGGGTTTGGTAGGTCTTTCCTCAACCCTCGGAATTAGCATGCAGAATGTGATAACACATGTGCATAGCCAATTTGTACACACATACATGGGCCAGGTTAGAGTGGAGCCAATTACCTACCAGCGTGTTTTGGAGTTAGGGAGGACACAGGAGTACGCAGGGGAAACCCGCGCAAGCACAGGGAGAGTATGCGAACTCCATGCAGATAGTGACCTGGGTGGGATTCAAACTAAGGACAAACAAGGCTGACAGCACTCAGAACTTCCTGGAGATTTATTCACAAAACAGTTAAAAGCAGTACATAATCCATAAAACATATAGTTGCATCGTTACCACACTGACTTTGAAGCTGGCTCAGATACTGATGGATCTGAGATGGACTGTGGATCCAAAACGAGGAAAGCCATGGGGAAGCGCCAACCACTATGGCTGCAAGGTGTAACAAGCAGTAGCTGTATTCAAGCTGAACCCGCCGGCGTGTGTGGATGGCGTCACTGGAGCCCTGGGCAGTAGCACGGTACCCGGAAGAAGGAAGCCGATGTGGCCAGTGTGGAACACATGCGTCCCTGTTGCCATGACAACGGGTTTCATGCTCATGCGCTTTTTCAAGTTCAAACTAAGGACCCCTATGTTGCAAGGTAGGCGTACTAATTACTAAGCCAATTTCTTCTATTAAGATGGTATTCTCAAGGTAACAATTCATACATACACAGGACACATACTGTTAGTTCCTCACCTGTTTGGGGCTGGCAGAACTGAGTCGGAAATGTTGAGCTCGTGATGCAGCTGCAATCACTGACACCGGAACATGGTTTGTTTGAGGCACATACATCAGATGACCACATATACCCGCTCTCACAGGAACACTGCACCTCTGATCCTGTTTGGTTACAAGCTAAAGGGAAGTACAGATATACACAGGGTGTCAGAAAAGTGAATCATCATGTTGTTCAGCTAGAGTGTGAATACATAACTCAAATAATTCAACCCTGGCACATTGAGCTGGAGAAGTCCAGTACAATCCAGCATGATATGATCATTCCTAACTCTTTCTGCCAAGGTTTTTTTTTTTTTGTTTTTTTTGTTTTTTTTCAGACATGACCTACATCAAAACTAAAGGCAAAACATTTTCCTTGGATAGAGCAAGGGTATGTGTTATATACCCCCTGCCAGTTTTGTGCCATCTATATCTCATTGGGGCAATTTCCCTTCACTTCCTGTCCTATAGCCAAAACAGGATGTGAGAGGTAATCCATCCAAAATGAGGGAATCCCAGGGTGTCACCAGAACAAATGTCCCCATTGGAAGATTTCCTCTTTATTCCTGTTCTGGTGACAACCCAATATTTGGGATTTAGTTTCACTTCTATTTTCCATGATAATGGTAAACCGGACAAATAGAGAGTGAATCTCCCTAATGGAGGCACAAAAATCAATAAAGACCCGACAGTTCTAACACCTCTCCACTCTATCCAAAACTAAAAAAAGTTTTGCCTTTAGTTATACTTTAAAGGTATGTAAAAAAAAAATGTGGGGCCCCTGCTTGGCTTATAAGTTATACACAGGACACCAATAAACATGCAGGTAATGCTGTACTTTTTAGAAACTCTAACATGCTTTGCTAACTGTGTCATGTATCTGCTCTATAATAAATATTTTTTTTGGAAAAATTAATTTAAATTAAAAATACTTATAACAATGTTTTTGGAAAAATATAATATAAAAAAATACCAAAGGCTATTTACTGTAAATTTTACCATGGTGAGAACTTACCTGTGGTCACTTTTATACTTGTGATATTAGTGTCTCCAGCGCCCAGAGCCAAGGGAAAAGTGAGATTATAGGATAAGTACTGCTTTATTTGGATGGCCATTGAAGGGTCAGGAATACTAATCTCAACATCGAGAATGTAGTCTATTAAAAAATAAGAAAAAAGATGTGGAACAATTAGCATAGCGTTATAAGTGTTTCCAATCATATACACCAAATTAAGATGAATGAATTTAAAGTGTACCTAAATCCCAAACCAAAAACATAATATGCTGCAGTTTACCAGTCCTTAGATTTTGTGGCTGCATTCTTTTGTATTTTCCATTTTTTCCCCTTTATTTTCATCTGGTGATCTTGCAATCCTGGGTGGCTACACTCAATCCTCCACTGAATCTTTGGAGGGAGCCATGGTTCTCAAGTTACAAACATGTCTACCTTTATATCCTTCATGTGTAGAGTAGACTAATGGGATTAGTAGTTGCCAGAAATAAGATAACATTGTTGTATTCTTCAATTTCAACTCACAGGAGGTGACTAGCTAATGAAAATGAATGTAGCCACCACATCTAAGGACTGCTAAGCTGCCATATATTCATTTTATATTCTTGTTTTTGTTTTGTTCATTTTTGTTCAGAGATCTAAATTCTCAAATAAATTAGTCATCAAGCAGAAAAAGAGTTATATAGCTAGGTACTGTGTGCATTACTCAAAAAGACCTGTAGGTGGTGCTGCCTACTTTAGAAAGACTAATTTCCCCAGACTTCTAGGAATGGAAAATCCACCAATACTGTCAAAAAAGCAAAAATCAGATAAGATAAATAAATCTGTTTGCTTGTCATTTTTCTGAGTCCGTACATTGCTTGTCATATAAATAGATAGCTAGTCAGGCTGAGAAAAAAAAAGGACATATCCATAAAGTTCAACCAAATGACAAAAATAAATATATTAAAGACCGCCATCCTCAACTGTAAACCTGCAGAGGATCCAGAGGAAAATAAAAAAAAAACAACTTTATAATGGGTGATACAATTAGCTGAAATGGGGGGAAAAAAATCTTTCCTGATCTCTAAAGCAATCAGATTTCCCCTGAATCTACTTTTTAGATTGTAAGCTCTCACGAGCATGGCCCTAATGTATTGAATTGTATTGTAACTGTACCGTTCCTTGTAAAGTGCTGCACAACCTGTTGGCATTATATAAATCCTGTATTATAATAATTATTAAATATTATAATAATTAATAACAAGAATAAGAATACAATGTTATAACCTAATATTAATAGTATCTAATTATATTCTGGTCATTTAGAAACATATCCAGCCTTTTCTTGGAACCACTTACAAAGTGGTTTAATCCACATTGTCACAGCTCTTACTGCAGAGAAGTCTTTCCATATTTGGACATTGAGTTGACTGTGGACTATTAGTGCACTTGCAACAATAAGAACTGAGTATTGTCTGTGATCCTTTTTTTTTTTTTTAATTGCACTAAGATTTAAAGGGTTAGTTCACCTTTACAAAAAAATGCTCATGCAGATAAGGAGAGCCAGTCTATAAAAACAAACTGTGCCTTTCTGGCCAAAGTTAAATAATGTCCTTACAATGGTATAGCCCATTTACGTACCTCTCAAGGCCTGGCCAACAAAAACTCCCAGAGATAACATCTCCCCCTTCCTGCCTTGTTGCTAGAATGTATTTCATGTTAATGATGTATTTAAACAAAGTGATCACATCCCTGTATCCTCCCCTTATCCTCCTCGTCTCAAGAGGGAAATAATTTAGTTGAGTGGTCACATGGCCAAGCTTTGATCACATGGTGTCCTCCAAAGGGCAAGTTACTTTTTTTTAAGTGGCGGGCCATGTATTTCTCTTATGACTCTTCCTTTAAATAGACATTCCGATTGGTTTACTCCTGAAAATCAGAGATGGAGAATGGGGTGCCCTGTAGTAGTCTTAAACTGGCCATACACCGTTCAAATTCTGTCCAGCTCCTGATAATCTGGCTGAGATTGGTTCAGGGCGTGGCCCTATTGGCTGCCTCCTGATGGACATCCCATGATTGAAAAATTGGTGTGTCCAGGCCAGGCTAAAAAACTGTTGGCAAACAACAGCTGCATCCAATCAGATGCAAGCACTGTCCAGGTAATTTGACAGCCAGTGGGGTCGGCTGTCACAATACAATAGCTGCAGCATGAAATTTGTCCATCTACACTGTATAGCACGGATATAGGAATCTGTTACATTCTGCCTGCAAGATGAAAGGCATGTAAACATGTATAGCCAGCTTTAAACTGAACCTGTCATGAAAGAAATATGAGGCCTACCGTTGCAGACCTCCTTCTGAGTATGCTAGTTGCCTGGCTGCGACATGGCCGGGCCAGCAGACAGATCAGATAAGCTAGAGAAAAGTCCTTGCATACTTGATCTGGGTCATTAATTCAAAGCACTGAAGCCATTGGATTCACATGGTGCAGCGCAGAAGAGAAGTGAATCAGAAAGCTGAAACAGATACTTAATGGGCATGTCCACCTAGAACTGACATTTCAGTTTCGGGTAAATGCCATCAAGTTGGACCATCTATCTGGCTTTTTTTCATGCCACAGGCTCCCCATCAGTATATTTTCTACGCCTGAGTTCCATTCCCACTAGAAGGCTGAATCCATTTCTAAATGCCGTACCTTCCCTGTTTAATTTTGAGTTCAGTTTACAACATAAAATATGCAGCAGCAGAGGTGAGCTTTCATAGCAGAAGTTGGAAGCTCTGACAAGGAGATCTTACTGTTGACGCCCCTAAGAATTATGAGAAGGCAGCGTATTGTTTTTGGGCGGTCTAACCCTCCAAAAGTTTGGAAGATAGAGAGCATCCTATTCATCACTCAGCTATCTGATCCAAAGCTTCATATTTATGTCCGGGGATTATAAGGGAGAGGTTGTACCAGCTCTGCTATCTGTTTCCAGACCAGATACCAGCTGCAGCCCTAGCAAGCCAAGGCCAGGAGGGCCCGTACAATCATATGCTCACTATGGATACCAGACGGTTTAGAGTTATACATAATAGTCATTTTTACTCTGCTGAGAAAATAAATGTCTCCAAGAAAAGCCAAGATCTGTTCCAAAAGGAGGGAGCTTTGAGTAAAAGCAAACTATGTGTGTGATTGATGTTTTAAGATGAATTACCTAATATTTCATTAGCTTTTTTTTTTTCTCTGCATTTCCCATACGGTGTTGCCTGAAATGCCCTCTAACCTATTCCCATAATCAATGAAGATCAGCTTTGGTTCCACCCCTAGATGGCATGGCCTGATACAAGACTCTCAGTGCCCATGGCATAATACCTGGCAAGCCACATACAGTACCTCCCAAAAGGACATCAAAATAAGGACAAAAAGTATAACCAGGCGGTATAGTGAGGAGGGCCAAAAGGAACCAAAAGGCCTCCTCCTGGCCAATCTGAAGCTCAGTAGACCCTTCTTATACCAAAAAGTTTTTGCTTGTGTCACTTGTAGGTGGTGTGCAGCGTGGCAATTATTCACACAGGCGAATGTTATAAAGAACTTGTATTGAAGTATGCACAAAAAGTTCACAACAGAATTTGGGGGGGGGGGGGGGCATATAACTGGGTGCACTCATGTTTTTCAGCAAAGTGAATGGACCAAAGTGAACAGCACCCTATATAGGGTAGAATGTGGCCTGGCCATCTTGTACCCAAACGGGAAGACTCTAGAGGGGTCACAGACCCTCCCTCCTTGTCAGGATCCTTTCCCTACTGCTAACACTGTCCCTTTCAGGCGGGTACCTTTCCCTACGCTGCCTGCATGCAAAATACGTGCCAAATCTAGGAGCCAGGGCCTTAAATAGACTCTGACTGACCCAAGAAGGCTGCCAAAGTCACATGGGGTGGCAGCATCCAATAGGATAGCTTCCCCCAGGAAACCATAGAGGAACCATGTTCCTCTTGAGTCCCTCTCCAACAGCAGTGAGAGTGCCACCTGCAGTGAAGTAGACTTCACCTGCCTACATAGTTTGATCACAACTGGAAGGTCAGAAGGAACAGGACCTGTGATGTCAGACTGGAGGGTATGCTCCAAGTAGGGTGGAGGCTTTAAAAAAATAAAAAAATTAAGAAGGAGGCAGACTCAATGGACCACTTGGTCTCTTCCTGCCGTCATACTTCTGTGTTTCTAATTTTGTTAAAGAAACCACTTAGTGATTGAATTTTTATCTCCAATTGTTTATCTGTTGTGTTCTTAAATTTTAAGAGTATAATTGGACATTCGAATGCGTACATTTTTAATAAAGCCTGAGAAATAGGGGGGTTGTAAAACTTTTGGCCAGTAGTGTATGTCTTGGCAAATAGTAACAGTATCAGACACAGCGTCAATAAATGCTTTGTTTACCCAGAGCCCTGAAGGACAATTGCACTGCGTGCATGTGACTGAGAAGACAGGAAAGATTATAGCATTTTCAGTGGTTAAGGTGTGACTAACCGCTTTGTTTGCTAATCTAGATCTACACAAGCTGTTTTTGTTTTTTTATCTTTTCAGCTGATCCTCCTGGCTTTTTACAACTACAAAGCTGTTCTTCGGAACACTAGACTCCTGGTGCACACATGACCTCTAGTCTAATGTTCATATATCTGTTAAGCTGCTTCACTGTATAACACTACACTCGTTTTACATCTTTCTAAAGCTAGCCAAACATGGTTACATGTTCATTGGAATGTTCTTATGAAAGTCAGAAAAATTGTTCGATAAAGCATTTGATGATGCCATCATTGAGTCAATTACATTTCATTTGAATGCCCTAAAACCCAACTCCAGGAAACCTAATAATTATCCCTTGCAGTGGGGCTGCACCCAAAGTGCAAGGGTTAAAGAGGTTCTTCACCCTACAAACAAAAAATAAGTCAGCAGCTACAAATACTGTAGTTTCTGACTTTTACTAATAGGATACTTACCTGTCTAGAGATCCAGTGCAGTCCTCACTTGAACCTGTTTTTCGGCCATCTTCAGGTTCAGGAGCTGACACGTTTACTTTTGGGAAGGCGGCTGTAAGTGCTTGCGGCTTCCCACTGCGCATACACAAGCCGCGCTGCGCGGAAGGAAGGGGGGCTGAACTTCCGCTCAGATTACCATGGCGATCTGACCAAAAGTAGGAGTGGGTACCTGTCAAAACTAGTGCCCAAACCAAAAAAGAAGGTGGGGAGGAGGCAAACAAGGTGAAATTCCCCTTTTGGGTGAAGTTCCACTTTAATTGCTTGCTTTGGTCTACAGAATATAGAAAAGAAGATCTAATTACTCGATCCTTGACACTGTTAGACAGGTCTCCTCAGCATCTTCTTCCTCATGCCCAGTGGTCTAAGGTCCTGAAGACATCAGGACTGATGCAGGTTCCATAGACCTGACACCGAGGGAATGTCCACTGTTGGAGCATAAGGGAGCGCCATCTGCTGGGGGGAGCGGATGACCAGGTGAGTTAAATTGGAAAAACTCTCCCCCAGACTAAGCAAACAGTTAACTCTTGCACTAGTCTGGATTGTAGCCATATTTGATGATAAAACTAAGGATATTCATTGTGGTGGTGGCTTTTTGTTAGAGGATTTTCAAATTTCCTGAAGTTGCGTTTTAAAGATTTCTTTAAGCCCCACTACATAAATGAATTCCCAAAAGTATTAAACAGGTTCCTTTTATTGCTTATGAAATTAATGAAGCAATAGTGGATATACTATATATATATATATACACTATATTACCAAAAGTATTGAGACAATATTGAGTTGGTCCACCCTTCGCAGCTATAACAGCTTCAACTCTTCTGGAAAGGCTGTCCACAAGGTTGTGTGTCTATGGGAATGTTTGACACATTTGTGAGGTCCGGCACTGATGTTGGATGAGAAGGCCTGGCTCGCTTTCTCCACTGTAACTCATCCCAAAGGTGCACTTTGTACATCAATAGAATCACACAGACTCATAGCCTAGGATGACCTAGCCTAGCCTCTGCTCCTCCCTCCTCCTCCTTGCCCTTCCCCTCTCTAAGCTAAACAGACTGACTGTAGACTCTGCTGCTCACTGTTAACTTTTTTTCTGTGAAACCAGAAATTCAGGGAAGCAGCACTGATAAAACATGAGCCAGCAGTGTTGAAAGTTGTAAATTGCAAGTGATGGGGTAAGAATTTTAGCAAATAGTATATTGGGTAATGTTTATTTTTTTGTGCTCAACATGTTGAACTAAAAATTAGTAAATAATAAAATATACTTAGTACATAGTAGGGGAGCAGGAAGGAATTGTCCAGTGTATAAGTAACCCCCTAAGTTTTTTGATTTTAGGCCTCAGTGATTCATGCACATCTGCCACATTTAGCTTCTCTAACCTGCCATTCTGATTTAAAATGTTCAATTTTATAAATTTAGCCATGCAGATGAGTTTGGCAAGGCTAGGTAAGAAGACGTGGATGTCCCAATCCATTTTTATGTTTACAAATGAGGGTTAGCACTGGGCTTATGATTTTTTTTAAGACTGAAAAATCTTAGTCAACGTCGACACAATTTAATTTTATAGCTGCGTATTTCATCGCACTTGGCTATATAATCAGTAATTTTATCAATTTTGAGGCAGCGTTTAGAGGAAGCAGTCATAGTTATGACCATCCTGCCAGAGTTGGGCTGTGATGGACTGTATACTGGACCACCAGTGATCCGCAGCAATACTGAGTTGTCTTCTTGATCCTACAGGATGGCACAAGAATCTCTGTAGAGTTTTTGAACAGCGGTAAAAGCTTTAAATTCACCTTAAAATTAAACATCTGACACTTAAAGCTTCTAAGTTGATGATTAAAATGTTCTTATTGTCAACCTTGCATAGATTAATCTCGGTTTAGTTTAGAGGAGTGTGAACTGACAAGTTTGTTTAATGAGTGAGCTATGCCCTTGCTCGTGCCAGGTGGTCGGGCTGTTGTTAGCAACACTTTAAACACTTCACCCTCAAATCTCTTGGTATTATCAGGTTCTAAACTATTTTGTAATGAAATGACATCCCGTGGCTGTCAAAAAGTCAAAGCAAACAGAAAGGCTACATAGGGGTTAGCAATCTGCAACACATCAGTGGTAAAGTAACTAGTCGTCCCAGCATTTCTGACTCATATACCTCATAGCTGTCCCAATTTTGGCAAAATACCTTCATTTTTTTAAATATACAATGGACCACCGGTTTAACGTGGTCTCCAACATAAGCAGCCTTAGTTTCCAAATTTTCCTGAGCCGGGTGGTGCCCACAAGGCCACCCACGGATTGAATTTCAGCTAATTCTACAGGAATCATCTGAAATTTGAGCCACAAATAATAAGTAAGTATACATATACTGTATAAATAGCATACATATTACAATAGCAGACACTGAGCATACAGTGATCAATATGGTCTTTATACTAGATGAGAGATGTGGGTCATGTGCTTCCTGCACATGGGCCTATTTCACATATTAGCTCTAAATGAATCCATCTTATATCTCAATATTATTAAATTTAAAGCACTTCTCTTAATTTTCAACAGAGTAGGTTTAAGCCCATAAGTGGGGATTTATTAAAACCGGTGCACATAGAATCAGGTGCAGCTATGCATAGTAGTAACCAATCAGCTTCTAAATTCAGCATGTTCAATTACGTTTTGACAATAAAACCTGGAAGCTGATTGGTTACTATGCCTGCACCAGATTCTGTGTGCTCAAGCTTTAGTAAATCTCCCCCATTGTGTCCAAGCTGCAGCCTGAGGGTATTCTTTGTGCCGCCTTCAGGGCCTCTGAAGGCATTGATCTGTGTTTCCCGATTGCCCTGTTATAGTAGTGATTTCTAGCAGCCTCATGTTAATATGCCTCCAGCCTCCAACAACTTCTATAGCATGTTCACAGATTCTGACAGTATCCTGCTGAATATCTGCATTCTCTGATCATATCTTGTATCATGTCCGAAGTCTCTGACCATTTCTTGTTTCATGTCCACAATCTCTGGCCATCTCTTGTATCATGTCCGAAGTCTCTGACCATCTCTTGTATCATGTCCCCAGTCTCTGACCATCTCTGGTATCATGTCTGCAGTCTCTAACCATCTCTTGCATTATGTCCCCAGTCTCTGTCCATCTTATGTATTATGTCTTTAGTTTCTGTCCATCTCTTTCATTATGTTTGCAATCTCTGATCATCTCCTGTATTATGTCCACAGTCTCTGACAATAATGCCTTTAGTCTTTGATTATATCCTGTTGTGTGTCTGCATTAATTGATAATAAATAATAATTGAATTGTATGTGCTGCCCTTTGGCGATGTCAAGGGCCACATTTGCAGGCCTCCCATATCAAGAAAGTGGACCACTACTGGTCAACTTTTTTTGGTGCGTGTGTCTAAGTGGGAAGACTTACCTTCACTTCCTAAATCAAGATACAACAGGATGTGAGAGAAAAATCTGAGGAAATTCCCTCTTAGACAGTGTCCCCAGAACAGACAAACCATTGTTAGATTTCACCTCTATGCTTATTCCAATGACAACTCAAAATTTTACATTTTCCCTCCCATCCAGTCTCAGTGATCATGGCTATTAGGACAAATAGTGAACTCAATTCTCCCTAACAGGAACACAGACAGCAATAAAAACCACACACTTATTTGCCAGTGACTGATGAAAAACCAATAGGCACAAAGTAATTCGGCATCCTGCCAATGGTCTACATACTCTCCATAGCATACAGTTAATACAGATCTACAAGAATTCAGCACACTCCCTCTGAAGGTCACTAGAGATTAGTGATGAAAGTACAACACATACATGAGTTGCCATCCCATTGTCTGACAGTGCCACTAACGTAACAGTCTGACACCACAGAATGCCACAAGTTTCTTTAAATAAAACTTCAGACAAATGCGGGTTTCCGCTTGAAATGATGGAAGAAGAAGCTTCTGTGACCTGATTACGTTAGCACATTGCATAGTTTAGGATGATTACAGCTGATAATACTTGTTTTTGTTTCTATGATTATGTATGCAGAGAACCGACTGGGCTTGGTCTTCTCTACAGTGAAAGAAGGGCAAAATGTTCCATGATGGAAACCTGCAGAACATTTGCTGGAGATGTTTTATTAAAGTATTTAAAAGGCTAAAACTTAGTTTTGGATAGAGTAGAGAATGGCCAATGCCGTTATGTGTTTTTTGTTGTCTTGGTAAATTACCTTTTTTTCCTCTTTTGTAGACACAACAGGAAGTATTGGTGAGGAAAGACCCGTCTTGGACAGTTATCACTCATATCAAAGGATTAACTAGGCTTCCTGTGGCAGAAAACTGGCGTGCGCCACCCTAATTAAGCAGACAGACCTGTTTTAGGTCTATCTGTGCCACATGTGAAATAGTGTGAAATAGAAACTGGTACAGGGTCTACTCCTTATTAAAAAAGAGAATACAGCAGTTTTAAAGAAAACTGTTGCAAATCCCTACCATGTCGGACCTGGTGTATGGAATGCAAACTGTCAGCAGACAGCTCACAACTCTCCCTCTGCTCTTGTGATCAGAGCCCTCCTTCTAGCTCCCACACTTAGCTGAGCATGGGGCAGGAGCAGGTAGACAAATCCAGGCCATGTATTGTTCTGTACTGTGTCTGTGACAGACACAGCATATAACAGGGAGCAGATCAGTCCTAATTAACAAAGGGGCTTGCGCCCCTTTTGTCAATCTGCACTATTTTCTATGTTTAGAAGAGTGGTGCAAGCATTATGTTTGCACCATTCAGTGTTAATTTTCCCTATAGTGTCCCAATTGGAAAAGTTTCCCTCTCTTCCTGTTCTTGTGACAATTTCCCCCATAATGTCCACATTGGAAAAATTCCCCTTTCTTCCTGTTCTGGTGACAGTTTCCCCCAAACTTTCCACATTAGAAAAATTATCCTCTCTTCCTGTTCTGGTGACAATTTCCCCCATAGTGCCCACATTGGAAAAATTCCCCTCTCTTCCTGTTCTGGTGACACTTTCCCCCAAACTTTCCACATTAGAAAAATTATCCTCTCTTCCTGTTCTGGTGACACTTTCCCCCAAAGTGTCCACATTGGAAAATTCTCCTCTCTTCCTGTTCCAGTGACAACTCATAAAATATTGAACTTCCCCT
This sequence comes from Aquarana catesbeiana, assembly GCF_042186555.1. NCBI lineage: Eukaryota > Metazoa > Chordata > Amphibia > Anura > Ranidae > Aquarana > Aquarana catesbeiana. The sequence goes on from NC_133327.1 coordinate 62,130,057, forward strand.
TACTTTTATTCCTGCTAACAATGATCAACAGGACAAATAAAGAAGTTTAGTATACCAGATATGTAAAAGAAAGTGACAGGAAAAACTCTACAATTTAGGTGACTTCCTCTCCCCAGGACAGACACCTCCAAGAGATTCCATCTCACCTCCTATTCTAATGACAACTCTAAAATTTGGGATTTTCTATTTCCATTGTGTTTTTTTTTTGTCTTTGTAAATGAATTTTACTTTGTCTTCTGTATACACAAAAGGGAGTAAGGATCAGGAAAGTTTCTTCTAAGACAGTTGTCACTCATAGTGTCCCCACTGGAATTTCTCCGCACTTTAGTCTTAGTAACAACGATCACCAGCACAAAAAGAAAGGTTTGGTATACCAGGTATGCAAGAGAAAGTGAGAGGAAATCTTTATAATTTAGGGGAATTCTCTTGTTGCCCCCAGAACAGGTTTCTCCAGTTGAAAAATTTCCGTCATCTCTCGTTCTGGTGACAACACTAAACTTTAGGATTTTCCATTACCTACTGCCTTGATGACAGTGGTTACCAGGACAAATAGAGCTGGTGAATCTACTTAGTGGGGACACAGCCAGCAATAAAAACCTGCTGAGAATTCTAACCTTATTACACTCTATCCAAAACGAAAAAAAAAAAGTTTTTGCTTTAAATATGTTTTAGGGCAGTAAAAAGACTTGCAGTAACCCAAAGCAACCAATCGGTAGCCATCCCATCATTACCCACATAAACTAGCCATATTTTCCCACATGGAAACCCAAACATGCTGGGGACAGCACACAAACATCACACAGATACTATCCTAGTGAGATGACAACGCATAACCCCAATGCTGCAAGACAAGAGGGATAACCGCATTTCTTTGCTCCAGCTGACATAATGGAAATGCTCGGATTTTCTGCTTAATTATACAAGATCATGTAGGCTAGGGAACCATTGTTCTTTTAAGCAATAAACGTTTATGACTCCAGCAAGAACATTTTTTAATAGAATAGCAAACAGTTTAGGCCTCTGTTATGTTTAAAGTTGAACTTTAAATGTATTTAGTTAAAGTGTTTGTTAACCCAAAAAAAAAATAAATAGAGATCCTGGTCCCCTAGAGCAGATTAAACAGCACAGTGCTTGTGCTGTGTAATCTTCCCCCGTGTAAACTGTAAAAAAAACCTCCTTGAATCTGCCACTTCCTGTATCCCCCTCTCCGCGCTGACCACGAAAATCAGGGCTGCTGAGCCCTGACCACCGTGGTCAGTGTACGTCCCTCCATCATCCGCAGCTCTCCTCTCTCCCCCTTACCCCTCCCTCCTTGCCTGTCCGTTCCGCGCCTGTGTCCCCGGCTCCCCCCCCTCTCCGCTATTCATATAAATCAAAAATTCTAAATGCTCAGTGCCAGTCCCTCTATTATAGCCTGGCATACCACACTGTACATGCCTTTTACAAAAACTAGGCATGTAAATACTGATTTAGAGCGCTCTTCAGGCCGGTCACGTGACTCACGGCTGGGTTTCAGGGCTACTGCAGGAGGGGCTGAGTGGCCGTGTGATCTCCCTGACTGACGTCAGAGGGAGATCTCAGCCCCTCCTGCAGTATCCATGTATCCAAAATGTAAAGCGGCCGCGGGTCACGTGACCGGCCTGGAGATCACCCTAAAAAGGTATTTACAAGCCTTGTTTTTTTAAAAAGACATGTACAGTGTGCTATACCTAGCTATAATAGAGGGGCTGGCATAGACTTACTTATATGGGTTCACAAACACTTTCAATGCAAGCAATGTAAGCACCTATACTTTCCCTATATCAGTCTCTTGCAGGCTCTGTATAGCAGGGCTCACATTGGCAAAGTGAGAAACAGCATAAAGAGCCAAATCAATTCATGTGCTGAGAAAGCAGAAGTGACAAAGAGATGAGCTCATCTCTGTGCTGCTTCTCCTTTCACCATCCATTCACAGGCTGGGGTGGGTCCTAGATGATCTGGGCTTAGAAAACGTGGATAGAGTGATGCTGGCCATCAAAACAAGGACATTTAGGGGGTTATTTATGAAAGGCAAATCCACTTTACACTGCAAGTGCACTTGAAAGTGCACTGAAAATGCACTTGGAAGTGCAGTCGCTCTAAATCTAAGGGGTAGATCTGAAATGAGGGGAAGCTCTGCTGATTTTATCATCCAATCATGTGCAAGCTAAAATGTTGTTTTCTTATTTTCCTTGCATGTCCCCCTCGGATCTACAGCGACCTTACTTCCAAATGCACTCGCAGTGCAAAGTGGATTTTCCTTTAGTAAATATCCCCCAGTGTGTCAGAAAAAGTTTTGAAGTGGTAATCTCTGAACTGACGCTGAGTACTGTAGTAAAAGCTGTTTTTATTAATTTATATTTTAATTAAACATCTGCATGAGGAAAAAATATGTTTTATTTCGTTTAGATTCGTTAATCTAGTTATTCAGTTTCGTTAAATTCGGCTGATGCTTTCAATTTGTGTTCGGAATTCGTATTCGGAATTTTTTGGGTTTTCTTCGAATTTACTGATTTTTTTCAGTTCAAAATGTTCAAATCGATGAATTTCAAATCTGTCTAAATGAAAATTTTATACTTTTTTCTATTCTAATGCGGCAAAGTGAACAAACAAAAGAAAAATCTTCATCAAATGATTACAATGACTAATGATAAATCACTTTTGGCTTAACAAAAATAGCATTATTTCAAAGTGGTACTCTAATAACACACACAGTATTTGATTTCAGAAATATGTTTACAGTTTGAATGCGAATGGAATTTGATGTAAAATTCTATTTGAATTTTAATTTTAATTTCGGAAATTCAGATGAATTTAATTTGGTTATTCGGAGCATTCGATAAACTTAGTTCATACTGTATTTCGCATATATATCCGAATCTCTGAATAACGAAAAATTATAAATTCGGAACGAAATGAACCGCACAGGTCTTATTTTAATGGATTTTGTATTTTTATCTGGAATTTATCTGGCTGGAGTTCGGCAGGAATTATATTATAGTCTGGGCAAGCTGGTTGTACTGAAGTCGGCCCATCGATTGACCTTAGTACAACCAGCCTGTCTGATTTTTTTTCATGTGATTACAGTGAGCGGCTATGGCAGTAGGCAAATATCATTGTATTGTGACAGCTAGGAAACCTCCTGCTGTCAGAATACTATAGGAGAGATTTCCTCATCAGCACTGTCTGTGTTGATGGGGGAATTGAGCAATTTTCTTTCCTTCAACCCGTGGTCCCATGGCCTGCCTAAGGCCAGTCAGAGACGGAGCAAATTTCTTTCCTCCAACCACTAGTTGGAGGAAATACATTTGTTCAATTCCCCCATTAACACAGACAGTGTTGACAAGGTAAGAGTGTTGCCAACCTCCTGCAGCATTTTTTACTGACAAAATGGAAGATTTACTGGTGGAGCACATTTTTTTACTGACACCCTGCAAAATTTACAGAACATATTAAAAACTAAGACAACCAATATTTATACAGTATAAACACAATATGGAAACACTGACAATACCCATAACAAGTAGTTTATCTGGTTTACACTTAGAAAGTCAAACTGCATTACAAATTATCAGCTCCGGATATATACAGACAGTTGTAAAAAATCACAGATTTTTACAAACTGTCTGTGAATTTGCTGACGGTTGGCAACCCTGCAGGGAAATCCTTCCTGCCGAGCAATTGTGTTCTCCACGCCGGGACAACACAGTGATTATTACTAGCCGCTATAACAGCCTCTTGGAGTAATAGCATGTAAAATCCAGCAGGCTGGTTGTACCCAAGTTGATTGTTCAATTAACTTGGGTACATTCAGCCTGTCCATACATGGTTCGAATCTCGGGCAGTTCCTGCTGAACTGGCTGAGATTCGAACCGTCTATGGCTGGCTTAAGAAAAAAAAATTTGGCTGGAGTTTGGATTTAGATAATTTTTTAACAATGGAACAATGGAGCTTTATCATTTCAATGATAGCGATCAGTGCCTCTGGTTAGAAAACCGCCCTAGCAAGAATATCAAGTAAATCACTGCCAAACCCTACAGACGTATAGGAACAGATTGTTGACAGAGAAGAGCAAGTTGTTCCACACATGGAAAGAGATAATGGCAAGCAACACAGGTAACTGCCATCATTGTAATAAAATATATATACAGTTGTGCTCATACATTTACATACCCATACATAATTTATGATTTCTTGGCCATTTTTAAAAGAATATGAATGATATGGTTAGTGTTTGGCTGAAGACATTTATTATCAATCAACTGTGTTTACTCCTTTTAAATCATAATCACAACAGAAACTACCCAAATGACCCTGATCAAAAGTTTACATAGTTCTTAATACCGTGTATTGCCCCCTTTAATATCAGCTTGAAGTCTTTTGTGGTATTTGTGGATGAGGCTCTTTATCTTCTCAGGTGGTAAAGCTGCCCATTCCTCTTGACAAAAAGCCTCCAGTTCCTGTAAACTCTTGGACTGTCTTTTATGAACTGCACATTTGAGATCTCCCCAGAGTGGCTCAATATTGAGGTCAGGAGACTGAGATGCCCATTCCAGAACCTTCACTTTATTCTGCTGTAGCCAATGACAGGTCGACTTGGCCTTGTGTGTTGGATCATTGTCATGTTGGAATGTCCAAGTACGTCCCATTCACAGCTTCCTGGCTGGTGAATGCAAATGTTCCTCCAGTATTTTTTGATAACATACTGCATTTATCTTGCCACCAATTTTGATTAAATTTCCTGTGCCTTTGTAGCTCACACATCCCCAAAACATCAGCGATCCACCTCCGTGTTACACAGTAGGAATGGTGTACCTTTCATCGTAGGCCTTGTTGACTCCTCTCCAAAGGAAGCATTTATGGTTGGGGCCAAAAAGCTCAATTTTGTCTCATCACTCCAAATAACTTTGTGCCAGAAGGTTTGAGGCTTGTCTCTGTGCTGTTTGGCGTATTGTAAGCTGTATACTTTGTGGCATTTGCGTAGTAATGGCTTTCTTCTGGCGATTTGACCAAGCAGCCCATCTTTCTTCATGTGCCTCCTTATGCCCCGTACACACGGTCGGACTTTGTTCGGACATTCCGACAACAAAATCCTAGGATTTTTTCGGACGGATGTTGGCTTAAACTTGTCTTGCATACACACGGTCACAAAAAGTTGTCGGAAAATCCGATCGTTCTAAACGCGATGACGTAAAACACGTACGTCGGGACTATAGACGGGGCAGTGGCCAATAGCTTTCATCTCTTTATTTATTCTGAGCATGCGTGGCACTTTGTCCGTCGGATTTGTGTACACACGATCGGAATTTCCGACAACGGATTTTGTTGTCGGAAAATTTTATATCCTGCTCTCAAACTTTGTGTGTCGGAAAATCCCATGGAAAATGTGTGATGGAGCCTACACACGGTCAGAATTTCCGACAACAAGGTCCTATCACACATTTTCCGTCGGAAAATCCGATCGTGTGTACGGGGCATTATTGTGCATCTTGAAACAGCCACACCACATGTTTTCAGAGTCCTGCATTTCACCTGAAGTTATTTGTGGGTTTTTCTTTGCATCCCAAACAATTTTCCTGGAAGTTGTGGCTGAAATTTTAGTTGGTCTACCTGACCGTGGTTTGGTTTCAATAGAACCCCTCATTTTCCACTTCTTGATTAGAGTTTGAACACTGCTAAATGGCATTCTCAATTCCTTGGATATCTTTTTTATATCCCTTTTACTGTTTTATGCAGTTCAACTATCTTTTCCCGCAGATCCTTTGACAATTCTTTTGCTTTCCCCATGACTCAGAATCCAGAAACATCAGTGCAGTACTGGATGAAGGACGCAAGGCTCTGTCAGGAGTCCAGAAACTCATTGACCTTTTATATACACACACTAATTACAAGCAAACAGATCACAGGCGAGGATGGTTACCTTTAATAGCCATTCAAACGCCTTTGTGTCAACTTTTGTGTATGTAAGACAGCATGATTATTGTACAGGTGTGCCTTAGGCTGGCCACAATAAAAGGCCACTCTAAAATGTGCAGTTTTATCACACAGCACAATGCCACAGATGTTGCAAGTTTTGAGGAAGCATGCAATTGGCATGCTGACTGCAGGAATGTCCACCAGAGCTGTTGCCCTTGAATTAAATGTTCATTTCTCTACCATAAGCCGTCTCCAAAGGTGTTTCAGAGAATATGGCAGTACATCCTACCGGCCTCACAACCACAGACCACGTGAAACCACATCAGCCCAGGACCTCCACATCCAGCATCTTCACCTCCAAGATCGTCTGAGGCCAGCCACCCAGACAGCTGCTGCAACAATCAGTTTGCATAACCAAAAGAATTTCTGCACAAACTGTCAGAAACCATCTCAGGGAAGCTCATCTGCATGCTCGCTGTCCTGATCGGGGTCTCGACCTGACTGCAGTTCGTCGTCGTAACCGACTTGAGTGGGCAAATGCTCACATTCGATGGCATCTGGCACTTTGGAGAGGTGTTCTCTTCACGGATTAATCCTGGTTTTTACTATACAGGGCAGATGGCAGACAGCGTGTATGGCATTGTGTGGGTGAGAGGTTTGCTGATGTCAATGTTGTGGATTGAGTGTTTCTATTACATACACTGATTTATTGCATTATTGATTTCTTTGCAATTTCACTTTATAGTGCAGTTTTTTATTTTGTTTTTTTTGTGGATTGAGTGGCCCATGGTGGTGGTTGGGTTATGGTATGGGCAGGCGTATGCTATGGACAACGAACACAGGTGCATTTTATTGATGGCATTTTAAATGCACAGAGATACTGTGACGAGATCCTGAGGCCCATAGTTGTGCCATTCATCCACGACCATCACCTCATGTTGCAGCATGATAATGCACGGCCCCATGTTACAGGGATCTGTACACAATTCCTGGAAGCTGAAAACTTCCCAGTTCTTGCATGGCCACCATACTCACCGGACATGTCATCCATTGAGCATGTTTGGGAGCATTGGAGAGAAATGGACCAACATTCCACAGGCCACAATCAACAACCTGATCAACTCTATGCTGAGGAGATGTGCTGCACTGCGTGAGGCAAATGGTGGTCACACCAGATACTAACTGGTTTTCAGACCCCTTGGACCCCCCCAATACTGTAAAACTGCACAATTTAGAGTGGCCTTTTATTGTGGCAAGCCTAAGGCACACCTGTGCAATAATCATGCTGTCTAATCAGCATCTTGATATGCCACACCTGTGAGGTGGATAGATTATCTTGGCAAAGGAGAAGTGCTCACTAACACAGATTTAGACAGATTTGTGAATAATATTTGAGAGAAATAGGCCTTTTGTGTACATAGAAAAAGTTGTGCGTTCAGCTCATGATAAATAGGGGCAAAAACAAAAGTGTTACGTTTATAATTCTGCTCAGTACACACATATATATATATATATATACCGTATTTATCGGCGTATAACATGCGCCGGCGTATAACACGCACCGCAAGTTTAGGAGGGAATTTTAAGGAAAAAAAACTTTTAGGAGGGAAGTTTAAGGAAAAAATACTTACATTAAAATGCCCATCAATGCAGCCTTATCTGTCCATCTGCAGCCTTTTCAGTGTCAGTGCAGCCTTGCCCCAGTGCAGTCTTGTCAGTGCAGCCTTGTCAGTGCAGCTTTGTCAGTGCAGCCTTGTCAGTGCAGCTTTGCCCCAGTGCAGCCTTGCCCCAGTGCAGCTTTGTTAGTGCAGGTTTGCCCGTGCAGCTTTGCCCCAGTCCAGCCATGTCATTGCAGCTTTGTGCACTCGCCGCCGACATACACAGCCGTGGGTAGATTCAAATATGGCGCCGAGACTGCAGGGATTCGTCGGAGCTGAGATACACATACCAGAGTGTTCTCTGCTTTTTTCAGCGCCGCTTACAGTCACGCCCAGTCCCGCCCTATGATGGACATAACACAGGTCCAAGGGGCGGGACTGGGCGTGACGGCGGCGCCGAAAAAAGCCAAGAACACTCTGGTATGTGTATCTCGGCTCCGACGAATCCCTGCAGTCTCGGCGCCATATTTGAATCTACCCACGGCTGTGTATGTCGGCGGCGACCGCAGCAATTGCCGCGATCGCTCCGATGACACAAAATCGGCGGGGATCGGCTTATAACACGCACCCACGATTTTCCCCAGGGGAAAAAAGTGTGTGTTATATGCCGATAAATACGGTATATATTTATATATATATATATATATATATATATATACACACACATATACACACTATATATAAAGCCCCTTCTGTTCAGTAAAATACTGTTTTCAACTCTATGGGATCAATTAATGTGTCTAAACCTAAGACAAAATTGTAATAATATACTGCAGCTTACCAGACCTTAGATGTGATGGCTGCATTAGCTTTCTTTTTTTTTCCTTTTCACCTGATCCAGCCACTAACTCACTTCCTGTCCTAGGGTTCAAACAGACTGTATCTATGCTGAAGCAGCAGTACCAGATAGCACAGGACTATGGAGCACCTCCCTCTCTCACCATGTGGGGACAGGACTCTGTAGTCCACAGAGAGAGCTGGCAAAAAAAAAACTGGTAACAGTTTGCACAGGCAGATAGCACAGGAAGATATCATCTTATGAGATTTAAGGCAGGATCGACAAGCATGTTTTGCACTCGAACAGATATTACAAAACAAAAGGCAGCAAATTATAAGTTTATGGCTAGGGATTACAAACACTTTAATGGGGGTCAATTTACTAAATGAGTAAAGAATGTTCACTTAGCTTAGTAAATAAGGTGAAGCTACATTCTCGTCATTTATCCAATCACATGTATGTACATATATGTTTTTTTTTTTATTTCCTTGCACGTGATTGCTACTGTCTCTTCCTCCTTTATACTTTTCATACTCCACTGGCTACATGTTTGTGTCAGATCAGGCATAAGAGCCCCAGGGCCATGACAAAAAAAGAAATCAGCAGTAGCAATTCACATTGCTCAATCTTTTAATTTGTTCTTTTCATATTACCAAACATCATAGTTCACATTTGGTGAATCAGCGTACCTAACTTTATGTCAGATGATCTACTTGTTCACTCATCTATTATTTAATTCACAATTAATCTAGCCGAACGCCCCACTGTGTATCATATAAGTACTGAGTTTCTGTTGTCGAAAAAAGCATTGCCATATACAGCATAAAAAATACAGAGAGAGAGAGAGAGAGAGAGAGAGAGAGAGAGGGTGGGGAAAGTGAGAGCAAGAGGGAGATGGGGGAGAGAAGGGGGGAGAATAAGAGAGGGGGGATAAGAGAGGGGGGATAAGAGAGGGGGGAGAGGAAGAGAGGGGGGATAAGAGAGGGGGGCGAGGAAGAGAGGGGGGATAAGAGAGGGGGGAGAGGAAGAGAGGGGGGATAAGAGAGGGGGGCGAGGAAGAGAGGGGGGATAAGAGAGGGGGGCGAGGAAGAGAGGGGGGATAAGAGAGGGGGGCGAGGAAGAGAGGGGGGATAAGAGAGGGGGGCGAGGAAGAGAGGGGGGATAAGAGAGGGGGGAGAGGAAGAGAGGGGGGATAAGAGAGGGGGGAGAGGAAGAGAGGGGGGATAAGGGGGATAAGAGAGGGGGAGAGGAAGAGAGGGGGGATAAGAGAGGGGGGAGAGGAAGAGAGGGGGGATAAGAGAGGGGGGAGAGGAAGAAAGGGGGGATAAGAGAGGGGGGCGAGGAAGAGAGGGGGGATAAGAGAGGGGGGAGAGGAAGAGAGGGGGGATAAGAGAGGGGGGAGAGGAAGAGAGGGGGGATAAGAGAGGGGGGCGAGGAAGAGAGGGGGGATAAGAGAGGGGGGAGAGGAAGAGAGGGGGGATAAGAGAGGGGGGAGAGGAAGAGAGGGGGGATAAGGGGGATAAGAGAGGGGGTGAGGAAGAGAGGGGGGATAAGAGAGGGGGGAGAGGAAGAGAGGGGGGATAAGAGAGGGGGGAGAGGAAGAAAGGGGGGATAAGAGAGGGGGGGCGAGGAAGAGAGGAGGGATAAGAGAGGGGGGCGAGGAAGAGAGGGGGGATAAGAGAGGGGGGAAAGGAAGAGAGGGGGGTTAAGAGGGGGGAGAGGATGAGTGGGGGGATAAGACAGAGGGGAGAGGAAGAAGGGGGGTAAGAGAGGGAGGAGAGGAAGAGAGGGGGAGAGGAAGAGAGGGGGGATAAGAGAGGGGGGCGAGGAAGAGAGGGGGGATAAGAGAGGGGGGAGAGGAAGAGAGGGGGGTTAAGAGGGGGAGAGGATGAGTGGGGGGATAAGACAGAAGGGAGAGGAAGAAGGGGGGTAAGAGAGGGGGGAGAGGAAAAGAGGGGGAGGGAGAGGTGGGAAAGTGAAAGCAAGATGGGTATAGTGGAGGGGTAAAGAGAAATTTGGGGGATAGAGAGAGGGAGGATAAGAAATAGGAAGAGGAAGATAGAAGGGGGGTGGGAGAGAAGAAGAGAGGAGGGAAAAGGGGGGGTGGAGAGGGAGTGAGAGAGAGGGGGAGAAGGGGAAGAGAGAGGCAGAGAGATAGAGGGGGAAGTGGGTTAAGGAGAGAGAAGGGGGGGCTAGGCAACAAGAGGAGGAGGGGGGAGAAACAGAGAGGTGGGCAGGGGGAGGATAGAAAGGGGGGAAGATGGAGAGATAGACAGAGGAGGGAGATGGAAGAGAGAGAGGGAAGGAAAAGAGAGAAGAGGCGGAGAAAGAGTGGGAGGAGAAAAGGAGAGACAGGGAGAGAGAGGTAGGGCAGAGGGAGAGAGACAGAGATAAAAGGGGGGAGAGGGGGAAAGAGAGAGGGGGGGCAGACAGAGAGAAAGGGGGGTGGGGGAGAGAGAGAGAGGAGGGGGAAAGAGAGAGGAGAGGGAATGAGAGGGAGAGAGAGAGAGAAAAGGAGGGTATGAGGAGAGGGGGAGAAAACAGGGGGAGAAAGGGAGAGATACAGAGAAAAAGAGGGTATGGGGGGGGGAGGGAGAGAGAGAAAAGGGGAAGATGGGGGAGGAGAGACAGAGAGAGAGAAAGGGGGAGAGAGAGGAGATTGGGAAGAAAGGAAAAAAGAGAGAGGGGGGAGGTAAAATGAGAGGGGGAGAGAGGGAGGAGGGAGGGAAGAGAAAGAGTATTGAAGCATTCATTTTGTTCAAATGTATTTGTTAAACACTATTACTACCTCCATATACTGTAAATCACACAAGCTCCAGTCCCCAAAGCAGATACATGGTCTGTCATGAATGTAGTTACACCCTTATATACTTCTGGTACAGCTGTGCATGGTAGCCAATCAGCTTCTAACTTCAGCTTGTTCAATTCAGCCTTGACAAAAAAAAACCCAGAAGCTGATTGGTTGCTATGTAGAGCTGCACCAGTTTTTGCGTGCTCCAATTTTAATAACCCCCCCCAGACTATATAGCACAATTAATATCAGTCCCTTCCCAGGAGCTGCCAATCACAAGTCCCTACTACTGCTCTCACACTAGTGTACACACTACCTTCATCTGGATCTGGCACTGCTGAACCTAGCAGTATGTTTTTTTGTATTGTGAGTGCAAACAGAAGCACCTACAGCAAACTCATAAAACAACATATGTAGATCTGTCTGTTACCTACAGCAACCAATCAAAATCCATCTATTGGTGGCCTGACTTCAGCAGACATAAGTCTAAGTGACAGCACTTTGCACTTGAGCTTTGCTGTCTGTGCTGCTTTGCCCTATAATAATCTCATGTTACTAATTTGAAATACTTAGATTGTACGCTGTGTCAATTTCCTCAGCTAATATTTGTTTTGCGGCTAAACCACTAATTAAATTTTCAGCTTGTAATGTTTAATTGTGAGTAGATTCATGCAGCCACAGAAGAGGATGACTTTATTAGCTTTAAATGTCATGATCATTTTTCTAGAAGTATCTTAAATGTCATACAGAAATATGTTTGTATGTTAAATGAAAAAGAGGGTATATATATCCTACTTCCTGGGTGACTCTTCATTCACTGTAGCATTCTTACAGTATACTGTATATATGGCTGTGCATTGCCAAATACGCTTCGTTAGAGATACACTCATCTTCTGAATGTCCCTGAATTTCAGCTATGCAAAATAGTGGTTAATGTGTTCCCTGGTTCCAGGCCCCGCCCTCATCTCTGGGTTTACTGTAGCCCTCGCCCACACACACACACACACGGGAACATTAGCGGGTAGGTTGAAATTTTAAATATATAACAACATTTACATAAGCTGTCCATATGGAAACTTTGCCTGACTCACTGTGTGAACTCCCACTGGGAGCAATTGAAATGAATGCCATTGCCCAAGCGATGCATGCATCACAACCCTTGATGAACACAGAAGAGTCTACTGGGGAGAAAGGAGAATAGCTTGCTTTTTTTTTTTAACACCATCCAAATGCACCCCCCCTACTATTTCCAAACCACTGGGTCTCACCGTAAAAAAGCACACCAATCAACAATAGACACATAGGATGGGCATCTGGATCACTCACAAAGACAGAGAAATCTCATAAAAAAATAAAACAACTTGAATGTAATATTAAAATATTATGTCAATTAATACAAGATTTAAAAATAAATATCCTTTGCTTCAACTGAAGTATATGGGATTAAAACACCCATTGCCCTTGTTACCCAAGGATGGTAAACAAAATCTGAATTTAATGTATAAATAAAGCCAAAGCTTTTTTCTGGATAGAATACGCAATGCTTAAGAAACCTGTCTGTGTGCCAATGAGGAAATTTCCCTTCACTTCTTGTCCAGAGATACATCAGGAGATCTCACCAATCAAGGGTAAACCCCTCTCTAAAACTGGCCATACATGGTTAGAATTTTGGTCAATTCCTGTAACTCAGACGCAGTTTGAGCCATGGTTGTCTCTGACGAAACCACCCGGCTCAACAAGCTTAGATTGAGAACTCAAAGGAGATTGTTAGAAAAAAGTTGGTCGAACAGTGACTGCAGCCAATTGGCTGCAGTCACTGTTTATGTATTTCGACAGCCTGTCAGAATACAACAGCTGGCAGTCGGAGATTTGTCCATCCACAGAGATTTGTCTGTCCTGTTTAGTGTGGATGGGGGGATCGATAGTTGGTTTTTTTTTTTCAGCCAGAAGCAGGCTGAATGAGAAAAAAATAAACGTTTATGACCAGTTTTAGACAATTGTTCCCCACTGAAAGACTTCTCCTTTTCTCCTGTTCCAGTGACAACTCCAAAGTATTAGATTTCTTTTTTGGAACCTTTCTCTGGTACCTTTTGTACCAGAGACAGTGGTCTTTTAATAAAAATAGTGAGGATGAATTTCCCCAATAAGAAAATAGTATAAAAACACCCAATAGAGCTTTTTTTTTTTTTTTTTTTGAAAGCCCATGGGGCGTGAAACATAAAGAGTGAAACACAAAAAAGTGCAACGGGTACACAAGCCCTCTAAAAGCAGAGGACCTTGGCCTGAATCCCATGGGGGGGTTAGGCTCCAGACGGGGACAAGGGTACTTTACACTTGGTCCGACTGGCCGAAACCAGATGGACCCCTTTCTCTGGAGGGACTGCCGAAACAGACCCCCCCAAGTACTCGGTGGGGCTCCCCCGAAGGGAGACCCCATGAGAGAGGGTTAACCAAGCCAGAAGGCCATGTCCATCCCCTCCCAAGACTTTCAGGGCACGCCCGAGGACCTGCAACCCTACTCATCACACAGTGCAAAACGTGTACCACACAAAAATACAAAAAGTGACACACAAAGGAAATAAATTAAAAGAAAGCGGGGGAAAAGGGAGTAGGGGAGAGTGAAAAGGTGGCCATTGTGCAATACAACGGCCAGGCCCTGCGGCCAGGAATAAAAAATTCCTCCGGTCCCAGCCAAAAGGCCCGGCCCAGGAGGCAGGTGCAAAAAAAGCATGTAATAGTGCAGTGACCATGATGCCTTAAATCAAAGTGACCCTCACTCACAGTGATCTTCAGACACCCCTAGACTGCCACTCCAGGCGCACATACACCGTAAGCTTTCGTGACCAACCCTGGCCAACGACCCAATAGAGCTTCTAATCATAGCCTAAAATTATAAAGAAACATTTTGGCTTTACATGCAAATAATGTTTTTGTTTCCTATACTCCATCATCCTCAATCGGCAGTAGGTAGTACAACTTGATATGCTGCTATCTGATAATTCACGTGCTGTACTACTTACCTTCTATTTATTCAAGATGATGGAGTATGTGGAATAAAGAGGTGTATTTGTATTAAGGCTTCTCTGTGCTGGCCTTTTTGGTCTGAATTGGAATGTGTTTAACCCCTGAGGAGCTGGGTAGAGACATAGGACATGATATGGTAAATAATATAATGTGCAGCCCACTGATTTGTTGACTGAATGATAAACAAATACATCAAGAGAAATGTCAGCAGTTCTCCCGATCTTCCATTGTGTATAAAATACCATGACAAGAGCTATTACACTAAACTGCTCTCCACGAGCACTCTGATTACAGGATAATTCTGCACTGCTAATACATAATACACAGGGCTTTTTTCTCAGAAAATAGGTACAGGAACTGAATCACAACCCCCCCCCCCCATCCCTTACACACACCCTCCAAACCGCATCAAATAGTGGGTGTGGTCAAATTTCACTAACAGTGGGAGGGTCTTAACAGGGTCATTAAATACCAGGAGTGCAATATGTACAAAGTGCAATATGTACAGAGTGCAGAGTTCAGGGAGGGGGTTACACACAGACTGCAGAGTTCAGGGTGTGCTACATAAATAGTGCAAAGTTCAGAGGTGCGCTGCATACAGAGTGCAGAGTTTAGCGGTGCCCTACACACAGAGTACAGAATTCAGCCTTCTTCCACAAATCCTTCATCCACATCTCACAATTACCCCTCTTCAGCTCTGACCTCTGCATACAACCCCCCTCTACTGCCCCCATCTATTTAAAAGCTCCACCATCTTCCACATGTCTTATTTTTGTTGCTGTATTGAGCTGAAGCACCCAGCCAGCTCTAGTACCTCCCTGCATACTATAGTTGGCTCCACCTCTCTCACTTGCGGGGAGATCATCCAGTGGTGATGTTGGCATTTGCACTGCACCCCGTGTACCTGCATCTCCCTTGTAACCATCCTTCACTCAGTGGGAGCCACTCGGGAGATTTGATCTGTGGGAGCTGTTGGGGAACAAACTTCCACGTGTAAGCATAAAACTGGGCTTTTGTGTTTTCAAGTAATAGTGGTCAGCAGGGAGCAGAGGGCCTGAGTCAGAGGTGGTGGAACTGAGTTCCACCAAGTTCCAGCTGAAAAAAAGCCCTGATCCTACAATACATGAGCACCTAAACGTATTCTCCCAAATATTTTAATCTGTCTAGACCAGCCTTTCTCAACATGTGTAACATGAAGGAACCTTTTAAAATAACTTTTCAGGCTCAAGTAACTCCTATTGATAATTATAAAGCCAAATTATAAATTTTAATTAAAAAGCCTATTAATAATTGTTATACAGTATCTACAGCTCACAGTATATTAGTGTGAGGATCACTGGGAAGAATGCTCCTTAAGTTTGTTGGCACGTTTGTTGGCATTGGGAAAAATCCCACCTTATAGCTAGATAAAACGATCATTGGTGTCAGTGGTTACTTATCTGAGAGGCAGGAATTGCCCAATGCTCAAGGAACCCCTGGAAACCTCTGGAGGAACCCTGGATAACAAAGGCTGATCTAGATGACACCACATTATACAAACATGATAAATTATCAATATAGAAATACTGCACATAGAAACAGGTCGATTTTGTCTTGCATAACCCTGACTTTAATAATGAGTTATTGGTCTACACATTTCCAGAATTCAGCCCTCACATACAGTATATCTTATGACATGTTCCCTTGAATGTTTTTCAATAAAGGGCGATCATCATTACAGTGACAAACTGGTTCTGTAATACGTGAGACAATACCATTTATAATTATTATAACAATGATTTGTATTACCAGTAGAAACATCTCGTCTCTGCCTAGACAAACTTCTTGTGTCAGACTCCAGTTCATGGTCCTGATGCCCCTAAAAGAAAACATAGTATATATTATATAAAGGCAGGATGTGTGTTTGGTTTTACTGGTACCTCTATATCCATCAATCCGTGAGGCAAAAGTGACCAGTGATATCTAGTGCTTTAATTGGTTACACACTACAGGACACAGGAGTGATGTAGCGGATGGTAGGAGGTACCTGAGCACTCATCTGACATCTGGCACACAGGAAGCGGTGCCCATTGACTCACCGCTTACTAACAAGGTAAGTAATAAACATGCTTTTTTAAGGTGCAATGGTGTACTCTAGTGATCTTACTTTTACTTTATCAAACCCCCAACCTGTACTCTCAGTGTAACCCTATACCAAAAAATCATACTTCTCTCAAAATCATAAAAACTCTCAAATTCATAATTCCAAGACCAAAACTATTATCAAAATGGAAATTACTCTAATTCCAACAATAGCACCAATGATACTAGGTCATTGACAATTCCATGTCCCAAGCAAATGTATTCCATACTAAACCATTTAAAGCAGAACACTAGGTTGAATGGTGTACCATGCTATTGTGAACACGCCCCCGCCCCCCGCATCATCACAGAGCCTTGGCCAACAGTACTCCAGGACTGATTAGTGGTCATGCAAAGTTACTTGGCCACCATTCAGTCCAGGAGAACAGAACGTCTACCACTGCTAGCAAAGAAGGGGAAGGGCCCGTGACATCACTGTCCTGAAGACTGTAGGAAAAAAGTTATACATAGGGGTTCAAAAATCCTAAAGAGGCATTGGGGGCGCAGGAGTTCCAATTTAAAGCTGGATTCCAGGTATGGCATTTTTTACATAGTTACATTGGTCCAGCTTGTGGAAACCCTCTACAAGCTGGAAATCACTGTAGTAGACACCGCTCTTCCAGTGATGTCCACTAGCTGGCGGGTGGCATCACCGCCCCACCTCTCCACCTTGTCCAATCAGAGAAAGATTTGCATCAATTGAGATGATGCAAAGTGTTCTCTGAATGGTGCCCATGATGAGTGGCCTGTGTTCACAATGCAGCAGGGAGGGCACTCGGCACAGAACATGGAAGTTAGTGAAGGTTACTGGACTAGATGTGCTTATTTCAGCTTCTAGAGGGATCCCATGGCTACGGTATATGCATAGTTGCATTGGTTAAAGCTGGTCCAATGTAACTATGCAAAAAATGCCTTACCTGCCATTCCTCTTTAGGTGGCAATATACAATGTGCAGAAAAAAAATGTACAAAACTGTCTAAGCCAAACTTAACCAATCAGATAGTAAGGAAAGCCAGAATGTGATTCACCTTGTCATTGCCCACACACAATTAAATATCGGTTTTGGACAGAGTTGATCTTGAAAAGAAAATGATAAAACTGTCTTGTTAGAACATAATTAACAATCATTTCTCCTTAGCTACAGATATCTTTAAAGAGTAACACATTTGTGGTTTTTCAGAACAGATTTTATTCTTCCATGAAATCCTCACTCTCCAGATACCGGTTAGTCCATTGCCAAGATTTTAAGACCAAAAGTCTGGTCAGTATAAATCAAAAATAACTTATCTCATTAATTACAACTTTCTTAGTATTTTTTTTTTGGGGGGGGGGGGGATTTAATCGGTGTGTGCAATTAGTAGTTTTATCTTATATTACTTTTATCATCCATAGGAAGCAACTGGTGTTTCAGGTTTTTTTTTCAGACTCTCTGTTGTACAATAATTTCTGATAATTGCTGTTCGTTGCCCTCTAAACACCATCATTTACAGTCAGATGCCGGAACTGCTCTGGGGCACAAAGAAGTAAAACATGGGAGGTAACAAAAGTCTTAAGCCACGTACAAACAATTGTATTTTCCGATGGGAAATGTTGGAGGTCAGGCTGTTGGTGGAAAATCCGACCATGTGTATGCTCCATCGGACAATTGTTGACGGACTTTCTGCCAACAAATGTTGGCTAGCATGTCTTCAAATTTTCCGCCAACAAATGTGTGCTGTCGGATTTTCCGATCGTGTGTACACAAGTCCGTCGGACAAAAGTCCAAAGTACAAACACGCATGCTTGGAAACAGAAGCGGTCGGTCTTGTGAACTAGCGTTCGTAATGGAGAATTAAGATTCGTGACGTGGCAAATTATGAAATCTTCAAATGCAGCGCACAATTCTCTTCTTCTTTAATGGGATAAGAATGAAGCTGCTTTGCTGGTGATACTGATGGAGTTATTGCAAAACAAATTTTCCAAGGCTTTTTTTTTCTAGTGATATCAAGAATAATATATATTTTTTTTTTTTTATTTGTGCAAGTTACCACAACACCATTATCCCGTAGTTTATAAGATAAAAGATACAACTATGTTGGTGTCCCTTGGTAATTTTACATTGTATTTTTTAAAATGTAACTGCCTACTCCCAAACTGTCATTTGAAGTAAAACACAAAGCCAAGTATTATTCTCCACAATTTTTTTATTGTACATTAAAAAAAAAATTGACATGCTATCTGCCAATAGAATTTAACCAAAAAGTACATTCTATGCATCCAAAAATATAGAAAATATACCAAATCAATAATTATTCAACCAAAAAAAAATGTCAAATCAATAACTCCAAGGCCAATAATTAATAATATGTTATCTCTTCCAATTCCACAACATGCCTGGTTGACGAACGGCCGTTCAGAAACGAACTGAAAAGCACAAAATGAAAAACGCGAAAAGAAAAGCGCGAATCAACACTCACTAAACTTCTACTAACATGAAATTAACAGAAGGAGCCCAAAGGGTGGCGCTAAAGAGCTGAAAA
Organism: Aquarana catesbeiana; assembly: GCF_042186555.1. Classification (NCBI taxonomy): domain Eukaryota; kingdom Metazoa; phylum Chordata; class Amphibia; order Anura; family Ranidae; genus Aquarana; species Aquarana catesbeiana. The sequence goes on from NC_133327.1 coordinate 62,148,882, forward strand.
ACCACGTAGTACGTCTAGTACGTCACTACATTCGTAATTGTTGGCCAACTTTTGTGTGACCGTGTGTATGCAAGATAAGTTTGAGCAAACACCCTTTGGACAAAATTCCACGGTTTTGTTGGCGGAAAGTCCGATCGTTTGTACGAAGCATTAATGTTATTTTATTATGTTTTTAGAACATAATAGGTTAACAGTACTGCGTACATAGGCATTTCATGGTTCCTGTAAACACCTATAATAACACCTGTGATAATTAAACCAGTTCATGACCAGGTTATTAAAGATCGTTTGTCTCTCAGACTGCCTGGGCACCACTCCACTACCCAACAACTAACATAAATAACCAACACGTGACACAGACAAGTTTAATGGCAGTCTTTCACAAACAAATAGTATAAACAACATAATGTAATCAAATACAAAAAGAATGGAGCCCAAGGTTCTTTTGAGGCGCTTGTACTTAACTCAGTATCTGCGTAAACCTGTGAGATAGGCCTCCAGCAGCACAACACCAACTTAGAGACAATTGTACCACAGACCATGAATGATCACCAGTTCACTGGCACTCAACCATACATAATAAGGGGTGCTGTACTTAAGATGGGTCCCTACCCAATTTACATTTGACCATATTGACTGCCTTCAAGAACCATGTTACCCTGACAACTGTTATGACTACCAAGGATAGCCCACTATCAGCATGCTCTAAAATCTGAAGTAACAAAAGAAAAGAAGAAACAAAAAAGGGGTGTGAATGAAAAGTTTGATGTCAGCAATCTTCTGGTTGAAGACTGCATGAAATCTCTAATGTACCATCCCTTGAAGCCCACCCTGTTCATTTCTGTCCCACCAACCAGATACAGACCATTCCAATTAAATGTAATTTAAATTCTTTAACCACTCCATATGCCAAACCCCTAGGAACCCAAAGGTGTGGGCCCTGCATCTACTCTTCCTTTAGCTTTCTTACTCTGGGCCTAACTGTAGAAGGAGTTTGCCCCATATCAAGATTGGCAGTGAACAGAAACTACACTGGAATGTTGGCACATAACTGCTGTTACCTTGTTTTTCCTGCCATGGATTTTGAAGAGTTATTTTAGCCAAAACCCTTATTTTTTTTGTTTTGGATAGAGTGAAAAGTGTTATGCCCCGTACACACGGTCAGACATTGATCAGACATTCCGACAACAAAATCCTAGGATTTTTTCAGACGGATGTTGGCTCAAACTTGTCTTACATACACACAGTCACACAAAGTTGTCGGAAAATCCAATCATTCTGAACGCGGTGACGTAAAACACGTACGTCAGGACTATAAACAGGGCAGTAGCCAATACCTTTCATCTCTTTATTTATTCTGAGCATGCATGGCACTTTGTGCGTTGGATTTGTGTACACACGATCGGAAACAACGGATTTTGTTGTCGGAAAATTTTATAGCCTGCTCTCAAACTTTGTGTGTCGGAAAATCCGATGGAAAATGTGTGATGGAGCCTACACATGGTTGGAATTTCTGACAACAAGGTCCTATCACACATTTTCCGTCGGAAAATCCGACCGTGTGTACGGGGAATTAGAATCGTAGTCAGGTTTTTATGGCTATAAAACATAGAAACTTACTAGCGCTCCAGGACATTTGTTTCATTGTTTTATTTTTAAACATTAGGTCACAGAGTTCATACCAATGTTTTGGGACCTTGAAAGTTTCCTTTCTAAAAGAAACATAGGGATTGATTTTCTAAAACCGGAGAGTGCAAAATCTGGTGCAGCTGTGCATGGTAGCCAATCAACTTCTAACTTCAGCTTGTTTAATTAAGCTTTCACTAAAAAAACCTAGAATCTGATTGGTTTCTATGCAGCGCTGCACCAGATTTTGCACTCCCCAGATTTAGTAAATCAACCCCATAGTGTGATAGAAATAAAAAGCAGAAGCAACTTTTATTTCTGTTTTTTTTTCCGTTTCATTCTCCCCTTTTTGCTCTTTCAGACCTTCTGTCAAACAGTCATTTTGGATAATTGCTATGCATTTCCCTATAACCACCATCATTTCATTTTAGATGTCAGGATGACTTTAAAACCGCTCGCAGGTCCCTTTCTCAAGCAATATAATGATGGCAACGGCAAGCAGAAACAAACATTATATACACAGTGTAAACGATTAGCTAACAAGGGCAACCCACATACATAATGATGTCACAATGTTGCCAAAATAGTGCAAAACATATGTAGCACCCTCTACCTTTAGGTAGATGCTAAAATAGGATTTTTCTGGGTTTAAGATATCAATGTAGGCAAATTTAGACGGGCCTGTACTTTAGGTTAGGCCTGTTTGTTTTGATTTGGGGCTGGGAGTGTTTAGTGTAGTAGTGGGTGTGATAACCTGTGCTCTGACTCAGAGGCACCTCCCCTGCTTTCAGGAAGATTGTTCTGGAACAGAGGTTGGACCTGAGGTTTGAGTGGCAGGCAGCTCATGTGAGGAGCTCTGACCAATTCCCATTCAGTGTTGGCAGGGGGCAGGCCTCCCATATAAGCTGAGGTCACATGCTTCTAGGGGAGTTCTCACGGTGCAGGAAAGGATAATGGAGTGGTAGGTAGCTGCTGCAGGGCGTCCCCATGTTGGGGGGGGGCGGCGCCGAGCGCAGAGGAGGGCCAGAGGAGCCGCTAGGATGGATTCCTGCATAAAGACCTTTTACCATGGAGTTGGTGTCAAGCTGCTGTGACTGGGGAACTCAGGACTTGCACTTTGGAGAAGGTCAGTGAGGAAGAAATCAAAGGAGGACTGTTGAGAATAGAACAAAGTCCTGTGACCGGGGAACACAGGACTGGTGCTTTGGAGAAGGTCAGTGTGCAAGAAGCAAAAGGAGAATTGTTGAGAGTAGTGCAGAATGCTGTGGCCGGGGAACGCAGCATTTGCAGTTATGGACTGGCTGGGAATAGTAGTCCGCTTATTACCGCGTGCTAGGCCGTCGGGGAGAGGTACCGAGTATCTCTGACCTGGTAAAGCACTCTGGTAATACCTTCCAAAAGACTGTGTAGCTACCAAATTCATTGAGCCGCCAGGGAGAGGTACTGTATGCCTCTGGCTTATTAATTTGCATAATTCAGAGACTTTATTACAGTAACAAGTATAGCCAGCAAGTTGGGGTTATTCAGAGTGATCCCTTCTTGTCTCACTGGAAGTGAAGCCACAGGAATTTAACAGTTTTGCAGTAGAAGAAGAAGAGTGATACTCTGCAGGAGTCAGTGCAGAGGAGGAAGAGGAGCAATAGTCTGCAGTGGAGATATGCAAAGGAAATAGACTGTGAATGTTAGAAGTGCATCATTTTTCAGGGCTAAAGCTGCTAATCAATATTCTACCGAAGTGATGACAATTTAATAAGTGCTATGAGCATCCCATATCTTCCTTTACCTTAACCAAGTTGTAACCCACAATAAACGCAATAAAACTACGCAAATGACTGCTCACTGTCTCAGAGGTGATAGATGGGGGTCTGGAAGCAGGGTGATTTGGTGAATGTTAGTAACTAGTGGTAACCAACCGCTACACATAAATAAGAAATACATAGATACAGAATGTAAAAAAGAACAAAGAGCATTATCCATATTTAAAAAAAAAAAATGCATGATATAGATAATGGACTTTGCACTTTTTCATATTCTGTGTGGGTTTTTATTGTTGTATGAGGCTTGGTGCAAATTTTCCCTTTGCTTTCTGTAGAGATGACATCATTGCCACCAGGACAGAAATAATAGGACATCTCAAATGTGGACACAGACAACAATAAAAAGCAGATTTGGGAGGGGGGTTGCTGTCTTTGTCCCGCTTCAAGATTTCCTCTCACTTTCTGTCCTAGTGAAACGTGATTCATTTTGACACAAGTCATTGCTAAGGTCTGCCCATTTCCAGCACTAAAGCTTCCCATTGACCATTAAAAACTTCATTTGGAGGATCTCAACTGCCCATTGAGTTTTTAGTAATAAAGTGTTGAATGGCGAAGATGGCATTGGTGATGGAGGTAAAGAAAGGAGGAATTGGCAAGTGTATAGTCAGAAAACCTGGTCTGTCCAATCCAATATTGAACAAAAGAAAAAACTTAGTGCTCAAGGCACGGTAAAACCCCTCATGGATTTTAAATAGGCAGACCAGGTATCTAGGTAAAAATAGTACGTTTTATTTCATTGAAACATCATATAAAAATAGGAACAATAAGTAGCATCATATAAAAACAAGATACATATACCCAAATAAATGCATCTGTATGTAGCAAGGTCCCAGGCCTCCTTCAGTCTAATGAGAACCTCCAGGGCCAAATATGGCTGACATCCTTCTGTATGTGATCGGTTACAAGGCATAGTGGTTGTAATACAAGGTAGATTGATTGGGCGCCAGACACTTCTTGAATGCAAAGGGATTTTTATTCCTCTTAGCAGAACTTTGGGAGAGGGGGTTAGGGCCAGGACACCCTTAGGTAGTTGCAATGTTAATTGGCATACTCCGAGACTTCAACAAGAGGACAGCTATGCAGGGAAAGGCATCCAGCAAGATGCCACATCTGCATGTGTACGAATGCTGTCTCCTATGGCAACAGTCTTTAACAGTTTCTTACACAAGTTGTAACAGTTCCTTCGCTTTCACTACAATCACTTCTTGTAGTTCTTAAGCTCACTGAGCTCCTGGTCTCTCACACTAGATTAGATGATTGACTGCCACTGAATCCCTTGAGCTCCTCTAATCTTCACTGTAGTATCTTTCTCAAGTCTCACCCCCGCTTCTCTGCTGGGTCCCTAGCTTGGAACTCCAGATACTTCTCAAGCATAACTCCACTGGTCTGCTCAGTCCCTGGCTTGACACACAAGGCTGCTCTGCAAGCGTCACCTCCGCTGGTTGGATCCCTGGCTTGATACTCACTTAGGTTTCCCGATTCTCACCGTCCCCGGTTGGTGAGAATACTGCTCCGGCACTTGCTTCAGCTACTCATTGCGCTGCTCTCTTTCTTGCTTCTGAATAGGCCCTCAGACAGCCTAGCAGCCAGATGTGCCCGGGATAGGCCCAAACTCTGGCCTAGCAGCCCGGGCAATACAACACATATCCACACAGACAGTCGTCCAGGTGGCACAGAACACTGATCACCTGACTTCACCCAAATATATAGGTTCTCCGAGCAGGCCAAGGGATTTAAGAAAACCCCTACCCATTGGCAGGGATACCCCATATACCCATAATCTGACCTTGCATTGCCCTTCTCATATCTAATGCCACCAGGTACCTGGCCACCTAGCAGCAAAAGAGAGAAGTGCAGCAATTACAGACTTAGTGTGAAATCAATTGATCCTCAACAATTAGCCAGGTAAATTCAGGAGCAACCCTGCCTAAACACCAGGGTGCTACATGTATGTTGAACAACCTGCCCATAGAGAGTTGGCGAGCTAGCAATTGTACATACTGGGGTAGACACCTTCGGACCAAACATAGTCCTTCTTCTGAGGTTTTATGTCATATGGGTAGTAGAGATTAGGATGCATATACAAATACCGCATGTAACCAGAGGTAGAATGGTCAGTGGTCCCACAGATCGGACAGTGCAGCAGAGGTGGACCCCACGATGGAAAGAGGGGAACCATGGAAAAATGGCAGCAATTGCTTCAGCTAAGAGGACCCCTTAGCACAGGAGCAACTGCTCCTGCCAAATGATGACCAGCAGCCAAGGGTGTAATGTTGTTCACAAGAGAAAGAGGTTTTTAAGTGCTCATTTCAAAAGTGCTCAAATGCACAAATGCACAAATGCACAAATGCACAAAGATAATGTGATGCACATTACACCCTTAGCTGCTGGTCATCATTTGGCAGGAGCAGTTGCTCTTATGCTAAGGGGTCCTTGTAACTGAAGCAATTGCTGCCATTTTTCCACGGTCCCGCTCATTACATCCTGGGGTCCACCTCTGCTGCACTGTCCGATCTGTGTGACACTTTAAATCCATGTGCATGTGCCTGGAAGTGACTGCTACAGCAGTTTAAAAACAGTAGGGTAACTATAGGTACATTATTGTCCTTGTCATCAGGATCAGGATCTTTATGTAAAGCCACCCTGTATTAGAAGATCAGGTATAGTTCAATTTCTAGCAACCTGTGAGTTAAAACTCCCCTGCCTCTGAGATATTTAGTACATCTGTCACCTACTGTGGATCCTCCTGTCGACTTGCATGGCCTGTAGTGATGTGGGAGCCAGAGGAACCACAAGCGGAGCAGATATTCCATGAGTGGAGCAGTTTTCACATACTCAGAAGTGTTGACTCATAGGTCACCAGGAAGGTAAAAATACGTGCTCCTAGCTAGTAGTAGCCTGTCACATTCAACTGTAATTGTTCTGTAATGTTAAGTACACTTTATAGCTTCTCCAACCTACCTCTTCATCGTTATGAATTTACACAGGACAGAGTACTGCCTATGTAAACAAGGCAGAGCCCTGTCCTGTCAGCAGGGAGTAATAGATTTTCTTTCACCGCAAAGCAGGGAATAAAATCCATTACTTCCTCTAGTAAAAGCACATCCCACAGTACACCAAAACACTGGCAAGGCACACATTTAACCCTTTGATTGCCCTAGATATTTAACCCCTTCCCAGCCATTGACATTAGTACAGTGACAGTGCATATTTTTATCACTGATCACTGTATTAGTGTCACTGGTTTCCCAAAAAGGGTCAATTAGTGTCCGAATGTCTGTCGCAGTACTGCTATAACTCGCTAATGTCCACCATTACTAGTAAAATAAATAAATACATGTTCCAGTATATATCCCATAGTTTATAGACACCATAGCTTTTGTGCAAACCAACCAATATACGTTTAATGGGATTTTCTTTACCAAAAACATGTAGCAGAATACATATTGGCCTAAAGTTATCAAGGGATTAAATTTGTTTTCAAGTTTTCTTATTGGATATGTTTTATAGCAGAAAGTAAGAAATATTTTTTTTTTTTTTTTAATTGGTTGTCTTTTTTTGTTTATAGCGCAAATAATAAAAAAAACGCAGTGGTGATCAAACACCACCAAAAGAAAGCTCAATTTGTGGGAAAAAAGGACATCAATTTTATTTGGGTACAGCATTGCATGACCACGCAATTGTCAGTTAAAGTAACGCAGTGCCGCATCGCAAAGAAATGGCCTGGTCATGAAGGGGGTAAATCTTCCTGGAGGGCAAGTGGTTAAAGAGTGACTTTATACCAAGTGTGTAATCCTAATGACGGGTTCACTTCAAAGATAAATTATCCTTTGTGATAAATATAATCAATTGCCATGTTGCTCCTCAATCCTGGGAAATACAGCTTGAAGTGCTGTATGTAAAATAATATGCGAAAGGAAATGTGCCAAGGAAAGAAAGAAAGAGGTTGCAGTGTTGTCAGTGTTTAATCCTTTAGATGTGCATATGTACCCCTTATTTATCTCAGCATGCCAATTACAGGATAGCCTAGCCCAGCCTTTCTCAGCCTTTTCATTACAGAGGAACCCTTGAAATAACTTTCTGGTCTCAGGGAACCCCTACTAAAAATTACTATATCTGCAACTCATGATACATTAGTGTGATTGTCATTGGGAAGAATGTTCCTTACACTTGTGGTCATTAGGAAGAATTACCCCCTTACAGATAGCTAAAAAGATCATTGGTGTCAGTGGGAACTTATCTGAGAAGCAGAAATTGCTCATTGCTCAAGGAACCCTTTGCAACCTCTGGAGGAACCCTAGACGTCCATGGAACCCTGGTTGAGAAACCCTGGCCTATCCTGTACATCTAATGAGATGATGGACTAAATTTATTTCACTTTCCACGCTCTCAGAGTTCTGCATCTGCATTTGATTTTATCAGTATTCAAGTTCAGATCTGAAAGGTTAGAAGGAAAAAAAATAAAGATTCTATCTCTATACACTTGCTTGCTATGCCTGGATTTACTAAAGCAGCTAAGCTACTAAAGCAAAGCCTATATAAGCTGATACTACACAGCTCCAGCACCTGTAACTCACCTCTGCATTTTACAAAGTCCTTGGACAGCATAGAAAGAGATAAGAGAAACATGTAAATCAAATGTTATTTTTGTTACCGGTTTGCCTAATCCTCACATTATACTAAACTAAATGAGCTTTTCTCTACAATCGCGCAGACATTTACGACAGCTGAACGTTTCCAAGAAATGAAAGAAAGCAAAGAATTCAACGTAAATGTCACTTCACACGCCGGGCAACCCAGTTCCTTTCAAACACAAGCGGACATGTTTAATAAACCAATACGTGAAGTTACAGATAATTAATGATCACCCGCCATTGGTCTGTCTAAATTGATGATGTGATTGATTGTTATGGGTTATAATTGCAAAGAGTACCTTCATAATAAGCGTGGAGTGTTGTATATATGCATACCTCCCAACTGTCCCCGATTTCGAGGGACTGTCCCTGATTTGGAGCAATGTCCCTCTGTCCCTCTCTCCTCCTCATTTGTCCCTCATTTTGATCTGATGTATATACCTGTATTAAAAATGCACTTTTCTATCAAAAAGTGTTTTACAGTAGTAAAGATTTCCTCCCATTTCTAAATTGTTGTATTTGTACATTTCAAAAGCCAATATAAAGGAATAGTATTGGTAAAAAAGCACTTGTGTTTTTTTTTTTTTTTTTTTTAGCGTATTAATTCTCCTTGTAAGGGGCAGTGGCAGGGGGTGTGTCCTATTAATGCATACTTTGGCTTATGGGCATCTCTCATTCCCATCTCAGAAAGTTGGGAGGTATGCATATGATGAAATCACAGAAATGTAAACCTATCCAAAAGAAGTCAGTGCGGCCATCTGCCATCTTCTTATAGCGCAACTGCAATAAACATAATGCAGTTGGCAGTGAGAGGACAGGGGAGGTGGTTACTTTACCTATTTATTTCAGCACTTGAAGCCCAATTGAAGCTTCATAAATGATTGCTGTAATGCAGACAGGCTGCATAAGGAGTAATCAATGTTGGCATCTTTTTTTTTTTTTCATGATTTGCAACAGATAGGGTTTAAATACTCTGTTGTATTTTTTTGATTCAATGGTTTTTACCACCAATTTCTTGAGATCCCCCGGGGGCCATTCGCAGTGAAACTGTAATATATTTCCTTTTTAATACTAGAATTCGGGACCTTTTTCCCGCTTCTCTTTTTTACATGCCCTTTGTTGCATCAATGCGAGTTAATCGCATATCAGTTTCACTGTGAATGGTAGGCTGCTGTCTGGACTTCCTGTGTTTTGGTTTTTGATTGTTTTTGTGCATTGTCTTGTATATGTGTTTTTTTCCTTCTTTTTTTCTTAATGTGCCCACAGGATCATCCTTCTCTGGGGAATCTCTCCTTCTTGAGAGAACCTTGAGAAGTTTGCTGTGTAAAGTTGAACCAATATTTACAGTTGCATTTTAAATCTATGTAGTGTGTGCCCGAAGTGGGACCAATACATTTTGTAATTTTATAGATACCTAGATCTACAGTAGACTTTTGTTGCATAATTAGCCAATTTCTGATCCTGGTAGGAATACCAGGATTTCTTTTTTATATGTTTAAATACTCTGTGCTGGCAGCACACGTAAGAGTTGGACCACTACCAACACACCCCCTTCCCAATCAACAGTGCTGATATCATTGAAAGCATTTTATTATAAGTGCAAAAAATATCTGTTGATCCTGCAAAAAATCCAGAAACCTCCTAACTACTTGTTATATCTGCCTTTTCTGGACCCTTATCAGTTTTTTTGTAAACGACAGAACCTCCCCTTATGTTGTAATAATGAGGAGGGGGGGTGTTCTAGAGTCTCAACACATGTCTTGTCCTAGGTGGCTTCCTCGTACAATAAGCATTTGAGCATTGCCACCCTAGGACTGACAGGATTACCAGATAAAATTACAAAAAAAAAAGAAAAAGAATGCAGCCACCACACCAAAGAATTGACAAGCTACAATATTTTATATTTTTGTTCTTGCATTTAAGGCATTTTCACACAAAAAATCAGTTAAAAATCATAACATAAAATCAGACACTGGCTATGTATACCCATGGAATTCAGGACTGTTAATGAGGGCCCTTCTACAAGACATTGGTTATGCATAATCTTGGAATCTGGGGCTGTTGAGGAACACTCCTGTGAGACATTGGCTATGCATATTCTTGGAATTCAGGATTGTTGGAGGGCTCTCCCAACAGACTTTGGCTATGTATGTCCTTAGAATCCAGGTTTGTTGGGGGGCCTTCCAGTGAGACATTGGCTATGTATACCCTTGGAATCTGGGACTGTTGAGAGGCCCTCCTAAAACACAGGGACTATGCATACCCTTGCAATCCTGGACTGTTGGATGTCCACTTATAAGACATTGGGGGAGATTTACTAAAACTTAGCACTCAGAATCTGGTGTAGCTGTGCGTGGTAGCCAATCAGCTTCTAACTTCCGCTTGTTCAATTAAGCTTGGGCAATAAAACCTGGAAGTTGATTGGTTTCTGTGCAGACCTGCTCCAGATTTTGCACTCTCCTGTTTTTGTAAATAACCTCCATTAGCTACTTGTTCATCCATTTCTAAAATTGCCCTTGTTTACAGGTGCACTTTAAAGGCACATATCTGAAAAACAATTTGCATACAGGCTAAGGTCATATACATAAACTAGAGTTTTAACAATCATGAAAAGGAATTCAAAATGAATTTTAAAACAATGGGCCAACATCTGTTATCCGGCCACACAAAAAGCCCTAAAACTCAACTCTCTTTGTTCCCCAATGTTTTAATTATTGCAGGATGTCTTATGGTTATATGAGATGTTTTTTCAAGCCTAGACCAAACACCGTGGATAAGCAATTATTTATGTCATAAATCTCATAGCCATATATAGAAAAATGTGGACTCTGAGGTTTTGTGTCTAAAGTGAGCCAAGCAAGTGATTGGATTTGATTAAATTAACTACTATGGAGAAGGCAACAAAATAGCTGCGAGTCTGACATTCTTTTGGAAATGCGTTTAGTTATAGATGAAAACAGTCTGAATGCTTTACAATCTGTTCAAGGCAGGCGATATGTAGATGTCACCTCCATCATTGCCCAAATATGAGCTTTATTCAGCCTCAAATCATATACAGATGCAACTTTGTGACAGAAGCACTAACAGTCAGTGTGTAAATGTAGTAAATGACAATGGGGGGGGGGGGTCAAGACTGGCAGAGAAAGGGTGCCAGAGAGCCCTCGGCACCCAATGAAGAAGACTAATTAAAGTGTGTGCAAATCCTAACAATGAACTTCTCTTGTTTGTTCCCTTTTTTGCCTTTTAAATAAACCATTGGAAATATTGTATCTGATACGTACAAAAATAAAAACATATTGATCCTGCCAGAAATCTTGGCAGTTGATTGCCTGTGCCCTCTGCACTGTTATCAGTTATGTACAAGAGACTGAGGGAGGTTCCAGTAGTCCTGTTCTGTTTCTGTTGACCTGATACAGTACAGTATCAGTAAAAAAGGAAAGTAAGCTTGAAAAAAGGAGCTTAGTGCAGCGCATACATCCCCATATGCAAGTACTACACAGATGTGCATCAGAATACAACTGGCGTATATTCCAGCCTGTCACTGATTTCGTACCCTCGGTGCGGCACCTGTGACTTACCGGCAGATAATTATTCCCAAATATAAGGTAAACCTGAAGTCCATGATGGGGGTCTAAATCTGGTGTTGTTGGTAAAACAGTGGGGACCCATCTTAAGTATGGCATCCATAGTGACTGGGTAGTGGTAAGACCGGTGGGTGTCTGAGGTCAGCTGGGTTAGTCCCTGAAGCGGTGATTGGTGGCTGGGGTCATACCTTAGCTAACTGGTGCCACAGACACTATGAGGTTGATTTACTAAAGACGAATCGACTGTACACTTTGCAAAGTGCAGTTGCAGTCTGCAAGAGTAGTTGCTCCAGAGCTTAGTAAATGAGCGGACGCTCTGCTGACTTTCATCATCCAATCATATGCAAGCAAAAATGCTATTTTTTTTTATTTTCCTTGCATGTGATTGGGTATACTTTGGAAAGTGAAGCCTTACCTCAATTACTAAGCTCTGGAGAAATTGCACTTTCAGAATGCAACTGCACTTTAGCAAATCAACCCCAAAGTTTTTGTTATATGATAGCATCAAGGACCTGCAACCAGTGTAGTCTGGATTGAAGAGTTGAAACTGTTTTATCTGCAAAGGGGGGGGGGCAACTGAACTTTGAATCCTACGGACTAAGACTGGGATGCCATTAAAAGAGAAGTAAAGGATTATTATTTTTTTTTGCGATTCATACTTACCTAGGTGGATGCAGCATCGCTCCAATGCTGCAACTGTGCCACGGCACCTCTACACTGAGAACCGAGCGATCGAACATTGCCGATCACTCGGTTTTCAGAGATCCCCGAGCAGAGAGTTGTAAACTGTCAGTCACAGATCTCTGCTCTTCTGCCTCCTCGCTCACTGGAGTACTGAGCTGTGGAGGGGCGGGGAGCGGCCGTCTCAGGCTCTAAACCGTGCAGGTTTAGGAGATGTCCTGGGTAGCTACAGGTAAGCCTTATTATAGGCTTACCTGTAGCACAAAGTGGTCTGTAAGGGTTTACAACCACTTTAAAGTTCATGTGCGTGTAAAGGCAGATGTCCCAATATTTTTGGCAATATAGTGTCTATTATATCATTATTATTGTTTTTTGTTTTTTGCTATTATTTTTCCCACGAAAACAGTAGCTCAAAATAAATCTAGACTCCTAAATGAGGCCTTATCGTATGGAATAAAAACAGAAATGTTTGTATTCATTGTATATTTACATTGGTGATAGGTGCCCTTAATTGTTTTGGGCAGGTGTTAGCAAATGCTTTTAGTGACTTTGTAAGGTATATCTGAATTTGGTTCATTGTCACTGTTACCTTGATAAAGAGAGTCCTCGTGTCTGTGAAACATGTCTAGATCTGTAACTGAATAAAGGTCATGTTTGAGCAATGATTAAGTACGGGTGACATCCATATGGTCTAAGTTACGAGAAAATGTGCCATATGTTATCTACATAACCTTAGCATCCAAAAGTGAAAGCATAGCTAAACCTTATTTAAAAGGTAATATATTGCATCTTACAAGTCCTTACATGTAGTGGCTGCATGTGTTTTCTTCTTTAGGCCTTTTCCCCCTTTATTTTCACATAGTGATCCTGCCAGTAATTAATTTCCTGCCCGAGGATGACAGCGGTCACTTATTGTACTGTCTATGAAGGAGGAGCATTGTCACTCTAATGCCCTGTACACACGGTCGGACATTGATCGGACATTCCGACAACAAAATACATGGATTTTTTACGACGGATGTTGCCTCAAACTTGTCTTGCATACACACGGTCACACAAAATTGTCAGAAAATCTGATCATTCTGAACGTGGTGACGGAAAACACGTACGTCGGGATTGTAAACGGGGCAGTAGCCAATAGCTTTCATCTCGTAATTGCTAGAGATTTTTTTTTTTTGCTGGGCGGAGGGGGCGGGGGGGGGGGGGGGAATGGGGTGCGAGTGATTAGCACAGGGCCAATCAGCACTGTCCAGACAGAGGGTCAAGGGTCCTGCAGTCTTATAGGACAGTCAGAGGAGAGAATGAAAACTCCTCCTACAAGCTTTAACCAGAAATTGATAGAAGTCACAAGACTGCTATATACTGCTGATGAAAACGGGTATTTCGCAGTTTATATTTACTAAAATAATTGCATTTATATGTTCTGTGTACTGTGGGAGACCAGATATAGTGAATGCAGGCTCCTGGGTTCAGTAACACTTTAAGTACAATTCTTTGATTGGAGTTAACGCTGGAATGGTTGTCCCTGTTTGTGACAGAAAGCGGCATGAACAACATTCAGTGTTACTTGTTGATACTCACCAAAAGAGACAGCAACTGTGAGACCCCCCATGATTCCAGGACCCCATCAGTCGGCGTCACCCGAGCCGTCATCAGCGTCAAGATAAAGATCCATACAAAACGCATCTTGTGTCTCATGCCACCAATCTGAAACAGAGGAGCAAAAATTGTTATTTTTTTATGGAAAATCATTTTGTCTGTCATCAAGAAATAAAGTACATTAATGGTTTAAACCCCTTTTTGTTTTTTGGGTGTTTTTTTTTTTATTCCACTCTGTGCCACAGGGAGATTTCACTTTACTTCTTGTCCCAGAAACACAACAGGAAGAGAGGGCAACTTTCTCTAAAGCAAGAGAAATCCCCAACTGTCAGTAGGACAAGGGTTCCCTTTGGAAGATTTCTATTCTTGTTCTAGTGATAACTAGAACATTTTGGATTTCCCGTTTTCTGTCCTGTAACAGTAATCACCCAGAAAAAAACAGATAGGAAATCTTCCCAGTGGGTTCACAGACAGCTATAAAAACCTAATAGGGGTTAGCACTTTCCCACCATATCCAAAGCAAACGAAAATGGCTTTAGATACCCTTTAGCTTTTCATTTACTACTGTACTAAATATTGTCTACAATATACTATTGTGCAGGGTACTAAAACCATTTATACAGTGTACTAGCACCTTTTAAAAACAATAGCTAAAAACAATTAAACCTCAGCGCTCACTCTGATGCTTATTATTGTCTCTAGTGTTGCTGCCCTCCTTGAGCGGGGAAACTCCAAATCACTATAAAGAAAAGAAAGGAGGGCAAAAATACACCTAGTGCATTACCTTCAACACCAATTAATAGTTATTGAAAAAAGCAAAAAACATATCCACAAACATGAGATGATTAAAAGGAAAAGAGCTTGCCTCCCGAAACGCGTCAACTTTCCAATTGCAGAGATTTGTCATCCCTGATACTGGAGTTGTGAATGATATGCTTTTAATCATCTCATGTTGTGGGTATATTTTGCCTTTTTTCAATAAATATTAACTGATGGTGAAGGTAATGCACTAGGCATTTGCGCCCTCCTTTCTTTTCATCAAAACAATGGCTAACCTGTGTACATGGGCTGCCATGCGTTTTTTTTTTTCGGTAGGATTTTGAAAACCAACCTATTGTCCTATCAGCTAGCTAGAAATGGTAAATTTTAAATAGCCATATGCAATATTTGATATTTAAATAAATCATGAAAAAAAAATATTTTTATACACTTATTTATTACCAAGAATATTAGAAAGTAAAGAAAAAAATGTGAAAAGCCATTTACGTCACGCGTTGAGATGGGCGCTGTTAAACAGACAGGTTTCTGCATCTCACACAGCCAATCTATAAGATGTCAGGATGTCCCGAGGCCAAACAGACCTCATGTAAACGAAGGATCAGAGCAGTTTATATAGCATCTCTCCGGAGTGTGACTTAAATCTCTATAGGCTGATCTCTGATGTCCGATGACAGCTCATTATACAACGCCTGACTTTTCTTTCCACTGAAAGTAGGATCGCAGCACAGGAAAAGTTTATTGATTCAAGCAAACAGTGCACCTTATCAGTATATATATATCTTATATATGCTGATATATTTTTTTTCCATGCTCAATGTCTTTCACTTGATGCCTATGGCTCTACTGCAAGTAGAGTTATGAAACCTGCCCCTTCTCTATTGTTCACCCTAAGGAGCGATTTCCTAATTGTTAGTGGGGTCAAATAGACAGTCATTTTCTATGTGATGAGAAAATTCAAAGAAGCAATATTGAAAATTTTTCTTGAGTGAATAAAGTTTTTAATTACATTTATTCCAAAATTTAAATGTTTGAAGCAAATAAAATTTTAACAACATTCATCAAGTCATCGAAGGTACAAAGAATTTTTTTTTTTAATGTTCGCAGAAATATTTATATGAATGGTTGTTCGAGAATCTACTAAGAGTATGGCCAACTTTCCCACTGACACCTCTATTGACCGTCACTCAAAAATGCACAACAAGAGGAATCTGAGCATTGTCTGTAGGGCCCGTTCACACCTATGTGCATCTTTTGGTATCGCATAATGCTTTTTGGCCTCAAGATTTTAATGGGAGTGTATGAAAAACACATTAATAATGGACAGCAAAAAAAAAAAGAGCATCTAAAAGCAGACATCTCAAGTCTCCTAGAAGGTGCGGGAGACTCCCGCATTTCTGCGGTGGCTCCCGCACACCCGCAAGCGTCTCCCGATCTCCCGGGAATGATCGGTGCAGCGGGGATCAGCTGTGATTACCGATCTCCTTTGTATAGATTTTTAGCTGACAGCCGCTTCTCCTTCTCTCCCTCCCGCGGCTGTCAGCTAAAAAGCTATACAGGGAGATCGGTGATCACAGCTGTCCCTCCAGCCGCACCGATCATCGCTAGCTGCTCTGTGTGCTTCTCCCTGGCCCCCTCCATGTCCTTCTCTGCCCCCGTTCTCCTCCCGGGCCCCCTCCATGTCCTTCCCTGTCCCCGTTCTCCTCCGGCCCCCTCCATGTCCTTCTCTGCCCCCGTTCTCCTCCCGGGCCCCCTCCATGTCCTTCCCTGTCCCCGTTCTCCTCCAGCCCCCTCCATGTCCTTCTCTGCCCCCATTCTCCTCCGGCCCCCTCCATGTCCTTCTCCGCACCCCCCTTGTTCTCCTCCGCCCCCTTGTCCCCCGCAGCCGGTTCCCCTCCTCTCCTCTCCCGGCCGGGTGCGGGGGGAACTAGTTAATGGACAGAGCGAGCGAGATCGCTCCTGTGTTCTGTGATAAATAAGCATAGTAAACTGTGTTTACTCTGTTCAGTTTATGAATGAACAGGAGCCTCTGTCTCCTGTTCATTCATCTTTAGTGCCGATAAAGGGACTGGGGAATGTGTGTTCTCAGTCCCTATGTTTGTCTCAAAGGGGAGATGTCAGGGGTCTGTTTAGACCCCTGACATCTCACCAAAGCCCCCTAAAAAATATAAAAAAAAGAATTGTAAAAAAATTCTAAAAAAATGAAAAAGTGTAAAAAAATAAAATAAAATAAAATAAAAAAAACTACTGACACCACTCTCCCCTGTCCTACCAACACTGTCCACTGCCCCAACCCCCTCCCCACAAAAAGCATTGTGAAAAAAAATTAAAGACAAATTAAATAATATTTTGCCGCGGGGGGTGGGCGTTTGCGGGCGCGAAGCGCCACCTCCCTGAAATGAGTTTCTGCAGGTTGGGATGTCTGTAAAAGGCATGAAAATGTGACTGTAGCCCTAAATCTCCGTACTTACGTACATATATATGTACAGTACTGTGCAAACGTTTTAGGCAGATGTGAAAAAATGCTGTAACGTAAGAATGCTTTTATATATATATATGCAATAATGAGTGTCTGCAGGCAACAGTGAAGCATGATGGAGAATCCTTGCAAGTTTGGGGCTGAATTTCTGCAAATAGAGTTGGAGATTTGGTCAGGATTAATGGTGTCCTCAATACTGACAAATACAGGCAGATAATTATCCATCATGCCATACCACAAGGGAGGCGTGTGATTGGCACCACATTTATTCTGCAGCAGGACAACAACCCCAAACATACAGCCAATGTCATTAAGAACTATCTTCTGTGTAAGGAAGAACAAGGAGTCCTGGAAGTGATGGTTTGGCCCCCACAGAGCCCTGATCTCTACATCATGAAGTCTGTCTGGGATTACATGAAGAGTCAGAAGGATTTGAGGCAGCCTAAAATCTACAGAAGATCTGTGGTTAATTCTCCAAGATGTTTGAAACAACCTACCTGCACAATTCCTTTAAAAACTGTGTGCAAGTGTACCTAGAAGAATTAACCCCTTCCCGACCAGCCGCCGCAGTTGTACTGCGGCAGCGAAACAATGTTACCTTACGTCGCTTAGCCTTTTGGCCACTAGGGTGCGCACGCACCTGCGGCTCGCCGCCAGAGCCGATGAGAGTGCCCAGCTGGCGCGATGACTGCTGGGCACCCGTGATAGCTCATGACAGAACGAGAACCAGGATCTGTGTGTGAGTGAACACACAGATCCCGGTTCTCTCAGGGGAGAGGAGACAGATTGTGTGTTCATACTACGTATGAACACCGATCTCTGTCTCTTCCTAGTCAGTCCCATCCCCCCACAGTTAGGACACACACAGGGAACACATTTAAACCCTTTAAACCTGCGATTTTGAAGGCAACCATTAACACTTCTATTTCTGAACGCATTCTTAATTTACAGCATTTTTTCACACCTACCTAAAAATTTTGCACAGTACTGTATAAATGCATTTTTATATCACAAATTTATATACAGTATATAATATAATCACTCAATATTTAGGGCTTACCTAATGACCCCCGTGCTCACAAATGACTACCAAGTACAGTATACACATTTATACTTCACATTAAAAAAAAAGGAAATACATGTGAAAATCAATATAAAATTGTGAAAACACAGTATAAATATAAGAAACAGAAGAAAAAGGCCTTCAGGTGCTAATCATTTCCAAAGAAATGATACGGTCCACTTTAGTCTTTGCACTTTTTAGTCTGTGTACTATAAATCTCCTGCCCTCCAAAAGCATGATCCATATCGACACTCCACCTCCATGCTCCAACACAGTCCTACCCCGTACTGAGCAGATGATATTGACTCTTTGTTTCTAAGAAAGGTCAAAGTTGGTTTTCTGGATAATATTGGGTGTTTCCCCTTTAAGGATTTCATAACTCATTACCATTTGAAATTATTTTCAATATTTTCTTTTTTTTAATGAAATATACAACGGTGACAGCACTCAGTATAATATTGTCGTAGACCTACTTAATTCATTTTAATTACAATAACTCCATTACAATTCAACATTGAAATATCTTTAAATGTTGAAGCGTCCCTGACTTCTAACCTATCTAACCTACCTCTCACCGAGTCATCCAGTCAAGAGTGGAGTGACCTGTAGAAACAGGTATTTTCACAGCACTTTTCAAAGATCCTGTTAATAGCGACAGGATTGCAAGTGTGACAATTTTAAAGTAGTTTTAAGCACATTCAGCAGCTGATTTAATCGCTTGCTGAGCATGCAGCCACTTTGTCTTTAATCGTTGTCTATGTTCCAGTTTGTTTATTATATTATTATATCTGTATTTCCACCAGCCAACCTCATAAACCGATCCATCAAAATATAATCAAATCGGAATCGTCTGGGTGCTGCTGATTAATGCAAAATGATCAATAATTTCCGCCTTTGACGATCGACTCTGAACTGAGTCTAAATTGATCAGAAGGGAAGTCAGGGCTATTCGATTCGCTTCCAATTCAATTGTTTTGATCAAATTGCACTCTGATCAGATAATAGAATTGTATGTCCCTTGGTTAGTTTTGCCTTAGCGGACTTTGGAACATAAAGGACAAGCATAGGCAAGCGCAGGGGGTGTGCCGGGTGTGCCTGGGCACACCCTAATGCACACCCCCTGTGCTAATTAGCATTAGCACTCTGTGTGCTGACAGGGAGATTGGAAAGATCTCCCACTGATCTCTGCTATAAGAGTGTGTATCTGCGTGTGTGTGTGTGTGTGTGTGTGTGTGTGTGTGTGTGTGTGTGTGTGTGTGTGTATATATATATACAGTATATATATATATATATATATATATATATATATATATATATATATATATATATATATACTGTATACACACATGCGCACTCATGTGTGTTTGAGCTTTGGGGTGCACACCCTAATGCTATAAGCTGTGCACACCTATGAGGACAAGGCTGATCTTGTTCACCTCTTGGTGTAGCAGAGATGCACAAAAAATGAGCAACGTGCTTGTGGTGCCATTATTTCCTAATGACATGTGCAAACGCAGGTAGCAGCCAGGGGAAAGGATGCAAAAATGCCCAATGCAGAATGCGCTTGGCTCAGTGCCAACATTTGGAACATGAGCTTCTTTAGTGCTATAAAAACATGCCAAAAAATGAGCTAAAAACACAGCAGCATTGCTCAGGGGTGAATTGGGTCTTATTAATAATATTAAAAAACAGTATATAGAACAGTGTTTCTCAAACTTTAACAATTTTTGTGGTGAAGAACTTATTTATTTTTAGATATTATATTATATTATATTTCATTTTAAAATGAATGTGAAGGATGTGTCTGCTTTCAAGAGCAAATCAGATTGAAGCGAGGCTCCAAAGCCAACAAACGGAACAAACAAATGGAGATCTCGCACAAGTCTTGCGTTACAAAAAGAAGCAACGGATGACAGACTGACAGAGATTGCGTTATTATCATAGGTGTGTGCAACCTATTGCATTAGGGTATGCACCCCAAAGCTCAAACGCATATGCGTGTATGTGTATATATACAGACATTGTCAGTATAGCAGTGCAGGGTGTCATTAAAGCAGTGGATGGTGTCAGTAGGACAGAGATTGGTGTCAGTAGGGTAGTGGACAGTGGCAGTAGTTCTTATTTTTATTATTTTATTTTTTAAATATTTTTTACAATTTTATTTTTTTATACTATTACTATATTTTTTTACATTTTTTTTTTTTTTTTGTGCGAAATATCTGGGGTCTTTAACAGAGGGAATATGTGCCACCTGGGGTAATTAGGGCATGCCCAGGCACACCTGGCACACCCTGTGCGCACGCCTATGGTTTTTATATATTTTACTTTTTTAACTTTTGCAACATTGATTTACAATTAAATTTTTTCAATACATTCAAGGTTTCAAAACACTAGCAATTTAAAAAAATTTTCAAAACTCCCATGGCACACCTGCAAATCTCACACAGCACAGTTTGAGAATCACTGATATAGAACATTGAAGAATGACAGCAGAAAAAAAGTGGTTCATTGAATCTGCCCCTTTTTTAACCGCTTGCCGACCAGCCGCCGTCAGCACGACCCCGTGAGCCGTCGTAGCTATACATCGGCTCGCAAGATCGGGATAGCAGGTGGGCTGAGCGCTCACTGCTCAGCGCGGGTGCCAATGCTCGTGGCCAACGATCGCGATGACCACCAGCCACGAGTGATCGTGGGCACGAGAGGCAGAACAGGGATGAGTGTGTGTAAACACACACACTCATCCCTGTTCTGTTCTGAGAGGCGTGACAGATCGTGACTTCCTATTAGCTAGGAACCATGATCCGTCACTTCCTCTAGGTCAGTCCCCTCCCCCTTCAGTTAGAAACACAAACAGGGAACACAGCTAACCCCTTGATCGCCCCCTAGTGTTAACCCCTTCCCTGCCAGTGATATTTTTACAGTAATCAATGCATTTTTATAGCACTGATCGCTGTATAAATGCCAGTGGTCCCAAAAATGTGTCAAAAGTGTCCGATGTGTCCTCCATAATGTCACAGTCCCGATAAAAAAACGCAGATCGTCGCCATTACTAGTAAAATAAAATGAATAATAAAAATGCCATAAAACTATCCCCTATTTTGTAGACGCTATAACTTTTGCACAAACCAATCAATATACGCTTATTGCGATTTTTTTTAACAAAAATATGTAGAAGAATATATATCGGCTTAAACTAAGGAAAAAAAATGTTTTTTTAATATATTTTTGAGGGATATTTATTATAGCAAAAAGTAAAAAATATTGCGTTTTTTTCAAAATCGACGCATTTTTTTGTTTCTAACGCAAAAAATAAAAAACGCAGAGGCGATCAAATACCACCAAAAGAAAGCTCTATTTGTGAGAAAAAAAGAATTCAGCAGCCAAATCTTCCGGGGCTGAAGTGGTTAATATTATTTCTTTCTTTTTTTTTTTTTTTAACTTTTGTCTGAGTATAAACCTAATAAAGCCACATTGTACTGTTTTCTTATATGCAGAGCATACAACAAAGTCTACTAATCAGGATTCTCCTAGGAGAGATGGTTGCATTTTACATAGGGTCTTCTCAGAAGCAGCCCTCATGATTCCAGATGACAAAATGGAAAGAACACATTGAATATACAATCAGATTCTGCACATTGTTCTGTGCCCTCCTATGATCCACTCATAATCATTGGTCAACATTTCCCTGAATGACCCCCCTATGACTATGGTATCCAACCCTTTGACCTTCCTGGGCCACATTGGAAGAACTGGAATTGTTTTTGGCCACACATAAAATACACTTACAATAAGGATAACTGATGAGCAGAAAAAGTTAGGCAGATCAGAAGTTAAAGGTCACTGATATAGATAATGTCTGAGTATAAATCTGAGTAATAAAACTTCATTTTTTTCTAATATTTTTTATTATAAAAGTAAAAGACGGCAACATGAAACTAGTGTCAAATTTTACACTGTTTTTGATAAACCAACGCTTCAAAATCTGGTTTGATGGATGTAGCAGCAATTCTCAATGAATTTTCAAGGTGCTCATCAGATACTTTGGTTCTAATTTTGCCCTTTGTGTGTTTTATCCTTGAAAATAGTTGCTCACAAATATAGGTGCTGCCAAAAACTGATGGCATAAATAAGGCATGATTGTGAAGAGTGGGAGATTTTTTTTTGGGGAAGATAAAACTTATAAAAGGTCCAGTAATTCGTCTTCAGTCAAGTGTTCGCTAAGTATAAATGCATTTTTACAAAAAAAAGAAATAGTGATTTTGTAATTTTGTGTTGAGCCGCATTCATAGCTGTCTTGGACACCCCTGCCCTATGACATCCAGGATGATACATTGGCAGATTCTTAGCATAGCGCTTTGCATACAATGAAGTCCCATTTCTTTATCTCAGCAAAAACAGTAATGCCCTGTACACACGACCGGTTTTGCCGAACTCCGAGGGAATTCCAATCAAGCGGTCTTGCCTACACGCGGTGAAACCAAAGTCCGACCAAAGTCCAACCTTTAAAAACGCGGTGACGTACAACACTTACAACGGGACTAGAAAAAGGAAGTTCAATAGCCAGTAGCCAATAGCTTCTGTCTCGTACTTGCTTCAGAGCATGCGTCGTTTTTGGTCCGTCGAAACAGCATACAGACGAGTGGTTTTCCCGACAGGAATTGGTTCAGTCGGAAATATTTAGAACATGTTCCATTTCTAGGTCCGTCAGAATTTTATAAAAGAAAAGTCAGATGAGGCATACACACGATCGGAATAGATGATGAAAAGCTCCCATCTGACTTTTTCTGTCGGACATTCTGCTTTTGTGTACGCGGCATAATAGATATTTCCCGGTGGCTCAGCCATTTTATTAGATGCACATTTTATTTTTTAACCTCACTACTTTTATTTAATGTATGCTTCTGTAGTAATTATAATTATCTCTGATTCTGTGTTCTGCGTGCTCTGACATGCAGCGGCACAAAGCATGGCCTGTAGTACCAACAAGTGCGTCATTACCTAGGGTGTCTTGTGTGTTCCGCTCACCCCAGGCAACTTTTGAAATTGAAACCGCTATAAGAATATACTATTGAAGAGTCATAAAAAAAAAGTGGAAAGAAAAGAAAAAACAAACTTTACCTGTAAAAAAATGAATAAAATGCTAGCAAGAATGCTTTGAAGCATATTTTGTTTCATCTGCAATAGAACCTTCTTACCTTCCTCCTCACAAAACTCTGTATGATTCATGACTTAAAGTAGAATTTCCACATGTCTTGATGTCAGGATAAATTACAGGGAAACCGGTTTCAAAAAGTGAAGTTTTGCTACATGGGAAATTTGGCCTGAAAATTTGGAAAGCATTTCTTGGTATGTGAAGGTGGCTGGGCTCTCCTGTACCTATAGCTTCATATACTGTACAGCCTAATTATCTGCAGTGTGAGATCTAAGGCACTGCTACCTCTAACTGCTAGTCTTGGGAGATTTACTGTGAGATTTGATGATGCTTTTACTGTTCTACTATTGCTACTGTTTTCTAGAGGTTCTATCAAGCCTTGCCTTCTATCAAGGTGGCTGCCCCCCCTAAGACACAATGCAAAGGCATGGTAAGTCAGCAATTGTGCAGGAATGTCATCCCAATCATGTGAACATGTGAACATGTCAGCAACAGTGAAGAAGTACATAGCTGGAGGGAGTACATATCTCCACTTAAATATAATAAAATGTGAAGCATGTTTTATACCAGCCTGATTGCACAATATAGAGAAATAATTCCTTTCCACTACTAGATGTCCTCAGTCTTCCAGGTTGAATTGCGTCCAGTGTCATTCAACCAAGAAGACTGAGAGCATTCTGTGAGTGCACTAAAGGGGGGCCAACGCGGCTTTCTGCGCTCGCGGTGTAATAATGCAGAGAGCACTGCTGACGTCATCAGCACCACTCTCTGCATAATTGAGGACCACCCACCACTGAGAATATCTAAAGAGGAAGAGCACCCTGCATGTCACATGACCGGCCTGAAGATGTGCAAAAGGAAAGTATCAAGAGAAAACAGCAAGGAATACAGCAGGGCTTTTTTTAAATTTAGATCTGCTTTACCTAATTTGTAGTAGGTCTGCACAGACATCTCAAGCGTTGATTGTGCAAAGCTGAAAATGTGAACTTTGTTTGTTGCCATAATTCCTATAGACTTGTTACTATCCTCAACTGGTACCATCAAGATATGGAAGTAAAAGAGAGAATACATCTTTCTTGCAGCCCAGTATATCAATGTATAATGCAGAAAAATGTATATTCTATGGTATATGGAAATCTAAGAACGTTGTGTTGGACATGCACTGTGCAGAATATGCGTGTTGGGTTTGGGCATGTGGAGATAAAGGTTGTGATGTAAAGAACTTTTCATTACATTTGTCACGGTAAAAATATTAAAGTGATACTAAACACGCAGTTTAATTTACATCGTCCCTTCTATTACTCTATGTGAATTATGGCACTGTAAGTATTTTATTTTAAAAAAAATATCTAAGTACCTTCTTTCCTAATCAATAACCAGCTGTCACATGACCCAGCTCTTTCCCAGCCTGTCTGCAGGGAAACAGTGGCAGGAGGAGCTTCTAGTCCTCTACTGCTAGTCACATGTTCATAATAAAAAAAAATCCTTTGAGATACAGAGTAAAAATAAATAATTAATATCAATAAACAGTTATCATACAAATATATATTTGAAATCAAATCTTTATTATCTTTGGCAATAAGATGGCATGGGTGGAAATCTGCATGCCCCTCCAGCCTGTGTCTTAGAATTACAGGGAGGTAAAGCCTCTATCAGTCAAGATGTAATATCCCACCCCATTGTGTTTAGCTGGTTAGTGGGCATGCAGGAGGAGTAAGCTGTCATTTACCATTGTATATACGCCCACATGTGTGACACTATAGAAACATGGGCTGCTCAGATGTGATAGGGAGGAAATGCTCAGCATAGAAACCCACTGAGCATGTGCACTAGCTGCCAACGCTGCTCTGCAAAATCCCCAACTGCAGTGGGGACATGGACAGAATAGGGAGATAGAGAACAGCAGGGTCAACCAGTTTTTTTGCAGAATATATAAAATAAATTCCATAGTGACTAAGTGAGTATCAACAGCATGTAATATAGAATTTATTGATAGTTTTTTTAAGATGTGGGATTAGTGACTCTTTAAATGGCTGAACGTGTGGACAGTTATTTTTGGAGATAGGTCTCAGGCCAGGATGAGTGATCTTCAGAATTTCTCTCATTACAGGTGTCTGCATACCCTATCTCATTCCTAGAAGGAGGACCCTGGCCAACACGGTCGTTGCTGGCGGTGAATCAAGGGCCTGCCTACACATGCATTGTATGTGATGACACAGAGGGACCACCCACAACCCAGAGTGTCAGAGGGAGAGGAGGAGAGTGGTGGAACCGGCCAGAGTGGGGGTAAAGGTAAGTGATGCAATTTCGTAGGCTACCCGAGTCCTAAAAATCTTTCAATCCCTGGAGTGGAGGGAGCTCAGTTGACAGGGTATATTTTGTCTAATTCCTGGATTTGGTCTTCAATATACCTTTTTGTAATATCTGTTCAATAAAAGCAAAAAAATCCACCAGAGTGTAAATTAAGTCCTCAGCTTCAGAGATGTCCTACTGGACAAGTCCATGAAAAAGCCGTTGTCATAGTTGTATAAGGACATTTTCCGTGTCTCCCCCACCTCGGTAACCAGGTGTAGGGAACAATGGATTGAGGAAGTTCCAGACTTGGGAGGAGAAGACTGGGATGATATGTGGCGTTTCCCTTTCACCCAATTAGTATCAGCAATGAACCGATTAATTCACTTCAAGATTATAGATTATACTCCAGCAAAGTTATCTAAAATTACCCGGGGACCTCAGCGGAATGTTGGCTCTGCTCACATTCACCAGCCAATTTTGGTCATACTTTTTGGCATTGCCCGGTGGCTCAGAAGTTCTGGTCTGCCATTGTGCGCTGTATCATAGAGATCACTTCTGTGCCTGTAGGTATATATTACCAGCGCTGTCTCAACAAGAAACTAATATTCAATCTTATATACAAGTTATAGTATGCTTCTATAATACTGTGGTAAAATTATATTACACATTCAAGATATACAATATCTCACAAAAGTGAGTACACCCCTCACATTTTTGTAAATATTTTATTATATCTTTTCATGCGACAACACTGAAGAAATGACACTTTGCTACAATGTAAAGTAGTGAGTTTACAGCTTGTATAACAGTGTACATTTTCTTTCCCCTCAAAATAACTCAACACACAGCCATTAATGTCTGAATCGATGGCAACAAAAGTGAGTACACCCCTAAGTGAAAATGTCCAAATTGGGCACAATTAGCCATTTTCCCTCCCCGGTGTCATGTGACTAGTTAGTGTTACAAGGTCTCAGGTGGGAATGGGAAGCAGGTGTGTTAAATTTGGTGTTATTGCTCTTACTCTCTAATACTGGTCATGGAAGTTCAACATGGCACCTCATGGCAAAGAACTCTGAGGGTGTGAAAAAAAGAGTTGTTGCTCTACATAAAGATGGCCTAGGCCAGTGATGGCAAACCTTGGCACCCAGATGTTTTGGAACTACATTTCCCATGATGCTCATGCACTCTGCAGTGTGGTTGAGCATCATGGGAAATGTAGTTCCAAAACATCTGGGGTGCCAAGGTTCGCCATCACTGGCCTAGGCTATAAGAAGATTGCCAAGACCCTGAAACTGAGCTGCAGCATGGTGGCCAAGACCATACAGCGGTTTAAAGGGATTCCAACTCAGAACAGGCCTCGCCATGGTCAACCAAAGAAGTTGAGTGCACATGCTCAGCGTCATATCTAGAGGTTGTCTTTGGAAAATAGATGTATGAGTGCTTCCAGCATTGCTGAAGAGGTTGTAGGGGTGGAGGGTCAGCCTGTCAGTGCTCAGACCATACGCCGCACAATGCATCAAATAGGTCTGCATGGCTGTCGTCCTAAAAGGAAGCCTCTTCTAAAGATGATGCACAAGAAAGTCCACAAACAGTTTGCTGAAGACAAGTAGACCAAGGACATGGATTACGGGAACCATGTCCTCTGGTCTGATGAGACCAAGATAAACTTATTAGGTTCAGATGGTGTCAAGCGTGTGTGGTGGCGACCAGGTGAGGAATACAAAGACAAGTGTGTCTTGCCTACAGTCAAGCATGGTGCTGGGGGTGTCATGGTCTGGGGCTGCATGAGTGCTGCCGACACTGGGGAGCTACAGTTGATTGAGGGAACCACGAATGCCAACATGCACTGTGACATACTGAAGTAGAGCATGATCCCTTCCCTTCAGAGACTGGGCCAAAGGGCAGCATTCCAACATGATTACGACCCCAAATACACCTCTAAAAGGAACACTGCCTTGCTAAAGAAGCTGAGGGTAAAGGTGATGGACTGGCCAAGCAAGTCTCCAGACCTAAACCCTATTGAGTATCTGTGGGGCATCCTCAAATGGAAGGTGGAGGAGCGCAGGGTCTCTAACATCTACCAGCTCCGTGATGTCGTCATGGAGGTGTGGAAGAGGACTCCAGTGGCAACCTGTGAAACTCTGTGAACTCCATGCCCAAGAGGGTTAAGGCAGTGCTGGAAAATAATGGTGGCCACGTAAACGATGGCCCCCCCACAATAGTAGAACACCAGGGTCCAGTCGCAAGTGCAACCTTTGTGACCCTGGTAATTCCACCACTGTGTTCCACTTGCATTTAGGTACTGCCATAAATTTTATAGATTTTACCGGCATGTAAGACCTGCACTTCCAGCAACCAAAAGGCTTTTAAACAGAATGTTACTGACAGGCTCAGTGAGAGGAAACTACTTTTGGGAATCGGTGCGGTGCTGCAAATGCGGCGTCGCACCGATTCGGATGGTGCCATTTCCGGCAATTGCCGCAGATTTGCCATGTGATTTGAAATCGCATGCCAAATCACTCCAACGTAAACATAGGCTAAAACATGGGAAAATATGCATATTTTTTAGGGATGTACTGCATATGTTTTTATTATTTTGATTTGACATATACTTTAATGTTTAATCTACTGGTTTCCTCTCCAAGGTTAAATACTTGTGAGAAGATTAGGTAGGTAAATAGTTGTAAACAAAACAATACATTTAGATAAACAGAAAAGGTCTAGAGGTGCGTATTGTCTGGAAACAAGAAAAAAGCCACATGTGTATTCATGACTTAATTAGCGTTGTGGTTTTAACCTTATTAGTATTGCCAGTTTCTTCCATGGAACTTCTCTGTTACATAATACTATACGGAGGCGGTACTGTGCTGTTTAATATGTGCTGTGCCATGTGTACAGCCATGAGCAGCTGCGTACCCTTCTTCAGGTGCGGGGGGTTGGAGGGCATAAACCAGGGCTCAACTGCTGGATTTTACCACCCCTTGGCCACCTATGTGAATGAGTCCTAAAGCAATGGGGAAGAGTAGAGACATTGTATAAATGTGATCCATGCATAGATGTAACCTTGGTTGTGTAGAATGTCATTTTCTGTTATGTTTGAGTGGGGGCAGGGAAACAGGGGGCGTAATTAGCGTATTAAAATCACAAGCCTGCCGGCTCAAAAGCTGCTGCAGCTTTTGAGCCGGCCGGCTTGTGATTTTAATACGCGACTTTGCTTTCTCTATCCAGTTTTGAATTTGACCTCTCATGCTCAATTTTTTGTGTTTATTTTATGGGAGTTATGTTGGAATTTTTGTCAATATTGGAATTTCAGATTTAATTCTTCATTGCTTATTCATCACATATCGGTGCACTAGTCGTGATATTTAAGTGATTTACTTTTGCACATACTCACTAGCAGCAGCGCAGCCTTTTTTTGTATACAGAAATAGTCACCAAAGATGTCGGCTGAGTATGACATGGGGGGCAGAGGAAGCTTGCACACAAAAAGGGAGTGGTAAGGGGTAGTGGATAATACAAGGGTCACATGGAAAGGAAGAAAAGCTCCTCCTAGATGATAGGGTACAGATTCACTATAATTTTTTCTATTTGCCCTCTTGAAATCCTGTAAGTTTTTGAAGAGCATGATTTGGTTGAGACTATTCTGAAATCCTGCATAAAAAACAAAAGGAGAGTAGCGCATCTAAGGAAAAAGGTTTATTGCAATTGACAAGTTAAAAGTATCCACTTACATGTAAAAACGATGTTCTGGGTGGGATGATATATTTCAGAAGAAGGTGGAGGGAAGAACACCGGTTCCCAGGAAAGCCCCATATATATATCATCCCACCCAGAACATCGTTTTTACATGTAAGTGGATACTTTTAACTTGTCAATTGCAATAAACCTTTTTACTTAGAGGCGCTCCTCTCCTTTTGTTTTTTCTTTGATGGATCTGAGCTGACTTCACTCCAGAGAAGAGCCGCCCTTTGTGAATAGCCTGATACTGTGCCCTACAAGAAAATTCCTTTATCCAGTGTTTTCCAACATATTGTTCATTTTTATGGATTTCCTTGATTTATTTATAGTATTTTGCTTCATCATTTCTGAGCACCAGTGTATTTTTATTTTTCATGTTGTTTTGTGAAATCCTGCATAAGACAGTGTTGATGTTTTCTAGACAAAGTAATTAATTTTCAAAAATCACAAAAGATCACAACAGAGATACTAAAGTTGAGTTTCAGTTGGTTTCCAGCAGCTGAAACACTTGATGAAGGTTTTATTTACGTTTCTGTATTCCCCTCTCAGACCCCCTAATACTTACCTAAGCCTGATCTCGACCCAGCGATGTACATGAGACCCGAGGCTTTACCGGGTCTCTCCCTCATGATTGGCTGAGATGCAGCAGCAGGAACCACTGGCCCCCGCTGCTGTCAATCACAGCCAGAGAGGTGGAAGCGGGGGGGGCGGATTTGAGCCATGCTTTCTGTGTCTTATGAACGCAGAGGGACGACTCAGTAGTAAGCATGCACGAGTGCTCCCACAGCAAGTGGCTTGCTATGGGGGCACTCTGCAAGGGGGAGGGACCCAGATCGCCGGTGGGGGACGCGAGAAGAGGAGGATCGGGCTGCTCTATTCAAAAGCACTGCACAGAGCAGCTGAGTACGACATGTTTGTTATTTAAAAAAAAAAAAAAACCTTTTCAAACACTTTAAAGATATGACAGGCTTCCATGATTCTCCTGCTATAGAAAATAATAGGAGTAAACTCTTAAGCCGCGTACACATGAGCGGAATGTCCGACAGAAAAAGTCAGACGGAAGCTTTTCATCGTATATTCCAATCGTGTGTGCGCCTCATCGGATTTTTTTTTGCAAAATTCGGACGGACCTAGAAATAGAACATGTTCTAAATATTTCCGACGGAACCAATTCCTAACGGGAAAACCGCTCGTCTATATGCTGTTCCGACGGTCCAAAAACGACACATGCTCTGAAGCAAGTACGAGACGGAAGCTATTGGCTACTGGCTATTGAACTTCCGTTTTCTAGTCCCGTCGTACGGTTGATGGTCGGACTTTGGTCGGACTTTGGTTTGACCGTGTGTAGGCAAGACCGCTTGAATGGAATTCCGTCGGAGTTCCGTCGGAGAAACCTTCGGAGTTTATTCCGACGGCAAAACCGGTCGTGTGTATGCGGCATAAGATTTCATTGACTCTGCTGTGACCTTTGAGGATGGATTTCTCCAAAATGCCTATAGCTACAGAGATGAATGGAGGCTTGCTTTTACTGCTTGTTCAGAATATAAAAATACTTTAGTGTATATAGTCTGAGTACAGGTTCAATCTAACGTCTAACTCTAGGCAAAGACATTTTTTTTAAGCCTTGAATAGAGACAGTGAAAATGTGTTTTTTTTTTTAGTCTATGAGCCCTGTGGGAAGATTTTCTCTCACTTTCTGTCCCTATGACACGTGGACAAGGTTTACGTTGTGTGGGCATCACTGGAACAGAAAGACACAGAGAGTAATAAAAACATTAACAGAAGTTCTGACCCTTCTCTGTTCTACTAGAAATTAGTTTTTGTTTGTGTCTAATTTGGAGAGATTTGCTATAAATTCCTGTCCTGACAGGATGATATGGGGTGATCTCCCTAGTAGAGGCATAATTGGAAATAAAAACCTGGCACAGGCCAGATCCTTCTCTACTCTAATCACGTGTACACACGGGCGGACTTTTCGTCATCAAAGGTCCGACTTTTGACAGACTTCCGATGGACTTTCGAATGAACGGACTTGCCTACACACGATCACACCAAAGTCCGACAGATTCGTACGTGATGATGTACGACCGGACTAAAATAAGGAAGTTGATAGCCAGTAGCCAATAGCTGACCTAGCATTGGTTTTCGTCCGTCGGACTAGCATACAGACGAGCGGATTTTTCAAGTGGACTCCAGTCCGTCGGAAAGATTTGAAACATGTTCCAAATCTAAAGTCCATCTGATTTTCGACCAAAAAAGTCCGCTGCAGGTCCGATGAAGCCCACACACGGTCGGATTGTCCGACGGATTCATCCCGTCTGACCAGTCCGGTCAAAAAGTCCGCCCGTGTGTACACGGCATAACTCTCTACAACAAGTTTTGTCTAGAATTGGGCTAGGCTGGGCTACCTCATTCTCAATGTGTGGGTCTAAAACCAGCAGAACAACTTCAAAAAATAGACTTTTTAAGCTATTTTAAACCTGACATTCTACAAACAAGCAATCTGAAAAATAAGTATACAAGTGAACTTGTAGGCTAAAATATCTGAAGATGAAAAATAAATTCCTAGCCCCAAACAAAGACATTTACGAAGAAATTATTTGGCGCTTAAGGCTTTTTGCTGTGTCTGAAATTAAATGAAATCAGAATCACTGGCATAGCAGCATATTTTTCACAATGAATGGCACATTTGCAGACAGTGTTTATAGGTGGAATTCTTGCACAATAAAAAACACAGAATACAATCCTTTATTTACGGTAATTAAAGGTGGCCATATATGGGACAGTTAATGCAAGTTTTAATACAAATGTCAGCCCTGATTAAAGGAGCACTATCACAAAAAATATTGTATCCTAATAATAATATAGGGTTAAAGCTGAACTCAAAGCAGATATAATGGGTATAAATGAAGGAAGGGGAAGAAAGTTTCCACCATACATGAAATGTATAATGATGCTAACCCCAACTAAATCTCCAGAAAGCAGCCCTAGAGATCTGGTCATCATTAATCTCCATTGTGAACTGACAGGCAGATATTATATTTCGTTATAAGGGCAGCACCTGGTAAAGAATTACAGCAGAGGTGGTCAACTTTCATGATATATGGGGCCTCAGATGTAGCCCCTGACATCATTAAAGGGCAACACATATATTGAAGAGAATATAAAACTGTCAGAGACTGCAGACACGCTGTAAGAGATGGTCAAAAACTGCAGACACACTACAAGTGATGGTCAGAGACTGCAGACACGCTACAAGTGATGGTCAGAGACTGCAGACATGCTGCAAGAGATAGTCAAAGACTGCGGACATGCTACAAGAGATGGTCAGAGACTGCAGACATGCTACAAGAAACGGTCAGAGACTGCAGACAAGCTACAAAAAATGGTCAGGGACTGTAGACATGCTACAAGAGATGGTCAGAGACTGCAGACATGTGATAGGGGGACATGCTTCGGGAGACACATTACATGAGCCTGCTAGGGAGCACTGCTATTATAGCCCCTTTACAAATCAATAGGGTTGATTTACTCAAGGCAAACAGGCCATTTACTTTGCAAGCGAAGTTGTACTTTGCAAGGGACATTTTTCCCCAGAACTTAGTGAATGCTGTAAAGTTGCAAAGGATACCCAATCAGTATTTTTCATTGCATATGATAGTATGATGGAAGTTAGCCGAGCTTCACCTCATTCACTAAACTCTGAGACAGATTCCTTTGCAAAGTGCATTCCTTGCAAAGTGAACAACCTATTTACCTTCAATAAATCAACCCCAATGCCTCCAGATTTGTGGCCCCGTAGACATCTGGCAACTTGGGATCATGGGCAGAATCACTGTGATTCTACCCATGATCCCAAATTGCACATCAATAGTGGCAAAACGCACCACATGTGTTTGGGTGCCATGAATTTGTAGTGGCAAATAAATGTGGTGTGGTTTCTCCAAGATTGCGCAGCTTGTCGCCCAAAAAAAGCTCCTGCTCCTTTTTTAGGTGCTGTTAAAAATGAATGGCACCCTAACAGGCGTGGTGTATTTTGCCACACGGCCCCAATTCTTCCCGCGATCCCAAATCTCCAGATTTGAACAGGGCCTAAGGCCCACGTAATAGTTACTTAGAGAGAAACATATAATCTATATTATTTAACTCTGGACTTGTTCTGTAATGTTGAAGACATTTTGAAGCTTCTCCAAGCAACCTCTTCAGTTCTAAGGAGTGTGAGGAATACCCCACCAGTTAATCCTGAAACTCAGAAATAATTAGAATAGGGTGTTTTCACACCTCCCTCCTGTTCTTGGACAAACAACATCTGCCTTGACACATTCCATGGTGATTGGATTAGTGTGGGCTGTGTGGATATAAATTGAGAGGTATGTTGCTAACACTCACTGGAACTGAAGAAGTGGTTTGGAGAATCTACAAAACGTCTTCAGCATTAGAGTCCAATTGGATGTGACTAAATGCAACTAGATATACTGCTACCAATGTAACACCCTCTACCAATAGGTAGGTGCTCGTAATAGTTTTTTGTTTTTTTTACTAGGAACTGTCAGCACAGGCAAATTTAGGCAGGCCTGTGCTGAAAGCTAGGCCTGTCTGTTTTAATCTGGGGGCTGGGAGTGGTCAGAGTAGCAGTGGGTGTGACCACCTGTGCTCTGGTTCTGAGGCGCCTCCCCTGCTTCCAGGGAGAATGTTCTGAAAAGGGGCAGGGCCTAGGACTGGAGTGGCAGGCAGCTTGTGTGGGAGCCCTGACCAATTCCCGACTGGAATTGGCAGGGGATGGGCCTCCTATATAAGCTGAGGTAACATGCCACTGGGGGGAGAAGTCGGCTGAGTGAAGTGAGGAATGGAATACTAGGCAGCAGCAGGAGGACACCCCCATCTGGAGGGGGTGCGCAGATCGCAGGAGGAGGCCCAGGGAGAATCTGTGAAGGAACTCTACACGGTCATTGGCATTGTCTTTGTCACCACACGGTTGGTGATAAAGAACTCCTGGAGCAGAGGGGCAGGTGATGCTGTCGGAACGTATGGTCCAGTCAAGTTCCTCATCAAGGACTCAGGGCAGTTAAAGGTCAGTGAGTGTTACCACAGTGGAGGGCTGGATGTGCCAGGAAGTCTGTGACGGAACTTTGCTTCTACATGTTTATTAGCAAAGTCTTCATCATTTACACGATGAATGATGGGGAGTCCTGGATTAGAAGAGAGACTGTGGGGATCTGTGTCAAATCGATGTGGCCTGAGGGCACAGGATTTGCAAGTTGGGCTGGCTGGGAACAGTAGTCCACCGTCCATGAGAAAGCTTTTAAACTACTAGGCCTTTGGGGAGAGGTACTGCAGGCCTCAGGTCTAGTAGCAGCGAGCAACCAGAGCCTGCTAAAGGACTTATTCAGAGTAGGTCCTTCTGGCCTTAATAGAAGATGTGACATTGCTTCAGTTCAGAATAAGTTTGTGCAGGAGGGGAACTTGAGGAGAAGCTTTGTGCAGGAGGAAAGAAGTTTCTGGGAACATCATTTCTACACGGGCAGAAGTGGTGTCCTCATTCTCTACACGGTATCGAATAAGGAATCCTTGGTAGGAAACTCTGCAGGAGTAGAGCAGAGGAGGAGCAACAGTCTGCATGGAGATGCAGGAGGAGAAACATAACTTTTACAGATGCACATCATACCTTCTGGCTCTAAATATGTGCTAGTGTGTATATTCTCTAAAATATGATGGCAATTAAACTATCCTATGGGCATCCCATATACCCTTTTCCCCAACCAAGTTGTACCCCCCAATAAAACAAAAACAAAACCAGCAAAAGACTATTCATTGTCTCTGCAAGTGATGTATGAAGTCTGGCAGGGGTGAATTGGTTAATTGTCTGTTACTAGTGGCAACTACACCACTACACTAGATATACCAGGACCTGGATAAATAAGAACCTTCACAGACAATCTAAGCAATGCTTAGTAAGCATCTTCAACTGAACAAGCACCAAGCTAAAGAAAAAAAGTACTACTTTCTACACAAGCTTCAAGGGCTGAACAGTAAGTTCCAAATGGCTGTAGGTTGGGCAATGGGAAATTACAGCAACTCCTGATTAGAACAGATGTCAAAGAGGGTGGGTACCTTGCATAATCACCTGTACAATTAATCATAGTTCAAAAGAAGGGAGTGGGGAATCCTAGCTTAAGGACAAAAGATAGGAATCCAAATAATCTTTCAAACGTACTAAGCAACAAGAGGGTATTTGCTTACTAAATCTGGCCATACACCAGTAGAATTTCCAAAAAAAAAAAAGTTTGGGGAATATTTGTTCGAATTTCTAATAGTTAATGGGGTCAAATTGACAATTGTTTTTAACTGACAAGGTAAATTGAAGAAGGATGATTTTTTTCTAGATTGATTGAGATTCTAACTGTGAATTTGTGTTTTTTGGCGTAAAAAGTGACTTATTGTAATGCGCATTTGCATCTCAAAATTAAGTGTAGAACTCAAAACGTTGGCATGGCAGTCAAAAATTTTTTCCCAGGTTTTCACACAAAATGTGTCCTATAATGGCACTAATGAATGCTAAGATAAACGATCTTTCAGAATCTCCATATGAATGTTTAAATGAAATTTTACTGGTGCATGGCCAGCTTAAAGCGTAGTTCAACCCAAAAGTGGAAGCTCCGCTTATCTGTCCCCCCCCCCCTCCGGTGCCACATTTGG
Source organism: Aquarana catesbeiana (assembly GCF_042186555.1). NCBI lineage: Eukaryota > Metazoa > Chordata > Amphibia > Anura > Ranidae > Aquarana > Aquarana catesbeiana. The sequence continues at coordinate 62,185,023 of NC_133327.1, forward strand.
CACCTTTCGGGGGTGGGGGGGAGAGGGTACCTGTTTTAGACAAGTGCCTGTCCCCAGATCCGTTGGATCTCACTACGGCGAGCGCCCCTTCTCCTTTCCTGCTGCAGGGCCATTCAGAACGTGCAGCGCTCTTCACGCATGCACAGTAGGGAATCTGTTGTGAAGCCGGAGGGCTTCACTGCTGGTTTCCCTTCCAGGCTATGGTGGCAGCAGCACCCAAGAGCCGATGGAAACATTGGCTGGGGTGCCGACATCGCTGGATTCCAGGACAGGTAAGAGTCCTAATATTAAAAGTCAGCAGCTTCAGTATTTGTAGTTGCTGACTTTAAATTTTTTTGTGGGGGGGGTTGGAGCACCGCTTTAAGTCACCTAAGAAATTAGCATATAGGATCCTAAATCCTATGAGGTGGGAATTTACTTTTGTCTCAGGTGTAGTGTTTTCAGGGAGTGCATGCTAAATTGATTCAGCACAGCAATTCTACCAAACAGTAAGTTAAATCTGAACTTTATGCCAAATAATTATATGACTTTCATGGAACGTAAGAACCATACCTAATAATTATGTCATTAAGAGCATGTTGGGTGTCAATATACCACTTTACGGACATAAAATTCAGAAGTAGTTAAATAAAGGGTGTAAAAAAAAAAAAAAAACGTTCATACACCAAAATGACAAAATCCTCCTCTCTTCTGTAACTTCCCTTGTGTCATGACACTTTGTTCAAATGTCCTGGGCATTCCAAGAAAAACAACAGAGGAAAGGTCATAATCCCCATTTATCTCCTGGAACACCCTGTGCTGCTGCTAAAATTTGGCAGTCAAAGCATCTAGCCTTGTTCTGTCCCCCATAATACCCCCACCCCACACCCCTTTGAAAATTGCCAACTGATCATCAAGGCAGAAGGACGGTTTTGGTAGTTTGCTGTGACAGAAGGGAGTGTAACACAGCCTTCCTTTCCCTGCTATATTTAGCTTGAACACTGAAAATGACCCAAAATTATGAAGATTTGCTATGTTAGAAGGAACATTAAGAAAAATTAATTGTGTCTAAGAAACATTTACCCTGAAAATATATCTTTATCTTAAATCCCTCCTGAAAATGTACTTCCTGGTAAAAAAAAGTGTGCCTAGGCACTCCTGTGCCTACAGCCCCATATACAGTATGTGTATGTGCAGTGTAATATTAAGGCACTTCTGCCTCTGACTTTCACATTTAAGCAAATAAAATGAAAGGGAAGCTGCTCTCCATTTAAAAGCCTTGTTTATGTTTATTGGAGTATCCCATGAACAGGCTGTTCCACCTTTTCCTGCAAATTCCTTTAACCAAGATAAGTTACTTAAACTTCAAAAACATTTTCAAGGACCATTCCCTATGTCTAGATCCTCTCCCATTGCTGTGGCTCTCCTCCCACCACTATTACAATGAAAAGGCGGCTGTAAGTTGACAGCCAGGAGAGGCTTTGTATTGCCACTACTGTGTAAAATGATATAATGTTTCATTGTATTAACAATTTCATTAATTTGTGGATCAAAGGTGTGGCCTTCATTTGCAGCATAAGACATAACATCTATTTAAAGAAAAACTATTCATAGTACTTACTAACCTGTAGTTATCTCTAATCAGCCCTAATTTCACTTCTTCCTCACTCTCTCCCTTCCCTCTAACTGTCTTTTTTTTTTTTGCTATTAATATTTTTTTTTCACTTGTATTGTTTGTTAATTTTTCATTGTTTCATATTAAGAGAATGTTCAAGTTAAAAAAATGCCTTTTTTCATTTGCAAATAACTTTGCATGCTTTGTACAAGAAACTTAATTGAAATAATTGAAATAGACAAATAATAGAATTAAACATGTCATTTTTTTAAATTTTTTTTTACAGTAAAACCACGTTTGTAAAGTAACGTTGGTCAAAACAGGGAAAAAAACACAACTTTTTTTTGTTCTTTTTACATTTTTTACATTTTTATATCATCTATCATCTACATCTATAGATTACATAGAAAATAAAATATTTATTCAAAACAATATGGCTACCCCAAAAAAATCTTATCATAGCGAGAAAATTAATGGCAAATAAACAGGCTCATAGTTGAAATGTACAAATTGCTCCGGTCTTTAAGGGATGTACAGATACGAGAGATGAAATCATTAATGGCAAATATCTCAAATTCTTTACATATTATTATTATTATACAGGATTTATATAGCGCTGACAGTTTGGTTGTCCTAAGTTTAGTATTGCAGAAAGTGACGTTATGGCATTCTTGTGTGTTTCACATTCACACAATAACTCCTGACAACATTTTAAGCGACCAATATAATTTTAGATGATCAATGAGAGTGTTTTATATTATTAATAATATTATTATAGTTTTTTTTAGGTTGTTAAGTTGTTAACAGCCCTGAGCTCACTGTCATCAACAGTGCTAAAGTCTATAGGACGTCTGCTGCATGATCAAGAACTGGTTGTTGGGGAAAAGCTGCCATATTACCTTACATAAATGATTAAATATCTAAATGTCAGCATAATCAGCATCTGTCAGTTTTTTCAATTTCAGAAAAGGACTCAGACGTCATACAGTCTTCTCTCTGTGGACGTTAAATATAGGGTAAGATTGCCCACCAGAAATTCAGTTTTACCAACAGCAACCCCCAAAAACTGCATGACAATGAGCATTTAATTGATACATTGTATTTATATTTATTATTATATTATGTGAACCTATTCAAAAAATACAAAGTATTCTGTGAGGGACAGTGGAGGGGAAAGACGGACAGAGTGACTGCTGTGCAGCAGTGCCGCATGTGCCATCAGAGCACCAGAAGTTTTGCGACAGCAGTACTTCTGGCATGCTGAAAAAGTGTTAATTGTAAAGAAAAGAGGTAAGTCCACAAGGTGGCATACACCTCCTTGGACTTAACCCACTATAAGACAGCAAAGTTTAAAAGTGCTACAACTCCTTTAAACTATCTATAATGGAAATTTTTAGCGGTTAGCGCTTCCGCCTGGGCAGGGCCTTCTTTAATATTGATTGGACCCTGGGCAAAAATTTTCTTGGGCCCCCCCAATGCAGTTTTGCTCTCTACCTGCTCTGAGACATAAAAAAATAGCAGCTAGACTCGAAATATGTTTACTGAATCAGATCAGGCAGCAATTGAGATTGGTTGCCAGAGGTTACAGTGTATCATTACCGCTCACTAACTGGTTGCTAGAGGTTACAGCCTACATTACGGCTCACTGATTAGTTGCTAGAGGTTACAGCACATGATTCCTGGTTGTTGATTGGTTGCTGGAGATTACTGTACATCAATACTGCTCACTGATTGGTTGCTAGAGGTTACTGCACATCATTACTGCTTACTGATTGGTTGCTAGAGGTTACAGCACATCACCTCCTTACTGCCTGCACACCATAGACTGGGGAGGTGAGGGGACTCATTAATAGAGAAAAAACTCCTAGGGATTCCTAGGATCCTGGGATCAGTGACAGTGCTGGGGGGAGGGGAAGTGTGATCAAGGGCATTGCTGATTTTTTTTTTCTTACCGACTACCAATATAAACAGTAGTTTCAACACTGGCCACACCAATGTAATAGGGGTTTACACTGACCACCAATGTAATATGGGGTTTACACTGACCACTAATGTAATATAAGCATTCACAGTAACTACCAATGTAAGGAGGGATTTATACTGACCAACAATGTAAGAGGGACATTCACACTGGCCACTAATGTGAATGGAAGGATTCTACACCAAACAGCAATGTAATGAGAAGATTTACACTGACCACCAATGTAACTGAGATATTTAGCCTGCGTTCACATTTGTGTGTGTTGGTAACGCATTCAAAATCGCTTTCCTGACACCACAGAAACATGCTGCCCTTTAGCAGATACACAGCAGTGACATTAATTGTTAATGACACCCTCACACGTATGCTGACATGTGCCTTGGCACCGTGTGATTTTGAAAAAAGGTTTGGGACTTTCTTCTGCATTTGTAGAGCATAGAACAGCCCATTGAATTTAATGGGCTCCTACATGTGACCTACATCTTTATCCACCCTGTCAGTACACCTTTGCACCCTAAAACCCCTGCTAACCTCTGCACCCCAAACCTCCCCCACCCTTTCCGCTTCAACCCTCCACCCCTTTAACTCTACCTGCTCCTCTGCTCATCTTTGCACCCACCTTCCTTACCTCTACACATCCCCTCCTTGCTCATCTGTGCACCCCAAACTGTAATTCCTTCTCTGCCTACCTTTGCACACCTCACACTACCTCTCCCACCACTAATTTTCTTACCTTTGCAGAACAGGCTGATGGTAGGCATGATATACATATGAATAACGCCTCTATTTACATATAAATGCTGCTGGTCTGCCACTATTTACATATGAATGCCATCACTTTTTTGACATATCAATGCCAGAATTTACATGTAAACACAGGGTCTGCAGTTGAGTCATCTGTGCACAACAATAAGGCAGAGCTGGGCAGCATTAGTAACAGAACTTCACACTGAGATATCAGGACACAGCACAAGACTAAAACCCTAATGGATGAATTTAAACTGGGATAGTTGGCAAGTATGAGACAGCTGCTTTGGGCGCCACAACAATGACAGGGCCCAGGGCATCTGCCCCTTTTGCCCTGCCTTAAAGACGGCCCTGTGCCTGGGTTGTCAGTTTGAATCCCAACCATGACACCACCCGTATGGATGATTGTTACATAGTTACATAGTTACATAGTAGGTGAGGTTGAAAAAAGACACAAGTCCATCAAGTCCAACCTATGTGTGTGATTATGTGTCAGTATTACATTACATATCCCTGTATATTGCGGTCATTCAGGTGATTATCTAATAGTTTCTTGAAGCTATCAATGCTCCCCGCTGAGACCACCGCCTGTGGAAGGGAATTCCACATTCTTGCCGCTCTTACAGTAAAGAACCCTCTACGTAGTTTAAGGTTAAACCTCTTTTCTTCTAATTGTAATGAGTGGCCACGAGTCTTATTAAACTCTCTTCTGCGAAAAAGTTTTATCCCTATTGTGGGGTCACCAGTACAGTATTTGTAAATTGAAATCATATCCCCTCTCAAGCGTCTCTTCTCCAGAGAGAATAAGTTCAGTGCTCGCAACCTTTCCTCATAACCAAGATCCTCCAGACCCTTTATTAGCTTTGTTGCCCTTCTTTGTACTCGCTCCATTTCCAGTACGTCCCTCCTGAGGACTGGTGCCCAGAACTGAACAGCATACTCCAGGTGCGGCCGGACCAGAGTCTTGTAGAGCGGGAGAATTATCGTTTTATCTCTGCAGTTGATCCCCCTTTTAATGCATGCCAATATTCTGTTTGCTTTATTAGCAGCAGCTTGGCATTGCATGCCATTGCTGAACCTATCATCTACTAGGACCCCCAGGTCCTTTTCCATCCTAGATTCCCCCAGAGGTTCTCCCCCCAGTGTATAGATTGCATTCATATTTTTGCCACCCAAATGCATTATTTTACATTTTTCTACATTGAACCTCATTTGCCATGTAGTTGCCCACCCCATTAATTTGTTCAGGTCTTTTTGCAAGATTTCCACATCCTGCGGAGAAGTTATTGCCCTGCTTAGCTTAGTATCGTCTGCAAATACAGAGATTGAACTGTTTATCCCATCCTCCAGGTCGTTTATGAACAAATTAAATAGGATTGGTCCCAGCACAGAACCCTGGAGAACCCCACTACCCACCCCTGACCATTCTGAGTACTCCCCATTTATCACCACCCTCTGAACACGCCCTTGTAGCCAGTTTTCAATCCATGTACTCACCCTATGGTCCATGCCAACGCACCTTATTTTGTACAGTAAACGTTTATGGGGAACTGTGTCAAATGCTTTTGCAAAATCCAGATACACCACGTCTACGGGCCTTCCTTTATCTAGATGGCAACTCACCTCCTCATAGAAGGTTAATAGATTGGTTTGGCAAGAACGATTCTTCATGAATCCATGCTGATTACTGCTAATGATATCATTCTTATTACTAAAATCTTGTATATAGTCCCTTATCATCCCCTCCAAGAGTTTACATACTATTGATGTTAGGCTAACTGGTCTGTAATTCCCAGGGATGTTTTTTGGGCCCTTTTTAAATATTGGTGCTACATTGGCTTTTCTCCAATCAGCTGGTACCATTCCAGTCAATAGACTGTCTGTAAAAATTAGGAACAACGGTCTGGCAATCACCTGACTGAGTTCCCTAAGTACCCTCGGATGCAAGCCATCTGGTCCCGGTGATTTATTAATGTTAAGTTTCTCAAGTCTAATTTGAATTCCGTCCTCTGTTAACCATGTAGGTGCTTCCTGTGTTGTGTCATGAGGATAAACACTGCAGTTTTGGTTACTGAAGCCCCCCGATTCACTCGTGAAGACTGAGGAGAAGAATAAATTCAATACCTTTGCCATCTCCCCATCCTTTGTAACCAGATGTCCTTCCTCATTCTTTATGGGGCCAATATGGTCTGTCCTCCCTTTTTTACTGTTTACATACTTAAAGAATTTCTTGGGATTTTTTTTGCTCTCCTCCGCTATGTGTCTTTCATGTTCTATCTTAGCCATCCTAATTGCACCCTTACATTTCTTATTGCATTCTTTATAAATTCTGAATGCTGAGGATGATCCCTCAACCTTGTATTTTTTGAAGGCCTTCTCCTTTGCTTTTATATGCATTTTTACATTGGAGTTAAGCCATCCAGGATGTTGGTTCGCTCTTTTAAATTTATTACCCAATGGGATACATTGGCTAATGCCCTTATTTAATATGCTCTTAAAGCAAACCCATCTCTCCTCCGTATTCTTTGTTCCTAATATTTTATCCCAATTTATGCCTTTTAGCAAGGTTTGTAGTTTAGGGAAGTTGGCTCTTTTGAAATTCAGTGTCTTTGTGTTCCCTTCATGTTTCCTATTTGTGTGATTTATACTGAAACTAATTGACCTGTGATCGCTGTTACCAAAATTGCCCCGTATTTCCACATCTGTTATCAGGTCTGTATTGTTGGTAATCAGTAGATCTAGTAATGTTTTATTTCTAGTTGGTGCGTCTACCATCTGACCCATAAAATTGTCCTGCAAGACATTAAGGAACTGGCGAGCCTTAAATGAATGCGCGGTTCCCTCCGCCCAGTCTATGTCTGGATAATTAAAATCCCCCATTATGATAACACTTCCCATCCTTGCTGCTTATCCAATTTGTGATAGGAGATCCGTCTCCACTTCCTCCCTGAGGTTAGGGGGCCTATAGCATACTCCCAGTATTATTTTCCCCTTAGCTTCATCCCTTTGGAGCTCTACCCATAAAGATTCCACCTCCTCCCTAGCCCCCTCAGTGATGTCATCTCTCACATTCACTTGTACATTATTCTTGATATATAGGCATACCCCTCCCCCTTTTTTACCCTCTCTATCCTTGCGGTATAGGGTATACCCTTGAATGTTTGCCAGCCAATCATGAGAGCTGTTGAACCAGGTCTCTGAAATTCCCACAAAATCCAAATCCTCCTCGTACAACAGTATCTCTAGTTCACCCATCTTGTCCGCCATGCTCCTGGCATTGGTGAACATGCCACATAGTTTAGACCGGTCGCATATTGTCCTCGTATTGGGTGTTTCAAGATTGCAACTAGGACTTGCTACTATACTCACCTTGTGTTTTTGTGCTTTGGTTAACCTACCACTAATGCCCCCAATACTACCCCTGGAATATCTTCCGCGCTGGCTATCACTGTCTCTGGACCCTCCCCCCCATCGCCTAGTTTAAAAACCCCTCTAACTTTTTGGCCATCTTCATTCCCAGCAGATCTGCACCCTCCTCATTTAGGTGCAGTCCGTCCCTTCTATAGTACCGGTTACCGACTGAGAAGTCGGCCCAGTCCTCCAGGAACCCAAACCCCTCCTTACTACACCAGCTCTTCAGCCATTTGTTTACTTCCCTAATCTCCCTCTGCCTTTCTGGTGTGGCTCGATGTACCGGTAGTATTCCTGAGAACACTACCTTGGAGGTCCTTTTCCTCAATTTAGCTCCTAAGTCCCTAAAATCGTTCTTTAGGACACTCCATCTGCCTCTGACTTTGTCATTGGTGCCAACGTGCACCATGACAGCCGGGTCTTCCCCAGCCCCTCCCAGTAATCTGTCCACAAGATCCGTGATGTGCCGAACCCGAGCGCCCGGTAGACAACATACTGTTCGGTGCTTCAGGTCTTGGTTACAGATTGCCCTCTCTGTCCTTCTAAGAACTGAGTCCCCTACCACCAGAATCTGTCTTTCCTTTCCCTTTGCTGCCCCCCCACTCTCACTGGAGGAGTTCTTCCCCTGGCAGCTAGGAGAGTCCCTCATCTCCAGCAGTGCTGGTCCCTGACTGGTTTCACCAATGTCACTCAATGGAGCGTACTTATTGGGATGCTCCAGTCCTGGATCGGCCTCTCTGGCACTTCCCCCTCTACCCCTCCTGACTGTCACCCATCTACTCTTTGCTAGTGCCTGCACCTCTTTGTCTCTACCCGCCTCTGTGCTGGCCCCTGCCGTGTACGTTCCTGGCTCACCTTTAGTATGGAGGGACTTCTCAGTGCTGACAGTTGCTTCCCCAGATTCAGAACCTGGGATTCCAGGGAAACAATGTGCATACATTTTGCACAGCAGTATTCGCCCTCGATCGGATGATCAAGGATCGCATACATGCGGCAAGATGTACAAAGAGTCACCTCTCCACACCCGCCGGGCATCGTACCTATTAAATATAGTGAGGATTTGGGGATTTTACCCTGTCCAAATTACCTAACAGCTAGCTTCCTGGCACTAATACTCAAGACAATACACAGGTACACAACAAGACAATACACAGGTACTCACAGACCTACGTGCACTCGCAATACACAAGTACACAATACACAAGTACTAACGATCCACACACACTACTCAGACAACACTCAGATACTCACACTACACAGGTACTATGACCCCTGTTATAACCTCCTGTTTTAAACTCTGGTTTTTAACTCACACTTATTCCAGCTCCACTTACACCAAGCTCCACAGCTTCAGACTGAGCATGCTCAGACTGAGTCCTACAACCAGTTAAATAGGCACCTGTGAGCAATTAACCACACCCCTTAATTGATAGACTGATGAGACCAGAAAAAAAAAAAAAGCTATTTAAAAAGTGACAGCAAAAGGCAAATTAAAAACTAAAGGGAAAAGCCCCAAAAATGCAACCCAGCAAACAGACAGCGAACAGCAAACAGACAGCAAACAGCAAACAGACAGCAAACAGACAGCAAACAGCAAACAGACAGCAAACAGCAAGACTTGTATACTCTAACTCTGGTTTTTAACTCCCACTTATTCCAGCTCCACTTACACCAAGCTCCACAGCTTCAGACTGAGCACGCTCAGACTGAGTCCTACAACCAGTTAAATAGGCACCTGTGAGCAATTAACCACACCCCTTAATTGATAGACTGATGAAACCAGAAAAAAAAAAAAAAAGCTATTTAAAAAGTGACAGCAAAAGGCAAATTAAAAACTAAAGGGAAAAGCCCCAAAAATGCAACCCAGCAAACAGACAGCGAACAGCAAACAGACAGCAAACAGACAGCAAACAGCAAACAGACAGCAAACAGCAAGACTTGTATACTCTAACTCTGGTTTTTAACTCCCACTTATTCCAGCTCCACTTACACCAAGCTCCACAGCTTCAGACTGAGCACGCTCAGACTGAGTCCTACAACCAGTTAAATAGGCACCTGTGAGCAATTAACCACACCCCTTAATTGATAGACTGATGAAACCAGAAAAAAAAAAAAGCTATTTAAAAAGTGACAGCAAAAGGCAAATTAAAAACTAAAGGGAAAAGCCCCAAAAATGCAACCCAGCAAACAGACAGCGAACAGCAAACAGACAGCAAACAGACAGCAAACAGCAAACAGACAGCAAACAGCAAGACTTGTATACTCTAACTCTGGTTTTTAACTCCCACTTATTCCAGCTCCACTTACACCAAGCTCCACAGCTTCAGACTGAGCACGCTCAGACTGAGTCCTACAACCAGTTAAATAGGCACCTGTGAGCAATTAACCACACCCCTTAATTGATAGACTGATGAAACCAGAAAAAAAAAAAAAAAGCTATTTAAAAAGTGACAGCAAAAGGCAAATTAAAAACTAAAGGGAAAAGCCCCAAAAATGCAACCCAGCAAACAGACAGCGAACAGCAAACAGACAGCAAACAGCAAACAGACAGCAAACAGACAGCAAACAGCAAGACTTGTATACTCTAACTCTGGTTTTTAACTCCCACTTATTCCAGCTCCACTTACACCAAGCTCCACAGCTTCAGACTGAGCACGCTCAGACTGAGTCCTACAACCAGTTAAATAGGCACCTGTGAGCAATTAACCACACCCCTTAATTGATAGACTGATGAAACCAGAAAAAAAAAAAAGCTATTTAAAAAGTGACAGCAAAAGGCAAATTAAAAACTAAAGGGAAAAGCCCCAAAAATGCAACCAAGCAAACAGACAGCGAACAGCAAACAGACAGCAAACAGCAAACAGACAGCAAACAGACAGCAAACAGCAAGACTTGTATACTCTAACTCTGGTTTTTAACTCCCACTTATTCCAGCTCCACTTACACCAAGCTCCACAGCTTCAGACTGTAATGACAGAACACTGCTCACTCCCACCCAAAGCCATGCACCCAACATGTTTTACCCACAACAGGGGCCCTATTGTAAGCATAACATGTTGGGGCGTGACTTTGGATGGAAGATAGCAGTGTGATGTCATGGCAATAAACCTTGACTGGATGTCTTTGGTGTATGGCCTGTTATTTAGATGGTGGACTACAGTAGAGCAAAAGCTGACTCCAGGGCCTTGGTACCTAGCTGAATGCAGTGCATCGAAGAGGATACAGGCTGGTTTGTGATCAGTGAAAAATAGTTAAGTTCAACTACTTGCATGGAGTTTGCATGTGCACCCTGTGCTTGCGTGGGTTTCCTCTCACACTCCCAGACATGGTCGTAGATTAATTGGCTCCTGTCTAAATCATCCCTAATATGTGTATGTATGAATGTGAGTTAGGGACCTTAGATTGTAAGCTCCTTGAGGGCAGGGACTGAAGCAAATATACCACATACACTCACCGGCCACTTTATTAGGCTTGTTAGTTCCGGATTGGACCCCCTTTTGCCTTCATAACTGCCTAAATTCTTCGTGGCATAAATTCAACAAGGTGTTGTAAAAATTCCTCGGATATTTTGGTCCATATTTACATTATAGCATCACACAGTTGCTGCAGATTTGTTGGCTGCACATCCATGATGTGAATCTCCCATTCCACCACATCCCAAAGTTGCTCTATTGGATTGAGATCTGGTGACTTTGGAGACCATTGGAGTGCAGTGACCTCATTGTCATGTTCAAGAAACCAGTGATGATATGATTTGAGCTTTGTGATGGTGCATTATCCTGCTGGAAGTAGCCATCAGAAGATGGGTACACTGTAGTCATAAAGGGAAGGACATGATCAGCAATAATACTCAGGTGGGCCGTGGCGTTTAAACGAAAATGGTACTAAGGGGCCCAAAGTGTGCCAAGAAAATATCCCCCACATATATTACACCACCACCACCAGCCTGAACTGTTTATACAGGGCAGGATGGATCCATGCTTTCATGTTGTTTACACCAAATTCTGATCCTACCATCTGAATATTGCAGCTGAAATCAAGACTCATCAGACCAGGCAACGTTTTTCCAATCTTTTATTGTCCAATTTTGGTGAGCTTGTGTGAATTTTAGCCTCAGTTTCCTGTTCTTAGCTAACAAAAGTGGCACCCGGTGTGGTCTTTTACTGCTGTAGCCCATCTGCATCAACTTTCGATGTGTTGTGGATTCAGAGATGTATTCTGCATACCTCGGTTGTAAAGAGTGGTTATTTGCGTTGCTGTTGCCTTTCATACTTCTCGAACCAGTCTGCCCATTCTCCTCTGACCTCTGACATCAATAAGGCATTTTCCTCCACACAACTGCGGCTTACTTATTTTGTCTTTTTTGGACCATTTTCTGTAAACCCTAGAGATGGTTGTGTGTGAAAATCCCAGTAGATCAGCAGTTTTTGAAATACTCAGACCAGCCCATCTGGCACCAATAACCATGCCATATTTAAAGTCACTTAAATCCCCTTTCTTCCCCATTCTGATGCTTGGTTTGAAATTCAGCAAGTTGTCTTCACCACATCTAGATGCCTAAATGCAGTGAAGTGCTGCCATGTGATTGACTGATTAGCAATTTGTGTTACCAAGCAATTGAACAGATGTACCTAATACAGTGGCCAGTGAGTATATATGTAAAGTGCTGTGCAAATTGTCAGGGCTATATCAATACGTGTAATAAACAAAATACATTTTACCCATCTGATAATATCCAGAATTTATTACTTCTTCACCCATTCATTATATTACACACTCTGTTGAAATACAGTGCATCCAGAAAGTATTCACAGCACTTCACTTTTTCCACATTTTGTTATCTTACAGCCTTATTGCAAAATGGATTAAATTCATTATTTTCCTCAAAATTCTACAAACAATACCCCATAATGACAACGTGAAAGAAGTTTGTTTGAAATCTTTGCAAACGTATTAAAAATAAAAAACAAAAAAAATCACATGTACATAAGTATTCACAGCCTTTGCCATGACGCTCAAAATTGAGCTCAGGTGCATCCTGTTTCCACTGATCATCCTTGAGATGTTTCTACAACTTGATTGGAGTCCACCTGTGGTAAATGCAGTTGATTGGAAATGATTTGGAAAGGCACACATCTGTCTATATGTCAGAGCACAAACCAAGCCATGAAGTCCAGGGAATTATCTGTAGACTTTCGAGACAGGATTGTATGGAGGCACAGATCTGGGGAAGAGTACAGAAAAATATCTGCAGCATTGTAGGTCCCAATGAGCTCAGTGGCCTCCATCATCCGTAATTGGAAGAAGTTTGGAACCACCAGGACTGTGCACAGCATTTTTCAGATCTCTCCAGAGATGTTAAATCAGGTTCAAGTCTGGGCTCTGGCTGGGCCACTCAAAGACATTCACAGAGTTGTCCCATAGCCACTCCTTTGTTATCTTGGCTGTGTGCTTAGGGTTGTTGTCCTGTTGGAAGATGAACCTTCACCCCAGTCTGAGGTCCAAAGCGCTCTGCAGCAGGTTTTCATCAATAATGTCTCTGTACAGTGTTGTATTCATCTTTCACTTTGATCCTGACCCATAAAGCCTTTTTTTAAATAATAAGAATATGTCTATTGTTTGTTGTAACACAGAAGTACAATGAAACATCATAAAGCATAATAACGCTCTGGGAGCTAAGCTACCTTTCAGGAAAGTCATGCATATGCCTGGCTCAGATTCGAGGCTGCAATGGAACTTAGTTGTTCACACTTCTCCCACATTCAGCACTGACACCCAATACTAATCTGCTCCATTTAAATGGGTGTTTTCAACAACTGCTTTCCAGGAGGGATTTATAGCTCCTATTATGTTACACATTTCCTTGTCTCAAAATAAAGAAACACCAGAATGAAACCTGTTTCCACTAAACAGTATGTCTTTTGTGTCGTAACTGAGTAACCAATAAAGAATAAAGTCAATAATAAATATTTGTTGTGGGCAGCTCGAAAAGGTGGATTCCCACTGTTGATAGAGCTCGTAAAGATAAATGGTTTTCATTGCATTAAAAAGTTATGCAAATGGACCTGTGGGGTTTGCCCCGAACTGTAATGTGGATCTTCTTATAAGCAGTGCGTTTGTGACTACACTCTGTGTTTTTAATACCAAAGGACTATGGAAAAGGAGTCGTTGAAATGGATCAACAGTGTTAGGCTAAGTTCATGCAAGTGGCAAAGGGGTACTAAAAACAGATGGTTGATCCATGTATTTTCCTTCTTCCCACTGTCTACTTACAAATTAACAAGACGGGCACTCAGGTCTGTTGATATTGCCATGGCCCTCATAACTAATGGATGTGCTAGTGCTGCACCAAAAGAAATGAAAGTTGATGCTTATGGATCTACCACACAGTGATTTTTTCCTTCAAAGAATGGTTGAAATAAAGTATGAGTAGACGGGAATGAATTCTGGACAGCCGCACTCATAGATTAGCCTTGTTTATTTAGGAAGATGCACATCAATTACAGGGTAACAGCAGACAGGAATAGAGCTGATGTTTCGCACTAACGTTAGTGCTTACTCATAGCTTGGTTGAAATAATGTGGTTGAATGGTTGAAATAAAGTATGGTTGGACCCTGCTCTGGTTCTATCCTACTCCCTCTTTCAAAGTGACAAAGGAAGCATTGGCCAGACAGTACATCTTTAGATGTGTACTGAGGAGCGCCTGATGCAAAAGTTCATCTCACGCAAGGACTTTTTTGAACATTTAATGGTTAAAAGCATGAAATACAGCCACCTAGTTTTGGGGTAAAATCCTCCTCCTTCTTCAAGGCTTGAGCAGTCGATGTTAATAAAATCACGACAGAATGCACTAAGGAACCTGTGTTAAGGCATGCTGAAGTCTAATGTCTCCTGTCAGCATTAAAGGTAGCCAGATGAGTAGGTTTCATTACTGATATAACTCAGGCATTCTACTTGGCAAACGTGCCAAATTAAGTCAGTAGGACAGTGTCGCAACCACGTGCCAACTGTTTGTTTGCGGCATAGTTTTCATTGTAAAAACCCCCTGGGATTGAAAAAAAGGTCGAAAGTGTTCGTCCATATGCCCAACCCTAAAAAATTAATTATATGTACTGTATATCACAAAAGTGAGTACACCCCTCACATTTTTGTAAATATTTTATTATATCTTTTCATGTGACAACACTGAAGAAATTACACTTTGCTACAATGTAAAGTAATGAGTGTACAGCTTGTATAACAGTGTAGATTTGCTGTCCCTCAAAATAACTCAACACACAGCCATTAATGTCTAAACTGCTGACAACAAAAGTGAGTACACCCCTAAATGAAAATGTCCAAATTGGGCAAAATTCGCCATTTTCTCTCCCTGGTGTCATGTGACTCATTAGTGTTACAAGGCTTCAGGTGTGAATGGGGAGCAGGTGTGTTAAATTTGGTGTTATCGCTCTCACTCTCTCATACTGGTCACTGGAAGTTCAACATGGCACCTCATAGCAAAGAAATCTCTGAGAATCTGAAAAAAGAATTGTTGCTCTACATAAAGATGGCCTAGGCTATAAGAAGATTGCCAAGACCCTGAAACTGAGCTGCAGCATGGTGGCCAAGACCATACAGCTGTTTAGCAGAACAGCTGTTCCACTCAGAACAGGCCTCGCCATGGTCGACCAAAGAAGTTGAGTGCACATGCTCAGGGTCATATCCAGAGGTTGTCATAGGGAAATAGACGTATGAGTGCTGCCAGCATTGCTGCAGAGGTTAAAGGGGTGGGGGGTCAGCCTGTCAGTGCTCAGACCATAAACCGCACACAGCATCAAATTGGTCTGCATGGCTGTCATCCCAGAAGGAAGCCTCTTCTATAGATGATGCACAAGAAAGCCCACAAATAGTTTGCTAAAGACAAGAAGACTAAGGACATGGATTACTGAAACAATATCCTGTGGTCTGATGAGACCAAGATAAACTTATTTGGTTCAGATGGTGTCAAGTGTGTGTGGTGGCAACCAAGAGAGGAGTATAAAGGCAAGTGTGTCTTGCCTACAGGCAAGCATGGTGGTGGGAGTGTCATGGTCTGGGGCCGCATAAGTGCTGCCAGCACTGGGGAGCTACAGTTCATTGAGGGAACCATGAATGCCAACATGTACTGTGACATACTGAAACAGAGCATGATCCCCTCCCTTCGGAGGCTGGGCCACAGGGCAGTATTCCAACATGATTACCACCCCAAACACACCCCCAAGACGACCATTGCCTTGCTAAAGAAGCTGAGGGTAAAGGTGATGGACTGGCCAAGCATGTCTCCAGACCTAAACCCTATTGAGCATCTGTGAGGCATCCTCAAATGGAAGGTGGAAGAGTGCAAGGTCTCTAACATCCACCAGCTTTGTGATGTCCTCATGGAGGAGTGGAAGAGGACTCCAGTGGCAAACTGTGAAGCTCTGGTGAACTCCATGCCAAAGAGGGTTAAGGCAATGCTGGAAAATAATGGTGGCCACACAAAATATTGACACTTTGGTCCCAATTTGGACATTTTCACTTAGGGGTGTACTCACTTTTGTTGCCAGCGATTTAGACATTATTGGCTGTGTGTTGAGTTATTTTGAGGGGACAGCAAATTTACACTGTTATACAAGCTGTACACTCACTACTTTACATTGTAGCAAAGTGGAATTTCTTCAGTGTTGTCACATGAAATGACACATGAGATATAATAAAATATTTACAAAAATGTGAGGGGTGTACTCACTTTTAGGAGATCTGTAGCTCCTGTATCTCCTCCCACTGTATCTCCTCTACTGTGGTCAAACTATGACCTCCACTCTGTGTATTACTTGTTTCGTTTGAGAACTTGTTAAAACTGCTGCTATAACTTAAAGGGCGGTCACCTGCGGAGTGGTTCTACACGCTTTTCAGCAAGGCTTCAGTAAGGCTTTGAGTACTTTACTGTAGAAGTAAAGTACTCAAAGGGATTTACTTTAAAGTTTAGGGCTAATGAATGTCACTGAGTGGATTGAGACTACATTCAAACAAGGGCATTAACTGTCCCTTACCATATCCGACAAAAGGAGATCTTAAACAAGCTGGGTGTGCTTGGGAACTGGAAATACTTTTTTCCTTTACATGTATTTCAAGATGGTTATTTATTAAAGTGTTACTAAACCCAGGACCCTGAATTCACTATATCTGGTCTCCCGCAGCACACAGAACATGGGAATGCAATTAAATTAGTAAATATAAACTGCTAAATACCTTTTCTCATCAGCAGTATATATATAGCAGTCTTGTGACTTCTATCAGTGTCTAGTTAAAGTGGTTGTAAACCCATTACAACCTCTTTAACCTACAGGTAAGCCTAGATTAAGGTTTACCTGTAGGTATAAGAAATATCTCCCAAACCTAAAAGGTTTAGGAGATATTTGCAGGAATAGCGGCACTGATGTCTACATCGCATGCACCGTAGACATTGGGCGCAGGCGCACCGATCATGCCGTTGGCACCAGCGCACATGCTCTGGAGTGACGTCATCGCAGCACTGGCCAGTCACAGCACTGGAGCCACGATACCCGGAAGTCACTACAGGATAGATGGTGGCGTCCGAGGAGGCGAACGAGGGCCAATGCTGGGGCTTCGATCTCAGGTGAGTAATTCATAATGAGCTAGTATGCTATGCATACTGGCTCATTATGCCTTTGCCTTGCAGGGTGTATTTTTTTTTAAGAGGCTTTACTTCCTCTTTATAGGTTTTAGGAGATTTTTTCATTCTCCTCTGACTTTCCTATGAGGTTGCATGACCCCTGTCCATCTTTCTTGACAGTGCTGATTGGTCTTAATTCAGCAGGGGGCCCAGGGCCAGAGAGGAGATTTTTTAAAAACCTTTGGGCGCATGCGCAATAATCCCTTAGGTCATGGCTCCCAGCTATTAAATAAAAGTTCCCTGGACCCCAACAGTTCAAGAGCAGGGTCTGAGGACAGAGGACACTTTCTAGTAATTTTTGGGATAAAAAAACAGTATCCTCTAAGCTGTTCCTGACAATTATTTGAAAGTTCTGGCCTCTTCTTCAACCCATTGGGCAAGCTGGAACTTTACTTTAATTGTCTGGCATTACTCCGCCTGATCCAGAAAATTATTATTAAAAAAAATATTAAATAGTCCCCTCTCTACCCCTGAGCCCTGGGAACATTTATTTAATTGTTGGGACCACAGCTGATTACAGTGCATACATAATAAGTCCCTTATCTGTGTGAGGTGGAGGGGGTGGGGGATCGACCCTTTCAGGCAGGCTGTATCGGGGGACTGTCACGCAGACTATAGGGAGCCCCCACAATTTCTAATGGCAGCCCTGGGCATAGATGTTATATTCTGTATGTCCAAAATAAATGTGCATTTTGTTTTGTCTTTACCAATTGCTTTTTTGTTCTGTTATATGTT
Source organism: Aquarana catesbeiana (assembly GCF_042186555.1). Classification (NCBI taxonomy): domain Eukaryota; kingdom Metazoa; phylum Chordata; class Amphibia; order Anura; family Ranidae; genus Aquarana; species Aquarana catesbeiana. The sequence continues at coordinate 62,203,186 of NC_133327.1, forward strand.
GCTTGAATTCTTAGGCGTATTAAACCTGCACCTGTATTCAATCATATATTTACTATATAGCCATACCATTTGTTTTTACTGTCTGTCACTCCACTACTTCTTATACCCCGTACACACGGACGGACATTGATCGGACATTCCGACAACAAAATCCATGGATTTTTTCCGACGGATGTTGGCTCAAACTTGTCTTGCATACACACGGTCACACAAAGTTGTCGGAAAATCCGATCGTTCTGAACGTGGTGACGTAAAACACGTACGTCGGGTCTATAAACGAGGCAGTAGCCAATAGCTTTTGTCTTTTAATTTATTCTGAGTATGCATGACACTTTGTGCGTCGGATTTGTGTACACACGATCAGAATTTCCGACAACGGATTTTGTTGTCGGAAAATTTTATAGCCTGCTCTCAAACTTTGTGTGTCGGAAATTCCGATGGAAAATGTGTGATGGAGCCTACACACGGTTGGATTTTCCGACAACAAGGTCCTATCACACATTTTCCGTCGGAAAATCCGACCGTGTGTACAGGGCAGTAGACTCCCCTGCTGTGCTAGTGCATTATTAAAGTATATCTTAAGCCAACATTTTTGCTAATTTTACCAGTTTTCTTGTCATCTCTGCACCATTGAGGAGATTTTCCTTCACTTCCTATCCTGTGCACTCAACAGGAAGTGAGAGGATATTGTTGGATGCAGACAGGGCTGTAACTAAACGCAGGTTTATTGGCATTTCCATAGGAATTTTGGGGACTATGAACTATGCCCTGCAGGGACAGACAATGAGAAGCAATTATGGTGCCTGTTTTCCTGCACACTGCAGGTTTGTGACTATGGGTATGCTTTAATTAATAAAAAACAAAAACTCCATATTATGTAGAAATAGCATGCAAAGCACTAAATGGGACCCTTTGTATGAAATAAAAAGAGATTTTTGTGTGTGTTTTAGCTCCAGGGCTCTGTGATTGATCATTATTTCCCTAGCTGAGTCAGAGATATTACGCCGTAAGACAATTTCCTCCAGATAGCTAAATGTCATACCTTTGGTTATAGGACTAAGCATTTGAATCTGAACTGATGACAAAGCATAGGGCTGGCACCATTTTATAATAAGGGCTCATGCACACAGAATGTTTTTACAGCTGCTGTTAGGGGCGTGTGATTTTTTTTTTTAACTGCCTCTAAATGCCCCTCCATGTTAGCCTATGTGTCAATGCACACATACATTTTCAGAGGTGTTTGGAGGCATAAGTATTGACACTAAAATTCTCAAAAAACGTAGTCGCACTCTTGAGCGTCTGTGGCACAAGACTAAGTCTCTCAAAGACTTCAACCAATACAAATCTGCCCTCCAAAAATACTATTCTTCCCTCCACACTGCCAAGCAAACCTGTTTTACAACTCTCATTAACACCTTCTCATCCAGTCCCTGTAAACTCTTCTCTACCTTCAACTCTCTACTTTGTCCTCCACCGCCTCCACCCACTGACTCACTCACTGCCCAGGATATCGCTAATCACTTCAAAAACAAGATTAATACAATCCGTGATAAAATCTCCACTCTACAGGTATCTCCCCCAGTTAAGACCCCATGTCAACAGGTACAACTGACACTCCCCTCATTCAAATCTGCTACTACAGACGAAGTTGCTAACTACCTGTCCACTGGACCCTATTCCCTCTCACATGCTACGGTCGCCCTCTGACTCCATCCTACACTCTCTAACCCACATCTTCAATCTCTCCCTCACCTCTGGCATTTTTCCCAATGCTCTAAAACATGCACTGGTCACCCCCATACTTAAAAAGCCACCCTTGGACCCTTCCAATCTTAACAACCTACGCCCTATCTCTTTGCTCCCCTTTTCCTCTAAACTCCTTGAACGCCTGGTTTACAACCAACTGAGTGACCACCTCATTAAGAATAACCTTCTTGATCCCCTTCAATCTGGATTTTGCCCCCAACACTCCACAGAAACTGCTCTTTTAAAACTCACAAATTACCTACTAACTTCAAAAACCAATGGACTCTATTCTGTACTCCTACTTCTGGACCTTTAAGCTGCCTTTGACACGGTTGACCACCCCCTCCTCCTCAAAAAATTTTACTCCCTCAGTCTCCGTGACTGTGCTCTTCAGTGGCTCTCATCCTACCTATCCCAACGCACCTTCAGTGTCACTTACAATTCTACTTCCTCCACTCCTCTTCCCTTCTCCGTCGGGGTCCCCCAAGGTTCTGTTCTTGGACCTCTTTTATTTTCAATCTACACCTCTTCCCTGGGTCAGCTGATAGCCTCTCATAGCTTTCAATATCATTTCTACGCTGACGAGACAAAAATCTATCTTTCCCCCCCTCAATTCACTCCATCAGTCTCCTCATGCATCACTAACTAACCAACATATTTGTATGGATGTCACACCGCTTCCTTAAACTCGACTTGTCCAAAACCGAGCTTATCATATTTCCTCCCCCACGTGCCTCTTCTCCTGACTTATCTGTCAAGAGCAATGGCACAACCATCCACCCATCCCCACATGTCAGGGTTCTTGGTGTTATCCTGGATTCTGAACTCTCCTTTCGCCCCCACATCCAATCACTTTCCAAAGTTTGCTGCCTCAACCTCCACAACATCTCTAAACTACGTCCAACCAATGAAACCACAAAGCTCCTGATTCACTCCCTGGTTATCTCTCGCCTCGACTACTGCAACTCCCTCCTCATTGGCTTACCTTTAAATAGACTATCCCCCCTTCAGTCCATCATGAATGCTGCTGCCAGACTCATCCACCTTACAAACCGCTCAGTGTCTACTACCCCTCTCTGCCAATCCCTCCATTGGCTGCCACTCACCCAACGAATTAAATTCAAAATACTAACAATAAGTTACAGAGTCATCCACAACTCTGCCCCCAGCTACATCACTAGCCTAGTCTCAAAATACCAACCTAATCGCCCTCTCCATTCCTCCCAAGATCTCCTGCTCTCTAGCTCCCTCATCACCTCCTCCCATATCCGCCTCCAGGACTTCTCCCGAGCCACGCCTGGAATTCCCTACCCCAATCTGTCAGACTGTCTCCAAATTTATCCACTTTTAGGCGATCCCTGAAAACTTTCTTCTTCAGAGAAGCCTATCCTGCCTCCATCTAACAACTGGACTATTTTATCCATTAGCTCATCCCCCACAGCTATTGAATTGTATTGTAATTGTACTGTCTGCCCTAATGTCATAAAGCGCTGTGTAAACTGTCGGTGCTATATAAATCCTGTGTAATAATAAGTATTTAGGGCCAGTAGAAAAAAATCGACAGCCTGTGCGTCCAGAAGCAGAGGCTGTTAAGCTGTAAAAATGAAAAATGCTGCTGAATGTGGCTAAACGCTGTAACAAATGTTTAGCATTTTTAGGCGTTTTTACATTATAGGGATTGTTTTACTGAAAAAAAAACACCAAAAAAAAGCTAACGCCAAAAAATGTGGAAAAAACTCCCATAAACGCTATTATAAAAATGTTGCTAACATCGCGTTTTTAACGCTGCTTTTTCCTGGCAGCAGCACTGGTGTTTTTTAAACGTCCTGTGTGCATGAGGCCTAAATGATAAAAAAAAAAAAAAAAGTCTATATGGGGTTGTCGTGCCTCTAATGTAGAAAATACAACTTACTATGTACAAGCTTAAAGCATAACTTCACTTTTGTTGAGAAAAAAGCATTCCCCTCTAGGTGATCTATGTACATTGCAAGGATTATAACAACCTTTGTTGCAGATTCCTACCTTTTGTTATTCTGAAGTAATCCATGTGTGTTTGTCTGTGCCTCTGTGCTGAGTGGGGCTAATGGGAGTGGTTTCATAATTAACTGTCAGGTGTGCAGCTGCAAGGCACTATTGAGGAAATCTGCTGGGCCTGCATCCCTTTGGACGTGCTCCTATTGAAAGTGTCCAAAAATGACATTTTTGTTGCAGGGGATGCAGGGGATGCCTGAAATCTTAGGCAGACTTCTGGGAAAATTGGTGAGCCAATCACACAAGCAGGAAATTAGGTTTCTGGGGGAGTGGTCAGCACATTCTGTGTACGGAACAACTCCAGGTAGCCATATTGCAATGCATTCTCAGAAAATCACAGTGGCTGCAGATTGAAAAGGAAAGGTAATATTTAATAACATTCAACTACAATATGATTAGTGTCGCAATTATATGTGCTATATTATTTTTTCTTTATTTGCAATTTTTTTTCCCCCACGAAAGTGGAGTTACCCTTTAACGTGTATCTATGGTCAGAATGTAAATTCATATATTGATTTCCACAATGTATTTCACTTATTTCTAGCCTACTTTTATTAATCTGACCAATCTTGAAGTTTGCAAACTTACTTTGTGAAGATCCTCTCACATTTATATCCTAGAATTTGGTGACTTGTATTCACAATGCCCTGTGGGTTGACACTGCTATATCACAGGAATCAAGCCTTTCAGGCACCAAGGTACCATGGGATATGTGGTCCTTAGTAATACAAACAGCAGAAGAGAAGCTGCAAAGAATGCAGGAAATACAGGTATTTGTGGAAAGAGATGGCCAACAGACAGGCAGCATTCACAACATGAAAGGAGATTTTTTTCAAGTAAGCTCATATTGTCAGTAATATCTATTTTTTTTTTTAAGTCAGCAGCTACAAACACTGTAGCTGCTCACTTTTAATATGGACACGTACCTGTCCAGGGAGCCCGCGATGTCGCCCCCCCCCCCGTGGTCGATCCGTCCATCAGATCGGGTGCAGGTGCCGCCATTCTAACTAAGGGAAACTGGCAGTGGAGCCTTGCAGTTTCATTGCCCATGCGCGAGTCGCGCAGTGCTTTGTGAATGGCCAGCTGTCTTCTGGGGCACACACAGGTCCCAGAAGACAGTGGAGGGTCTCGCCGCACAAAAAGGGTATGATGTTCTGCGCCGCGGACCAGATGGATCGAAAGTACACTGTGTACTTCATAAAAAGGTACGTTAGAAGAAAAAAAAATATCCAAAAATGAGGGGTGGAGAGGTGGTCTTTCGTTTAAGACCACCTCTCAAAAGGGGGTGGAACTCAACTTTAAGGCCTTTTTTAAGAAAGCAAATAGTTTGCCATGCATGTTGAACATCCATGTATTGTTTCTTTTGTGTCATTGCTTCTTATAAGGTTCACTACAGAACGCACACGTCAACACTTTAGGTAAAATGCGTCTGGCTCGTTTATCAACAAAAAGGGCATGTTCCAAGCTAAATGCATGTAAAAAAACATTGGAATGCATAAAAAAAATCATTGGAATCTTTGTTCCATGCCCATGGAACATAAAGATACGTCCACGTGCAATACATGACTGCTGAGAAGCGTAGGCATGTTTTATTACCAACCAAAACTTTGCCCCCCCCCCCAGAAAAGACACACAGACTTATTTAAAGGAAAAGTCCAGCCTGAGCTCGTTTGGCTGGGCTTCTCCTAAGGGTCACAGGGGTGCAATCAGTTTTGCACTCCTGTGACCCGTTTTCAGCAGAGAGCGGTCTGAAGTCTACTCTCTGCTGACATTACCAAGATCAGTCCAGGCACCGCGTCATCCCAACTTTGGAAGTCTGGATCCACCAGGTGCCTGGACTGATGGCAGTCTCAGCTGCTCAATGAGCCCCTCCACAGCTCAGCGCTCCAATGAGCGTGGAGGAGCAGAGCAGGAGAGCTGCTGATTGACAGTCAGCAGCTCTCCTCTTGGGGTGCCGAGAGAACCGAGCCATCGGCGATGTTCGATGGCTTGGTTCTCAGCGCAGGGACACCGGGGGACAAATGCAGCATTGGACCGATGCTGCATCCACCTAGGCAAGTATGAATATGGGAAAAAATGCCAAACCCATACTCCTTCTTTAAGGTGGAATTAGGGCAAGGCCACAGCTTTATTGAACTTCTAACTGTAACAGTGTTCAACATACCACATAACAATGCCAGTCACGGTTATATCGTGAGCATCCATAACAAACACAGATAGTCTAAGAGGCCTGTCTCCACCATCAGTGCGAGACAGGCATTAAACTGATCCAAGACTTAAACTTGAGGGCATAACCCATAAAGCAATATCCACCGCTGGCCAGGAAAAACCGCCAATAAAGCTGAGACGAAAGTCACAACGGGCAGGCGGGTGGGCAACTCTTGTGATGTTAGAATCTCCTCAGAGTGGTGGGACGTGACCCTTGGGTAGCCTTTTTCTAGAGTTCCGGCTCCACCCAGTCACCTCGTGCTCCCGTCGGAACCACTTAAACTCCCTGCTTTTGTTTAACACCCACGTAGCTGCCAATCTTCCAGCAGTCAAGGCACCCTTTCCCTAGGAGACAGGGGTGGGTCAGGGGGCCTTCAATACCCCTCTGTGTACAGTTCACTGAGGCTGTTTACACTTTCTTTAGCCATGTGCACATAAAGTGGTTTCAGTCATATCTTGAATGTGCATTTCAAAATGCTAACAGACCTAAAAAATCAACAGCCCATCTACATTTGTGCGGTGAAATCAATGGATCAATGAATTTCTGATGCACAAGAACGTCCCCATTATCAGCCACGTCAGATCGTACATTGTTCCAACATTTTTGTAACATCACACTGCATCACACTATGGTGTATTACATCGCATTGCAAAGCATAAATAATGCCTCGGTGCTTAATGTTGTGTACACACGGGTGGACTTTTCGACCAGACTGGTCCGATGGAACGAATCCATCAGACAATCCGACCGTGTGTGGGCTTCATTGGACCTGCAGCGTACTTTTTCGGTCGAAAATCAGACGGACTTTAGATTTAAAACATGTTTCAAATCTTTCCGATGGATTCGAGTCCGGCCGAAAAATCCGTTCGTCTGTATGCTAGTCTGATGGACTAAAACCGACGCTAGGGCAGCTATTGGCTACTGGCTATGTACTTCCTTATCTTAGTCCGGTCATACGTCATCACGTACAAATCCATCGGACTTTGGTGTGATCGTGTGTAGGCAAGTCCGTACGTTCGAAAGTCCGTCGGAAGTCCGTCAAAAGTCCGTCGAAAGTCCTTCAGAATGCCAAAAAGTCCACCCGTGTGTATACGGTATTAGGTGCTATTTTGCATGCATCAATGCATGTAATGTGCAATACAGTAACGGGTATGTTGCCGCAACTCAAAGATGTAAATCAGCCTTAAAGAAATTCACATTTTTATGTTTGTCATTGCTTAGGTGGTATATGACGGTGGGGCATACATTCCATAGCAAATCACACTTGCCAGTAAATTCCACATATATGTGATGAAGCTTGTTTGCGTGTGTACGTGCATCACAGTCACACAGTAGATTCTGCAAGCATGCAGTTTTCTTGTTTGCACACAATCTATGCATAATCGTAAATGCATGTTCTTTTTTTTAGTTCAAATACTCTTTATTAAACTTTTCTTTTTTCCTTTTTACACAACAGATAAATACAATTCATTAAACAAAATACTTGTCTCCAGTTATCTTAATAGTTAGACATTCTATTAAGATACAATGAATACTTAAATATTTATAAACACTAATCTACCCATAGACACACACACACAGATATATATATATATATATATATATATATATATATATATATATATATACACACACACACACACACACACACACTATATTGTCAAAAGTATTAAAAGTATTGTGACAGCTGCCTTTAAACACACGTGGACTTTAATGGCATCCCAGTCTTAGTCCGTAGGGTTCAATATTGAGTTGGCCCACCCTTTGCAGCTATAACAGCTTCAACTCTTCTGGGAAGGCTGTCCACAAGGTTTAGGAGTGTGTCTATGGGAATGTTTGACTATTCTTCCAGAAGAGCATTTGTGAGGTCAGGTACTGATATGGACGAGAAGGCCTGGCTCGCAGTCTCTGCTCCAATTCATCCCAAAGGTGTTCATTCGGGTTGAGGTCAGGACTCTGGGCAGGTCAGTCAAGTTCCTCCACCCCAAACTCACTCATCCATGTCTTTATGGACCTTGCTTTGTGCACTGCTTTCTTAAGAGTTCCCTTCACTTGGCCAAGCCAAACCCCTGAAAAACAACTCCACACCATAATCCCCCCTCCACCAAATGATTTGGACCAGTACACAAAGCAAGGTCCATAAAGACATGGATGAGCGAGTTTGGGGTGGAGATACTGGACTGGCCTGCACAGAGTCCTGACCTCAACCCGATAGAACACCTTTGGGATGAATTAAAGTGGTGACTGTGAGTCAGGCCTTCTCAATCAACATCAACGCCTGACCTCACAAATGCACTTTGTCGAAGAATGGTCAAACATTCCCATAGACGCACTCCTAAACCTTGTGGACAGCTTTCACAGAAGGTCAAAACTATACCCAAGGGGGTGGAAAAATGGACTTTGTAGGCACCAATCATAAAATTCAATAAGAATGTTTTATTATACAAAAAAATACAAAAAATACAAAAATCAAAAAACACAAATAATGTTTAAAAGAGCATTGCAGTACCGAGCAAGGCAACCGCTAGTGCTCTCTCACATACAGATAGGGGATATAGAGGGATAGCCCTCAAACCAAGGAGGGAGACCATAACCCTCTATTCAATATAGGAGACAACAAGCTAAAAAGGCTCTACATGTTTTGCAGTCAAATGCTTCTTCAGGAGCAATTTAGGTCACCTATATTAGGGAGAGAGGAAAAAAACACAGGACATACACCAAAATAATACATAATATTAATATTAACTTAGAGTCTTGTTAATAGAGTTTCAATTAGTATTAATGGACAACATAGGGGAGCCAACCGGTGGATCCATAACCCAACGAGCATATGGTGACAAACAATCACATGCGGGGACGTGTTTGGTAATGAAACCTTAACATGTGTAAATCCTGGAGCCAAAATGGAGTGAGAAGTCCCGTTTACCAAAAGAGAATAAAGGGAAGACATAAAAACCAGAAAAGGGGAGAGGGGGAAAAACAAAAAAAGGGAAACGTAAAGAAGAGGGGGGGGGGGAGAAAAGGGAGGGGAGGGGGAAAGGGGGGAGGGAGGGGAAGAAAAAGGAGAAATAAAAAAGGAGAAGGGAAAAAAGAGAGGGGAGAAAAAAGTGTAGGGAGGGAAAAGGAAACAGCGACCAAGGAAAAAGGGGGGGGGGCCAGGGGATTGGGGGGGGGGGAAGGGGGGAGGGGAGAGAGAAAGGAAGAGAGAAGAAGGAAAGAGAAGAGACAAAAGGGGCTGGTGATAAAAAAAGATCTATATAATGAGGCCTACCTCCGTATAAAATCAGAAATGCTGATAACTGGATACAAGTTGTCAGGTTCAGCAAAAGAAAGGCTGAGGCACAATGGATAACAATGAATCTAGATATAAACAGTATGGTACAAATTACACTGCCAATTACTATATCTGTATAAGTATGTAGCAGAACAACAACAAATACTGCCAAAAGACTGACTAGATAATCCACAAGCTAGCAATGTAGCCAGCACTGCATATCTAGAAGGTCTCACCTTGTATAGTGGGATATATAATAACCCGATCCTATAAGTAGTAGTAATGGGTTGTTCCCATACAGGACATCAGCGGTAGGAAATCAATGAAAAAGGATCAAGCTGAAATTTTTTGAATGTCCATCAATACCGTTAAACAGCGGTCAGAGACAGGCCATCTAAAGAAGTAACACACAAACTCGGTATCGCCAGTCAAAGGGTTCACATCCAAGTATACCATGACCAGAACTCAAGACAATGGGAAACAAACACTTACCAGGCAGTAGTAACACTGAACATGGCGTCAGAACGCTCAGGCATCGTAGAATGAGGTGGCGTGGTAATGGGCTACGCTGAAAGCCTTTAAGGAACACGCCCCTGTCCGGGTCTGCGATAGCTGACCTGTTGTCACTGCGCATGCGCGGTCTTACGGGGATGCGCGCGCAGCCTTGGTCGGCCGAGTCAGGTGTTGCACTTGTTGCACACCTGATTGGGGCGTGTACTAAAAGGGAGCGTTCTGACGCCATGTTCAGTGTTACTACTGCCTGGTAAGTGTTTGTTTCCCATTGTCTTGAGTTCTGGTCATGGTATACTTGGATGTGAACCCTTTGACTGGCGATACTGAGTTTGTGTGTTACTTCTTTAGATGGCCTGTCTCTGACCGCTGTTTAACTGTATTGATGGACATTCAAAAAATTTCAGCTTGATCCTTTTTCACTGATTTCCTACCGCTGATGTCCTGTATGGGAACAACCCATTACTACTACTTATAGGATCGGGTTATTATATATCCCTCTATACAAGGTGAGACCTTCTAGATATGCAGTCCTGGCTACATTGCTAGCTTGTGGATTATCTAGTCAGTCTTTTGGCAGTATTTGTTGTTGTTCTGCTACATACTTATACAGATATAGTAATTGGCAGTGTAATTTGTACCATACTGTTTATATCTAGATTCATTGTTATCCATTGTGCCTCAGCCTTTCTTTTGCTGAACCTGACAACTTGTATCCAGTTATCAGCATTTCTGATTTTATACCGAGGTAGGCCTCATTATATAGATCTTTTTTTATCACCAGCCCCTTTTGTCTCTTCTCTTTCCTTCTTCTCTCTTCCTTTCTCTCTTCCCTCCCCCCCCCCCCCATCCCCTGGCTCCCCCCCCTTTTTCCTTGGTCGCTGTTTCCTTTTCCCTCCCTACACTTTTTTCTCCCCTCTCTTTTTTCCCTTCTCCTTTTTTATTTCTCCCTTTTCTTTTCCTCCCCCCCCCCTCCCCTCCTCTTCTTTCCGTTTCCCTTTTTTTGTTTTTCCCCCTCTCCCCTTTTCTGGTTTTTCTGTCTTCCCTTTATTCTCTTTTGGTAAACGGGACTTCTCACTCCATTTTGGCTCCAGGATTTACATAATATAGGTGACCTAAATTGCTCCTGAAGAAGCATTCAACTGCGAAACATGTAGAGCCTTTTTAGCTTGTTGTCTCCTATATTGAATAGAGGGTTATGGTCTCACGGTACTGCAATGCTCTTTTAAACATTATTTGTGTTTTTTGATTTTTGTATTTTTTTTATTTTTTTGTATAATAAAACATTCTTATTGAATTTTATGATTGGTGCCTACAAAGTCCATTTTTCCACCCCCTTGGGTATAGTTTTGACCTTTGTAGATTTAGGACGTTGGCACTGCTCTATTTATTAAGTCTCCACAGCCCATCTTGTGGTGAGACCTGGTACTTCTGTCCATGCTTCAAGCTTTCACGGAAGAGTTGAAGCTGTTCTAGCTGCAAAGGGTGGGCCAACTCAATATTGAACCCTACGGACTAATGCTGGCCATACACTATACGAAAAATCGACCGAACACATTTTCGAAAAACGAACGTTCGACCGTGACCGCAAACGATCGTGCCATCATATAATGACCCATAAATTGTTCAGTGGACATGAATAAATAATTTTTTGTTTGTTTTTTTTACATATAACTAGTGCAGACAGTTCGGACGGGAAACACATTAACCTTGCAATTTATCGTACGTTCGGCAGAAATTTTCCAAACTTCCCGTTCGTTTTTTTCCCACAAAAACGTCACAAACGATTATCGATTTGTGCCCATTAACTTGCCGAAAAACGAACGAAGTGTCTATATGAACGATTTTTCGGCCGATTTTTCATATAGTGTATGGCCAGCATAAGACTGGGATGTCATTAAAGTCCATGTGTGTGTAAAGGCTGGTGTCCCAATACATTTAATACTTTTGACAATGTAGTATATATATATATATATATATATATATAGATATATATATATATATCTATATAGATATAGATATATATATATAGATCTATATATATATATCTATATATATAGATCTATATATATAGATCTATATATATAGATATATATCTATATATATAGATATATAGATATATATCTATATATATAGATATATATATATATATATGTGTGTATGTATGTGTGTGTGTGTGTGTGTGTGTGTGTGTGTGTGTGTGTGTGTGTGTGTGTAAATATTTATGGGTAGATTAGTGTTTATAAATATTTAAGTATTCATTGTATGTTCATGGAATGTCTAACTATTAAGATAACTGGACACAAGTATTTTGTTTAATGAATTGTATGTACGTGTTGTGTAAAAAGGAAAAAAGGAAAGTTTAATAAAGAGTATATGAAGCTGCAAAAAGTGGGCCAACTCAATATTGAACCCTATGGACTGAAACTGGGATGCCATTAAGGTTCATGTGCGTGTAAAGGCAGACGTCTTAACACTTTTGATAATATACTGTGTGTGTACAATCAGCATGATACCTTGGAGAGTCACGATAAGCGAGTTTCAAGGCACAAGCACCCCATATTAATTTCTGGTGCTACATGCTAATGGAAAAGGTGGCAGGGATTTTTATTGGTTGAACTGCATTAGTCCCTCATGTTAAAACATTTGCAAGCTTCCTAATTCCAAAAGAATTCTCTTACAATTTACCATCATCCAGAAACATACCAGAATCATTGCAGACATAAAAATACATTTTTAAATAATTAGTTAATTAAAACAAAATTCTAACGTCCCTACTTATAGTCAGCTTTTTTTTTCCTACTTCTTAGGAAAAGCATATGCCTCACTACATTTAATAAACGTTTATTCACTGTTACTGTATCAAGCAATGGTTATTAAATGAAACTTAATTACCTCAATAAAAGTCATGACACAAAACACTGGTATTGTATCCTTGTTTACAACAGAGCACACAAAGCATGGCACACAGCCACAAGCCTTGAAAGAACACTCCACATTTATACTACTAATGTATTATAAAGTAGCAAGTACACATGCATAAATCCGTTGAAAAACAATTATTAGTACAAAAACATGCATTGTAAACCTGGTTTAATTAAAACATAATACTTCAGACAAGTGCCATACCTCCCAACTTTCTAAGATGAGAAGAGACACCTTTTATCACAATGTATTTAGGCAACGGGCACACCCCTGCCAAGTACCTAATTATGCAAACTATTAAGAAAGTATGTGCCAAAAATTACTGGCTGAACTCAAAATTGTTTTTTTTCCCAACATGACTTTTCTTTTATACTTGCTTTTTAAAATAAAAAATGAGATAATTAAGCGATAAGAAGAAGGTTTAAGCACATTTTTCATAGATAGCTGTACATCAGACCAAAACGAGAGACCACTAAGGAGAAAAGAAGGACAGATGGATTTGGTTCCAAAAGAGGAACTATCCCTCAAACTGAGGGAAGGTTGGGAGGTACACAAGTGCTGTTGTAGTGAAGAAATATCCTTATTAGTAGGGATGAGGTTTTGGTTTACCACCAACATTCACCACTATTATTAATATTATACAGCATTTAATGTAATGTAAAAAGGGAAACAGAACAGTTACAATACCATAAAATACAAGAGGGTTAAGAGGGCCCTACCACTACCACGGGTTAGCAGCAAATCCCAGGGGTTCAGGAAAGATTGTAAACTTTTGTCTCAAAAATTTTACAGGTTACCCACCAGAAATGTGGAACAACCCACAGTGCAGTGCGTAGCCCTTGCCCCTGGTTGTCTGAGCCACAAGAGCCAATAATCTCAAGTACTGGATAGCCCCAAAAAAGTTCAATGGGGTTTGTTGCAAAAACTTCTTACAGAATTTTCAAAACTGCTTGCGAACCAAACCCAGGAAAATGTGGTCATCCATACATATTATTTAACGGTAAAAAGTGCAGCACTAAATGTAAGCATAATATATGTTCAAATCAATGAACGTGCCAAATAAAAAAATATCAATGTCCAATGTGCCAAAATAACAAGTGCAGCACTAATATATACATATAAATACTCAAATGAATACAAATCAACAATAATAATACCACATGTAACTAAAGTGCAATGGGCAAATAAATGAATATGTGCAAAACAAAATCCAGTTAGTGAAAGAGTCCACACATGTCCAATGTCCCCTTAAGGAGTCACCAAGGCATGTGCATCCACCACCCAGAAGGGAGAGTAAACACGCTTACCAGAACGTGTGGACTCTACTCTCCCCTCTGGGTGATGGATGCACATGCCTTGGTGACTCCTTAAGTGGACACTGGATATTCTACTACCATTACTAGAGTGGATTCATTTTCTCATTTAGACTTTTTTGACACACAGTGGCTGCTCTTTACCTACAGTTCCTATGTGTGGACTCCTCACTAACTGGATTTTGTTTTGCACATAATTTATTTGCACATTGAACTTTAGTTATATGTGTTTTTTTATTGTTGATTTATATTTATTTGAGTATGTACATGTACATATTAGTGTTGCACTTGTTATTTTGGCACATTGCACTTTATTGATATTTTTTATTTGTCATGTTCATTGATTTGAACATATATCGCGCTGACATTTAGCGCTGCACTCTTTTTACCTTTTAATTGTTACAAAATATCCTGTCTGATTGTAGTGCTAGCAGCTGCTGTTTATTAGGACATTAGCGCATTCATTTTATAGGTTTTTCTCTTACATATTATTTACTTGTATTTAAAGTGTATGTAAACGATCACCTTGTAAAACAACCCATTCAGTTTAAAATAGAAATAGAAATGAAAGGCAAAACATTTGCGTATAGATATAAAAAACATTATAAATACCTTTTCCCCCCTTCCCTTTTTATAAGTGATCACATTCCCTCTGTTCTCAGCTGCATATGCTGGGGGAGGAGAAGCAGCAGTACACTGAGCTTCCCAGTGAATGGCTGTGCAGGGGAGGGGGTGTCAGGGCAAGTCTAATTATTGGAGGAAAGCAGGCTGAGTTCCCAGCATAGTTAGAGAACTGACCAAGTTGTGTTCTCTTGCTTAGTGTGGTCAGTTTTTATTCGGAAAGCAGAGATATGACAGGATCACCAGGTATTTCACACAAAGGAAGGAATACAAATAGAACAGGATACTTTCTCATACAAGTAAATGGTACAGCAGGCACATATCAGGAATAAGTAATGTTGGGGTAACATATTCTTTAATCGTACATATTTAATTGTAAGCAATTACAACGTTTTCTTTTTCTTTTGGAAAACATGAATAATTGGCTATTGTGACCAGCTAGTGTTGTATGGTTTATCCCAAACCCTGGAACTGTCACGTTTGCTGGACAGCTTGGTGCGTTAAAGGAATTAGGAAAATAATCAACCTATTGACAAGTTTAACAGGCAATAACACTCGATTACAGGTAGAAAAAAATGTTAGGAACAGACTGTGTATGTCATTGTTTATTTTACCTAGACTTTTACTTTAATTGAGCCTCTTCAATAACATGACATTAATGTTGGCATAGTCTAGTTTGGATTCTTCCTGATCTGTTGTTCATTTGTCAGTAGTATTTCCAACCCAAGCATGAAGCTGGTGAATGCAATGCTTTGTGAGAGTACACTTATTAGAAGCATTACATATGGAACAGATAAGCGGTGTATGTCCAGCTAATCCTTAGATCTAGCCAGTAGTTTTTGTTTTTTTGCAATAGACAGGCGGTGGCTAAGTGGTTAGCATTTCCTCCTGGCAGCACTAGGGTTTTCGTTTGTTACCCCAACCACAACATTTCCTGCCTGGAGATTACATGTTCTCCCTGTGTCTGCGTGTGTTTCCCCACCGGTACTCCCATTTTCTCCCATGCTTCAATGACATGCTGGAAGGTTAATTGACTCCTGTCTAAATTGGCCCTAGAACGTGTATATATTTGACTTAGGGAACTTAGATTGTAAGCTCCTTGAGGGCAGGAATTAATTTGAATGTACAATATATTTAAAGTGCTGCGTAAATTGTTGGTGCTATATAAATACCTGTAATAAATAACATTACAAGTATATAGGGTTTACCAAGCAGGAGAACTGAAGTCTATGAACTCACACTGAATAAAGAAATGAGTGGCAGCAGGTAATAAATAATGCTAAAAAAACCTAATGGATAGATGATGAACTGGAGGAGTGTGAACGTCCAATCTTTTACTATGTTGCACGCAATGCTAGACAAATGTAAAGCTTGTGTTAATAAAGTATTGTATTAAAGTATTGTACAGTGCCTTGGAAAAATATTCATACCCCTTAAAATGTTCCACGTTTTGTCATGTTACAACCGAAAAACGTAAATGTATTTTATTGGGATTTTATGTGATAGACCAACACAAAGTGACACATAATTGTGAAGTGGAAGGAAAATGATAAATGGTTTTCGATTTTTTTTACAAATAAATATGTGAAGTGTGGGGTACATTTGTATTCAGCCCCCCTGAGTCAATACTTTGTAGAACCCCCTTTCACTGCAATTACAGCTGTAAGTCTTTTTGGGGATGTCTGTACCAGCTTTGCACATCTAGAGAGTGAAATTTTTGCCCATTTTTCTTTGCAAAATAGCTCAAGCTCTGTCAGATTGGATGGAGAGCATCTGTGAACAGCACTTTTCAAGTCTTGCCACAGATTCTCAGTCGGATTTAGGTCTGGACTGTTTAGACTCATTGCCCTGCTGGAAGGTGAACCTCCGCTTCACCCCAGTCTCAGGTCTTTTGCAGATTCTACCAGGTTTTCTTCTAAGATTGCCTTGTATTTGGCTGCATTCATCTTCCCATCAACTCTGACCAACTTCCCTGTCCCTGCTGAAGAAAAGCATCCCCAAAACATGATAATGCCACCACCATGATTCACGGTGGGGATGGTGTGTTCAGGGTGATGTGTAGTGTTAGTTTTCTGCCACACACAGCATTTTGCTTTTAGGCCAAAAAGTTCAATTTTGGTCTCATCTGACCAGAGCACCTTCTTCCACATGTTTGCTGTGTCCTCCACATGGCTTCTCGCACACTGCAAACAGGACTTCTTATGGCTTTCTTTCAACAATGGCTTTCTTCTTGCCACTCTTCCATAAAGGCCAGATTTGTGAAGTGCACAACTAATAGTTGTCCTGTGGAAAGATTCTCCCACCTGAGCTGTGGATCTCTGCAACTCCTCCAGAGTTACCATGGGACTCTTGGCTGCTTCTCTGATTGCCTGGCCTATCAATTTAGGTGGACGGCCATGTCTTGGTAGGTTTGCAGTTGTGCCATGCTCTTTCCATTTTCGGATGATGGATTGAACGGTGCTCCATGAGATATTCAAAGCTTGGGATATCGTTTTATAACCTAACCCTGCTTTAAACTTCTCCTCAACTTTATCACTGACTTGTCTGGTGTGTTCCTTGGCCTTCATGATGCTGTTTCTTCACTAATGTTCTCTAATAAACCTCTGAGGGCTTTACAGAACAGCTGTATTAATACTGAGATTAAATTACACACAAGTGAACTGTATTTACTAATTAGGTGACTTCTGAAGGCAATTGGTTCCACTAGATTTTAGTTAGGGGTATCAGAGTAAAGGGGGCTGAATACAAATGCACAGCACACTTTTCAAATATTTATTTGTAAAAAAAATGAAAACCATTTATCATTTTCCTTCCACTTCACAATTATGTGCCACTTTGTGTTGGTCTATCACATAAAATCCCAATAAAATACATTTACGTTTTTGGTTGTAACATGACAAAATGTGCAAAATTTTAAGGGGTGTGAATACTTTTTCAAGACACTGTATGTGTGACAAGGAAAGGGATTTAGATTCATGAAAATCTGCGGGTTGGTTTAAAAAAAAATCATTCACAAAACAATCATGTCAGTAAAACAAATTTTAGCTCTCGGCCCTGTTTGTTCTTAGAGCTAAAAAAAAAAGTTAACAATAAGGTAACTTGTTCCTTATAATAAAGTTAAATGCCTAATCTTATGTAAACTTTTGATCGGGGTCATTTGGGTCGTTTCTGTTGCCATTATGATTTAAAAAGAGTAAACACAGTTGATTGATAATAAATGGCTTCAGCTAAACACTAACCATGAGTGTAATGCCCCGTACACAAGGTCGGATTTTCCGATGGAAAATGTGTGATAGGAACTTGTTGTCTGAAATTCCGATCGTGTGTAGGCTCCATCACACATTTCCATCGGAATTTCCGACACACAAAGTTTGAGAGCTTGCTATAACATTTTCCGACAACAAAATCCATTGTTGGAAATTCCGATCGTGTGTACACAAATCCGACGCACAAAGTGCCATGCATGCTCAGAATAAATTAAGACGAAAGCTATTGGCTACTGCCCCGTTTATAGTCCCGACGTACGTGTTTTCCGTCACTGTGTTCAGAACGATCGGATTTTCCGACAACTTTGTGTGACCGTCAGTATGCAAGACAAGTTTGAGCCAACATCCGTCGGAAAAAATCCATGGATTTTGTTGTCGGAATGTCTGATCAATGTCTGACCATGTGTACAGGGCAAAAGAAATGTTTTTGTGTTATCATTCATATTCTCTGAAAAATGGACAAGAAATCATAAATTCTGCCAGGGTATGTAAACTTATGAGCACAACTATAAATATATATATATATATGTTTAAGGACCTCCTTCCTCCTGCTGGTGATCGTCCAAGTGCTAAAAGTGCTAAATCCTAGCTTGTGCACTTTTTTAATGAGATCATTGCGTGGAATCATATCAAATGCTTTTCTGAAATCAAGATAGACAGCACAACCAAGCAAGTTGTGTGTTTTTTTTTTTAATTGATTTTACTACTACAGTGGAATGGGAGATACATCTTTAAAAACAATTCATTTTCAAAGCTAATAGGCAAGCGATTGTCAAACAGATGGCGTGGGGGGCTGGACACTTCCCTGAAGAAAACAAATGAGTGCAATTTTTTTTATACCATTTGGTGGGGAGCAACAATTATAACAATGTGGAACATAAAAAACGCTCAATTATTTAAAAAATAACATGCCTGGGGTGCCTTAAACCTGTGAAGTGGTGCATCTGTGTGGTGTATGCAATGTACTACAGAAAAACTGACAAAAGGGCATTTCAATTGCTGGTAAATGACAGCTTCCCGACAGTTGACTTCTACCTCGTTCCAAACCCAAAGCTCCTCCCTAGCTAGGTTTTAGATTCTGATGAGGATAATATTAGGCATTTAACTTTATTATAAGGAACAAGTTACCTTATTGTTAACTTTTTTTAGGGGATTTTGGCCGGATAACATGCACACAAGTTGGCACAAAGGGGTTTGAATGGCTATTAAAGGTAGCCATCCTCACCTGTGATCTGTTTGCTTGTAATTAGTGTGTGTGTATAAAAGGTCAATGCGTTTCTGGACTCCTGACAGACCCTTGCATCTTTCATCCAGTGCTGCACTGACGTTTCTGGATTCTGAGTCATGGGGAAAGCAAAAGAATTATCAAAGGATCTGCGGAAAAAGGTAGTTGAACTGTATAAAACAGGAAAGGGATATAAAAAGATATCCAAGGAATTGAGAATACCAATCAGCAGTGTTCAAACTCTAATCAAGAAGTGGAAAATGAGGGGTTCTGTTGAAACCAAACCACGGTCAGGTAGACCAACTAAAATTTCAGCCACAACTGCCAGGAAAATATGCACACTAAGGAGGCACTTGAAGAAAGATGGGCTGCATGGTCTAGTCACCAGAAGAAAGCCAGTACTAAGCAAATGCCACAAAGTATCCTGCTTACAATACGCCAAACAGCACAGAGACAAGCCTCAAACCTTCTGGCACAAAGTCATTTGGAGTGATGAGACCAAAATGTAGCTTTTTGGCCACAACCATAAACGCTACATTTGGAGAGGAGTCAGCAAGGCCTACGATGAAAGGTATGGAGGTGGATCGCTGATGTTTTGGGGATGTGTGAGCTACAAAGGCAAGGAAATTTGGTCAAAATTGTTGGCAAGATGAATGCAGTATATTATCAAAAGATACTGGAGGAACATTTGCATTTATCAGCCAGGAAGCTGCGCATGGGACGTACTTGGACATTCCAACATGACAATGATCCAAAACACAAGGCCAAGTCGATCTGTCATTGGCTACAGCAGAATAAAGTGAAGCTTCTGGAGTGGCCATCTGTCTCCTGACCTCAATATCATTGAGCCACTCTGGGGAGATCTCAGACGTGCAGTTCATGCAAGACGGCCCAAGAATTTACAGGAACTGAAGGCTTTCTGCCAAAAAGAATGGGCAGCTTTACCATCTGAGAAGAGAAAGAGCCTCATCCACAAATACCACAAAAGACTTAAAGCTGTCATTGATATTAGAGGGGGCAATACATGGTATTAAGAACTGGGGTATGTAAACTTTTGATCAAGGTCATTTGGGTAGTTTCTGTTGCCATTATGATTTAAAAAAAGTAAACACAGTTGGTTGATAATAAATGACTTCAGCCAAACACTAACCATAAGTGAATGAAACCTTTTTGTGTTATCATTCATATTCTCTGAAAAATGGCCAAGAAATCATAAATTCTGCCAGGGTATGTAAACTTATGAGCACAACTGTGTGTGTGTGTGTATATATATATATATATATATATATATAGGTATCTTTAGACCATCCCAAGCAGAAAAAAGAAGGTCCTGATTCCTCTATAAAGAATTTTAATTATCAATAGAGGGATCACCAGCAGGCGGGAGGCGGTCCTGGTTACCCTAAATACAGTAAGTCTCGGTTCACACTGGGGCGGCTTCAAAGTCGCCCGACTCTAAAGCGCCCCATACAGCGCGACTTCAGCGCGGCTTGCATAACGACTTCTGTAATAGAAGTCAATGCAAGTCACTCTGAGGTCGCCCCCAAATAGTACAGGAACCTTTTTTCTAAGTCGAATCAACTTGAGTTGTCTCAATTAGAATGGTTCCGTTGCACTGAATGGAGTGCAAGTTGTCAGGCAGCTGACAGGTCGCCTCAGTGTGAACTGAGATTAAATCTTTGGTTTAGGGTATGTGTCCAATTCTGACGACCTCACTTAAAAAAGATATTGATAAGATAGAATGAGTACAAAAATAGGAAATAAAAATGGTGAAAGGTTAGAGGGATAAAATGTATCAGGAGAAGCTGCAAGAAATTAATATGTACAGTCTTGAAGAAAGAAATGAAAATGTGAGACATGACTGAAACCTTTAAATACATTAAGGGTGTGAGTAAAGTTCAGAAGGGCAGAAGGGCAGTATTTTTAATGTGAAGACAAGATCAAGAACAAGGGGACATAGCACAAGAAAAGTTAAAAACGAACATAAGACATTATTGTTTTACCGAAAAAGCAGTTGATACTTGGAGTAGGCTTCCAACAGGGGTAGTGAGTCAGTCAATAGTAAGGGAATTTACACATGCTTAGGACAAACGTAAATCTTTACTCAAAGAAATAAAAAAAAAATAATAAATACATTAAATAAATTTAAAAAAAGGGGCAAACTCATTGGACCACTTGGTATTTTTCTTTTTCAATGTCACTTTTGAATGTTTTTATATTTCTAAGTTCAAAACTAACCCTAGAAAGCATTATTTTATCTAAAGAGTAACTGATACCTGGAATAGACTTCCAGCAGAGGTAGTAAGTCGGTGAAAGATCTTTTCTTTTTCTGTTGTTGGTCTTCTATGATTTTACAAGTTTTAACGCACATTAGCACATGTACACAAGTTAGCGATTTTTACCTGTGGTGCTAGTTCACACTTGTGTGATACGTGTTGGGCAAAAAAAGTATGTGCATTTTTATGCATTATATTAAATGATTTATTGATAACAATGGCAGCATTAGAAAGGCCATTGAAAAAGCACACCACTGTTTGTTAGAGGTGCTTGCCAGCGTGCCATAATAATGCACAAAACATACAAGAAAAAGTGTATGTAAAGCCCAAACATTCTTTTTTTAAGTTTTACATATATACTTCATGTAAATCTGTCATGAGATAAAAACATGGCAGCCATTGCTAACATCTTTTTTCTGAAAATTCTAATTCTGGCTTTCCTGCTGACCCACTTGCGTTAAGATTTTGACTTACTGACCTGGAACAGGTTTGCAGAGAAGGACCTCAGGCATTTCCTACTAGTCTGCCTCGTCTATGTCCGTGACACAGAAGGTATTGAAATCAAATAGGTCTGCGAAACAGCCAAGCAAGAAAGCAAATGCAGCCTCTACATTTCTCTCAAAACAGGTTCACTTTAACTCTCAACCTGTCCACAGCATTTAACCTTACCCCAAACTCCAACCCTGACAACAGCCACTCAAAACTGTCTTGATCCATTCTTGTGTTCGAAGAAATAGTTAACAATAATGGAGAAAAACTGCCCAAGTACTTAACCATCATTACACTTGACCTGACCCTTAAAAATTGACCCTTAACGCCTAAGTTAACCAAAAAATCCTATCACTTAACTCCCTCAAACATAATTTTTAACCTCACCTTCCTAACCCTCGATGACAACCGGAACCTATTTCATAAAATGAATTAACCATCAAGTCCACACTTTTTTTATTAGGTCAAACAATTCTCAGTATTTAAAGTTTGTAGATTTCACAGCACCAGGACCTCAGCCCCGAAAATGACTGATCCAGAAGAAGGGTGCCAATTGGATATGAATGAGCTTGGATATCCAGTAACTTATGTAATGCCTACTATTTATCTGTTTGCTCTATTTATGAATCAGATGATGTTTAGAGAAACCTTCAAATGTGTAGAGAAGATGACCATTCCAAGGTTGACTGAGGTCTGTTTTAATTATCTATAGCTGGATCAGGCTCTAATAAAATCATTGGTGTTGCCAGCATAAGCAGTTCAAACGCACTCCCTGCACTGCTGGCAATAATTGCATGTAAAAATATGACATGCTGGTTGTACCCAAGCCGGTTGATGGATCGACTTCAATCAGCATGCCCATAGATATTTTGAATCTTGGTCGATCCCTGTTGAACTGGCTGAGATTCAAACCATCTATGGATGGACCATTGAATACAAAAGGTTATGTAAACAAAATTTATCTATAAAAGTCCTTATGACATAAAGTCATGACTACTGACAAAATGCCACACCCAGGTAGATCAACCTGCTACTACAAAGACCCCCATAAACACATATCCTCAGAAAAGTTGCCAGGAGCCACAGGTTCTAATTTTATTTAAAACCATTTTTCTTCCAAACCTTCAAAATTCTCCTTCCCAAACCCTTGTAAATCCATCCTATATTTTACTAACAAAAATCTGGCTTCTATTTATTTTCAGTAATTCAGCATAAATTTGACATGATTATCTTTCTCACCTGCTCCTTCTGATCCTTTTGGATGCTATTGAAATTGTTCTGTTGTAGTTCCTGGCTGTAGGATATCTAAAGTAAGTAGCATTTTTAGTAATAATAATCCGCAGGCAGTAGACAGATCATCTCCAGCAAACGGGAATGCGTGACAGCTACTCCAGAGACAGCACTGGGTCTGAATGCTCGAGATAGGAAGGCAGCAGAGCTGAAACCACTATACATATTTTACTGAATTTACTTCCTGGTGACGCTTTCTCAGGAATGTCTCATCTGCAGCTCTTTTAGTTTTCACCTACTTAGGCTTTGTAAATGTGGACAAACTTGTTTCGTCGTTCTTTGGATTTTATTTTACATACAAAAGGTGAAAGAACTCAAGAAGCCAGACGGCCGGATATTCAGGTCTTACTGCACTGGCCAAAGAGAGCCACAACTCCCAACTCCCCCCAGCTTCAGTACTGGCAGTAATGTGCATTTTTTTCCCCAAAAAATGTATGGAAAGTTTGTATTAGGATGAATGATAAGATTGCGCCCTCTCTTTCTATTCTAAAAAACATGAAAGTTATCTGAAAAGTGAATATTTATACAAAGTAAAAATTTTATTATGCAAGTTGTCCCTTTAATACATGTGCTGAAATGATATTTATGGACAAAGAATGTTTTAATGCAAAATGCACAAACAAACAGCAAATTGAAAAGTTAAAGAGGAACTGCAGTCTGCTCACATAATTAGTAATAAAAACATCTTTGCCATTCGGAAGCTTCCCTCCAACCACTTTGCATATTATTTTCTATATACTGTGATTCTGTACTTGCCAAATACAGGCAGTCCCCGTGTTACGAACACATTAAGGACTGTAGGTTTGGTCGTAAGTGGAATTTGTTTGTAAGTCAGAACACTGCATTTATAAATGTAACTTCCAATCGGAACACTGCATTTGTAAGTGTAACTTCTGGTTGGAACACTGCGTTTGTAAGTGTAACTTCCGGTGGGAACACTGCGTTTGTAAGTGTAACTTCCGGTGGGAACACTGCGTTTGTAAGTGTAACTTCCGGTGGGAACACTGCGTTTGTAAGTGTAACTTCCGGTGGGAACACTGCGTTTGTAAGTGTAACTTCCGGTGGGAACACTGCGTTTGTAAGTGTAACTTCCGGTGGGAACACTGCGTTTGTAAGTGTAACTTCCGGTCGGAACACTGCGTTTGTAAGTGTAACTTCCGGTCGGAACACTGCGTTTGTCAGTGTAACTTCCGGTCAGAACACTGCATTTGTAAGTGTAACTTCTGGTTGGAACACTGCGTTTGTAAGTGTAACTTCCGGTGGGAACACTGCGTTTGTAAGTGTAACTTCCGGTGGGAACACTGCGTTTGTAAGTGTAACTTCCGGTGGGAACACTGCGTTTGTAAGTGTAACTTCCGGTGGGAACACTGCGTTTGTAAGTGTAACTTCCGGTGGGAACACTGCGTTTGTAAGTGTAACTTCCGGTGGGAACACTGCGTTTGTAAGTGTAACTTCCGGTGGGAACACTGCGTTTGTAAGTGTAACTTCCGGTGGGAACACTGCGTTTGTAAGTGTAACTTCCGGTCGGAACACTGCGTTTGTAAGTGTAACTTCCGGTCGGAACACTGCGTTTGTCAGTGTAACTTCCGGTCAGAACACTGCATTTGTAAGTGTAACTTCTGGTTGGAACACTGCGTTTGTAAGTGTAACTTCCGGTGGGAACACTGCGTTTGTAAGTGTAACTTCCGGTGGGAACACTGCGTTTGTAAGTGTAACTTCCGGTGGGAACACTGCGTTTGTAAGTGTAACTTCCGGTGGGAACACTGCGTTTGTAAGTGTAACTTCCGGTGGGAACACTGCGTTTGTAAGTGTAACTTCCGGTGGGAACACTGCGTTTGTAAGTGTAACTTCCGGTCGGAACACTGCGTTTGTAAGTGTAACTTCCGGTCGGAACACTGCGTTTGTAAGTGTAACTTCCGGTCGGAACACTGCGTTTGTAAGTGTAACTTCCGGTCGGAACACTGCGTTTGTAAGTGTAACTTCCGGTCGGAACACTGCATTTGTAAGTGTAACTTCCGGTCGGAACACTGCGTTTGTAAGTGTAACTTCCGGTCGGAACACTGCGTTTGTCAGTGTAACTTCCGGTCGGAACACTGTGTTTGTAAGTGTAACTTCCGGTCGGAACACTGCGTTTGTAAGTGTAACCTCCGGTCGGAACACTGCGTTTGTAAGTGTAACTTCCAATCGGAACACTGCATTTGTAAGTGTAACTTCCGGTCGGAACACTGCGTTTGTAAGTGTAACTTCCGGTCGGAACACTGCGTTTGTAAGTGTAACTTCTGGTCGGAACACTGCGTTTGTAAGTGTAACTTCCGGTCGGAACACTGCGTTTGTAAGTGTAACTTCCGGTCGGAACACTGCGTTTGTAAGTGTAACTTCCGGTCGGAACACTGCGTTTGTAAGTGTAACTTCCGGTCGGAACACTGCGTTTGTAAGTGTAACTTCCGGTCGGAACACTGCGTTTGTCAGTGTAACTTCCGGTCAGAACACTGCGTTTGTAAGTGTAACTTCCGGTCGGAACACTGCGTTTGTAAGTGTAACTTCCGGTCGGAACACTGCGTTTGTCAGTGTAACTTCCGGTCAGAACACTGCGTTTGTAAGTGTAACTTCCGGTCGGAACACTGCGTTTGTAAGTGTAACTTCCGGTCGGAACACTGCGTTTGTAAGTGTAACTTCCGGTGGGAACACTGCATTTGTAAGTGTAACTTCCGGTCGGAACACTGCGTTTGTAAGTGTAACTTCCGGTCGGAACACTGCCTTTGTAAGTGTAACTTCCGGTCGGAACACTGCGTTTGTAAGTGTAACTTCCGGTCGGAACACTGCCTTTGTAAGTGTAACTTCCGGTCGGAACACTGCGTTTGTCAGTGTAACTTCCGGTCGGAACACTGCGTTTGTCAGTGTAACTTCCGGTCAGAACACTGCGTTTGTAAGTGTAACTTCCGGTCGGAACACTGCGTTTGTAAATGTAACTTCCAATCGGAACACTGCATTTGTAAGTGTAACGTCCGGTCGGAACACTGCATTTGTAAGTGTAATTTCCAGTCGGAACACTGCGTTTGTAAGTGTAACTTCCAGTCGGAACACTGCGTTTGTAAGTGTAACTTCCGGTCGGAACACTGCGTTTTTAAGTGTAACTTCCGGTCGGAACACTGCGTTTGTAAGTGTAACTTCCGGTCGGAACACTGCCTTTGTAAGTGTAACTTCCGGTCGGAACACTGCGTTTGTCAGTGTAACTTCCGGTCGGAACACTGCGTTTGTCAGTGTAACTTCCGGTCAGAACACTGCGTTTGTAAGTGTAACTTCCGGTCGGAACACTGCGTTTGTAAATGTAACTTCCAATCGGAACACTGCATTTGTAAGTGTAACGTCCGGTCGGAACACTGCATTTGTAAGTGTAATTTCCAGTCGGAACACTGCGTTTGTAAGTGTAACTTCCAGTCGGAACACTGCGTTTGTAAGTGTAACTTCCGGTCGGAACACTGCGTTTTTAAGTGTAACTTCCGGTCGGAACACTGCGTTTGTAAGTGTAACTTCCTCCTGTGCATGGATGTGGGATTTTCCGGGCGCTTGTTATGTTATCTGGGGCTCTTCTGGCCATGCAGTACATGTAGTACTGCAGTTTGGGATGTGTCCACTGGTGCTCGGAGGTATCCAGGACCAGCGAGAAGCACAAGTGGCCGGCATTTGAGGCCGTTCGTAAGTAGGAATCGTTTGTAATTCAGGTGTTCGTAACTCGAGTACTTCCTGTATGCTGCAGAAATCTCCCTCCACTGGATGCAACCATTTTAACTGTGGGCAGCTGAAGCTGCTGCCTGTTCACTTTTTGGATTTACACAAACACACAGAGGCACACCTCCAGCTCTGCAGCTCTTATTGGCCCCCCTAGACTCATCCCCCTCCCTTCCTGGCAAACTCTCACAAGAGTGAGAGAGAGAGCTGTGCATGATGTCATAAGCCTAGGCTTTTTACCAGATAAGAAACAGCAAGTGGGCTGTATAAGGTATTTACTAGCAATAAAAAATGTTTTACTAACGCTATCCAAGGTGTAACACTAATACTATCCAAGGTTAAAACATAAAGGGCAGAAGATTTAATAGATGGAAAGTTGAAAAAATGATTGAAGGTCCGCTTTAACCGCTTGACGACCAGCTGCCGTCACTATACTGCGGCAGGTCGGCACGTTCTCGCAAACCGTCGTAGCTGTACGTCAGCCCTTTAAGGGGGGGATAGCAGGTGCGCACAGAGGTGCCGATGCGAGTGGTCAGCGGTCAGGATGACTGACGGCCACTTGCGATTGCGGGCATGAGAGCCAGGACAGGGACGAGTGTGTGTAAACACACAAATCCCTGTTCTGTGAGGAGAGGAGAGGCAGATCGTGAGTTCCTACTAGCTAGGAACCACAATCTGTCATCTCCTCTAGTCAGTCCCCTCCCCCTACAGTTAGAACACACACTAGGGAACACAGTTAACCCCTTGATCGCCCCCTAGTGTTAACCCCTTCCCTGCCAGTGACATTTACACAGTCATCAATGCAATTTTTATAGCACTGATCGCTGTATAATTGTCAATGGTCCCAAAAATGTGTCAAAAGTGTGCGATCTGTCTGCCATAATGTCGCAGTCCCAATAAAAATCGCTGATCACCGCCATAACTAGTTAAAAAAAAAAATTTGGACAAATACTGTACTGTTTAAACTAAAATTGTTCGTTCTGGTATTGTACGAGAAGGATGTTCGTGTTTGTCCCTTCAGATAATTTGGCTTGAACTGTCATGATCAGCTCTCAAAAGCTGTGTACTAATGATCAGATTATCGTACGATCGCTTTGAAAATATTTTTCGTCTGATTTTCTGAATACTCATATTACCTGCATTGCCCATATATGACCTGAATTATTACATAACAAAGGCCCAAGCCAAGACTTTTGCCCTCCTGCAGACTTTAGTTACACTGTTCCTGAAAAAACAGATCCAGATTACAGGATATGTCATTGTTCAACTGGCAGAAAGAAGATAAAGGACTAAATCTGACATCTTAAAGCCTAGTAAACACAATGAGATTATCGGATGAATGATCGTCCCGTTTTTATTTTATTTTGCATGCTAGTCTCCATATTGAAAACAAATACCGTAGGTTACTAAAGCACGAAAATTCTTGTATGGCAATAAAAATTCGGAAGTGATGTAGTGCATTTGTATTGTATTTTCAGACAAAAACTGTACTGATTTTCGTGTTTGTCCCTTTGGAAAATTTCGGACGAAAGCTATGTATTAACGATCAGATTATCGTACAATTGGTTCGAAAGCGATATTTTTTGTACGATATTCTGATCATGTGTACCCGAGTTAAGTGTTTACATAACCCACATAGTTCAAGGATTCATTTTGCTAACACTGTTTACAGCCCTCAAATTTTCCACCGGCCTACTCGCGAGCGTGGGCTGCCTCTGAGCACGGGGGGGTGGTAGGGGGTGGGGCGAGCACCACTGACAGTTGGGGTTGAATGGGAGCCATTCTCCCAGCGATTGCCCTGGGGAAGAGAGAGGAGAGTAGGCAGCCGGATCATAAGGGCGCCGAGGAACATTGCTGTAATAGCTTTCATTAGAATTATCGAGCGTTCTCCACACTCACTGTCACATACAGCCCCACCTCCTGGCCCGGGTACTTTGATAGACTGCTTTGATAGGCTGCCTCGATGGACACAGGTAGGCTGCATTGTTGGACACAGGTAGTGTGCATTGTTGGGCACAGATATAGCGACATTGATGGACACAGGTTGGTTGCATTGTTGGGCACAGGTAGTGTGCATTGTTGGGCACAGATGAAGCGGCATTGATGGACACAGGTAGGTTCCATTGTTGGGCACAGGTAGGCTGCATGTTGGGCACAGGTAGGCTGCATTGTTGGGTACAGGTAGGCTGCATTGTTGGGCACAGGTAGGCGGCATTGATGGACACAGGTAGGTTGCATTGTTGGGCACAGGTAAGTTGCATTGTTGGGCACAGGTAGGCTGCATTGTTGGGCAAAGGTGAAGGGGCAATGATGGATACAGGTAGGTTGTATTGTTGGGCACAGGTAGGCTATGTTGTTGGGCACAGGTGGAGCGGTATTCATCTACACAGATAGGCTGCATTGATGAGCACAAGTGAGGCTGCACTGATGGGCACTGATATGCTGCACTGATGGGCACTGATATGCTGCACTGATGGGCACTGATAGGCCGCATTGATGAGCACAAGTGAGGCTGCACTGATGGGCACTGATAAAGTTTTTTTTTTGTAACTTAATTCTGCATAAAACATTTAAGTGTCATTTCATGAGATAATTTATGAGGGCGTGTTTAGGGATGGAAAGTTTGGGCGGGCAGGTTAGGGGTTGGGTGGGGCAACAGGTGGTGAGTAGCCCTTAAGGCCTGGCTAGTAGCTCAAGACTTGAAATTTTGAGCCCTGCTGTTTATCTTAAAGTGACTCCTAATTCTTAAAGAGAAGTACCACCCAAAAGTGGAACTTCCGCTTATCAGCCTCCTCCCTCCCTCCAGTGCCACATTTGGCACCTTTCAGGGGGAGGGGGGGAGCAGGTACCTGTTTTTGACGGGTACCCTGTACCCACTTCCGTCGGGGCGGTGAGGTACGTCAGACTAGGGTTGCTACATCATCCCTTTAATCCAGGACACATATTAATTTCCCAGCTTTTGAGGCTGATTTAATGCAGATAAGGCACTAAGTGAGTTTAATTACCACCTTAATCAGCCACGTAACCTGTGTAATTAATATGTGTCCTGGATTAAAGGTATGATGTAGCAACCCTACGTCAGACGTTTGGCTCTTCCTCCTTCCTCCCCCTGCTGCCGGCCCAGTAAGAGAGCGCAGCGTGCTTTACGCATGCGCAGTAGGGAACTGGCTGTGAAGCCGCAAGGTTTTTCTGATGGGTTCCCTTACCGGCAATGGCAGCGGCAGCACCCAACAGCCAATAGAATCATCGGCTGGGTGCCGACATCGGTGGATTCTAGGACAGGTAAGTGTCCATATTTTAAAAGTCAGCAGCTACAGTATGTGTAATTGCTGACTTTTATTTTTGGAGGGGAGGGGGGACACCGCTTTAACTAATTTTAGCAACTAAAAGTTGCTAGCAGGTATTTAGTACATTGATATTATTGCCCCCTTTTCTCCCAAACACCAAACCATTCTGAACAGGCAAAACTCCCAAAAAGTTTTGTTGGGGCATTTTACATTTGTTACGGAATACTGCTCAATGGCTGTTAAGTTATGATAAAAGCCATATAGGTAGTGCATCAATTTCACAGGGTTTCTTGACTCTTAAAAGTATATTAATAAAGAAATTTGCATTGCTTTTCATCCATTGAAACTGCATGTAAATTTGTTCTATGCAAATGGGGTGATATTTAATGATCTCAGGTTATATTCCCTGCAGAACGCACGTGTGAATGCAGAAAATATCACATTACGACCACTAGATGGAGCAGATGAGCATGCATATTACCCATGATACTCAGAACCATCTAATGGCCATAATATAGAGAATATTTCCTGAGAACATTTGATTTTGAACCAATTTTTTATAAAAACACTCCTTTTGACTTGTGTTGTAAGAAGCAACAGTAAATCACAATCATTGTGTTGTAGTAGTAGGCAGTAAATAGAGTATGGATAGGCAATGAGAAAAACAAGGGTGTCCCTGTGTAAATACTAACTTACAAATTAGGTTTTAAAAACATTGATGCATATTATGTTTTTTTTAGGGCATGGCACAGTAATCAAAAACATTTAATAAAACCATTGGAGTAGCCTTGTTTATGCTTCTTAAACCCAGTTCAGGGTTCCTTAGTCTTCCTCTGCTAATAAATGCTTGTAGAGGTAAACCTACTCTACTACAGTGTCATAGTTGCCAACATTGTAAAAATATTTTTAGGGACACTTTTTTGGCTGTAGGCGGAGTCGCATTATAATTAGGGAGCGGGGCATGCATTTGTGGGCGTGACATAGTTGAAAAAAAATGCGGCGCGCTTTGCGCGCCGTGCCGACAAGTGGGCGTGGATTATGTGGAAAAGTAGGCATGGCTTAAATGGGCGTAGCTCAAATGGGGTGTAGTTAGAGTCTGAGATGAATGAGGGATGGAGAGGAAAAGGGGGAAAGGGGGGGACAGGGATGGAGGGACAGCAGCCCCAGATCCTACACCACAATAGAAATGTGTATTCCAGAGTTTAACAATCAGCAGATAAAGATACTCCAAACACCTGGTGTTAGCGATTCAATCATCCCAGCACCATGATTGTTATGGTGTCAGGATGATTGAAGCGCATTATTTCTATTATTACATTGTAATATAAAATGAAATCATTCAACTCACCATAATGCCGAATCAGTGGGAGCCCTGAGCGTGTCACCGGCCATGTTGCCTGCCACCAGATGCCATCAGGTGTCCCCAGCGGAGCCTTCCTCACATCTGTGTCCCCATCAGCAGAGTCCTCCTTACATCTATGTCCCCATCAGTCCTCCTTACATCTGTGTCCCCATCAGTCCTCCTTACATCTGTGTCCCCATCAGCAGAATCCTCTTTACATCTGTGTCCCCATCAGTCCCCATTACATCTGGTGCCCTCCTGTGACATCCAGACTATACGGCCCCCCCGTGACATCCAGACTGGCCCCCCCAGTGACACCCAGACTATACGGCCCCCCCTGTGACATCCAGACTATACAGCCCCCCCGTGACATCCAGACTATACAGCCCCCCCCTGTGAAATCCAGACTATACAGCCCCCCGTGACATCCAGACTGGCCCCCCCTGTAACATCCAGACTATAAGCCCCCCTCTGTGACATCCAGACTATACGGCCCCCCGTGACATCCAGACTATACGGCCCCACCTGTGACATCCAGACTATACGGCCCCCCTGTGACATCCACACTATATGGCCCCCCCATGACACCCAGACTATACGGCCCCCCCGTGACATCTAGACTATATGGCCCCCTGTGACATCCAGACTATACAGCCCCCCGTGACATCCAGACTGGCCCCCCCTGTAACATCCAGACTATACACCCCCCGTGACATCCAGACTGGCCCCCCCTGTGACATCCAGACTCTACGCCCCCCCGTGACATCCAGACTGCCCCCCTGTGACATCCAGACTATACAGCCCCCCTGTGACATCCAGACCGGCCCCCCTGTGACATCCAGACTGGCCCCCCCTGTGACATCCAGACTGGCCCCCCCTGTGACATCCAGACCGGCCCCCTGTGACATCCAGACTGGCCCCCCCTGTGACATCCAGACTGGCCCCCCCTGTGACATCCAGACTGGCCCCCCCTGTGACATCCAGACCGGCCCCCCTGCGACATCCAGACTGGCCCCCCCTGTGACATCCAGACTGGCCCCCCTGTCACATCCAGACCGGCCCCCCCTGTGACATCCAGACTGCCCCCCGTGACATCCAGACTGGCCCCCCCTGTGACATCCAGACCGCCCCCCCGTGACATCCATACCGGACCCTCCCGTGACATCCAGAACAGCCCCCCCGTGACATCCAGAACGGCCCCCCTGTGACATCCAGACTGGCCCCCCTGTGACATCCAGACTATACAGCCCCCCCCGTGACATCCAGACCGGCCCCTCCTGTGACATCCAGACTGGCCGCCCCGTGACATCAAGACCGGCCCCCCCTGTGACATCCAGACTGGCCCCCCTGTGACATCCAGACTATACGGGCCTCCCTTTGACATCCAGACCGGCCCCCCCGTGACATCCAGACCGCCCCCCCCTGTGACATCCAGACTGGCCCCCCCTGTGACATCCAGACCAGCCCCCCCTGTGACATCCAGACCGGCCCCCCACTGTGACATCCAGACCGCCATCCCTGTGACATCCAGACCGCCCCCCCGTGACATCCAGACCGTCCCCCACTGTGACATCCAGACCGCCATCCCTGTGACATCCAGACTGGCCCCCCCCCCGTGACATCCAGGCTATGCGGCCCCAAAGTTGGTCAAGCGGAGGCGCATGGTTACAGTGGGGATTGAGCTGCGGCGCCGCCCATCCCCCACCCCTTTCCATAACAGGTCACAGAGACTGGCAGCGGGGCGGAGCGGGCCGGGGGGTGGGCAGCGCCGCAGCTCAATCTCTATTGTAGCCATCTAGCCAGCCTACTTCTATGGTCTTCTTGAAAATGGCGACCAGCGGAGACATAGTCTCCGCTGGCCGCGGACCTCTATCGGCCGGCTGCGCGAACCTCGGTGCCGAAAATCGTGAAAAAACGAATTTCTCGGGACATCTCGATTAAATCTCGGGACAAACGATTAAATCGGGAAAAGGGTCTAAATCCCGGGAATGTCCCAGGAAATTCGGGACAGTTGGCAAGTATGCAGTGTGTAAGCAGGGGTTAGTCCCCCTTATAGAGAGACCCCTACCCTGGGTGGGTATTGTGGGTAAGGCTATATTAGGCCTTCAAAATCTTGAACTGGAAGATCCTGTAAGCCCAGTACAAGCTCCACTGGAGGACCCACCTATAGGGCCATACTGTGAGGACAATGGAAGAATTGGGCAGCCATCCTTTGTTGATGTTGGATGTGCATTGTGCAGATGTATTGATGTTGAGGACTAAAAAGGTGGAGGTGAAGTGTGTGTTTTTTCTCCATGGGGCCCTGCTAACACAATGACTAACAAGGGCATTTGGTAAGCATGTGTCTTTGTTCCTATATACACCCAGCATAAAGCCCCGTCAAGCCGCAGCCTGACATAGACTTAGACAGGCTACCTGCAGCAAGGCTAGACATTGTAACTGGCCCTCCCGGCACACTAAAACACTGAGAGAATGCACTTCAGCTAGATGACCCCATGTGCAAGCGGCCTTAACAAACAGTAAATAGGCTTTTAAAAAAGACCTGGCTGACCTCTGTAGCTGCAGGCAATGTAGAGCAATGCACCTTCAACAATCAGAACAAAAACAGTCTCACTTCTCACACTCTCACTTTCATTTCTTGAGCAATACCTTATTTTGCTCCCCCTCCCAGCAGAGACTAAACCAAGCTATACACGTTGAGGTTTTTTTGTTTTTTGTTTTTTAATTTTGAATGCTGGTTTTCCAACAGGACTATTCAATAGAAATGGGTCATTATACCGGCCTTTGTTGAACAGACAGCTGTACACACAAACCAAAATTAAGCTGGTTCCTGCTGAACTGGCCTATTTTCGGTATGTGTGTACCTGGCTTTAGCCTGCCAGCCATCTAATCTGTAATGTAAATGTAGCAAGGTCTCAGGCCTCCTTTGATCTAATGAGGACCTCCAGGGCCAGAGATAGCTGACACCCTCTTGTATGTAGTGGGTTATGAGGCATGGTGGGTGCAGAGTAGTTAAATTTATTGGGCGCCAGACAATTGAATACAAAAGAAAGTTTATTTCTCTTAACAAACTTTTTTGGGGGAGAGAGGGTTAGGGCCAGGACACCCTTAGGTAGTTGCAAGATTAATTGGCAGACTCTGAGACTTCAATAGAGACTTCAATAGAGACTTCAAACAGCCATGCAGGGAAAGGCATCCAGCAAGATGCCACATCTGCATGTGCAGGAATGCTGTCTCCTATGGCAACAGTCTTTAACAGTTCCTAACACAAAGGGTAACAGTTCTTTAACTTTCACTACAATCACTCCTTGTAGTTCTTCAGCCCACTGAGCTCCTGGTCTCTCACTAGACCCGCTGATTCACTGCCACTGAATCCCTTGAGCTCCTCCAATCTTCACTGTAGTATCTTCCTCAAGCGTCACCCCCGACTCTCTGCTGGACCCCTAGCTTGGCACTCAAGGTACGTCTCAAGCTTCACCCCACTGGCCTGCTCGGTCCCTGGCTTGACAAATAAGGCTGCTCTGCATGTGTCACCTCCGCTGGTTGGGTCCCTGGCTTGATACCCACTGAAGTTTCCCAATTCTTCACCATCCCCGGTTGGGGAGAATACTGCTCCGGTACTTGCTTCAGTTACTCTCTGTGATCCCTGGTAATTAGGCAGATAGTCCCCTACTGGTGACAGCTTCCCCTCTACCTCTGACCACGACAGGTTCTCTGGCCGGCAGAACCGTCACTTCTGGTTGGACTGCAAGCCGCAGTCCCAACCCAGCGCTGCTCTCTTGCTTCTGGATAGGCCCTCAGACAGCCTAGCAGCCAGATGTGCCCGGGATAGGCCCCATCTCCAGCCTAGCAGCACAACACACGTCCACCCAGACAGCCACCCAGGTGGCACAGAACCGAGATCACCTGACTCCACCCAAATGTATAGGCTCTCCCAGCAGGCCAAGGGATTAAAAAAAATCCCTGTCCATTGGCTGAGATACCCCATATAGCCATATACCCATAACCTGACCTTGTGTTGCCCTTCTCATATCTAGTACCGTCCACCAAGTGCCTGGCCCCCTAGTGGTAGAAGAGAAAAGTGCAACAAGACCAAACTTAGGGAGAAATCAATAGATCTCTAACAATCAACCAGGATAACTACTCCCGGCAAGTAAATTTGTGAGGAGCAACCCTGCCTAAACTCCGGGTTGCTACATAAATATTAGAACAGGCATATTAGGAGAACAAAGTGTTGATACCTGATTTAAATGACTTTACTGCTTCTGTTGTGAACTTTGAGGATGAATTGCTCCACAGTCTCTACAGCTTCAGAGATTAGCTGTGGCTTGTTTGAAAGCGTATTTACCGCCTGCTAAGAATATGTCAATATTTAATTGTCCATAACCCAGCCACAGTTCTGCAATAATGAGTTTTCTCAGTGAGTCAGATTCTAAAATAAGCTATATAGTAAATTACCTGCTAAAACCCACAATCTTTCTCTAGCAAAAAGAAGAGGCACACTATGTCCTCATTTGCATAACATTTTGGAACCCTGCAAAACATTTCTGAATGCTCTAAAACTGCTTATAAAACAGTAGCTAAGCGTCTAACAAACACTGAGCATCTGGCAAGAATTTAATAGCATTTGAATTGGAACATCTGTGATTAGTCAGCCTTAAAATCTATAATTTCTGAGGCAAGCCTAAACAGTACATGAACCCTAACACTGGCACACGCAGCTAGCTCTACAAACGAGTAAAAATCATGCTCCAAACACTAAAACCCACGTCTCTGGCAATAAAATTAACCCTAAGAACTCTACTGAAAGTATTTTAAATGTCAGCTTTTACAGCTCCTCTAGCATATTTTCTTATAGTAAAATGTGACCTACA
This sequence comes from Aquarana catesbeiana, assembly GCF_042186555.1. Classification (NCBI taxonomy): domain Eukaryota; kingdom Metazoa; phylum Chordata; class Amphibia; order Anura; family Ranidae; genus Aquarana; species Aquarana catesbeiana. The sequence goes on from NC_133327.1 coordinate 62,239,593, forward strand.
AAAATTTAACCTACAAAAAACTATAAAAAGGAATTACAGGTAGATACCTTTTAACCCCTTGTCTACATGCCAATTTCCAAATTTTTCACACACACATGTTAAAATCTGCATTTTTTGCAAGAAATTACTTTAAAGTGATACTAAAGGCTATACAGTAGTTTTTTTGTTTTAAAAAAAAAAAGTACTCTTACCTACTCTGTGCAATGATATTGCACAGAAAGGTCCCTTACCTTCTCCTCTGAAAGTTCTCCGCCAGTGCTGTTAGCTCCTCCTTCCTCTAGGTACCGCTTTAGCAAGCACTTATGTGTTTGTGCTCCTAGGCACACACTGACAGCAATGCACGCCCCTGCTTCCTCCTTACAAGAGCTTGACTAACAGCAGCAGGAGCCTATGGCTCCACTGCCCTCAGTGTCACCTGGGAGACCAGGAAGTGAGAAGAGTTCCGGTGCTAGCCAGAACCATCAACTATTGATCCAGATCACTGCCGCCCAGGCCTGCTACAGGAGTCAAGAAGGCGACCTACTGCTACAGCCTACATCCTCCTTCCCACTAGTCTGCTAAAGGACAAGAAAATAGGGCCCCTCCAACCAGGGTTGTCGTTAGAAATCACGGCGCCCCATACAGCCTGCCTCTGCTCTCCCCCCCCCCAATTACACAAATAAAATCATTTATAAGCTGATGGCGCTGCGGTGGGGGGGGGGTGTACACAGGAGGGAATCAGATGTCGGCAGCCCAGGGAGGGGAGATGGGTAAGGAGAACAATTACAGAATAACTCACTGTGTCTGCATCTCTTCCTCCAGCAGCTGAAAGCCGGTGGATGGGAGTGGGAGAGAAAACCGGCTTTCAGCTGCTGGAGGAAGAGACACTCACCCCTCCCACCGATCCCCCTGCTGTCCAGGCCCCCCTGTGTGCCCGAGCCCAGTGGTAACCCCCATTTTAGCTTGCCTGCTTACGTCTTGGCTAGTCGCTGAGGAGATCCCCAGGGAGAGCGGTGAGAGGGTTGTAGACCCACAGTTATGCTGGATACTGTGTCAAAGATTTCTACCATCTCCCACCACCGGGTGCAGGATTATAACTACTTACACCACAGACATATTTTATTCACAAGAGCCAATGTCATCAAGGGCCCCAACTGAGCTGATAGAAAAGTAATGCTAAGGACTGTATTTAGGTTATTTGATCCTGAGGGCAGATCTGCATTAGAACAAAAAGCGGAGTTCCAACCAAAAGTGGAACCTCCGCTTATCTGCTGCCTCTCCCCCTCCAGTGCCACATTTGGCACCTTTCAGGGGGGAGGGGGGAATGGGTATCTGTTTTTACCCGTCCCCACTTCCAGGAGACAGTCCTACGGCATGTCCCTTGGAAGTTCGGCCACCCTAATCCTTCCTCCGCTGCCGGGCCAATTAGAAAGCGCAGCGTGCATTGCAAATGCATAGTATGGGAACCAGCTGTGAAGCCGTAAGGCTTCACTACTGGTTTCCCTTATGACAAATGACGGTGGCTGTACCCGACAGCCGATCTGAAAATTGGCTGGGGTGCCGACATCGCAGGCTCCCTGGACAGGTAAGTGTCCATATATTAAAAGTCAACAGCTAAAATATTTGTAGCTACTGACTTTTAATATTTTTTTCCCCACACGGAACACCACACAGAATGCTGCTTTAAGTCTTTTACCACAGGCCCAGCCATTGTGAGAGCTCCCAAGTGCCCCATATCCAAAACTGCTATCCACTCTTGTCACTTGCTGCGGCTCATCCTATGAGGAAAGCTATAGTTTATGCTGTCAGAGATATAATATATGCTGGAATTTAAAATCACTGCAAGGAACCCTGTATACAGCGTGTTACCTGGTTGTGTTTTCCATTGTTATGCATTATGGGACTGAACTTAGCTTGTCAATACACTCTGCTATTTATAATATAGTTATGAGTCTAATTCTTGTGTGTCCCTTAAAATACATAAAAGGTATTACTCTACATCAGTTCTTAAGGTATAGTGGTGGTGTCAGTGCGGTTAAGGCCCTGAATAGGGTCGAAACAGGAGCAGAGGACCCGATTCAACCAGGTGGTGCAATCTCTGGATTGTGGCTGCTTTTATAGAATTATAGGAATTGTGGCTATGCTCTTGATGCAAAAGGGCCTGTAACTTTTAGATTTTCGGGAAGCTGTGTTTCTGGTATCCTGCACCCTGAACCCACATCTCTGCATTGTCTGTGTTTTGTTAAATAAACTGTAAAAAGCCCTTGGGACAGGAGCCTAACTTTGTTGGTGAGCTACTGGGACTTGTACCAGGGCAGGTTGCCTCTACACAGGTAGGGGGGCCCATCTATTTCCAGAACCTCCTTCAGAAGTGTTTCACCAAGCATCAGAGGCTGAAGCAGATTTGTCACAAATAGCTGAGACTGGAGTTTTGCTTTAACTATCATCATTAAAAGCTAAAACAAGTACAGCTTTGTAGCATTTGAGATTATGTGGCAGTAATATTTTCAGGAAATAAGGGGTTGTCTCTAATCTCAGAGCTTCCCTTTTCTAAATAATTGAGATTTTCTGTAATAGTTGATACTTGGAGAACACAGTAGATTACTTCTGCTTAGATACCTACAAGACTTAATGTATTGGATTAACTTCTTGCTATGTTTGCTCAATCTTCGAAACGTAGACCTTGATGTCCAAGGGGATAATGAAATTCCTTGAGGAGCACGCTTACCCCAATATTCTTGGGCCATCTGCCATGGGTACCAACAATGAATGAATGTCCCCTATCTCTCCGATTTTTAAAAAAAAACTTTGAGAGGAGATTTCCAGACATCCCAATGAGTCAAACCTGGGTGAGATACCATTTAAACATATTTAGTGCTCGTACAATATGTCTTACTCCCATAAAACCTATAGGGCAAGAGTATATCACTTGAGTTGACTGGATTGGAGGCATAATAAAGAAATGTATTTTACATTTTACACACATACATACAGCAGCTTTTTTAGTTTAATCTGCTTTCATTATACATTTTCACAAGTACAAAAAGAAACCATGTACAGTGACCAGAAGGATAGAAAGCACTTAAACTATCTCTTCGGAGATGCAAGGACACATAATACAAGCTAATCTGAAGATAAAGTATTAAGAAACAAAAGCATTCCAGCATACATGTTTTATGAAAGATATATTTGACGATATATATACCGCATAATACAATATTTCAATAATAACTGCATAGGGTGGGACAAAGCCCTCAAGAATGTAGTCTGAATTCTACTAACTGAATAAACATATACTGAAGACTACGCATTAAGTTAAAAGTCAACTGTCAGACGTAGTATAATAATCTCCAGGCAATAATATCCCTATTATATGCCTGGAGATTAGGGGGAGATCCTAGTACAAGCCTGCAGCATATCTCAAATAAAGGAAACAAAATTTGATAAATATCTAATAGCAGCTTTTTTTTTAATCATACAGCAATGCAGCTTAAGAGAAATGGTGGGTCAGCACCAGGAATCAAGGTCCTGTTGCCTTAAACCAGTGGTCTCCAAACCTCCTAAACAAATGGCCATTTTATTGTCCTTCAGACTTTAGGGAGGCCAGACTGTGGCCAGCGGGAGTGGAAATTTTCCTGGCATCATTGAAAATAAACATTGCCACATTTGGTATTAGGGAGAGGGATCGTTGGTATCACTGGGAGGAATAGTGCCCCATCATTGCTTTCATTGGGAGGAACAGTGCCTCAACATTGGTATCATTGGGATGAATAGTGCCCCACTGTTGATGTCTTTAGGCAGAATAGTGTCTCAAATAGGGATGAGCGAACGGTTCGGCCCGAGCTTAAATTCGGGCCGAACTTTCGCTGTTCGGACGTTCGACGAACAGCCGAACAAACGGGTCGTTCGACCGTTTGTTTGGCCCCCCGAACCGACCACAATGCATTGTGGCGCTGAACAGTGCATTGCAAGCCCTGATTGGCTGAAGCAGTGAAAGCTTCAGCCAATCAGGGCACAGAGCACTGTCAGAGTCATGATTGGACACTGTCATCATGACTTTATCCAATCATGACTCATTCCCGCCCCACAGTATAAAAGTATTCTTTCAATGGCAGCCATTTTCAGTGTGATTTCGGCATGGAGAGAGATAGAACAGGGCTCTGTTCAGTGCTATCAGTTAGTTAGTGTGCTATACTGTGCTATTTTGCTTCAATTGTCAGTGTAGAATATTAGTTTAGTGTCAGTCTAGGGATAGTGTGAGTGTAGTGAGGAGGACCATCATTCAGCTTTGCATAGTGTGCAGCTAGAGTAGGGACAGCTCAGATAGTTTCACTGTAGTGTAGTGAGAGTGGTGGTCAGTCCTCAGGCAGGGCATCATTTCCTCTGTTTAGTGAGTTTGCCCGTGCTATCCAGCCACAGCATGCAGAGGAGGTGGTGGACTGGCTTACTAAACCTTCCTCATCCTCCTCATCCTCTGTCATGCAAGCAGAGACAAGTGTGCAGTCCCCTGCAGTTGCCTCCTTGTCCACGTCTATTCCTGCCATAGCCCCAACATCAGCCATTGAGGAGTCAGCTGAATTATTTGACCACAGCATCAGCACTAGCGCCTTGATGATGCCCAGTCATTACTAGATTCAGATGTTGGTTCTGAGGTTGAGGATGAGAGGAACATGAGCCTAGAGAGAGGGAGGAACACTGGTAGACAAATTGGCATTCATGTTCCCCAAGCCGCAGCATATTGCCAAGTTGTCTCCAGGGGTAATGATGAAGATGGAGGAGATGGAGATGTTGATGTCACTGATGCGACTTGGGTGCCAGATAGAGCAGAGGAGGAAACTAAAGGTGAGGCGGCACAACCCCAAGGTGGCCGACATCAAGAAAGAGCAGAGAGCAGCCACCCTATTTCATCACATTCTGCAGCTGTTATCTCCCGGCCCACTCCCCAAAGCTTTTTCGCACATCTGCAGCAGATAGCACTGTTGCTATCTGCAAACTGTGTCTCAGGCACATCAAACATGGCAAAAACACCAACCATGTGCATATCATTGCAATTTTTTTTTGCTTTCATGGAGAGCACCTCTATAGGGTTACGGTGGGAAGGTGCCCCCGACACCCAAAGAGTAATCTTTCTGCACCTGTTTGACAGGTGCATATCATTGCAACTTTTTACAGCGAGGCCAATTCTTGCTTTCATCAAGAGTACCTCTGTAGGGTTACGGTGGGAAGGCACCACGACACCCAAAGACCAATTTTTACGCACCCATTACTTCTATACAAAGTCAAAGTGACACCAGAATGTATCCAAAAAATCTCTAATCTTGTTCCCAATACACTAAATTGTGGCCTCATCATACACACTGGCTCCCCAGCTGTTGCTGAGCAAAATAAAGGCAGCTTGCAGGGAAAATTTCATTTTTTTGGCTTTATAAATGCAATTATTGCTGCAGCGGATTACAATACATGGTACAGATCTGCCCCTTTACAGGTAGACTAAGGGGAACCCCCCAGGCACTATATTGGAAGGAATTTTTCATTTTTAGGCTTTCACTTCAAAAATCAAAAAATAAATGCTCATTTAAAAATTACGTTTTTCACAAACCTTTTTTTTAATTTATCCCCACCCAGGGCAGGACCCGGACCGCTATAACCATTTTATGCCCAATTACTTGCATATAAGCCTTCCAAATGGGCACTTTTGATTTTTGACGTTCGGGTCCCATTGACTTTAATGGGGTTCGTTATTCAGGTCCGAATATTCGCGGTGTCGAAAGTTCTGGTGCAAACCAAACAGGGGTCCATTCTGCCCATACCTAGTCTCAAATCAGTGGGAGGAATAGTGCACCAGGGGGCAAAAAAAGGCAAGCAAAGGACCACATCCGGCCGCCGGTAGGCAGCTTGACATTCTGAACATGCTAACAGGAGGAGAAATAACACTGATGTGCTGCTCGTTCATTGTCTAATCAGCAGGCAGGGGGAGGAGGGGAGACCAGAAGCAGAACAGAATAAAGAACTGTGGCGCAGGGTCACCTACCTTTTCTCAGAATAAAGAACATGATTTTCTGCCTTGAGTTCTGTATTAAAACGAAAGCCAGTGAACTTGTTAATGATTTTCTACTTTTGTGTTAACTTTATGTAAAACTTAAACTTTTACATGCATTCCTTTACTCTTAAGAGAATAGCTCAGGGTATGAATAAAGAATTGGAATGAATTGTCTACATAGTGACAAAGCAAGACCGTAGTCAGTAAAAGAAGTGTAGTGGAAGAAGGTGGTGATCCTATACTCTTGTGTCATATGCAGATAATCATTCAGAATCAGAACAGTACACCAACTAAACAAAGGGCCCGTTAAACTATCAGTGGTGCAACATTAAAATAGTGCAGATCGCTAAATTTTTACTACTGCAACAAATAAACAATCGTTCATATGCATTGCATGTTACTGTGGAATGTGTCATGTGCATCAGAAAATCCCTGTTGCGATGTGTGCAACGTATAATTGAAAAAGATTGTATATATTTTCGGCACATGGAAAAAAAGCAGTAGGTGATGCAGGACTTCTTATCAACTATAGTCACTGCGACATAATAGATATCTTGCGGACTGTTTTTGTGATAATTTCGCACATAATGTCTTCAAACTTGTACCTGCATTCTATAATGAATGAATGAATGATTTGTAAAGCGCTGCAAATGTGAACTGAATCGCCTCAAGGCGCTAGATGCATTCTCTGTAGTCAGCTTCTAGAAAAGGAAGGTCTTTAGTTGTTTCCTGAAGGCCTGGTGGTTTTCTTCCATGCAGATGTTGGTTGGGAGAGCATTCCATAGTCGAGGTCCTTGGACTGCGAATCGTCGTTCTCCCTTAGCTTTGTAGCGGTATTTGGGAACGATAAGGAGGTTTTGGTTAGCTGATCGAAGACTGCGATTCGGTGTGTAGTGTTTTATTTTCTCCCGGAGATATAGTGGAGCGTTTCCTTGTATGCATTTGTGGGTGAGGCAGAGGGTCTTGAATGTGATCCGATTCTTCACGGTTAGCCAATGAAGGCTCTTTAGGGATGGGGAGATGGATTCCCGGGGTTTTTTCCCTGTTAAGAGTCTAGCCGCCGTGTTTTGGATGAGTTGCAAGCGCGCAAGTTGATATTGTGGTAGTCCTACGTAGAGCGAATTTGCGTAGTCGAGTCGGGAATTGATTATTGTTCCCACAACTGCCGCTTTGTCCTCTTCTGGGATGAAGGGGATGAGTCTGCGTAGCAGGCGGAGGAGATGGTGGGATCCGCTCACCACTGATCCTATTTGTGCATCCATTGTCATTCCTGAGTCAAAGATGACTCCGAGACTCTTGGCTTTGGTGCTAGGAGAGATGGTCTGTCCAAGGATGGTGGGAATGCATGTCTTTCCACTGAAGGCACCAAAAGAATGTGTACACCTCTTTTAAATAATTGTGTTCAAGTGTTTCCAGGGAAGGGCACTGCCCTTGTATACAAAGACAGTTGTGCGCCTCCAACCTTTGTGGCAATAGTTTTGGGAAGTCCCTTCCCTCCTATGCTAGATCCATAAAGACATAATTGAATGTAGAGGGAATTGAGTGGCCTGCACAAAACTCAGACCTCATCCCTTTCCAACACATTTGGCGTAAACTGGAAAGCCAATTGAAAGCCAGGTATTTTTTTCCCCCAACACCTGTATCTCACAAAGGCTGTTTTGGCTGAACAAATTCCCATAGACTGACTCCAAAATGAAATGCTCCAAGAAGTGTAGAAGTTGTTATAGTCAAAAAGATGTGTGTGATAAAATAACCATATAAACTAACCTCATGCTGCCCCCACACAAACCTGCCAGTCACACCCTACCTAAGGCATTTTATGGTGAAGCTCTTCCCATTCATTCACTAGAATGCAGGGCAAACTTGGTAGAAATGAAAATGGCAATAAAGTTATTTGCAGGTTTTTACAGCGCTGGATTTTTATATCAGTGCTATCATAATATGTGTAACTTTTGCACAGGGCTGTTCTCTTCAGCCAAAGTTAAATAAAATAAACTGAAAATGGAGACTGAGGATTCCCTTTAACCTCTTGAGTACCAACCTGCAACGAGTATGCAGTGCGAGTTGTTTGTGATTTTGACATAATTTTACTCCTGTGTAGAGGTGGGAAGGCCTGGAAAAACACAAGGGGTTTGAATGGCTATAAAAAGTGAACCACACTTGTGGAAAAAACCCCCACAAGTTTTTCCACAAGTGTGACTCTTTGTAAGCTGCGCATGGGTGATGGGGCTCCCCATCTGGAGTGTCGGTTGGCCGGGATCTCTTGGTGGGATCGAGTGAAAGGCTTTCTAGAGGACTTCAGGTCTAGGAGAATTTCTATAATACATTGTGATTGGTAATTACACATCTAGATGTTTTTCCAATACTATTTATTATGTCTATAACTATGAACCTATATTATATATAAAAATTTTTCCACAGCACACTAATCCTCTGAAAATGACCATGTTAGGTCGAAACATATCAGTTCTTGTGCACCATCAGCATTTTTGATAATGAATGTTGTGTTAATATTGTGTTCAGCCCCATTTGTGTTGGCTTTTTATATCGCCTGTACTACAGCTGTTATTAGAACTATCACTGCTAAGCTTTTATGGTTGTTATCAATAAAGATCCACAAATTTCAATTCATGTAGTATTACTCTACAATTTTTGCTGCCTAGAAAACCCCACATATGGGGGACACTTCCCTTCTTAGATATAAAAAGTGTGACTTTTACCTACATGCACTTCAGAAAAGAATATTGAGAATGTCTAATGCCCTGTACACACAGTCGGATTTTCCGACGGAAAATGTGTGATAGGACCTTGTTGTCGGAAATTCCGATTGTGTGTGGGCACCACCACACATTTTCCATCAGAATTTCCGACACGCAAAGTTTGAGAGCTTGCTATAAAAATTCTGATCGTGTGTACACAAATCCGACGCACAAAGTGCCACGCATGCTCAGAATAAATGAAGAGACGAAAGCTATTGGCTACTGCCTCATTTATAGTCCCGACGTACGTGTTTTACGTCACTGCGTTCAGAACGATCGGATTTTCTGACAACTTTGTGTGACCGTGTATATGCAAGACAAGTTTGAGCCAACATCCGTCAGAAAAAATCCATGGATTTTGTTGTCGGAATGTCCGATCAATGTCCGACCGTGTGTACGGGGCATAAGAGTGCTAAATGGTACATTTTATCAAGAGGAAACGGCCGTGGTCCGATTTTTAAGGATGATTGCTGTCAGATTGGACCCTTTGGAGCACAAAACTTTAAATCTACATTCAGCTTCAGTAGAGATGCTCATATAGTTCTCACTTAACTGAAGAGAGACATTTGTATACTGCACATTGTATGTATGTACAGTATCTCACAAAAGTGAGTACACCCCTCACATTTTTGTAAATGTTTTATTATACCGTTTGGTGAGACAACATTGAAGAAATGATACTTTGCTACAATGTAAAGTAGTGAGTGTACAGCTTGTATAACAGTGTAAATTTGCTGTCCCCTCAAAATAACTCAACACAGCCATTAACGTCTAAACAGCTGGCAACAAAAGTGAGTACACCCCTAAGTGAAAATGTCCAAATTGGGCCCAATTAGCCATTTTCCCTCCCCGATGTCATGTGACTCGTTAGTGTTACAACGTCTCAGGTGTGAATGGGGAGCAGGTGTGTTAAAGTTGGTGTTATCGCTCTCACTCTCATACTGGGCACTGGAAGTTCAACATGGCACCTCATGGCAAAGAACTCTCTGAGGATCTTAAAAAAAGAATTGTTGCTCTACATAAAGATAGCCTAGGCTATAAGAAAATTGCCAAGACCCTGAAACTGAGCTGCACTAACGAGTCACATGACATCTGGGAGGGAAAATGGCTAATTGGACACAATTTGGACAATTTCACTTAGAGGTGTATTCACTTTTGTTGCCAGCGGTTTAGACATTAATAGCTATATGTTGAGTTATTCTGAGGGGGCAGCAAATTTACACTGTTATACGAGCTGTACACTCACTACTTTACATTGTAGTAAAGTGTCATTTCTTCAGTGTTGTCCCATGAAAAGATATAATAAAATATTTATAAAAAATGTGAGGGGTGTACTCACTTTTGTGAGATACTGTATGTCACTCGTTTCCAACTCTCTGTAATTCTATGGACCAGCTCTCTGGCACCATGTCTAATACACTTGCAAGCCTTTTCCGTTTTACACGGTTGGTAGTCAGAGTCTTTCCTTGACCCTTCCCAAATGCTTAGCTTGGTACCAGCATGTAGAATGTGATAATACATGTACATAGCTAGCATGTACACACATACTAGGGCCAATTTATACAGGAGCCAGTTAACCTACCAGAATGTCTTTGGAGTGTAGGAGGAAACCAGAGAACCCACAAGAAACCTACGCAAACACAGGGAGGAAACACACAATCCATGTAGTTGAATAAATTAGTGGGAGCTAATGGCTTTTCTCAATATTTTTCAGCAGTATTTTTCATTTGCCTTATCTTTAATGCATAAATCTTTTCGATCCACAGATCAAAGTAGAATCAGGTGGAAAAATTCATTCTGGCAGTGAGCGGCTGATGATTCACGCATCAGAAAAGAAAACATTAGTAGCGTTGATATTAAGATACTGAAAAGTGACTAACTGCAGTAGAATGAGGATAAATGATTCTGGCTGGTACAGTGAGTTTAATCGCCTTCTTGATGGTGCCAACAGACACTAGTGATCGGTTTCAGTGCAGATGATCAGCACCTGGAACTGTAGCTGAACTTCCTGTTACTCTGGTAAAAGAAGGCACGGTGCCAATTCTGTTTAAAGGGCTTCTAACTATAAATTACATAACTTTTATAAACTTATGTAAAGGTCATTTTAAAGCAGACCTGAAGTAGAACATTGAACTTGTGTCAGCTTCCCCCACTATTACTTGATCCTTAACCACTTCAATACAGAGTATTTTCACCCCCCTCCTACCAGGCCAATTTTCAGCTTTTAGCGCTGTAACATTTTGAATGACAATTGCGCGGTCATGCAACACTGTACCCAAATGAAATTTTTATAATTTTTTTCCCCACAAATAGAGCTTTCCTTTGGTGGTATTTGATCAACAGTATTTTTTACTTTTTGCTATAATAAATATCCCAAATTTAAAAATTTCCTCAGTTTGAGCCAATATGTATTCTGCTACATATTTTTGTTAAAAAAAAAAAAAAAAAAATCACAATAAGCTTATATTGATTGGTTTGTGCAAAAGTTATAGCGCCTACAAAATAGGTGATTGATTTATGGCATTTTTATTTTTATTTTATTTTTTTACTAGTAATGACGGTGATCTGCGATTTTTATAGTGACTGTGACATTGGACACTTTTGACAATATTTTGGGACCACTGACATTTATACAGTGATCAGTGCTATAAATATGCACTGATTACTGTAGAAATGTCACTGGCAGGGAAGGAGTTAACACTTGGGGGCGATCAAGGGGTTAAATGAGTTACCTAGGGAGTGATTCTAATTGTGGTGGTATGGGACTGACTAGGGGAGGAGACCGATCGGTGTTCCTATATACTAGTGCCCCCTATACCGCTGGGAAGCCAAGGACGTCATATGACGCCCTCCCAGGATGGGAGATCCCATCTGCAGACGCCATATGACAATACGCGGGACGGGAAGTGGTTAAAGAGTATGTATAAGCAAGCAATGAATGTCTCTAATTTGCTTCTTTTTGTATGGTAAATAGTGTTTTGTTATATCTGTTTAATAAGAGCACAAAAAATACCTGATGATTTTGCCAGAAATCTTGTGAGCTGATAACTTCCTGTGTTCTCTGCCAGTGTGAAAGGAGTTATGGAAATAAGGAGGGGGAGAAGATAAGGACGGGTTATAGAGATGCGGAGGAGGAGTTAAGAAGGAGGTAAGTATATAAGGAGGGAAAGAAGATAAGAAAGGGGTTATGAAGATGAGGAAGGAGAGGAAATAAGATTGGGTTATGGAGATGAGGAAAGGAAGGAGATAAGGTGGGATTATAGATATGCAGAGAGGAAGGAGTTAAGAAGGGGTTATGGACATGAGGAGGGGGAGAAGATAAGGAGGGATTGTGGAGAAGAGGAGAGGGAGGAGCTAAGGAGGAGTTATGAAGATGTGGTAGCGAAGGAGATAAGGAGGAATTATGGAGAGGGAGGAGCTAAGGAGGGGTTATGAAGATGTGGTAGAGAAGGAGATAAGGAGGAATTATGGAGAGGGAGGAGCTAAGGAGGGGTTATGAAGATGTGGAGAAGGAGATGAGGAGGAATTATGGAGAGGGAGGAGCTAAAGAGGGGTTATGAAGATGTGGTGGAGAAGGAGATGAGGAGGAATTATGGAGAGGGAGGAGCTAAGGAGGAGTTATGAAGATGTGGTGGAGAAGGAGATGAGGAGGAATTATGGAGAGGGAGGAGCTAAAGAGGGGTTATGAAGATGTGGTGGAGAAGGAGATGAGGAGGAATTATGGAGAGGGAGGAGCTAAGGAGGGGTTATGAAGATGTGGTGGAGAAGGAGATGAGGAGGCATTGTGGAGATGAGGAAAGGGAAGGGGAAATGGGGAGGGGGGAGGGAAAAGGAGGGTTTATGGAGATGAGGGGAAGGAGATTGGAAGGGTTTATGGAGATAAGGTAGGGGAGGAGATAAGGAGGGGTTATGAAGATGAGGTGGAGGAGGAGGTGAGGAGGGCATATGGAGATGAGGATGGGGAGGCGATAAGTGGGGGGGGAGATGAGAAGGGAGAGAGAGAAAATAAGGGATTATGGTGATAAAGAGGGGAGGAGATAAAGAGGGGTTATAGAGATGAGAAGGGGGGAAGGGATAAGAAGGGGTTATGGAAATGAGGAGGGGAAAGGAAATGAGGAGAGGGCTATGTTCTATGTAGTCCGTCAGAAATGAAGGTGGTAGGGCTGACACCACATGCTTAGGAATTCTGAGCTTATTACCTTTCATTGAAGAAAAAAAAGACTACTTTTTACAATTTTCTATACTTTTTAAAAATTATCTATAATTTTTTTGACCATCGATCTGGGCAATAGAGGTATATACTTAAAGACATCTTCATATTACAAAATGTCTAGTTTAGAATAAAATTTGGAAAATTGTGGCTTTGATGCAATGCTTTGCAAAAGATAGTTCAGAGAGATCATAACATATAATAAGATAATCATAAAATAAGATACGATAAGATCATAAGATCAATATTACTGCATTTACTGCTTTTTTTGCATGTATCTTTTAACTCTATTTGTACTAGTTGGTATACACAAATAATGTATCTACGGTATATTACTTTACTACTACCTACTATATTACAACCATGGTAGATATATAATAAGGTAAACATGATATTGCAGGAATGTTATCTGTTTTTTACATCATTCATTTAGTACATCCATAAAACAAATGGATATGATCATTTCTCGTAAAATAGTCCCTGAACCTGCAGAACAGGTCCTAGCAAATCCAACAACTATCACGAGTAACTATTTGACAGACATTTGTTATGTTCTCCTCTCACTGCTGTACAATATTTTACATTATATATAAAAAAAACACACAGAAAATTCCAGCACATGTCATTGGGAGTGTGCTACTTCAATAAAATTCAGGCAGCACAAATGAATAGGGATTACGTCTAAAAATGATTTCTATATAGATGGTTAGCTGCGGGGGGCGTGTCCGGATGTGAGCGCCGGCGGACGTATATCTGGGGAGCTCCGGGTATCCTGAACTGAATCCTCTGCCATCCGTGCATCTGCCTCTAAAAAACAAGCTGATACACTGCTAGCCCGTTCCCTGCCTTATCCTGGGCAAAATTGTGGAATCTCTTTGGCCGGGGTCATCTACACAAGATAGCCTCCACCATCCTGTGGCCGCCGCCATTTTGCCGGCCTGTGCCACACTGGGGAGAACCGATACCGGCCGGACTGGAGGTAAGGGACTGCCCTCCATCCACATCTGCCTGCCCATTCACCTGCCTAGCACAGTCCGGAGGCCCGTTCGGCTGCTGGGGACGTCCATGGCGGCCACAGCCTAGCGCGGCCTGGTGCGGCCTAGTGAGGCCTGTAAAGCACCGGTGTTTCCCAAAATCAGGTGTGTGGATGGTCTGTCTCCTACCACCCTGCCACCCATCCACACCCATGCCAAGGCCTGGTGTGCTGCCCAGCCCAGCAGAGACTGCTTACCTGAGCTGGCTGTGAACTCCTGGGGCCAAGTGTCACCTGTCATCTGCCAACCCTCTGCCTCAGCCATACTGCTCTTGGCCTCCCCCACTCTGGTGTTCCCAGCATCACATCCTCACCACCTTGTCGCTGCCTGTGTGTCTGCTGTGAAGTGAGGGGCTGCTGGCAAACACTGACAACTTGTCCAGCGTGTACTCGCCTGGGGCTCAGCGCCTGCTGCCAGCTTGGTCGCCCACTAACTGCCCCCTGAACGCTCACCTGAGCACAGACAAATATCCCAGATAGAGGGCTCCCATGGTGAACTGCCAGATGTCCTCCTCCTCCAAAAAGGGGAAGGGGTCCTCCAAAGCCACGAAAACCAACACACCGCTCCGGCTACCACTGCGTCTTCCCCGCGAACAGACCCAGTACTGGTAGGGGCGGCTTCGTGCCATGCTGTCTGACTTGGAAATAGACCCAGGAGAGGCTACAATGATGGAGGGGTCATTCCCATTTCCTCAGAACGGTACTGCCATGATCCTTGCTGCGATTGAGCAAAGTAGGACCTCGCTGCTGGTGCGCATTGACCACCTCGCTGACCAGTGTAATCTCATACGGAACGACCTTGACAAAATAAGGGGGAGAATGACCAAAACTGAGTCCAGAGTATCAGCCACCGAAGATCTTAGGACCACCACTCTACTGCTGAACTACAGTCCCTTGTCGCAAAATCGGAAAACGCCGAAAATAGACTGAGACGCAATAATGTCAGAGTCCTGGGTCTGCCTAAGGGAGAAGAAGGGCACCATCTTGCTGTTTTCGTGGAAGAGTTCTTTAAAAAAACCACTGGGCCTCACGGACATACCCCCTACATACGTGGTTGAAAGGGTCCACCGTGTGCCCACGGGCCGAGCCATCCCAGGGAATCTTCTTAGGCCTTTTTTGGTCCGCTTCCTTAACTATTGGGACAGGATTCTCTCGGAAGCCCGCAAACATTGCAACTCCTCTATTCTTCTTTTCCCTGACTTTTCGGCTGATCTGCAGAGAAAGAGGAAAACCTTCAATGATGTCCGCAGACAGCTTAGAGATAATAACATTAAATATGGCATGCTCTACCCAAGCCGCTTAGAAGTCCAACATGACGGAACGACCCGATTCTTTGACAACCCAGCGGATGCTGACGACTGGCTGACCAGCTTGCGTTAAAAGTTTCTTCTCATTAATTCATCTGATGCACAGATCTTCCAAATGCCGAAGTTACTTCAAATGTACCTCTACACCTGACCCCCCATCAGGTTTTTATTTTTTTTCTACAAGGAGCGGAGGGCCTGGTGCTATCCATCTATCTGGAGAATATCAACTACCCAGAGGAACTATACAAGTGCTCCGGATCGCCTGGTCCTCCTTGCTGAGTTGGGATGCATATCCCCAAACCATCGCCTACTGTTATTTTGTAAGAGCACAAAAGTTCCCCAAACTGTTACACCCCGCTTTTTGCAAAAGTTGAAAATTCAGTTCAGTACTACTGATGACTGCACTGTGACCTGACTCTCAGGTTCACAGGCATCGTGTTTTGTATTTTTTTTTTCTGTTTTTGGGTATAGACCACTTCCTGGCCTCCCCCATGATGTTCTGGGGGCCGCTGGGAAATGGTAGGATAAGCACCTGGTGCTTGGGAAGTTTTAATTTGGTTGCTATGTTTTCTATGTTATGTGCGATTGGCTCAGGCTCTAAAAACACTCATCAAGTGGGATTCAGTTGGGAATCATTCACCCTGAAGTTAGCAATTCTCCCCTGGGATCATGGCTTCACGTGATCAGGGAACAATGTCAGTGATATCCTGGAATGTCAGAGGCCTCAACTCCAAATTTAAAAGGGCACTGATGTTCCAGTATGTCAAGACGCACAACCCGCAGGTACTGACCCTACAGGAGACCCACTTGATGGGTGGCAAACTGATAGCCTTGAAAAAGCCCTGGGTTCAGAAAACTTTTCATGCCACGTATTCCTCATATGCCAGGGGGGTCTCAATACTGATAAATAAATCCTACCCATGTAATGTTGAGGCGATTCTTACAGACCCCCATGGCAAATTTGTAATTTTGGTATTGACGGCCTGGCAACAAAAGGTATTTCAAAGTAGGAGTTTATATCCCTCCACCTTTCAAACTGGAAGTGCTGTACACTATTTTGGAGAGGATTAACCCATACTGTCCAGCTAAATTGTTAATCCTAGGAGACTTCAATAACACCCTCTCCCCTGATCTTGACAGGCCCATGCCTTCACAGTCCTCTACTGGGGACCTGCTGGAGTGGACACTTTCAGCAGGGGTTGCTGAAGTGTGAAGGTGGTTACCTCCTCCAAACTAAAGCTTATTCATGTTTTTCCACCTCATAAAACCCCCTCTAGAATTGACTACGCGTTTGCAAATCAACTTATGCTAAATGACATAGTGGAGGCAACATACCTACCTAGCGGCTTTCTGATCACTCCTCCCTCAAGATCACTATGCGGACCCGAGACAAAGGCAGTGGCGCCTTGGGGCCCGCTGGATCTCCCATGATGAGATTTCAGGGCAGACTCCACAAACATTGCGCGAATGTTGGGAACATAACGCCGGGTCATCCTCTCCCCCATAGTTTGGGACGCCTTCAAGGCGTTCACTAGAGGACACTATATGTCAGCAATTAGGGTGGTGAAAGTGACTCAACAAGCCAAAACAAGGCGGTTGGAGGGGGAAATTGAGGCGGCATCAGCCACTTACGGGTCTGACCACTCTGTTTCCAATTTCGAACTGCTGCAGTCCACAAAGAGAGATCTCCACCTCCATCTCACTGAGGTTACGCGTTTAGAGGTATTCCACACCAAACAAAGATTCTTTGAGCAGGGTGATAGAAATGGCAGACTACTGGCAATGATGTCCCATCACGACACCCCCATAACTCTGATCCCCGAATTGATCTCTCCCACAGGTGAATCTATTACATCCCAAGAGGATATCCTAAAGGAGTTTCAGACCTTTTATCAGACACTATACAGTACTACGTTCCCTCAGGATATGACTCCTGGCGAGATGGCACCTCTCCTGGACCCCCTGGCTCTGAGGTGGCTCTCAGATGAGGAGAGGTCCCATCTGGTTAGGCCTATCACTGCAGAGGAGGTACATGCTATCATTAACACACTGGCAACTGGGAAGGCCCCGGGTCCTGATGGCCTACCCGTCAAATTTTATCGGTCTCATGAGGATCTCCTAGCCCCCCTGTTGGCAGACCTGTATACCCAATGTATACCCAATGTCCGGAGGAGGGAGCGCTCCCACCCTCTATGGCAGATACACACATTATTCTAATCCTTATGCCCAGTAAAGATCCCAAACAGTACCTCATACAGGTCCATTGCACTTCTTAATATTGATTTTAAAATCTTATTATTCTGCCCTCCATTGTAGACACAGATCAGACTGGGTTCATGGCACATAAATCAACAGATAATAACCTCCGCAGATTATTCACCAACTTGCATGCCATACATGACAATGTGAGCACTAGAATGGTTGCCTCCTTCGATATCGAAAAGGCATTCGATTCGTTAAATGGCCATTTTCCTGGGAAACTCTGCAGAGGATGGGATTTCCATTGGTTCTTATTGCCTGGCTGCAAACTTTATACAAATCCCCAAAGACAGCAATCAGACTGGGAGGTAGTGTTTCTCCCCCCTTCCCGCTGTCCAGGGGTACCAAGCAGGGCTGCCCCCTCTCTCCAGCATTGTTTGCAATAGCTATTGAACCGGTGGCGGAAGCACTGCGGGTCTCACCCCATATTAAAGGACTAAAAATAGCGTGGCTGGAGGAGAGGGTAGCTCTGTATGCTGATGACCTCCTGCTCTTTCTGAAAGACGGGGACTCCTCCCTTAGAGGAGCGCTGCAAGTATTGACTGAATTCTTCAAGGTAACAGGATTACAGGTGAACTGGACAAAATCCCAGTTGCTGGCTATCGACCCTGAGGCAAAAAGACTAGCCCGGCCAGATCTGCAGATGCAACGGGTGGACGAAATGGTGTAATTGGGGGTACCCGTCTTGAGAGACGCATCCAGCTTTATCCCTGTTAACCTAGACCCGGTGGTCCAAGGAGTCAAGGCCAAACTAAAAGCCTGGGAGAACCTTCCTCTATCCCTATTAGGCCACATTAAATTAATTAAAATGAAACTCATACCTAAATTTACCTATCTATTTTGTAATTCCCCACAATGGATACCTTGCTCATTTTTCATGAAACTGAACCAAATTTTGGGCACGCTGGGCAGTTGCCCGGGGGCCCCACTTGCCTGGGGGGGCCCCACCTGCCCAGCGACCCCAGCCAAGCATCATTCACAGCCCTCAAAAAAGAGTGTGGGCTGCCTGGGGGCGGGGGGGCGAGTACCGCTGGCAGCCTGGGTTTGTCAGAGCGATCGTAGGGAAAGGGAGAGGAGAGCCGCCGCCTGGTTGATCAGAGTGCGGGGAACATAACAGCTTTCATTTCAATAGCTGTGTTTTCCCCACCACGCGCCGTCATATACAGCCCCTCCCCCTTGTCCGGGCACTTTGATAGACAGATCACCCGTCCCAGGATTGGATGGCTGCATTGGGGACACATGGCTGCATTGGGGACACAAAGCTGCAATGGGGACACATGGCTGCATTGGGGACACAGGCTGCACTGGTGACACAGGCTGCACTGGCGGACACAGGCTGCACTGGCGGACACAGAGCTGCACTGGTGACACTGGTGGACACAGGCTGCACTGGTGACACAGGCTGCACTGGCGGGCACAAGTTGCATTGGTGATGCAGGCTGCACTGGCGGACACAGGCTGCACTGGCGGACACAGGCTGCACCGGCAGGCACAGGCTGCACTGGGGACACATGGCTGCATTGGGGACACAGGCTGCATTGGGGACACATATCTCCATTGGGGCCACAGATAAAGTTATTAATATCTATTTTTATAATGTAATTCTGCGTAAAACATTTAGGTGTCATTTCATGAGATAATTTATGAGGGCAAGTTTAGGGGTGGGATTAGGGGCGGGGCATGGTAGGGGTTGGGTGGCGCAACTGGTGGCGAGTAACCCTTGAGGCCTGGCTAGTAGCTCAGGACTTGAAATTTTGAGCCCTGATCATTCAGATGTCACAAAGTTTGCTGCCGCATTGTGCCAGTGCTCAGTGGTGTCACCAGGGTGGGGCTTGAGGGGGCCACGTCCCCCCCAATTTTACTGTGTACCCCCCAAGTTAAATACTGTACTGTCTGTTTGTATAACCAAAACAATGGCCGCCGGGCGGCGCCGCGGCTATCCGAGTTTCCGCCCGCTGAATCAAGACTCACTATTGACTGACTGTCAGTCTGTCAGGTGACGTCGCGTGAGACAGCCGCCGCTGTTGCTTATGGGAGTAGTCCATGGCGGCTGTGTGCTCAAGCTTAGCGCAGCCAGCCTACCGCATGCTACAACTCCCATCGCCGCCAAGCCGCTGTTGGATATTTTGCCTGCCTCTGCCACAGGAAACGGTAGATGAATCAAGAAATAAAGGAGTTGTTTTACTGGGCAAATAGTGTGGCAGTGGCAAGAGTGGGTAAATTACAAAAAAAAAACCCCTGATACTTGACATTTCTGTTCTTCTGTCCAGTAATCCAGCCTCCAGGATCCCTGAATATTAGTGCGCTTTTCTCCTGCAAACAACTTCCTGGTCACAGCAGCCTCCTTCTCCATCCCAATCCCCACTATTGGTTTATTACTTTGATAGGATGCTCCATACATTTTTGCAATCCGACAGTACTGTTTATATACAGTTTTAGATTGATCAAAACTATGTAATTATGAGGGCCTGCGTAAAGGAACCATCAATCTGTATCAAACATGCCCTATATAGATCTATAGTTGTTAGTAGGTCTAAAGTAGATTGTGCTCAGGTTATAATTAGTATGGTTATTCTGGTCCTGGGGCACTGTTTTTTTCTTTTTTTTCTATATTTCACAGGTCCTAGGGTACTGTTTTTTTTATTACCTTTGCCAGCTCCTTGTTTAAACACTGATTTTGTTGGAAGTACATATAAATATAGCCTTATTGATAATTTGCATTTTTATTCTTGTGCGTGATTGTGTAGACAGGGCCCCAGTGCACTGTATTGCCCGGAGACCTATAATGCTCTTAACATGGCACTGCTATGCTGAGATTTATTTGCACTGAAACAAGATTGTCCAAGATTGTCCTGTTTTTGCTGATGTCAAAATGCTATTTTTCTGTGACCTGGGGATATTTGTAAAAGAAAATACAGAATATAGTGGAATCCATTGCCTACATTTAACCACTTCAGCCCTGGAAGGTTTTCCCCCTTCCTGACCAAGCCCTTATGCCGCGTACACACGGTCGGACTTTACGGCAGACTTTTCGACGGACTTTACGATGGACTTTACGAATGAACGGACTTGCCTACACACAATCCACCAAAGTCCGTCAAATTCGTACGTGATGACGTACGACCGGACTAAAACAAGGAAGTTCATAGCCAGTAGCCAATAGCTGCCCTAGCGTGGCTTTTTATCGAACTAGCATACAGACGAGCGGACTTTTTGACCGGACTCGATTTCGACGGATTGATTTAAAACATGTTTCAAATCTAAGTCCGTCCAACTTTTGAGAATACAAAGTCCGCTGGAGCCCACACACGATCGAATTGTCTGACGAAATCCCGTCCGCCGGGCAAAGTCTGCCGTAAAGTCCGCTCGTGTGTATGCGGCATAAGTGCGATATGGCACTGCGTTGCTTTAACTGACAATTCCACGGTCATGCAACGGTGTACCCAAACAAAATTGACGTCCTTTTTTTCCCACAAATAGAGCTTTATTTTGGTAGTATTTGATCACCTCTGCGGTTTTTATTTATTGCGCAATAAACAAAAAAAGAGCGAAAATTTTGAAAAAAAAGCAATATTTTTTACTTTTTGCTATAATAAATATCCCAAAAAAAAAAATAAAAAAAAAATGTCTTCCTCAGTTTAGGCCAATATGTATTCTTCTACATATTTTTGGTTAAAAAAAAAATCGCAATAAGCGTATATTGATTGGTTTGCGCAAAAGTTTTTGCGTCTACAAAATAGGGGATAGATTTATGGCATTTTTATTATTAATTTTTTTTTATTAGTAATGGCGGCGATCTGCGATTTTTATCGTGACTGTGACATTGCGGCGGACAGATCGGACATGTTTGACACTATTTTGGGACCATTGGCATTTATACAGCGATCAGTGCTCTAAAAATGCACTGATTACTGTGTAAATGTCACTGGCAGGGAAGGGGTTAAGCACTAGGGCGATCTAAATGTAGGGGGGGTGGGCTTACTAGAACACGACAGAGATCACTGCTCCCAATAACTGGGAGCAGTAGATCCCTGTCATGTTGCTAGGCAGAACCATGAAATGCCTTGTTTACATAGGCATCTCCCCGTTCGGCTGCTCCGTGCCACGATCGCGGGCCACCGATGACACAGTGAGGTACGGGTACATCGTTTTCTACACCAGTGCCACTTTGCCGACATATATCAACGTGAGTCGGTCGGCAAGTGGTTAAGGTTTCCTGCCACTTGTGTCAGTTTGTTTTGGTTTTGATTTAGTCCCAGTTAATTCCTATGGAAGTATTTTGCTGAACAGAAACGCTTGTGTCCAGTATGGGCCCCAGAGAAGATAGTCTTACCCTACCCCTCTATTTAAGACTTTAATATAAGGAAGTGTATTGACTAGTGCAGCAAACAAAACCACAAATGCAGTGCACAGACCAGATTGGTCCGGCAATTTGATTCCAAGCTCAGTTCCCTGTTCGGCACATGGCAGCCAGACACACAACATTTCATACACAGAGTCAGTAAACAGGCCGTGCAGCTCTTTTTTTATGGTGTTTTTATTTGTGGGAAAGAACTTGGATTGGGTAGGGATAAGCTTAGGGATACTCCAGAAAATTATAACTTGGTAATGAGGACACTAAGCTGTACCAAAATGTCACGGTGAAAACACTCTCTTTAAAGTTGTAAATCTGAGCAGCAAACAAACAGGAATCCCAAAAGAGATGCAGTCCTGAGTGCAAAGGGTAGCAACTAAAGGTCCTCCAAAGGAGTTAAAGTGCTGTTCCGGTCGAAATGATACTTTTAAAATAAAAATATCCCTATAATACACAAGCTTAATGTATTCTAGTAAAGTTAGTCTGTAAACTAAGGTCTGTTTTGTTAGTTTATAGCAGTAGTTTGTTATTTTATAAACTTACAGCAGGCCGTGGCCATCTTAAGTGTGGGCATCTGAAGCCAGACTGTATTTCTTCCTGGATCTCATCCTTGCAGATCTCGCACATGCTCAGTGCAGCACAAGCGGTGTAATAGGTTTCAGGTCAGGTTTCCATAGCAACGGCAGTGTCAGAGGAAGTTGTCGCCCCTTCCCAGAAGGCATTGCAAACAGGAAATGATGCGATGGGCCGCAGTCAGGGAGGAGGAAGTGAAAAATGAATACAGCAGATATACAGTAAGTGCTGAGAAAAAAAATATCCAATTCGTTTACAGCGCACAGTTTAGTGAGGGATGCTGAAGAGTTGTAAAAGTGGGTGGAACTCCACTTTAAGGAAAGTCTAGGGATCCAACAGACAAGTACTCACTGCTTCTGATTTTCAGGCAGCCAAGTGCAGAATCTGCAAACTTCAGTACTTCAGTGGATCTGTAGTGGACTTTCTGAAAACACTCCCAGAAGGATAGGGCAGAGGTCCCCCAGCCAGACTGTAGCAGTGACCCCACAGCAATTCTGCAGCCCATGGTGAATCTCCCAGGGATGCGGCAGACCTCAGGCTTGGTCTTACTCCCCCAGGACCAAGAGACCTCTGTTCTGGACTTTGGCCCATTTAAACCTTTCTCAGCCCCCTGCTGGTCACCTGCATAACAACCAGGGATTCGCTGAGGAGATATCCCAAATGCAGGCTGTGATAATAATTCTCCCACCCACTATGTCCCAGGAGCCCCTGGTAGACAGGGAGAAGCATTTGAGCACAAACCTATGGAGTCTAGAGCAGACCTAGCTAATCAAACCATGCCTTCCTGCTTACAGAGAGGGCAAAAACTAAATTTAGCATAACAGTAGCTCTGAGGGCACTACACAAAAAATGGAAAAGAAATAGCTAACATCCCCACAAAGTGCTCTTCTGTATTAAAACATAATTCAATGGGCAAAGTTATCCTGTCACCTAGTTTTGACACCTAAACATAGATATGGTAGTTGGTCACTTTGGTGCTGTGAAAGGATGAATTTCAATAGCTCTCTCTGAACTCAGAAGCTGATAGGTAAGAATACCAGAGCTCAAAAAAGTTAATAGAACAGCCTGGGATAAAATAGGTTGAGAATACATTAGGTTTGTGGAGTACTTCAACTGAAATGCTACCCTTAGCACTGCTATCATATATTACCTCTTTTAGTGGCCACGGTTGGAATGTAGCACTCTCTCTTTATAGCGCGCATACACCCTGACATGGCCACTTCATCCAACTTGCCCATCTCACATTATAATTAATCAGGATCTAGACTCTCAAAAAATGGCTATCCATGCTACAACCTTGCCGAACTTACAATCCTAATCCATACAATCAGGTAATGGTAGGCAAATCTGCTTGGGTTTGATTCACCAAGTAATTTTATGAATCCCACTAAAGTCTATGGAAAAGGGGGAGGAGGAAAATCTCGTGAAATGCTGGCCATTTTTTTGGGATAATAGACAAATTACTTGGCATGGGAAGCAGGACAGTGCCATAGGAGACATGCATCATGACATGTTTTTTTTCCTAAATGTACATGCATCATGGATTTTTTCCTAAATGCAGGGCTTTTTTTCAGGGGGAACCTGGTGAAACTCAGTTCCACCACCTCTGGCTCAGACCCTTTGGTGCCTGCTCACCACAATAACTTGTAAACACAGAAGTCTGGTTTCTGTGTTTACAAGTGACAGCTCTGCACTCTGTATAAATTGCAAACCTGGTATTTAATGCCCCTTTAAGACCCTCCTACTGTTTTTGTGAAATTTGACTGAACTATTTGATGTGATTTGGAGGGTGTGTAGGGGGGGGGGGGGGGGGGTTGTGGGGCCATGGTTAAGTTCCAGCACCTATTGTTTGAGAAAAAAAACCCTGCCTAAATGAACATAATATAACTGGGTACTGACATTTATAGGTAAAGTTTATCCAGGGAAAATCTGATTGCCTCTTGGGGGATCAGGAAATAATTGTTCCCCTGCACACGCATGGGAGTGCAGTAATTGCAGCACAATGGCAGTGTGCCAGAATGTACACTGAGCTGCACATGCACAACTCAGTGTACTTTCCACAGAGGATTGCAAACAGGCAGAAAAGTACACTTTATTGCAGAAGAGTTAATGCATGTCTGTTCTGCAATAAAAAGCCTGCCAGCTTAAAATGTAGCTTTTAGTTTAGCTTTAAAGGAGTTGTAAAGGCAGAAGGTTTTTTTATCTTAATGCATTTTTCCTTTAAGATAAAAAAACGTCTGTGTATAGCAACCTCCCCAGCACCCCCCAGTTACCTACCTGAGCTCCTTCTCTCTCCAGCAATGCCCACGATCCCCTCAGCCATCCAGTACACTCCTCCTGATTGGCTGTCAATCAAAGTCAGTCAGCCAATCGGGGGAGAGAAGGGGCGGGGACAGGTCGGGGCTCCGTGTCTGAATGGATACACAGAGCTCTGACTCGGCTTGGGTGCCCCCTAGACATGTGCGATGTCAATAAATTTGTTTTGTTTTGTTCCGTTTCGTACGAAAATTGATTCGTATTTCGTAATTCGTGTCCGAAATTCAATTCGGATTCATACGAAATACGAATTTTCGTTAGATTCGTAAACTTTTCGCAAAATAATGAAAGTTCGTTATGATGAATTTATCATTATGAGGGGCTCCCACCATCCCTGTGCTGTGCTGACTTCCTCTGATTGGTGAACAAAACACCAGTCATGATTCTGTTGTAACGGAGTTTGGATCCGAAATTCGTTAACAAAATTTTGTATTTCGTTCAAAATTCGTAAGCATAGAAATTCCCATAGGGTTCCCACCATCCCTGTGCTGAGTTCCCGGGTCTGTACACCTGATGTGACCTTATTATGAGGGGTTCCCACCATCTCTGTGCTGAGTTCCCAGGTCTGTACACCTGCTGTGCCCATTATGAGGGGTTCCCACCATCCTTGTGCTGAGTTCCCAGGTCTAAGTGTTCACCCGCTGTGCCCATTATAAGGGGTTCCCACCATCCCTGTGCTGTGCTGACTGCCTGGTGTTTTAATTTTTAGGTTTGTTAACTTTTCGTAACAATTACGAGTTTTCGTTATGATGAATTTATCATTATGAGGGGTTCGCACCATCCCTGTGCTGTGCTGACTTCCTGGGTTTTTAACTTTTAGGTTTGTTAACTTTTCGTAACAATTATGAATGTTCGTTATGAATTTGGATCCGAAATTCGTAAACGAAATTTCGTATTTCGTACAGAATTCGTATGGATAAAAATTTTTTTTCCGGAAATTCGTACGAATTTTCGATTTGTACGAAACTAATAGCACGTCTAGTGCCCCCTGTAGCAAGCTGCTTGCTGAGGAGGCACTCAAAGGAGGGCGGGGCCGGGAGCAGCAAAGAGGGACCCGAGAAGAGGAGGATCTGGGCTGCCCTGTGCAAAACCAACTGTTGAGAGGAGGTAAGTATAACATGTTTGTTATTTAAAAAAATTAAAAAAGTCTTTACAATCACTTTAAAGGGATATGGGGGGAGGCAGGAAGGGGTTAAAGTATCATGGTGAGAGGGTCTTTTCATTCGGCTTCAAAGGCAACAGTTAAATTGCCAAATCTTCACTCTTTGTCATGGTGGGAACAGTTTCACCAAACAGGAAGTAAAAAGTCTGCTACAGGGACCCTGACAACAATAAAAAGTTAAAGTTCTAGCCTTCCTTACTTTATGGGGAAAAAAAAACATTTATATTTCTATGCTGCTGTTGCAAATTGTTCCTCACTTCCTATCTGGTGAAACCGTTGTCACCCAGGCTAGAAGTGAGGGGAAAAGAACCCCAGATAGGAGTTAAAAACTTGACAGGTATTCCAATTCTTCTCCAACACGAAAAAAAGCCTCCTCATATCATATTTACATATTAAGTTCACCTCCAAAGGTTACAACATAATCTAATCTAATCCCTTTATTTACACTACACACTTGCTTTTTCCTGAACAACGCAAATGTGAAAAAGCCATGATACACAGCATTGTTTACCCTACAAGCCTGAAACGTGATATTTCTAAATTTGCAGGAATTATGTTGCCTGTAAAGTAGCAGTACAAAGTATTCCGGTCATTGGCAGTGCATGTGATGGAGTGGTTGGATAAATAAACTTCCCACAACATTCTCCCTAAGGGCTTGTTTACACTTGCAGTGCCCTCTAGGGCAATTTGCGGTGTGTTTAAACCCCTAAAGTCTGCACCACTGTGCTGCAATTGTCTCACGGTTGTGGCAAAACCCCATTCACTTGAGTGGGTCTTGTTTGAAGGGCGGAACAACCCACCAAAAGTGACAAGGGGGTTCATTTCTGCCATGTTGCAAAGCATAGCTGCCTGTGTATGTCGCGCACTACCCCCGAAGGAGCTGCAATTTGTGTGTTCTATCCGTAATTTACATTTGCCATCTAGCCCATCGCAGTCTATAGAAATAGAAAACAGTCCATATTGTAATTTTCTCTTGCTTTTATTGGTATAACATGAACTGGGATAGGAGAAGGGTTTTCTGAGATGCTCTTTTGCTGCTTTATAATCTTTCCTTTGCCTTCTCATGCAAAGACTTAGAACAATGCGGACTATGAGACGTCACTCTGAATGACTTCTTCAGTGGGAAGAAAGAAGTAGATTTACTAGAGAATATATGGTAAAGAGTCACTCTGAATAACTTCTTCACCTACAGAACTTTTAAGAACAATCTGTATCTCTATTTGTGCTTGGAGCTTTACCGCCGCCTTTTGACCACTACTTCCCGTCTGTACAGTACTTCCAAGTTGAGCTAAGGAAGAGATTACTCTGAATAATTCCTCCCGCCTGACTGAGTGGAATCCTGGGGCATTGTTGAACCCAAAGTCACAGGCCATCACCACCTGTCTCACTGACTTGCGTACCAACATCCCTCAGCCTCTGGTAGTACCCTTCCCTTGGGCTTTCACTCACTTGATCGACAGTCCATGTTCCACTCACAAACAATCGATCGCCCAGTTGTCCTCCGCTTAGTTGCTACTTCTTCTGTAATGGTTTCTCCATCCCTTCCCTCCAGTCTGGCACGCTCCCTTCCCCACAGGGGCGCCCAGCAACACCAGCGACTACATGCTGTGTGGTGTTGCTAACTCCTCTCCTCCCTGTCCTGTCCCTCCTTCCCTGTAGGGGGGCTCTGCTTGGCTCCCCGCAGGGGACCCTCTCTCTCCGGGCTCTCCCTTTCTGGAACTGCCTTGCACCATGTGACCCCAGCTTTTATGAGAGTCCCGGCTCCTGCCAAACAAATGAATGATTGGCCAGAACTCACTTACAAGCTGCCTGTCACTCAGATCTCAAGTCCAACCTCTCTTCCAGAACCATTTCCACTGAAAGCAAGAGGAGGCATCTCTGGGTTCAAGCACAGGTGGCCACACCCTGCACTACACTGACACTCCCAGTTTCCAAAATAAACAACCAGGCCTGGAATCACAATACAAGCCTGCCTAAATTTACCTGAAACCATACTTTGTAATTTAAACTCAGAAAGCTCACCTACATAAATGTAGGTGCCCGCTACATGTATATCTCTGTATGGCTGGATTTGCAGCTTGGAGTAGGGGGGTTGTTGGGGGGCAGAGCCGGATATAGCCTAATCTAATATTATCCGATCTTGCACTCAGTAAAATATGTCAAGGGGCATAATGTCAGTAGTGTGAGAGAGATGCAGGGAATCAGTATTCCCAGGTTACTTGGCACGCTTCTGTACCACAAGTCACAACCCGAACATAATATCTGACAGATAATGCAGGAGTGAACAGGGAACCATACTATGTATTAGGCTGTCATTAGATTAGGATGATTAAACAAAAACCTATACCCCTTATATCAGGGTTTCTTAAATCAAGTGTCCCCATCAGAGTGCCCCCTTACATCAAATGTCCCCATCATAGTGCCCCCTTACATCATATATCCCCATCAGCGTGCCCCCTTACATCAACTGTCCCTATCAGCGTGCCCCCTTACATCAACTGTCCCTATCAGAGTGCCCCCTTACATCAACTGTCCCTATCAGAGTGCCCCCTTACATCAACTGTCCCTATCAGAGCGCCCCCTTACATCAAATGTCCCCATCAAAGTGCCCCCTTACATCAACTGTCCCCATCAGAGTGCCCCTCTTACATCAACGGTCCCCATCAGAGTGCATGAATCCTAAGGCAAATATACAAGGTGCTTAATTACCTAAGGGCCAAACTCACCCTCCGTGAAAAAACTGCGCAAGTGTACCTAGAAGAATTGATGCTTTTGTGAATGGTGGTCACAACAAATATTGATTTGATATGCTATTTCTATTCTGTTCATTTACTATCCATTTTGTTTATTGATAAAAGTAAACTATTAACATTTCTATTTATAAAAGCATTCTGAATTGACAGCATTTTTTTTACACCTGCCTAAAACTTTTGCACGGTAATATATATATATATATATATATATATATATATATATATATATATACACACAGTATCTAACAAAAGAGAGTACACCCCTCACATTTTTGTAAATATTTTATTATATCTTTTCATGTGACAACACTGAAGAAATGTCACTTTGCTACAATGTAAAGTATTGAGTGTACAGCTTGTATAAAAGTGTAAATTTGCTGTCCCCTCAAAATAACTCAACACACAGCCATTAATGTCTAAACCACTGGCAACAAAAGTGAGTACACCCCCTAAGTGAAAATGTCCAAATTGAGCCCAATTAGCCATTTTCCCTCCCTGGTGTCATGTGACTCGTTAGTGTTACAAGGTCTCAGGTGTGAATGGGGAGCAAGTGTGTTAAATTTGGTGTTATCGCTCTCACTCTCTCATACTGGTCACTGGAAGTTCAAAATGGCACCTCATGGCAAAGAACTCTCTGAGGATCTGAAAAAAAGAATTGTTGCTCTACATAAAGATGGTCTAGGCTATAAGAAGATTGCCAAGACCCTGAAACTGAGCTGTAGCATGGTGGCCAAGACCATGCAGCGTTTAACAGGACAGGTTCCACTCAGAACAGGCCTCGCCATGGTCGACCAAAGGAGTTGAGTGCACGTGCTCAGCGTCATATCCAGAGGTTGTCTTTGGGAAATAGATGTATGAGTGCTGCCAGGATTACTGCAGAGGTGGAAGGAGTGGGGGGTCAGCCTGTCAGTGCTCAGACCTTACGCCAGACACAGCATTAAATTGGTCTGCATGGTTGTCATCCCAGAAGGAACCCTCTTCTAAAGATTATGCACAATAAAGCCCCATAAGCAGTTTGCTGACGACAAGCAGACTAAAGACATGATTAATGAAGAGGTGATCAAGTACAGTGCTCCAGCATCATCCACTATCTGTTGTGGGGAAGGCTGTTCAGCAACTTGCACCATCCAGATGTAGCTGTACTAAAAAAATCTCACTGGGAGCCAGATGAAGTCTCCATAGTGTAGTATTTATTGGAATTGTAAGACCCCTTGATAACGTCCTATTGGACGAAAAGCTTTGGGGAGCAGACACTAGTGCTGTCGTCAGGCCACTGTCCGATACCGGGTTGGCAGTGGCATCCATTGTCATATGTTTTTTTTTATTCATTTTATTTTGGCTTTTAACCTACAATTCCAAAAAATGCTACATTATGGAGACTTCATCTGGCTGCCGGTGAGCTTTATTTACTACAGCTACATCTGGATGGTGCGAGTTGCTCAACAGCTTTCCCCACAACAGATGGTGGATCTACACTGAGTGTTTGTTTGCTGCTGTAACGGCAGACAGCTTTTCTGGTGACTGTCCAGTTCACAGGGGTGCAGTGCATGATTCTGGAGTACTGTACTAGATCACCTTTTCATCATTAAAGTCATCACCAAATTTGTTTGCACTGAACTATTGAGTTTTCACATATAAGTTTATATGGCTGATCTATCATGGGACTGAGCATTTAGATCTATATTTTTCACTACATTGGTTTTTTTATTGTTGATTTCCATCCACAAGATTGGACTTCTATATATAGGCTTTCACACTGGAGAAACAGTAGCGGCAGTTTTAGGTCGGTTTGCAGACGCAATTTTTAGCGCAATAGCGCCTGCAAACCGCCCCAGTGTGAAAGGGGCCTAAAGCTCTAATAAAGGGGGTGGAGCTACAGTCCCCAAAACAGGTTGGCTGTGTAAACGATCTGCCTGAAGAACAGGGGCAGCCCGTCTATTAAGGGAGCACAGGCACCGCCCCCTCTCTCCAGCCATCCCACGGCTCAGTGATGGAATCCAGATACACAGTATTCAGCAGCAGCTCCACAGTTAGGAATAAAGGAAAAGAAAAAGAAAAACTGGATAGTGTGATATCGTTTATAAATGTTTATTGGAATAAAAGCTCCCCACATTAGGGTACTCACATTTTCAAGGTGCTTGAGTGCACCAATCTGATAACAGTCTCACTGAGCCATGGGATTGCTCATGAGGGTGTTTAGATTCAGTCTCACAGCTGAGTTGCATGCTCTGAGGCGAGCAGCTGTCCCCAGGGGGTCACTGGATGGCACTTGAGCATGGAATTCTGAGCACTAAGCACTAAAATTAATGCACGCACGTTGGATTTTTTATGAACTGTTTTTATGGACTTTATGTGCATTTCTTTCATAAATTGGACATTAATAACCACGTATCACATCTTGGATTTGATATTCACACTCATTGTGTGGCACTTGGCACTTTGTTGTATTTTTTGCACTTATCACTGTGATATTATTTATATATATTTTTTACACGGTAAATTTCAGATTATATAAATAATTTTTCATTTATTATATATACAGTTAGTAGTTTAATCATCGCTACTCTTATTCTAATGGTATACATCTAGTATATTATTTACACATTGCACCTTATAATCACTTTAAAAATTTTTTTTTTTTTTTTTTTATACATATATCCTTTGTGCCTTGCTGTGGCTGGATAAGCCGCTTATGCTGTATTTTCAGTATACCTAATATGCATTAATGATCTCCAGATTGACATTTTCACCTTAGCGCAGCGTATCTTTTGTATACATTGTATTGCACGGCATTTGAAAAGTGTTCTGCGCGGGCAGCTAGGTGATTTCCACATTTGAGGCAATATACCATTGTGGCTCGCAATATCACCTTTTATCTATCTGGCTTCTCGAATACTTCAGGATCGAGAACCCCTGATAGAGCAGACAGGGGCTCAGAAGTGCAAAGGGGTACAAGTGCCTGACAGGTTAGAAGATGCAGGAGCTGACCCGGACTTCCGATGCTGTGAGGAGACCAGTTGCAGACTGGAGCAGGGAACCCGGCAGGAAGCAGTAACAAACTGTAAACTGGAGACAGCACACAGCAGGGAGGTGTATTATAGTCCAGGAGAAGCCGGCAGGTAGCTGAAGGCTACGGACGGCAAGGAGGTGTTGTAGTTCAGGAGGATCAGGCTGATAGCTGAAGTCAGCAAACAACTGGGAGGTGTCCTGTAGTCCGGAACGTAAACAGGTGCAGGCAGGCCGGGTCATACACAGGCGGGCAGATGCGGTACAGGAGCAGTAGCCAAAGCGAAGTTGTGAAGCAAGCCGGGTAGGCAACAGGCAGGCAGCAAAGGACCAAGGAGAAGGCAGAAGAGACGTCAGGACAAGCCGGGATCAGAGACTGGCAGCAAGCAGGGAAGGTCAAGAACAAGCCAGGTATCAGGAATCAGAATAACAGCAGCAAGGGCAGGGGCGTAACTAGAAATAGCAAGGCCCCATAGCAAAATGTTGTATGGGGCCCCCCTGCAAACAGCCCCGCCCCACAGCTGCCCTAGTGTCAATGCAGCGTGACCTGTGCCCCATACAGCGTGACCTGTGCACAATACAGCCTGGTCTGCCTGTGCCCCATACAGCCCCACCTATGCAGAGGAAGAGGCAAGCCACCCAGATCAGCAGAGAGCAGGATTGCCCGCTGTAATTGTCACATAGCCCCACCTCTTGGCCCGACGCCTTTGATGACGTCACATGTCCCGCATTGGATCAGCGTTCTGTCTAAGGCACTGGGCCAAAAGGTGGAGCTATGTGACGTGAGCCCCGGGAACACTGGAAGTTCTAATGAAAGCTCTTACATCAGGCAATTCAGCTCTCTGCTGATACGGACAGCTCGCCTCTTCCTTTCCTCTCTCTTCCCCTGGCTGGGAGACTGTGCTGGCGGTGCTCTTATCCTCACTGGGCCCCACTCGGCTGCAGGCCCCATAGGGCCCGCATGGGTCGCTATGGTGGTAGTTATGCCCCTGATCAAGGGTTCTCAGGAAACGCTGTAGACCGGACAGCAAAGCAGAATGGTAACAGTCTCCTTTAAATAGTGCTTCTGGGCGGCAAGTGCTGTCACAAGGCACAAGCGTGCACACGCCATTGTTCACGCTATCGCACATGCGCATGCACCGGACGAATCTTTTAATAGGAACTCTGCACACAGGTCTTCTTCTGTCATTCTGATTGCTCAGACGTCTTCCTTGACAATCTGCTTGAACTTGTCAGAGCTGGGCTCAGCCCTTCTCAAAGCTGGCTGCTCAGCTGTCGGCTAATTGCCAGCTCCTTTCTCTCCACAATAACTCACCTGTTGATGATATCCTGCTCGTCAGTCCTGCCTACTTAAGCCATCCAGCTCAGATGATCTCTGCCTTCGCCTCATCTCTAGAGATGCTCTCCTGTGTTCCTGTTAAAGACTTGCTTGGCTGACATTCCTTCTGGCTCCGGATCCTGCTTGCTGTTCTACTACGCTCATCTCTGGCTCCCTGACATTTTATTTATTATTTATTTATTACAGGTACTTGTATAGTGCCGCCAATTTACGCAGCGCTTTAGACATATATATTGTACATTCACATCAGTCCCTACCCTCAAGGAGATTACACTCTAAGGTCCCTAACTCACATTCATACATACTAGAGCCAATTTAGACAGGATCTAATAAACCTACCAGCATGTCTCTGGAGTTTGGGAGGAAACCGGAGTACCCGGAGGAAACCCACGCAGGCACAGGGAGAACATGCAAACTCCAGGCAGGGAGTATAGTATAGGTAGCAGGTAGGTTGAATACCATAAAGGAAAGTGAAGTAACATTTTGAAGCATCAAGTTTTCATAACATACTATATGAGTTTATTTCTTGGAAAATAACTTTCATTTACATAAAAAGATCAAAATAAGTTTGTGAAATGTCCTATGTCCCACATCTGATGAATATCTCTGTAACAGATGACTGATTGATGTATCAGACCAGTTTGGAGCAGAAAAAAGTGATTCAGGACAGCAGAGACACTGCAGAAACTTAAAGGAGAAGTACAGCTAAAGCTCGTTTGGCCCTACTTCTCCTGTGGATCACAGGAGTGTAGTTTGTTCTGCACTGTGACCCATTTTCAGAAGACAACGGGCTGAAGCCTGTTGTCAGCTGAAGTCATAGAACCAGCAACCCTTCTTACTGCTAGGCGAAATTGCTATCCACTACACCACCGTGCCGCCCATTTTGGCTTGCCTGACTATCCGTTCTGGTTCCTGAACTCTGGCTATGTTTTGACTACGTTTACTCTGTTTACCTTTTTATTATTATTATTAAACAAGTGTGATTTAACTGTACTTCTGTCTCAGTCTGATTCATGGTTTTTGACAGAACCTCAACTTCACTCCTTTGGGTTTTGAATACCATAAAGGAAAGTGAAGTAACACTTCGAAGCATCAAGTTTTCATAACTTACTATATGAGCTTGTTTCTCGGAAAATAACTTTAATTTACATAAAAAGATCAAAATAAGTTTGTGAAATTCCCTATGTCCCACATCTGATGAATATCTCTGTAACTGATGACTGATTGATGCATCAGATCAGTTTAACTGATGACTGATTGATGCATCAGACCAGTTTGGAGCAGAAAAAAGTGATTCAGGACAGCAGAGACACTGCAGAATCTGAAAGGAGAAGTACAGCTAAAGCTCGTTTGGCTCTACTTCTCCTGTGGATCACAGGAGTGCAGTTTGTTCTGCACTGTGACCCCTTTTCAGCAGACAACAAGCTGAAGCCCATTGTCAGCTGATGTCATAGAGCCGGTGCAGGCTTAAGAAACATTGGGATCAATCCACATGCCTAGAGCGGCATCTGGCTCAGCCTCTCAGCGAGCCGCAGAGAGCCTGAGACGCACCCACACAGCCCAGCACTCCAGTGAGCGTGCGGAGGGGGGGCAGAGCCGAAAGCTGGTGACTGACAGTCACCAGCTCTGTGCTCACGGAGCTCTGAGAACTGAGTGATCAGTGGTGTTTGATCAGTCAGTTCTCAGTCTTAAAGTCAGCAGGGGACAGATGACACCTAGGTAAGTATGATTCAAGAAAAAAAAGTTTTCATTTTAAGAACGTTCATACGATTTGCTAATCATTAGTGGGGTAAACTTGACCAGTCACCAGCTCTCTGCTCACGGAGCTCTGAGAACTGAGTGATCAGTGGTGTTTGATCAGTCAGTTCTCAGTCTTAAAGTCAGCAGGGGACAGATGACACCTAGGTAAGTATGATTCAAGAAAAAAAAGTTTTCATTTTAAGAACGTTCATACGATTTGCTAATCATTAGTGGGGTAAACTTGACCATAGTGACAATAAAAGTGAAAATATTCCTGCGTTGCATCAGAGAGGGGCGGATATTTGGGGGAACCCCATGGCATTTTTTAAAAATTATGGCGCGGAGTTCCCCTTTTTTTATTTTTCAATGACTTTCAATAACTTTTATGTGTATTGTCGGGACCGACAATTCATTAATAGCCGGCACTAGCGCTAGCACTTTTAAATGACTTTCTTTTCCTTTAGAAATGTCATTTTGCTCTTGGACTGTTATAAACACAGGAAACATGCGCTACTTTACAGGCATACTATAGACACCCCCCAGGTACAAAATTTAAAGGAATATTTCACTTTTATTGTTTCACGTTAAGCATTATTAAAATCACTGCTCCCGAAAAAAACATCCGTTTTTAAAACTTTTTTTTGCATTGATACCTGTCCCCTGGGGCAGGACCCAGGTCCCCAAACACTTTTTATGACAATAACTTGCATATTAACCTTTAAAATTAGCACTTTAGATTTCGCCCATAGACTTTTAAAGGGTGTTCCGTGGCTTTCTGAATTTGCCGCGAACACCCCAAATTGTTCGCTATTCGGCGAACGGTCGAACAGCCAATGTTCGACTCGAACAGATAGCCGATCCTTACTAGCCATGTAAGTGAATGGGTCGGTGACGTAAGTGGTTGGTAAGGACACTAACCAGTGACAGTTGGAAGCTGTCAAGTTCGTCCACGCCATATGCCCTAAACTTATGTTTGGACCAAACATTGAGCTAATCCCTATTGGTGGAAAAATCCTGTGGATTGAGCACCAGCACAGATTAATATAGTCTTCAAAGCACATAACACTGGGTGACAAGGCAGCAGAGCAACTGGGAGACGGGAATAATGCATTGCCACCCTGTAAGTATAATGCTCCGTACACACGATCGGACTTTCCGACAACAAAACCATGGAATTTTGTTTGAAGGTTGTTGGCTCCAACTTGTTTTGCATACACACGGTCACACAAATGTTGGCCAACAATTACGACGTAGTGACAAGTGACAAGACGTACGGCGAGCCAATAAAAAGGAAGTTCAATAGTTATGTGATATCTCCATTACGAACTCTAATTTTACAAGACCGAGCGCTTCCGGCTCATCCTTGATTCCGAGCATGCGTGTTTGTACTTTGGACTTTTGTCCGACGGACTTGTGTACACACGATCGGAAAGTCCAACAACACACATTTGATGGCTGAAAATTTGAGAGCATGCTAGCCAACATTTGTTGGCGGAAAGTCTGACAACAAATGTCCGATGGAGCATACACACAGTCGGACTTACCGCCAACAAGCTCACATCCAAATTTCCCGTCGGAAAATCCGGTCGTGTGTACGCGGCATAAGTGTCTGAACAAAGACCGTTAGAGCAGAATCACCCGTTACTATGTTAATGAAATCTGCAAATTTAAAATATCAACAATGACTTTTTAACTTTTTAAAGAAATTGAAGAGATTTTAGTGATAGACTCTACATCTCCTTTAATATGGTGACCGTCTTCAGAAGAAACGTCATGTCTGCCATAATTAGATTGTAACTTTATGTGGAAATAAAGAGGGATTATGAGACTTTAAAAGGAAAATATTCCACACGTCTATACTTAGAAACTCATCATGTTTCACTCCAAAAAAGAAACAATTTAAAGACCAGTATTTACAATACTTAGTACCACACCAGTATCGGACACAATTTAAAATAGTCATTGTTAAGCATGATATATAGCATAAACAGATGTGAGCCTTTTACAGGTGTAATTGTCTTTCAAATATGGAGATGAAGATAACAATGGTATAAGCTTTCTCCTTGAAATATATATCAGTCAAATAAAGAAAAAATCTAAAGTTAGCACTGTAATTCCTTTGCTTTATTGAAGTGTCATTAAACCCAGACTATGAAAGACTCTCATTACATGCTATATAACAGAGTGTGCATACTCAAAAAGCCACTAAAGCATTCATTTTGTGTAGAGTAAAATACACCTGGTTGATCTTGCCTTCAGCTGTCCCTCCCATCTTCACTGTGTCCCCATTACAGGCTGAGATTGTGTAGACCAGCTGGTGTCCTCTACTGAGCATGCTTATATTTCAGTTCCCTTCTAAGCTCTTCATTTCCTCAATTTTCTTATCTGTACAGCCCACATGACTATAGAGTCCCCTCCCTCCTCCTCAATGTCCTTCTATTGCTAAAAGCTATGAGCGTGAGATATAATATTCTGATTGATTACATTCACTAAGAGATTCACAAAAATGCATCATTTTAATATAAATCAGTATTAAATATAGAAATAGAAAATGTAATTGCTAATACATGTAAAGTAAAAAAGAGCCTTAGATGCAGATACTGTCTGAACAAAATGAAAGCTAATGTCAGCTACCTCTGACTCTGCCTACAACGCAAAATACACATTTCATGTTCAATAAAGATCTATAGGGAGCTACTTTTTATATTTATAATTTAATTTGAATTGCTCTTCAGAAACAGTTTTTTTTTTTGGTCATGTGACCGGCACAGCACCAATCAGGGCTGAGCAGACACAGGCTCTTACTGTAGAGCTGGGTTTCTCAACCCGTGGTACCCCTTGGGGTACGTGCACCACGGGCAGGGGGTATGCAGAGTTCTCTGTCCCCCGTTTCCCGCCTCCCACACACACAAATCCCCAAGTCCCCGGTGGCTCGCTGTAGCCTGCTGCGCAGGACTGTGTTACCAATGGAGTAGCAGTCCGCCCCGTGTATGGGGGGTGGGGGGTGTCAGGCCAGCGGCATCTGCCAGGGGCCCAGTCAATGTAATGGCCACACTGCCCAGAAGGAAGATGTTTGCCTGGCCAGGACTGATTAACCAGGGGTGGCCCCATGTCCTCCCATCTCCCGACTCATCCCCCTCTCCAGCATGCCTCAGATGTCTTGCCTGCCATGTGTGTAGAGGCCTGCTGCAGCTCCCTGAAAAAAAGGTGAGTCCTGCCTGCTCAAGAACTACACATGGCAGCATGCCCAGCCATCAGTGCAGCCATCAGTGCTTCCATCAGTGCAGCCATCAGTGCTTCCATCAGTGCCTCCATCAGTGCAGCCATCAGTGCAGCCATCAGTTCCTCCTATCAGTGCCTCCATCCATGTCTCTATCAGTCCAGCCATCAGTGCCTCCATCAGTGCAGCCATCAGTGCAGCCATCAGTGCCTCCTATCAGTACCTCCATCAATGTCTCTATCAGTGCAGCCATCAGTGTCTCCATCAGTGCCTCCTATCAGTGCAGCCTATCAGTGCCTCCATCAGTGCAGGCTATCAGTGCCCCCTATTAGTGCAGCCATCAGTGTCTCCTACCAGTGCAGCCATCAGTGCCTCCTATCAGTGCAGCCATCAATGCCTCCCATCAGTGCCTCTATCAGTGCAGCTATCAGTACCTCTATCAGGGCCTCCATTAGTGCCTCTATCAGTGCAGCCATCATTGCCTCTATCAGTGCCTCCATCAGTGCCTCCTATCAGTGCAGCTTATCAGTGCTTCCATCAGTGCAGCCTATCAGTGCCCCCTATTAGTGCAGCCTTCAGTGTCTCCTACCAGTGCAGCCACCAGTGCCTCCTATCAGTGCAGTCATCAGTGCCTCCCATCAGTGCCTCTATCAGTGCAGCCATCAGTGCCTCCCATCAGTGCCTCTATCAGTGCAGCCATCAGTACCTCTATCAGTACCTCCATTAGTGCCTCTATCAGTGCAGCCACCAGTGTTTCTATCAGTGCCTCCTATCAGTGCAGCCATCAGTGCCCCCTATCAGTGCAGCCATCAGTGCCTCCAACAGTGCAGCCATCAGTGCCTCATATCAGTGCCTCCTATCAGTGCAGCCATCAGTGTCTCCTATCAGTGCCCCCTATCAGTGCAGCCATCAGTGCCTCCTATCAGTGCAGCCTATCAGTGCAGTCCATTAGTGCCTCCATCAGTGCAGCCATCAGTGCCTCTTATCAGTGCAGCCATCAGTGCAGTCCATTAGTGCCTCTATCAGTGCAGCCATCAGTGCCTCCTATCAGTGCAGCCACCAGTGCCTCCTATCAGTGCCTCCAATCAGTGCAGCCATCGGTGCCTCATATCAGTGCAGCCATCAGTGCCTCCATCAGCGCCTCCTATCAGTGCAGCCTATTAGTGCAGCCATCAGTGCCTCCTATCATTGCCTCCAATCAGTGCCTCCTATCAGTTCCCCCTATCAGTGCAGCCTATCAGTGCCTCCTGTCAGTGCAGCCTCATCAGTGCCTCCTATCAGTGCTGCCTCATCAGTGTAGTCTATCAGTGCCTCCTATCAGTGCAGCCTCAGTGCCTTCTATCAGTGCCTCCTATCAGTGCAGCCTCATCGGTGCCGCCTTTCAGTGCCTATCACTTTTTCGAGATAGGGATACTTTGGAATTTTTTTTTGACTCGCAGGGGTACTTTGTCGTAAAAGGTTGAGAAAAACTTCTGTAGAGGACATACATTAGCAGAAGTATAGAAGCCCCTCCCAAGGATATTTCCCTGCAGATGCAAAAGAACAGAGAAAGATCATACGACCACAAAACTGCGCTGCAGGAATATGGTACTTTAGGATTTTATTTTTGAAAAACAAAACACGGTAACATGATATATATGATTTATGTGAGATATTAACACTTCTCTATTTAGTGTCACTTTAAGCTTTGTCAATGAAACCTGGAAGTTTATTGGTTCCTAGACAGACCTGCATCAGATTTTCGCACTCTCCAGTTTTAATAAATCAAGTCTCTTGTGTCTTAGCATGAATTATACAATAACAGAATGTAGAAAACCCACATTAACCACTTATCTCCAGAAGGTTCTACCCGCTTCATGACCAGGTCATTTTTTTTTGCTATTTAGCACTACTATAACTGACAATTGCGCAGTCATGCAACAAAATCAAAATTTATATAATTTTTTTTCACACAAATAGAGCTTTCTTTTGGTAGTATTTGATCACCACTCTTTTTATTTTTTATAATATAAATAATGAAAATAAAAAGAGGTTGAAAAAAATCAATATTTTCTATTTTTTGTTATAAAACATATCCAATAAAATCAAATGTCTTCATAAATTCAGCCAAAATGCATTCTGCTATATGTCACAAGTGCTAGCAGTGATTGGGTCTGATCCTGCTTTTTGGGGACACCATACTATTGGGGACTCTAACATAGTTCTGATTGTGATCAAGATACTGATCTGTACAGACACTATACTAATAATGGCAGTAATCGGTGACTTATGCCGTGTACACACGAGCGGACTTTTCAACCGGACTGGTCCGACGGGACGAATCCATTGGACAATGTGACCGTGTGTGGGCTTCATCGGACCTGCAGCGGACTTTTTCGGTCGAAAATCAGACGGACTTTAGATTTGGAACATGTTTCAAATCTTTCCGACGGACTGGAGTCCAGTTGAAAAATCCGCTCGACTGTATGCTAGTCCGACGGACGAAAACCAACGCTAGGGCAGCTATTGGCTACTGGCTATCAACTTCCTTATTTTAGTCGGGTCTTACGTCATCACGTACGAATCCGTCGGACTTTGGTGTGATCGTGTGTAGGCAAGTCCAGTCGTTCGAAAGTCCGTCAAAAGTCCGTCGGAAAGACCGTCGGACCTTTGATGCCGAAAAGTCCACCCGTGTGTACACAGCATTATAGTTTGACTATGATAGTGTGGTGGACAATATGGAACTAGCTGACACTGGCTGGGAGGTACACTAAATGATTAACTGACACTGACCTCACTAGTGACACTAATACAGTGATCATTAATAATATTGTACACTGTACTAGTGACACTCACAGGGTGACAAGAGTGATCAGAGGGCAATTAAGGGGTTACTTGTGTGCCTTACAAGTGTATGTGTGCTGCTTTTACTCATAGATTATCTGGCTGGGTCTACCAAAACTACCCTGGACCTCACTGAAAGGGATGCTGTCTATGAGGATAATGGCAAGTAGTTGTGTGTATTTCTTGATCGAAAATAACAAGTAAATGGCTGTATAGAGCACAAGAAGCTCCCCGGATGTGGGAAGGCAGCAGGAAATATACTATATGCATGTCAAATGTGTAAGAAATGTCCAGGCGAAGGCCATGAATTCAGAAGATCCAATTGTTAGTAATATTTTTCCCACATTGGATGAACTGGATCACCCTGGGAAGAATCAACACTTTTGGGCCATTTCCCAGAAATTCTGGTGACCTAGTCTACGTGCTGATGTAACCTCCGTTGTAGCTGACTGTTCACCATGGAACTCGCACTTCTCCAGTTTACAATAGAGATTGTTCTCTCTTAGTTTCTGAAGCACATGACAGACATCTGTGTGGCGGCTCTCCAGGGACTTGGAAAATATGAGGATATCATCAAGGATATCATCAAGGATGAGATAGCAGCCCGAGATATACCCTGAGCTGGAGAAGTTGATCATGTTTATCATCCTCATTGACTCCGGACTCAGAGAAAGACTCTCTTTTAAGGAGCGCTTGCGGAAGCCTCTTGTACATTTGATCTCGAAGGATCATTTTGAGTGTTGAGCTTGTTCATATTTAGTTGATTGCCTGGAATTCAGCTTAAAAGCAATGTATGTGATGTTTATAAAATACATTATTAGAATTCTTTACTATCTTGACATTGATAATCTACTCTGTGTACAGTGTACAACCTATTACACAAGGCCGGAGATGCAGGAACAGGCAATAAAAATTTCTAAAACCCTTAAAAAGTTCTTCCTATCTTATGCCATGATATTGCAACACAAGTTCATTTGCTATAAGACTCTATGGCTGACATATATCAGATTAAAGTACAAGGTAATAACAGAGGATGTTTACATAGAGATAGCTGCTGAATTCCTACTGGTTATATCAGAGAGTAGCTCGGTTATATTCAAGCCACCTTAAAAGCTTTACTATGAAAAAGAAACTGTGGCCAAACAGCTCTTCCCCACAACCCTGGCCGGTGGGTGTGGGGGTCCGCGGGCAGGGGGCTTATCAGAATCTGGAAGCCCACTTTAATAAGGGGGCTCCCAGATCCCACCCCCACCCCCTACATGCCAATGAATATTCATTAAAAAGGGTAAAAAATGAGTAAAGGCACAACACGAGTTTTTGACAAGTCCTTTATTAAAAAAGGCAAAAATAAAAAGAAATGTCCCCTGCTGTAGATGCATTGTCAATCACAAAGCGACCTGACGACCAGGAAAAAAAACCAAAAAATATCTGGTCTCGTCGAAGGCTCCTGCTATCTGCCTGCTCCGCCGTCTGACAGTTCTTAAATAAATTGCATTTTTGATTTTTTGGGTTTACATATGCTTTAACCACTTCACGCAAAATCACGTACCTGTATGTCATTTTGTTGAAGCGGTTGTACTGAGGTGATGCCTGCAGCCTGAGGCATCACCCCAGTACCAGTTTTTCGAGCTGGCGGTTAGCTTTCAGGTGATAACAACTGATGCGGCTAATGAGCCGCTCGGCCGTTATCACAAGCAGCCCCCCCCCCCACCGCCTTCCGCCGGCTGGTCAGTGTCCCGAACAA
Source organism: Aquarana catesbeiana (assembly GCF_042186555.1). Lineage (NCBI taxonomy): Eukaryota > Metazoa > Chordata > Amphibia > Anura > Ranidae > Aquarana > Aquarana catesbeiana. Next base: position 62,282,210 of record NC_133327.1, read on the forward strand.
GGCCATAATCGGCTTTGCTCGGGTCTCCGATGTAGAAACACAGAAGCAATGTCACGACGTTACTTCCGGTTTACTCGGTTGCAAACGACATCGATTTAAAAGAATCAAAGGAATTCAAAAATGCTGATTTTGGTGTTTTGGAATACTTTGAAGTGCACAGGAGGGGTTTGAGGTCTTTTAGACCCCAGATCCCTCCATAAAGAGTACTTGTCACTGCCTATTACTGTCACAAGGGATGTTTACAAGTGATCAGAATTTTTTTTTAATTTAAAGGAGCAAGGTAAAAATATAAAAAATAAATAAATAAATAAATAAATAAGAAAAAAATTTTAAAAATTTTTAAAGGGCCTCCGTTCCCGTGTGCTCGCACACCAAAGAAACGCATACCTATGTCGCGCCCTCAAATGTAAGTGGTGTTCAAATCACACATGTGAGGTATCGCCACGAACGTTAGAGCGAGAGCAACAATTCTAAAAAAAGACCTCCTCTGTAACTCTAAACTGGAAACTGTTAAAAAATGTTAACTGTCGCCTATGGAGATTTTTAAGTACCGTAGTTTGTCGCCATTCGACGAGTGCGTGCAATTTCAAAGCGTAATATGTTAGGTATCTATTTACTTGGCGTAACATCATCTTTCACAATATGCAAAAAAAAATGGGCTAACTTTTTTTTTTAATTCAGTCAATTGTATTTTTTTTTTTAAATTGCATTTGAAAGACCGCTGCGCAAATACCATGGCGAGACATAATATAATGCAAGACCGCCATGTTATTCTCTAGGGTATTTGCTAAAAAATTATATATAATATTTGGGGGTTCTAAGTAATTTTCTAGCAAAAAATACTGATTTTAACTTGTAAACAATAAGTGTCAGAAATAGGCTTGGTCCTTAAAGCGGAGTTCCACCCAAAAAGTGTAACCCTTGCTTAACTGACTCCTCCCCCCTTCCGGTGCCACAATGGCACCTTTCATGGGGGACGGGGAACAGGTACCTGTTTTTGACAGGTACCTGTCCCCGCTTCTGGGTGACGGCACTACGGCGCCGTCCCTCGGAAGTTCGGCCTCCCTCCTCCTTGCTCCACCACCGGGCTAATTAGAAGGCGCAGTGGCTTAACCACTTGCCGACCGCTGCACGCCAATATACGTCAGCACAATGGCAGCGGTGGGCAAATGGGCGTACCTGTACATCCCCTTTAATTGGCGGGGCTAGCAGGCACGTGCCCGCCGTGTACAACGTGACCGTGCCCGCGGGACTGGCAGACTCGATATCTGCAGGTTTTCCCGGCGATCGTGTCACGGAGCCTCAGAACGGGAAAGTGCTTATGTAAACAAGGCATTTCCCCATTCTGCCTTGTGACATGACAGAGATCACTGCTCCCTGTCATCAGGAGCAGTGATCGCTGTCATGCAAGTTGAAGCCCATCCCCTCCACAGTCAGAATCACTCTCTAGGACACACTTAACCCCTTCATCGCCCCCTAAGGTTTAACCCCTTCCCTGCCAGTGTCATTTATACAGTAATCAATACATTTTTATAGCACTGATAGCTGTATAAATGACAATGGTCCCAAAATAGTGTCAAAAGTGTCTGATGTGTCCACCATAATGTCGCAGTCATGATAAAAATCGCAGATCGCCGCCAATACTAATAAAAAATAATAATAAAAATGCCATAAAACTATACCCTATTTTGTAGACACTATAACTTTTGCGCTAACCAATCAATATACGCTTATTGCGATTTTTTTTACCAAAAATATGTAGAAGAATACATATAAGCCTAAACTGAGGAAAACATTTGTTTTTTTATATATTTTTGGGGGATATTTATTATAGCAAAAAGTAAAAAATATTGCTTTTTTTTTCAAAATTTTGCTCTTTTTTTGTTTATAGCGCAAAACATAAAAACCGCAGAGGTGATCAAATACCACCAAAAGAAAGCTCTATTTGTGCGAAAAAAAGGAACGTCAATTTTGTTTGGGTGCAATGTTGCACGACCGCACAATTGTCAGTTAAATCGACGCAGTGTCGAATCGCAAAAAGTGCTCTGGTCAGGAAGGGGGTAGAATCTTCCGGGGCTGAAGCGGTTAAGGTCTGTCCCTCTGGTAGAGTGATCTGTCTGTCTGTAGGCAGGGCACTGAAATCTGTATGACCACTTCAAAAATAAGTATAGTGTATGAAATGAAGAGCAGATCAGTTTTTTCAGATGGCAGATAAGGAAGTTTACAGAACCACACCTGTCAGCCTTAGATATTCTTACTTGATAGACAATCATATGCAAATATCTTGTTCTACCATTCAGCTGTACTGGAGCCTTGTGTCATTTGATTAGAATTCTGTCTGTTGAAAACCAGCCAAGATAGCAGTAAACCTTGCAAAAGATTCTCAGTGAGCCATTGATGTGCGGTGAGTTTGTGTACAGAATGCAGTGGAACAGGAACCCTTGTCATGATAAAATTTATCCCCAACAACAATTAACGGAAATGCTGGATTGTTTTAATAAAGAGGAAGTTCCCAAGCAAGCCTCGTGTGAGATACATGTTCTGAAACGTGCAGAGAACATATCTAGTGGTTTTCGATGAAACCTTCAAGTGACATGACCTTTAAAACATTTGTATTTGTTCCTTAACCAGAACTCTGGTCGCTTTAACTGACAATTGCTCGGTCGTGCGACTCTGTAGCCAAATAAAATTGATGTCCTTTTTTCCCCACAAATAGAGCTTTCTTCTTCTTTTTGATCACCTCTATCATTTTTATTTTTTGCGCTATAAACAAAAAAAGACCGACAATTTTGAAAAAAAACCAAAACAATATTTTTTACTTTTTGCTATAATACATATCCAAAAAAAAAAAAATTCATCATCAGTTTAGGCCGAAATATGTATTCTTCTACATATTTTTGGTGAAAAAAATCGCAATAAGCGTATATTTAGTGGTTTGCGCAAAAGTTATAGGGTCTACAAACTAGGGGAGAGATTTATTGCATTTTTATTATTATTATTTTTTTTTTACCAGTAATGGCGGTGATCTGCGTTTTTTAGCGGGACTGCGACATTGCGATGGACAGATTGGACACTTTTGACACTTTTTTGGAACTACTGACATTTATACAGCGATCAGAGCTAAAAATAGCCACCGATTTCTGTATAAATGTCACTGGCCGGGAAGGGGTTAACACTACGGGGCGATCAAGGGGTTAAATATGTTCCCTAGGGAGTATTTCTAACTGGGGGGGGGGGACTGCCTGGAGGAGGAGACAGATCGCTGTTCCTAATCACTTGGGACAGCAGATCTGTCTCTCCTCCCCTGACAGAACGGAGATCTGTCTGTTTACATTGACAGATCTCCATTCTGTCTCTCTCAGGAGCGATCGCGGGTGCATGCGCAGGAGTAACATTATTGCGGGTCAACTTATCAAATGGCAGGAGCCCGCAAACCTGAACGGAAGACCAGGTGAAGATGGAAGCCCTGTCGATGGTGACAGCTCCCTGCTGGAGGGCTTCATTTCAAGGTAAGTCTTTCATTTTTTTTTTTTTTTTTTTTGCCACTTCAGTTAGAAAGTTTCTCCCGGGAAATGATTTTTCAATTATTTAAAATTCAAATTTCTTTTCCATCTTATCCTCACATCATCGTGGCTTTGAGTTTGCTTAAGAATCCAAATTAATATATTACCAAACAACACAAGTAAGTATTCATTCTAAGATTTACTAATATTTCCTTCCTACCGATACCCCCCCCTCACCCCCTCCCCCTCCCCGCAGACTGTACCCCATCCATCCCTCTGCGTTCCTCTCCTCTGACCTCCCGTTCTCTCTTCCTGTCTGCTCCCGCTTTGGGTGTACCTCTATATCGTGCCCTGGGGCGATGATCCCTATTTCTGGGTTACGCGGACCACATCTCAAACGCTTTTGGGGATTCTTTAAATTTTTCCCACTCTTTCCATTTAGTTTCATAGGCCCCCATTTTTATCCCTTCACTAAACCTTAAATACTCCAGACACTGTATCTCATTAATTTTATTAAACCATTCCCTCATCTTTGGTCTCTCTTTCTTTTGCCAATACTTAGGGATTAGGCTCTTGGCTGCGTCAATAAGATGTGGCAATAATGTTCTGAGATATGTTTTAGTGGGCATATCACTCATATGAAATAACAATATCCAGGGGTCGTTTGGGACCTCTAAATTAGTGATCTCTTTAATGTATTTTCTCACTTCGCCCCAGTACATTCTCATTTCCGGGCATAGCCACCAAATGTGAGCCATTGTCCCTAATTCTGAACAGCCCCTCCAACAGAGTTGCGACTTATCCCTTTGTATTTTATGGGCCCGATCTGGGGTCAGGTACATTCTAGTCAGGCACTTGAAATTTAGTTCTAACAATTTGCTATTAACCGATGTAGTTGAAACTCTTTTTAAAATCAGTGAGACTTCTGTATCTGTGAGAGTTCTCTCTAACTCCTTCTCCCATTTCCCTATACAGTCCGGGGTATCTATCTTTCCAAGTTCAACTAGCGCTTTATATATCCGGGAGAAGCCCCCTCTCTCCTTTTTATCCACGCAAATTTTCTCAAGTGGTAATAAATTATTCACCGATCTGATTGGTCGCGGTAGGGAATCTATATAATGTTTTAATTGATTATAGCGCCAGGGGTTTATAACTATCATATTTCTTTTATCCTGCAGCTCTTGGAATGAGCATATTCTACCCCTGCACATTACATCTTTTAATTGTATGTTTTCTTCTAGTAACCATTTGCCAAACCATTCCTCTTTCCCTGGTGCAAACTGCTTTAAGTCTTTAAGTGGCATCAAGGGTGAATTGTATTCCCAGTGTTCCTTTCTGTGTAGGGTGTCCCATATCTTAAGTGCATGCTTAGTGATTTCATGTGTTTCGGTGCTGTATTTTCTCTGTTGGGGTGAGATCCATATAATCTTGTCCAATTTAGTATTACTAATTTTATTTTCTATTACTACCCAGTGTTTTTCTTTATTTTTCCTTGTCAAAAGAAGTTTATTGAGTATACAATGTTATAAAGATACATAAAGTAAGTTTACAAGGATCTATAAAGTAAGCTCATTGTTTTACAGTAGGGTTTCTATAGGTAAATATAATGAAATTTCAAATATTAAACATTGGGTTTACGTAAACCTAAATTAAAGATATATATCATTTCCTTAGTTACTTTTGTAGGTATTTAAATGATTTATACCTACTATACATATTGTTTACAAGTAGAGTGTATATAGGTCAAATAAATTCTGATAATGAGCTTTAATCGTAAGGTGGAGAAAAGGAAAGAAAAAGAAGAAAAAGGGTTGAAAGGTAGAGGTATGGTCCACAAGGTTGTCCCGCTCGTCAGTTTATTATTCTTTTTAGTTCTCTTTGAAGCCTTAGAATGGGTGTCTCTGTAAGTCATTTAATCTGTTAGTTTTTCTTTATTTTTAACCCAATCAATAACTCTGGCTAGGGCGATAGCTTCATAGTATTTCCTTATGTCTGGTGCTCCCCACCCCCCTTTACCTTTAGTGTTAATCAATTGTGTAAATTTTAATCTTGGTGTTTTTCCCCTCCAGATAAATTTTATTAACATTGGGGGGCGGGCGGTGGGTAGTGGGGGGGGGGGGGAAGGCCGGGGCCCGGGGGTGGCGGCTGGATACAAGGATCGCCACACTGAGCTCAACCTCTAGGGGGGCAACCGTAGGGCCGAGTGGAGTGGGTGGGGCCGCGGGTTAAAAGGGCCTAGGAGGTCAAACAACCCCAATGGGGGGAGGGGAGGTTAGAGGGGCGGGGGAGGGTCGGGGGGAGGGGGGGCGGGGGGTTACGGGTAGGACGAGACCGGTCCATTCCTCTGTGGACCCAACCATTTAGTCCTTTTGGGCTACGCAAAGGTGTAAATGTGGTAAAAACAACAAGATGGCCAGGATAAATATAGTTACATACAATGTGAGGGGCCTCAATTCTCCCATAAAATGTGCGAACATAATGGGAGAATTGAGATCCCTGAAAGCAGAGGTGATCTTCTTGCAGGAGACCCACCTATACCTTGGTAAAAGCAAGAAAATAGCTACAAGGTATTTCCCGTATTGGATTTATGGAGACTCCCCGATAAGAGGAGCAAAAGGAGTTGCGATTGGTTTTGCAAAGGGAGTAGGGTTCATAATAGAGGAGAGAGTAACTGCCCCGGAGGGTCGCTTCCTGTTTATAAGAGGTAATTTGAATGGGACGGATTGTTCATTGGCGAACATTTATTGCCCAAACACCAACCAAGGAAGGTTTCTACTGGGAATCCTGGCAAAGTTCGAAGCCTTTAAGAAAGGGAGGGCCATTATTGCAGGAGATTTTAATATCTGCCTAGAGCCAGGGAAAGACAGTACGTCGCATGTTCGGGGGTCCGAGGGTATATGGATGAACAAACTCAAGAAAAAGCTGCATCAACAGCAGCTGGTAGATATATGGAGGATGCAACATCAGAATGTAAGAGATTATACCTTTTACTCCCCGCCCATGCGACGTACTCTAGGCTTGATCTCTTTTTTGTGGAGCATCAGTATGTGGAAGAGGTAGAGGGTACAAATATAGGACCAATGACGTTTTCGGACCATGCCCCGGTGAGCCTACAAATAAAATTTAGTAAGCATAAATCGCGGAGTAACAACTGGATACTAAATGAAGAGCTCCTACATGATGAAAAAATAGATAAACTCATTAAAGAAGAACTAGAATTTTACTTTAAAATCAATACCGCCGAGGAAACATCAGAAACAATAGTTTGGGAGGCTCATAATGCCTACATCCGAGGGATCATAATAAAAGCGGGAGTAGAAAAAAAGAGAAGACAGGGAGAGACCTTTCGCGTGCTACAGGAGGAAATCATTAAATTAGAGCAACATCATAAGATAGCGAGGGATGGAGAAACATTGGTAAAACTATATAAGAGTAGGGAGGCTATGCGGCAGTTAATCGAACAAGAAAATCGGAAGAAGTATCATCTCGTAAAAAAAGAAAGATATCTAGGCAGTAATAGACCTGGTAGACATCTGGCGAAGATATTAAGTAAAAAGAAAAACAACAAATATATTGATAAGATAAGGTCAAGAGCAAATGAGATCAGCTACAGGGATTCAGATATTGCAAGGACGTTCCAAGAATTTTACGGGGAGTTATACTACATAAATAGAAATGTAACAACTAAGGAGAGGGAGCAAAAACAAGTGAAAATTAAAAACTATTTAAGTGAGGCGGGAATGGCCAAAATAACGGAAAATGAGGGAACCACACTGGAGAACCCTATTACAGAGACTGAAGTGAGAAAGGCAGAGGGAGACACAAGTAGGTAAGAGCCCAGGCCCGGATGGGCTGACAGTACTCTATTATAAAAAATATCAAGACTACCTAATTCCTAAACTGTGTTCCTACATGAACGACATAGGAGATAAGGGGGAAATGAGCAGAGAAGCACTGGCAGCTAATATAACGATCATTCATAAGGAGGACAAGGATGCTACAATATGCTCAAGCTACAGGCCTATCTCCCTGTTAAATGTGGATACTAAACTATTCGCAAAAGTGATGGCGGATAGAATGAAGCAGGTAATAGAGAGGATCATCCACCCGGACCAGGTTGGGTTTATTTCGGGTAGGCAGGGACGAGACAACAGTATTAAAACCCTCCTATTAGTCCAGGAAATCAAAAAGAGCGGAGTCCCAGGTCTACTGCTATCTATAGACGCAGAAAAAGCATTTGATAGAGTAGACTGGGACTTCATGATGAGTACGCTCGAGGAAGTAGGCTGCGGGAGAGGATGTGTAAATGGATTAAGGCATTGTATTCAAGGCCGTCGGCGAGAGTAAAAATAAATGGGACCCTCTCTGAGCCAATCGACATGCACAATGGTACAAGACAGGGGTGCCCAATCTCCCCTATGCTTTTTCTGCTGACACTAGAACCCCTCCTTTCGAACATAAGACAAAATAGGGATATCAGTGGGGTAGTAATGGGTAACACAGAATACAAACTCGCCGCATTTGCAGATGACATCCTGTTGTACATAACCCATCCAAGGACTTCCCTCCCGAATGTTATGGCCACCCTGGTAGAATACGGAAAGTTATCGAACTTTAAAGTAAACCCAACTAAATCCGAAGCATTAGAAATAAACCACAGTAAGGAAAGTGACTACTCTTATCAAAAATATTTGTGTAGGGTAAAAAAGAACTGAATTACCTGGGTGTAAAAATCACTACATCAATGGAAACGCTATACCAAGTGAATTTTATCGCACTGTTAAATGAGGTAAAAACCGAACTAAATAGAATACATCTGGGTCAACTATCCTGGGCGGGAAGAATTAATGTATATAAAATGGTTTTACTACCAAAAATAACCTATAAAATGCAATTGCTACCAATAACATTGCAACACACATATCTTAGAAGATTACACTCAATGTTAATAAAATTTATCTGGAGGGGAAGGTAAGTCTTTCATAATGTGCTAGTATGCATTGCATACTAGCACATTATGATTTTACCAGGGAGAACCTTTTTTCGTTTGTTTTTTTTTTTTTTTGGGGGGGGGGGGGGGGACTAGACTTTCTTTCAGCATAAAGAAAAATAAATGCATTTTATATTTATTTTGACAAATGTTTTACAATAAGTAGTGCTACTGTAATAAGTCATTTTATTCTATAATTTGTCCCATTTAAAATCACACTACAGTAAATTGATGCTTCTGGTACAAAACGTGTCCGTATTTACAGTATTTGCAAATAAAAATTGTGTTTTCTTCTGAATTTTGTTCAATTTTTTTTATCTAACACTGAAAAAATTTCAAACAATATGAATAAAAAAAAATTTCATAACAAAATTTAAAAATAAAGGTCAAGGAGGAGAAAGGGAAAAGGGGTTAATTAGTGCTAACTAAGGTTTAATAGGGGGTTTAACCGCTTCCCGACCGCCTCACACATATATACTGCGGCAGAAGGGCACGTGCAGGCAGATTGACGTACCTGTACGTTGCCCTGTAAGAGGCGGCTTGCGGGTTGGGAGCTCCGTGACCGCGATCACGGGTCCCGTGGACCCGATGTCTGCGGGGATACGGGCGATCGTCTCACGATGAGGAAGAATGGGCAGATGCTAATGTAAACAAGCATCTCCCTGTTCTGCCTAGTGACAGCGTCACTGATCTCTGCTCCCTGTGATTGGGAGCGGCGATCAGTGTAGTGTCACACACAGCCCCTCCCCCACATGGCTAGAAACATTCCCTAGAACACACTTAACCCCTACAGCGCCACCTAGTGGTTAACCCCTTCACTACCAGTGACATTTTTACAGTATTCAATGCAATTTTTTAGCATTGATCGCTGTATTAATGCCAATGGTCCCAAAAATGTGTCAAAATTGTCCGATGTGTCCTCCATAATGTCGCAGTCACGATAAAAATCGATGAACGCCGCCATTACTAGTAAAAAAATAAGAAAAAAAAATGCCATAAAACTATGCCCTATTTTGTAGATGCTATAACTTTTGCGCAAACCAATCAATAAACGCTTATTGCGATTTTTTTTACCAAAAATATGTCGAAGAATACGTATCGGCCTAAACTGAGGAAAAAAAATGTTTTTTTCAATATTTTTTGGGAATATTTATTATAGCAAAAAGTAAAAAATAATGCGTTTTTTTCAAAATTGTCGCTATTTTTTTGTTTATAGCGCAAAAAATCAAAAACGCAGAGGTGATCAAATACCACCAAAAGAAAGCTCTATTTGTAGGAAAAAAAGGTTGTCAATTTTGTTTGGGAGCCACGTCACATGCCCGCGCAATTGTCAGTTAAAACTACGCAGTGCCGAATCGCAAAAAGTGCTCTGGTCAGGAAGGGGGTACATTCTTCCGGGGCTGAAGCGGTTAATATGAATATATTTTATGTATTTATTTAATTTTTTTTGTTTGGAAAGTTTCTTTAATTGATGTCACATCTCATATGAGTTCATGCTCCTCCAAAGAATACAGTATGAACTCTCAAAAGGAGAGTGGATATACCGGGGCTTAGAACCGGAGATTGCCGCTGTTCAGGTCAGCGGGACCGGGGGGGGGGGGGAGGAAGGGGATCTGTGTAAGTTCACCTTACAGATTTTTCTGTAAAAGTGAACTTACACTTTAAAGTCTTGTTTAAAAAAAAAAAAAAAAACAAACATGTTATACTTACCTGCTCTGTGCAGTTGATTTTGCATAGAGCAGCCCGGACCTTCTCTTATTGGGTCCCCTAGCAGCGTTCCTGGCCCCTCCCTCCTGCCAAGTGCCCCCACAACAAGAAGCTTGCTGTGGAGGCACCCAAGCAGGCTCGCTCCTGAGCCGTGGCTCTGGGTGTCCATTCACACACAAGCCTGCGGCTCGGCCCCTCCCTCTCCTTATTGGCTCAGGCTCAGGTAAGTATGGGGGACTTGGGGGGGGGGGGTGCTGCTGCTCACAGAAGGTATTTTACCTTCATGCATCATAAAATGCATGAGGATAAAAAGAACTTGAGCCTTTAGAACCCCTTTAAGTGTACATCCATGCAAAGGGCCATGTTTGCTCACAAGGGATGCACAGCAGGTAGCCCTATTCATTTCTATTGGTACGCACAGGAGCATGTCCCCAAATGCAGACAATGTGAGTTCAGGAACATGCACACACACCCACATAGATGTCAAAATGGGAGCAGCGGCTGTATTTGTGCAGCTGTTGTATCCCTATAGACATGAACGGGACTGCCTGCATTTGGATGAATAGAACACCTGTGCATTCTGTGTGGGTAAACACGGCCCTTCACACGGATGGACACTTAAAGGGGTTGTAAACCTTTGTGTTTTTCACCTTAATGCATCGTATGCATTAAGGTGAAAAGACTTCTGGCAGTGACCGGCTCCCCAGCCCCCCCAGTTTTACTTACCTGAGCCCTAGAACTTGACCCACGGGGACGGGCTGTCTCTCTGCCCGGGGTTCTCGGCTTTTGACTGGATAGATTGATAGCAGTGCAGCCTATTGGCTCCCACTGCTGTCAATTAAATCCAATGATGCGGGCACCGGGGGCGGGGCCGAGGCCTGCATTCGGCATCTATGGACGCCGAATGAATGACTCGGGAGTGCACCCGCAGGGTAACCCCCTGGAAGAGTGGGGAGGAGCCACAAGAGCCACCGAGGGACCCCAGAAGAGTAGGTTCGGGGCCACTCTGTGCAAAACGAGCTGCACAGTGGAGGTAAGTATGACATGTTTGTTATTTTAAAAAAAAGAACCTTTAGTGTCACTTTAAGTACAGCCCTGTGAATCAGGCCTTATGCCGCGTACACACGAGCAGACTTCTCGACCGGACTGGTCCGACGGACCAAGTCCGGCAGACAATCCGATCGTGTGTGGGCTTCATCGGAGCTTCAGCGGACTTTTCCCAGTCGAAAATCTGACGGACTGTAGATTTGAAACATGATTCAAATCTTTCCGACGGACTCAAGTCTAGTCAAAAGATCCGCTCGTCTGTATGCTAGTCCGATGGACGAAAACCAACGCTAGGGCAGCTATTGGCTACTGGCTATCAACTTCCTTATTTTAGTCCGGTCGTACGTCATCGCGTACGAATCTGTCGGACTTTGGTGTGATCATGTGTAGGCAAGTCCATTCGTTCAAATGTCCGTCGGAAGTCCATCAAAAGTCCATCGGAAAGTCCGTCGGACCAGTCCGGGTGAAAAAAGTCCACCCGTGTGTACGTGGCATTAGAAATGAGTTAGTGAAAACTTTCCATCCTGCTTTTTTTGAATGTTCTCATCACTATGGTCGAAAATGGACTTTGATTTGACCCCACTAATGGTTAGAAAATTTAGCAAACGCAGAACACCTTCATCAGGTGCTTCACATGCCTGATATGGATAGGGGTCCTGCATTTCCCCAGAACATTGCAATCCTCTGCTGTGATGTGATCTCTTTTTGGATACTATTTTGAAGTTATGCTAAAGCCATGGAAATGTTGGTGCCCGGAGTTCAGCCTTAACTGTTCATCTTTATTTTGTGATATCCACTTGGGTAGCACATCCTGTAGTGTAAATCTTTTGCAGACAGAAAGAAGAACTTTTTCGTCTTCTATGATATCACTGGCGTTCTCTATCAGTTCATGACCTGTTTTCTGTACAGCCTGTTCTGGGAAGACAACTTAATGGGTGTAAATATGACAGGAAGTGAATTAGACCCACTTAGAATTCTGACATCTTAGCTTTTTACTAACCAAAACAGGAGATGTTATAAAAAAAAATTCAAATATATTGTGCCAGCAACCGCTATTGTAGAAACATTGCAACTAAAATACAAGAGAAATTATCCAGCTACTTACTTGGGATTTACAGTATATTTTTATTGGAGTTGTAAGAGTATCTGCAACAAAGCTTTAAGTGGTATTATACCCAAACGTAAACATTTATTATATTTTAGCTTACCAATTCTTAGATGTGATGGCTGCATTCTTTTAACTTTTTAAGCTTTCTTTATTTTATTTTCACTTGGTGATCTGGCCAATATGTCTGTTTTTCAACAGAACAAGCTCTCCTGCAAATGTGTCGGTTAAGAGGGTTGCAACAAACCATTTACCAGTGACGGGTTGGGTTTACAATGATCAGCTTTTAGGGAGGAGCCGGGTGACAGCTGAAACCGGAAGTTCTCCTTTTCCAGCATCTCACTGATGTGTGACCCCATATCTGTTTGGCTACTTGCACATCTATTTTAAATGTAAGTCTATCTTTGTTTTAAATAAACTACTGCTTTATACTACACATTGGGGGTTTTTTACTAAAACTGGGGAGTGCACAATCTGGTGCAACTCTGTATAGAAACCAATCAACTTCCAGGTTTAATTGCCAAAGCCTAATTAAACAAGCTGAAGTTAGAAGCTGATTGGCTACCATGCACACCTGCACCAGATTTTGAGTGCACCAGTTTTAGTAAATCTCCCTCCATGAGTTATTTTCCTTGTTGAATGTGTGATGGCTAATGACGGATGATAGCATATGAAGTTTGCTTTCAGCAGTTTGATGCGCATTACCTTTAGAATAGGGGTGAGTGGCCATTGTACATGGTGTCGAAGTTTGCTCTTTTTTGGGGTTCCTCACAAATGTATGAACGTTGATACTGGGATTTGTCTGTCAAGCACTTACCACTTTATTGAAGAAGGACTGTACACCATTGCTATTGATATTCACATTTTCCTACACTGGACTTTTTTATTTTCACAAATCTTGAAAACACATTTTTTTTCCTATTATATATGCTTTGTACAGTATATATTTCTCTAGTATGATTGTATGGTTATTGATGTTATTTGTGATTTAGCGATTCTGCTTTAAAAAATAGTGTTAGTGACACTATAGGAGTTTTGGCAGCTTTATCTCACTATTCAAGTTTTTTCCACATTTATTACTTTATTGTGATTTTTGATCTATTTGTTGATTTAATTTTTAATCCACACGCATAAGTCTATTTATTTTTTCACAATGATCAGCTTTTATTTATTAATGTAAAACCTTTAAGAAAAAAAAAAAACTGTTTCTGTAACTGCTTGTGTAACTGCAATGTGAGCTGGAGTTTGGATCTATTTTATTAGTTTATCTAAATCTTCCAGTACATCTAATGCCGTGTACACATGGTTGGACTTTTCAGCAACAAAAGTCCGACAGCCTGTCCGACAGACTTTTGATGGACTTCCGACGGACTTTCTAACGAACGGACTTGCCTACAAACGATCACACAAAAGTCCGACGGATTTGTAAGTGATGATGTACGACCGGACTAAAATAAGGAAGTTGATAGCCAGTAGCCAATAGCTGCCCTAGCATCGGTTTTTGTCCATTGCACTAGCATACAGACGAGCGGAGTTACGACGTAAAGATTTGAAGCATGTTCCAAATCTAAAGTCCGTCAGATTTGCGACTGGAAAAGTCCGCTGAAGGTCCGGTGAAGCCCACACACGATCGGATTGTCTGCCAGATTCGGTCCGTTGGCGTCCGGTCGAAAAGTCCGACCGTGTGTACGCTGCATTACACTCCCCTCAAGATTAAACATGCTGCTGCCCAAAGGCGTCCCTGTGCTTTTTTCATCCAGAGTTGGGGCTTGCTAATTCAGGAGGTGTGTTACTGGCCAGATCACCAGGTGAAAAAATTAAACTAATGCAGCTACCATATCTAATGATTGGTAAGCTGCAATAAATTAAAAGTTTTTGTCTTAGGTTTGACACTGCTTTAAAGGGGATGTTTTATTTGTTTTATTGTTGTAGTATTTATCTATTTATGTATTATTGGTTAAAAACTGTATTTGAATAGTTTGTATTCTTATTTTAAGCCAACAGGTGATGCCCTAGAATTACATGTTTTCAAGTCTATCCATACGTGCTTTGTTGAAAATCATTCAAACAAAATTTACAAACGCAACTGAATGAGCTGTTCAAACTGTTCCTTACAGAGTTTCAATAAGATAGAGACAGTCTGAAAGTAAACAGCTGTTGCTGTGCTCTCTCTTTCAAAAAAAAAGAAAACAATGGGTCACAAGTCAAAAATCCAAAGATTTTATACAAATTTAATTTTATTCTACCACTATCAAATTGACAGCTTCTCTTCGAAAGACATGTGTAGGAACCTGTATAGTGGGTGGGGGAAAGAGGGGCAACAAAGTTATATAGATGTCCCAGTGGATTAAGTAAAAGCCTCCATGGTTGGAAGTGCATATGCTGAAAAGGTCTTTAATATGACCTCACTGCAGCTGAGCGGTTTTTGCTCGCCTGTGTATGTTTGTTTACCTGGTGGTAATATATTACTTCCTGATAATTGTATTATAATCCTGCAAACACTGGGACTACAGATGAAGGCCAGATAGAGGAATTATAAAGACAAGTGCTCCTTTATAAAAACCTAACACAGACTGTCTTTGTTGCGGGACATTCATTTTTGACATCTGACATCAGCATTTTTGTTTTTGGAGTTTTGGATCAGAAGTTTCAGAACAATGCTGACCAGCCCCACTAACAAACACAGTAACATGACTGCGGACTCACTATGGATCTCCTCCTCAATATGCTTCAGAAGCCTAACTGCTGGTGGCAAACAGCCAACGGTCCACCAATCCTCCGCTTGTCACTGCCGGCTCCAGAACTTTTTCTGGTTTATTTAGGAGGACCTAAAAGACTCAAGAGGTTAGTATCAGAGTCTCATGCCCGCTCCCATTTGGGCCCTCATTAGTTGCTACAGCCCCCTTCCGCTCAGCTTATATTGGAAATCATCTTAAGTTGTTTCTAAGATCTTTTTAATGCCCCGTACACACGATCGGACTTTCCAACAACAAAACCGTGGAATTTTGTTGGAAGGTTGTTGGCTTCAACTTGTCTTGCATACACATGGTCACACAAATGTTGGCCAACAATTATGAACGTGGGAACGTGGTGACGTACAAGACGTACTACGAGCCGAGAAAAAGGAAGTTCAACAGCCAGTGCGGCTCCTCCTGCTCGATTCCGAGCATGCGTGAACTTTTGTGCGTCGGACTTGTGTACTCACAATTGGAAATTCCGCCAACAATGTTTTGTTGGCGGAAAATTTGAGAACCTGCTAGCCAACATTTGTTGACGGAAAGTCCGACAACAAATGTTCAATAGGGCATACACACGGTCGGACTTTCAGCCAACAAGCTCACATCCAACATTTGTTATCGGAAAATCCAATCGCGTGTAGGGGGCATTAGTGTCTTCTGACCTCCATCTGAGGGCTTTTGCAGATGCGCAAATCCAAATAAGCTAGGAGCACTTATGCAGCAAAAATATTTGGGTCCCCCTCTTCCAGCTAAGTAATAACAATTGTTTGCTTTCAGCAATATGCACCAATAAAGCTAAAGACTATATTCACATGGTTTAAAATAGCTATTGCAATGGCAAGTACAACCCCAATTACAAAAAAGTTGGGACGCTGTGTAAAATCTGCATAAAACGACAATGCAATGATTTGTAAATCTCATAAACCCATATTTTATTCATGATAGAAAATAAAAAAATATATCAAATGTTTAAAATGAGAAAATGATACATTTTAAGAAAAAATAACGTATCTTTGAAATTGATGGCAGCAACACTTCTCAAAAAAGTTGGGACAGGGCCATGTTTACCATGGTGTAGCATCCTCTCTTCTTTTAACAACACTCAGTAAACGTCTGGGAACTGAGGAGACTGGTTGCTGGAGTTTTGGGAGAAGAATGTTGTCCCATTCTTGCCTGATATAGGATTCAAACTGCTCAACAGTCCTTTTTTGACATATTTTTTGTTTTAAGATGCACCAAATATTTTCAGTTGGTGAAAGGTCTGGACTGCAGGCATGGCCAGGTAAGGACCCGGACTCTTCTACTACAAAGCCATGCTGTTATCATAGATGCAGTATGTGGTTTAGACATCGGGCAGTGGCTCCTGTGTCTCCTCCTCCTTGCTTCCGCCATGCATCTCCTCCCCTCCTCCTAGGCATCCAATAGGATCACCTGTCCATTCAGCCAATCGGGTGACGGGTATCAGACCTGCTTCCCCATTGGCCGCGAGGAAGATCAGTGTTGCAACAGCGAATATTAATTCACTGTTGCAACACAACTGGGTGGGCTCCAGATGCAATGCTCTGCGCCCTGAGACCATTCTATTTTGAAGCCTATTAGAACCTCTGGCTCTAATCAGATGTTAAAAAAAACATACCCCCGCCCACCCCCGCCATAGAAATTGATGCGCCCAGCATCCTGAAAGAGGTGGGCGCATCAAGGGAGGGCGGCGGCGGTGGATAGGGGAGGCAGTGCCCGTGTGCCCACAATGGACAGGCCGTCCCTGCTTCTGGGACACTCTGAGGTTGATTTACTAAAGGTGGAGAGTGCAAAATCTGGTTCAGCTTTGCATATAAACCAATCAATTTTGAGTACTTTTTGTCAAAGCTCAATTGAACAAGCTCAAGTTAGAAGCTGATTGGCTACCATGCACAGCTGAAACCAGATTTTGCACTCTCTAGTTTTAGTAAATCAACCCCTCTGATTCTCTAGAATGCTCCCTTTTTATCCAATCATGTTACTGACTTGTTGCCAATTAACCATATTAGTTGCAAAGTGTTCTTCCAGGTCTTCCTTGTTAGTACCACTTACTTTGACAAGCTTTTTGGTGCCCCATCCTAGCTTTTTTGAAATGTGATGTTGCCATTGGTACATTTACTCCGTTTAAAAAGATCCATTTTGTTTTACAAGTGAATTGCCATTTGTCTTTTTATTAAAAGGGTACCTATCTATTACATCTAGTTTGTGCCTCTGTTGTCTTTTTTTCTTGTTTTACTTTCTAGCATAAAATATAGGAAATAAAAATGAGAGGACAGAACAAATACCACCAAAATGACCTCTTTTTGTAAAGTGGACACCCCAAGGTGATATCGTTTTGGCCACATTTTTTTTGGAAATGAAAAAAAAACATTCTGGTATTAAGGTAGTTAAAAATTAAGTTGCTTACTGAAGCTATGTGCAAGACTTCTATTTTTACATCCTTCGGATCCCTGTGGGTTAAAATTGCATTGAACTCAAATGGCATTGTGTGGAAACACTTGAAATCCATCCACAAAACAATTCCCCAATTATTGGTGGTCAGTGGCACTTTAACCCACCCCATCCTTTATCACTGATGGTCAGCGACACTTTAAAACAATCTTGCAATATCGATGACCAATGTAATTTTTGATTCCCCAAATATATGTGCACTTGTAGCATATGTCTGTGTGCATGCATTATGCAACCCTGGGTGAATTACCGCATAGAGCCGCATCATCTAATTCATCACAATAGGTAACTGTGTGTGGCAGAAGCGGGTCTCAGGAAAGTGATCACACAAGCTGTGCATGCCCCTTTATGGTCTTCTTGAGCATGAATCCTAATCCTGTTATGTCTTGGCATGCTGTTAACTGTACTGAGGTCACTGAACCATTGTTATAGGCTGCAGTAAATGCTGCTATTTTATGAAAGAGAATCCATAAGGTTAATAATAAAACATGTCTTTGCTGATTTTTTTTTTATATGTGTAAGGTCACTGAGATGAAAGAATTAAACATTAGAGAACAGGCGTATGACTTTACCATGTATTGCTTCAATTTACATATAAGTCCAAAGACCATAGCACTACCCCATCTTTCAAACACACTCTCAGAGATCACGGGAGCCCAACGGCGTTGGGCCAACGCTACTCCAGAGGTTCATGCATTCTGTACAATGTGCACAGATACCGAGTCCTCAAGATCTGTAAATGGTAGGGGTGTCACGGTCTCTAGATCCCCCCCCGAGGAAAATTAAGCACTGGATATGTTTAGTGGTTGCTAGGGCAGATGAGTTCCAGGTTGCTAAGAGATACATAATTTGTATGGAATTTGTCCTTGTCTAATAATAAGAAAAGCAGTAAAAATAGATGCACTGGAGCCAGCAACAACAGATCCCACCCCAGTAATAATAGATCCTCCCAATCAACAATAGATTCCCCTCCCACCAATAATAAACCCCACCCCAACAACAATAGGTTATTCCAAGCAACAAAAATTCCCCTCCCAGCAATAATAGACCCCACCCCAGCAACAATAGATCCCTCACACAACAATAGACCTCCTCAGCAACAATGGACCCACCCCAACAACAATAGGTTCCCCTCCCAGCAGAAGTAGATCCCTCACCCAACAATAGATTCCCCCAGCAGCAATGGTCCCCACCCCAGTAACAATAGTTCCCCCCAGCAACAATAGTTCTCCACACAACAATAGACTCCCCCACACAGAAACAATGGACCATCCACAACAAAATACCCCCCTCAGCAACAAAAGATCCACCCCAGCAACAGCGGTCAGCATTAATAGACCCTCCAGCAGCCAGCAACATTAGACCTCTCCCTCAACAGTAGATCCCTACAAGCACCATAAAACACCCCCCCCCTCCAGCAACAACAGATCCCCCACAAGCAATAATAAACCTTCACACAAAAACAGATCCCCACCAGTGACCATAAATCATTCAGCAGACAGCATCAATATACCCTCCAGCACATCCCTTGCTATTACATACATTTGGTGCTGGAGGTGCCAGAACTGCGTTCCCCCCACGTTCCCGCTGAAAAAAAGCCCTGTGTACCTGTTTCCAATGTCTTTTGTCACACGAAGGCATGTTGGGAGTATGAACACATTATATTTTTTGGTTTCAAATAATAAAAACTGTTCTTCATTTAGGCTTAACCATAATTTAGGAAGCCCAGCTCTATGAAATAATATTTTTATGATTAACAGTTTCTTCTTTAATGTAACAAAGGATTTCCTACATTGCAATAATTCTGTTCCCATTGGAAATTTCCCTTTTAACTTTATTTGGCTTATTTAGGTCGGGTAGTCAGAAGGAACAGAGGCCAGTAGCTTTTATAAATTTCCGTTTCCCATACTGAGAGGAAAAATCCCCTTGCTGGTTTGTACTCTAAACAAATTCAGACTTTCAAACCTGCAAAAGCTGTTTGAAAAAGTGTTTTAGGTAGGTGGTATAGTGTGGGGGGCACTGTGCTATACTGCCTTCCCGTTGGGTGGTCCTATATCTTTAGCTGCCTCTCTCATACACCCATCCCTGGAGCATCTGTTGCTACCTGGACATCCAGACCAGAGACTCCTTCTGCCACTCCTCTTTGGAGCCTGCCTAGAGAACCCTGTGGTGGACCACCTGGGCTACCACTACAGTCAGCCTCTCTGTTAGAGAGGTGTGACGCCCCCCCCCCCCTTTCTCAAGGAAACCACGATTATCTATGTTTGCATTGGATTGAACTATATTGTGATGTTTATTACTATTGGTTTCTTCTTATACTCCGTTGTCTTAGATACAGTTATTCTGCATTGTGCTGCCACCTCTCAGCCTTTGTAGGAATTACCCCTAGGTTGTCTTTTGCTTGTTGCATGTCTCTTTACCATTGTATTGGCAGTGTCAATTTATCTTGCATTCATACAATAAATTTCAAGTTACTATTTGTGTAATAATTTGGCTGACATTACCTTCCTGCCTCTACAACTGATTTAACCATAGAACACATTGTATTCACTGAGAAAATGCAAAGCATTCTCTGAATGATACCCATGCTGAGCAGCAAACCTCCTATGCTTAGAATGCAGCAGAGCAGGTGTTTGGCATGAGAGTCAGAAGCTACTGGAGATCACTGTAGTGGTGGTGCCTACTGCAGTGATTTTCAGCTGCTAGTGCAGGGTTCCAAGGAACCCTAGAGTTCCACCAGAGGGAAGTTCAATTTGGGATTGGTTTACCCTGCCAGGTCTGCCTGATACTGTAGTCTGAATGGCCTGTATTCTGCCAAAGTCAGAGCTAGACTCCAGACATCCAGACTTTTGCCTGAACAGGTATGCTGGGGCAGCCACAAGCCTGTAGTTAGGGACTAGGGGTGTTAGGAAATGTTTGCACTTTTTCTTGGACTGTCAATTGTCTTATCATCATGTTAACTTATTCTTCAAGTAAAATGTTTGAATCTTTGTTGTTGCTTGGTCTGAAGTTACTAAAGGGGTGCAATGCAAGTAACCAACACATATAGTCTACAGCTTGGGTCACTAGCATTCTTCCTACTCACCATCACACTAATGTGTCATGAGTTGTAGTTATAGTCATTCTTAGCAGGGGTTCCCTGGGACCAGAAAGTTATTTCAAGGGTTCCTCTGTGTTGAAAAGATTGAGAAAGGTTGTTCTAGAGGGATCAAACAGGTATGGTATATGCTCAGTTACATTGGTCCAAGCTGGGTCAATATAACTATGCATACAGTGGCAGACTTGGATTTCTTCTTTAATTTTTTTTATTGTTTGTATAATTGCATCTGTTTTTTTTTAATCCTTGATGTAATTTACTTTTTTGTGTTGTTAGTTGACAACGTTGTTCACAATTCTTGGTGCTTCATTTCCAGGCTGGCGACCTGCAGCAGTGCCTTGAGTGCTTGTCAATGAGAATTGAGGTGAGCAGACCAAGTTGTAGCATTCCTGAATCTGTAATTTTACTGATGAGTGGCTAGAAATCATACCAAGGAAATTTGAATATGCTGGAGTGATGGTGCCTTGGCATGCCAGTAGGTACTGTGCATCAAAAGGTGACAACAACGAGCCTTGATAGACTCTCAAAAGGGCTTTGCTGTCACCATTGGAATGGGAGTTCCCATACAACTACTACTGGAAGGTTCAATAGGTCCAACAAGAAGAGCTTGTCTCACTGAGCTCTGCAGAGTGTACCTTCAGCTCTCTGCCCTTTTTTTTCTAACCGCTCAGCCAAGCTTTATACATTTTGGACTTTGAACAGATGTAGAGAAGAGAAGACAGCAGATAGACAGGTAGAGCTTATGTATGAGGATATGTTTCATCTCCGTGTATCACCTGAGGCCAGGCCAGTCACTTCACTGGGTTTAAGGGTTTACAACCACTTTAGGGGTTACATAAATTTTACTTACCTAAAGTTATCAATATCCAAATGTTCTGAATCTGAACTTCTAAACCTAAAAGCCAGTGTTCCATGGTTCATGCCATTCCCTAACTGCAGCTGTGCCCTACCACATCAAAGCACAGAAAGGAAGGTTTTCCAGTAGGGTGGTAGCTATAATTCATAGGGCCCCATAGCAAAATATGAATATGAGTACCCTCAATGACCTCTCTGTTTGTCATCTGACAGTGTCAGTTTACATTAAACCAAGACTTTTCTCATGGTTTTGGATGGAGCAGAGAAGGATTAGAATCCCGATCCTGTTTTTTACTGCTATCTGGGGCTCTGTCACAGAGATTTACCCATAATTCCTGTACTGCTGCAACATTTTACTAGACAGAAAGTGAGGGGAACTATCCAACAACACGATCAGGAATAAAAATTATTGTCTTCAGTACAGTACAGGATGGCTAGAACCCTTGTCAAAATTTTATTTCTGTGTCCCGTTTGCAGATCTTACCTCACTTCCCATTTGGTAAAATGTTGTTATCAAGACAGAAGGTGAGGAGATTGCTCTCCAATGGAGCCCTGGATGACAGAGTTCTAATCCTTCCCCACTCTGTTTAAAACTAGATAAAAGTTTTTGTCTTGACATACAGTATAACAAAAAGTATGTTAAAGTGTCTTTTTAAGAGTACAGGATCTTAGGGCTTTGGTGAAAATCTAAGCAAATGCTGGAAATTGTGGTTTAGTCAAAGTAGTGCTGTATTACCTACATGCAATTGTTAAATTGTGGCTTATATTGCAGGATTACAAACCTCAAGTTACGTTTTAGAAAGAGAAATCCTAGAATTTTTGTTTTGAATTCAGCTGGTTCAGAAGGGACTGGCGGAATTTTGATCTGGGTGTGCCCTTACTAGGGAGGAGCCGAACACCCCCCTGTTCCGTTCGCACCAGAACTTGCGAAAAGACCAAAACTTCACACGAACGTTAGAACCCCATTGAAGTCTATGGGACTCGAACGTTTGAAATCAAAAGTGCTCCCGAAAAAAACGGCCATTTTTAAAACTTTTTTTTGCATTGATACATGTCCCCTGGGGCAGGACCCAGGTCCCCAAACACTTTTTATGACAATACCATGCATATAAGCCTTTAAAATTAGCATTTTTTATTTCTCCCATAGACTTTTAAAGGGTGTTCCGCAGCTTTTGAATTTGCCGCAAACACCCCAAATTGTACATATTAAATAATAATAAATAAATCAAGCCCTAACCCTAGCACCTAACTGTAAATAAAATAAATAATACATAAATAATTATAATAATTAGGAATGAGCCCGATGTTCGACTCGAACGTAAGTTCAGGGTGCCTTTGGCCAATCATGGCTCAGGGTCTACACCCCACACCCCACACTATATAAGGCTGCTTACATAGCCGCCGTACATAGTATAATGAATGAGAGCAGCAAAATTACATTTCTAAAGGAAAAAAATTAATTTATAACTGCTTGCGGCTTTAATGTATTGTCAGATCCCGGCAATATACATAAAAAGCATTGAAAAAAAAGGTGTGAGTTCACCCCCAGTCCATTACCAGGCCCTTCAGGTCTGTATGGATATTAAGGGGAACCCCGTGCCAAAATAAAAAAAAAAATGGCATGGGGGTCCCCCCAAAATCCATACCAGACCCTTATCTGAGCACGCAACCTGGCAGACCGCAGGAAAAGGGGGGTACGAGAGAGCACCCCCCTCCTGAACCGTACCAGGCCACATGCCCTTAACATGGGGAGGGTGCTTTGGGGTCCCCCCCAAAACACCTTGTCCCCATGTTGATGGGGACAAGGGCCTCTTCCCCACAACCCTTGCCCAGTGGTTGTGGGGGTCTGCGGGCGGGAGGCGTATTGGAATCTGGAAGCCCCCTTTAACAAGGAGGCCCCTAGATCCCAGCCCCCCTATGTGAATGAGTATGGGGTACATTAATTAAGAAAAAGTATCTCCACACTACCGGGACAACAATAAACAACGGAACACTAGCTGCAGCAGACACCGAACTGGTCAAACCGCACCAACAATAAGTAAATAAAAATCAATATATGGTGTCGTGCTCTAGTGAGAGAATTAGTACCATAAATAAAGTGCTAAATTAGTTAAAGTGCTATATAAAGTGACAATGCATGTGCAAAATTGCATAAAATGCATATATAGTGACATCGTATATGTGAAAATTTGCATAGAAATGCATAAAATTGCTAAATAATCACATAACCTTCAAATTGCAAAAAAATGCATATAAAGTGACATCGCATGTGCAAAATTGCATAGAAACGCATAAAATTGCTACATAATCGCATAACCTTCAAATTGCATAGAATAAAAAAGTGCTAATGCTTACAAAATATGAGGTAGAGTCCAACAGTGCACATGAATAGAGAAAATGTAAAAATAAAATAAAAATAAGATGCGGTGAAGTGTTGTGCTCCAAGTGACAGTCAGTGAAAACACAGTCTTTTAGTGCATAAGTGATGTGAATCCTCTTCAGTGTATACACACCTCAGGTGTGCAGTGACTAACTTACCTTACCTCTGTAAGGTAACAGCGTGTTGTAACAAAGGGTGGTGGTCAGTAAATCCTCCAATTGCTCTCATCTGATGTTTCTCTTGTGTAGTAGTGGACTAGATATCCTAATATCCCTTGGTAGACTGATGTACAATCTTCATATATAATGATAGGTTATCTCTATATGCCTCAGTGACAGTGGACAGCCTCCCAGATCCGTGAACATAGAGTAAAAAGAAGAGGGGGGGGAACCAAGTTGTTAATCATGTAATCACAGATATTTATTTGAATTTGAAGGTTTAAAAGTACTCACATAGTGAAACAGGTAAAAAAACGAGATAAAAACAAGCAGCGAGCTCGTGGCCTGATGTCACTTCGCTGCTCAAGTAAGCCAATCCAACGCGTATCGTCGCAATCACGTGACTTCATCAGGAAATTGACCCCTGATGAAGCCACGTGATTTTTCTTAATTTGTTCTTAATTCCTTAATTTTTTTTTTCATTTTAGCGTGGGGTTCCCCTTAATATCCATACCAGACCTGAAGTGCCTGGCATGGACTTTGGGGGGACCCCCATGCCCTTTTTTTACATTTTGGCACGGGGTTCCCCTTAATATTCATACCAGACCCAAAGGGCCTGGTAAAGGACTGGGGGGAACCCATGCTGTTTTTTTCAATGATTTTTATCTATATTGCCAGGATCCAACAATACATTACAGCCGCAAGCAGTTTTAGATGAAATTTTTTCCTTTAGAAATGTCATTTTGCTGTGGTACTGTTATAAACATGAGAAAGATGCGCTACTTTACTGGCAGACTAAGGAGACCCCCCAAGCACGATATTTAAATTTAATTTTTATTGTTTCACTTTAAGTATTATTAAAATCACTGCTCTTGAAAAAACGGCCGCTTTTAAAGCTTTTTTTTGCATTGATACATGTCCCCTGGGGCAAGACCCGGGTCACCAAACTTTTTATGGCAATAACTTGCATAAAAGCCTTTAAAATTAACACTTTTGATTTTTCACATTCGTGTCCCATAGACTGTAACGGTGTTCGCGTGTTCGCACAAATTGTTTGCCGATTCGCATGTTATGCTGAGAACCAAACCGGGGGGGGGGGGGGGGGGTGTTCGGCTCATCCCTAATAATAATAATAAATAATAATTAATGAATTACTTAATTAAAGTGGATGTAAACCCTCACATATACCCAGTGACGTGAACAGCCTCAGATACACAGAGATTAAACAAATCTCCCTACATAAGTTTTATTTGTATATCTGCTGTAATCGGCATTCTACGCTCTTAGGAAAGTGCACATCGTATTAGAAAATGTGACACTATGTGTGAGTTGATTGGAGGAAAGGCACCCCCCCCTCCACATAGGACAAAGGAACGAATAAACATGTAGAGCTGCAGTTTGAATAGACAAGCTCTCTGCTAATTTCTCTTCACCAACATTCCTGACACAAATTTCCAGCTGTTTTTATCTACTGTGTTGGAGAACTTGTCAGAAGTTATCATGCTGATAACAGAGGAATGAAACAGCAGCAAGACAGCAGCAGACCCCAACAGGTCATGTTTTCAGGCTTTCCCTCAGATGAAATGCCTGTGGTGATTACTAAGGCAGTGAAACTGATCAAATCACCTGTGCAAAATAGTGGGAAGCCTTGAAACATGACCTGTTGGAGATCCTGACTTACGTAAGTGTTCGCTTCCGCGCACGAGCACGGCGGGACGGGGTGCTTTAAAAAAATTTTTTTTTTTTTTTTAACTGCAATACTGTCTGGTTCTCTGGTATCTTTGGTTCCCACTATTGACCTAAGAGGAACCGTTCGCTATTGCTGTTGCCTTGAATGCTTGTATACCACGTTTGTATGTGAGTATAACCATTACTGTTTTTAGCTTTATTAAAATTATTTTTGGTAATGCACAAGGTCGGTGCGCCCTCCTTTCTTCTTTCTATGTGAAAACACTCTGTCCCTGTCTCAGTTGTAATTCTGTGTTGTCACCCTGTCTAATGGAGACTACAAGCTGCCATTTCAACACACATTACACAAGCATGGTAAACTGTGATCACCATCATGCAGGCATGCTCTGGAATGCATGTAGACAGGAAATGACTTAAAAGAGGCTGCAGGGGATCTGCTTCAACCATTCAACCAAAAGATGAAAAAAAAGGTGAAAACAAGTTGTTTATTTTTAAAAACGGCAATTGCTAATGATAGATAATAATATTGTAAACTAAATGGTATTTAGTTAAGGTTTACATATAAAAACATTTTCATGTTTAATTGTTTCACCTGTACTTTTGTTGGCTTAGGGAGGAGAGTGTACCGCCTGTTATAAGTTTGTCACCACTCTCTGCTGTACCACTTAACCAGCCAGTTGTCCGCGTATAGCGCTCAGTCAGGAAAATCCAAACATCGAGTGTTTTGTGTACAATAGAAAAGAAAATTAGGGGCTAAGAATAGAACATTCATCTAAAAAGGAACTTCAGACAATGCGCAGCAGACAATCATTATAAAACCTGCAAAATCTCCCTGTGAAACCACTGACATTATAGAATGTACACTGGAAGAATTGTGTCCCCAGGACTGGACGGGTGAGATAAGGGAGTGTGACGTTTTAAAGGGACTCCGTCCACATATCTTTTCATTTTTCTATTGTATCTAATATAAATATTACAGTCAAATATAAACAGTTGCTTTTTCTGAGACTTTTCTGAGACTTTTACTAATTTCTATGGAGTAGTCAGTACATCGGGTCTACCAACTGGTTATTAGCTGCAAATCATTTTTTTTTAATTTCCTTCTAAATCACATAGAAATAGATGAGTTAATAAAAGAAACAACATAACCTAGTATGGCTCAGGTGTCACTTGTCCATGCAAGTGTAAGGGGGTGTTAGTACTATTTCCAGTTTTGACACTAGACAGTGCCCTCCCTACAGATAAATAATGGGTTACGTTAGAAAGTATTAGGAGTTTAAACAGTCTACATGACAGGAGTGAGACTCTGGAGCTGGCCCCCATATAAATTGGTGTGGCCCTTCCTGCAGAAATGTAGAGCTTCCAGTGATTCGTATTCTCCAGTTTTGGAATACTTAGAGAGGTCCTGATGCCGTGGATAGGAGGCAGTTGGGGACAGGACATAGATTGCCTGACCGAGATGAGCCAGCGACCACTGCTGCCTGACCTGGGGATGAGCCAACGATCACTGCCATAATTGATGAGGAGCTCTTTGCCCAAAAGTTGTATGCCCTGAGGTTGTCTACCTTGAAGTTGTGAAAACAAAGCTTAGAAAATATGTTGGACTTGCCTCTTCTTGCTATCAATGCTCTATATTTGCTCAGCCAGTAGAGGAATGCGGGATGAAGTGTCAGCAATGTTAATGTAAATGTGATTATTGTACACTACTTGCCTCCCTCTGGGACTGGGGACTCACACTAATGTAATCTAGGGCAAGAGGCCAGTTGATGCTACCTGGGAAGGAAATGATTTGCCCATGTTCTAATAGCCCTGCCTACCCAAGATCCCAAGAAAACACCATATTTTCTGCAGGCACTCATTATAAGGGAGCCAATTGGCTACGCTAGATAAACTTATAGATGCTCTGTCCTAAAAATGTTAGCATTAAAGTGATATTAAACCCAGTCTTTTGTGGCTGGTCCCCAAGCCACTTGCACCCCCTGCCTAATTGTGGGAGGCTTGTTAATTACCTAGCCACGTCCCTGCTCCCTTCTCCTCCCTTTTCCCAGCAATTTGAGTGACCACAGTGGGACCCTTTTCCTCTGCTGCCCTCAGTACCCTCCTCTACACCCAGAAGACCAGGGAAGCAGCACTGATTGTCCTGGAACCAACAGCAATGACTACAGATGTTTGGGGACAGGGGGCATAGAAAGATACTGGGGCATTTTTTACTTTAATTCAAAGAATGCATTAAGGTAAAAAAAAAACCTAGCATTTAGTACCACTTGAGTTCAAAGTAGAGTACAATACAACAGAGCACAGCCAAGATCATCAGTTCTTTACCATGGTTTGTACTATTAGCCAGGACCCTGAGAATGTGCCACCACTACATTCACATAAATGGCCTAGCTTGTACTGGAGCACTGGCCCCTGAGGAAGTGCTATTATAGATACAACAACTGAACCTTATTTAGAGTCCTTCTGAGACAAACATTGGGGACATTCAGCTATAGTGAGACCAGAAAGAGACCTGCAACATGCATGCAACAATGCTAAGTTGGCAACATTCTTACTGAAAAGGTTTAGAAGGTCATCACCTTATATCGAAAATGAAAAGGGAGTTTCCATCATAAGGTATTAGCCATAGGTATAGGATTACTTTAACAGCTGACCATTTTCATTATTCTAGGCATTGCATTATTTGGTAACAATTGGGGGCCCACTGGTGAAGAGCAATACCACAGACTGATGCCAGATGTCATGATCTTCTCATGAGGCAAGGTGGGAAATTTGTCCTAAGTGACACCATCACACAAGCCTCTTGTCACTCCTCATGTGCCTCAGATCCTTAATGCTAATATAGACCCTGGTGATACAGTACAGAGATGTAGTCTGGTTGTCCAATGTCTATACCAGGTGTCTCCAAACTATGGCCTGTGGGTAATATGTGGCCCTTTGCTTGCTTTTATCTAGCCCTTGGGGCACAATTCATTCCATTAATACAAGGCCCTATTTCTTCCACTGATACCAAACATGGAGCACTAATCCTCCCACTTACACCAGAGATTGGGAACTAATTCCTCCCACTGACACCGATGATGGAGTACTATTCCTCCTGCTGACACCAATGATGTCATTTTTTTTTATTCCCACTGACCACCAAGTTTATGGCATTGTTTATTCCCACTGATGCCAGGGCAGTGTCTACTCCCACTGGCCCTTAAAGTTTGAAGGGCAAAAAACTTGCCCTTTGTTTCAAAAGTTTAGAGATCCCTGGTCTATACCAACAAGCCAACACATGATTAGTACAGAGGTGAGACGAAAACAGTCATAGATCTTCCATACAGAGGTATTGTAGTCACAGTAAGTACCGGGATGTTGGTGAACCCTATCCAAATGTCGCAGTCCTGGTTACAGCTGTCATGGATATGTTACTCACTCAAATATTTTTGTACATAAGCCATTTGTAGACATATTCTTGGGGTTCCCAGAATAAAAAAAAAACAACATGGTTCAGCCCCAAACACTGGCACATTGACACAAGGGGCCTCATACAATAATGCTCAGCGCCCCTCTAAGTACATAGCTCTCAGGAGACCCCTGTGAAAACTTTAGCCCACTGGCCCTGAAAAATTAATTTCCTATTTATGCACATAAATTCTCCTTGGAACATGAACAAAGTTAGAATCATACTTTATAGCCTAGTCATAAACTGCACATAAAACATTTCAGTTCATATCTATTCCAGGAACAAAACAGAGGTCAGAGCTCATCAGAGAAAGACCAGATCCCAGACATATAGTGTAAATCCTTAATGATAAAGCCTGAGAATCACAAAGAAGAGGAAGGGAGTGGACCCATAGAATTCTATAAACTGATGATTTTACAGAACTTATAGGAAAGGTAGCTTTCGGTATAACCTTAAATGGCAGGCACAGTTGAAGAGCAAGTGAAAGTTCAGCCAAAACCTACAAGTGTTTTCTGGTCATTAGAAGCAAACAATTGTAGGTCCCCTATGGTACTACCTCTTAGGTTTTTAGTTCTATATTTTAAAAAAGTAGACCTTCAGGTCATTTTAGGTGCTGGTGTAGATGAGCACATACTGCAGAAGGTGCTAAATATTATGTCTGAATAACAATAAATGAACAAACTAATGCGCAAACCAAACTACAAAAAGGAGCAAGGCTGCCAACATTAAAATGGGTTCCCACACAGTATGCAATGAATCAAATAAATAAATGTGGCGCTTACTCAAATAAATAACCATTTCATAAAGTGAAATAAATGTAAATAGATGTGCAAAACGTAGAAAGAGCACCAAACAATTCTTCAACTTCGGATGCAATTGTGAATGACAATATATAATACATGTGAACAAATAAATCCAACATGAAAAAATGTTTTCAACCTCTTTTTCAGGAGAACTATTAGTAGATTTCATAGTTGTCTCATCTAAATTATTTTGCCATTTAAAAACAAGATCTTCCTCATAGTCCATAATATCCCTTCCTAAATAGTCCTTAATATCGCTTCTTCCTAACCACAGTTTCTTTATCCTTTTGTTCCATATCTCCATTCAGTTGTTTAGAACTCAGGAAGTTCTTTCGATGGTTCTAAGCCAACTTTCAATTCAGAAATTTGTGCATCTAACTTCCTTATCTTGCATTGTTTTCTCTTAATCAAAAATTCAAGTAACTCCAAACCTTTATCATTTAAAAAATGGAACCATTCATCTGTTGATTCTTTATC
Source organism: Aquarana catesbeiana (assembly GCF_042186555.1). Lineage (NCBI taxonomy): Eukaryota > Metazoa > Chordata > Amphibia > Anura > Ranidae > Aquarana > Aquarana catesbeiana. Next base: position 62,312,676 of record NC_133327.1, read on the forward strand.
TAACAGTCCATCATTAATGGGTACATCCCATCTCAACCTTCTAGGTATTCATTTATCTTTAATATATTTCTCATGGGTAGCAATATGCCACCATGCATTTTCATCTTTTTTTCCATGAGGTGTCACATTTTTCTGAAACTACTCTCTATATCTAAGTGGAAAAAGTGCAGCGTGAAGCAAACATATGTGCCCCAGGTATAAACCTGAAAGTAAAGTAAACATACACACAAAAAGATTGTGCCAAAATGACTGTAATATCCAAACAAATTAATATAGGTACATATAAATGTGTGAAAGTGCACGTGCTAAATACAATTGAACAACAAAATCACATAAATCAATGATACCACAGATTGGGTGTTACCATAATATATAACTAAATGAATATAGACACATATAGATATGTGTAAAGTGCACGTGCTGTATCTATAAATCATCCAATTAACATAAACAAATTGTGACAAAATAACAAGTCCATCAATAATTGATATCGGGATATGCTCCAAAAAACCCTTGATAGGTACAGAAGGTGTCAGAAGATCTTATAAACACGGATGATGATGTTCCACTGTTCTATGAAAAGACACCCAAGACTGTGCTTCCACCACCCAAGGGAGGGGTAGGTACTCTTACCATAAGATGTGGACACACACGCCAACAGCAGTGAGTCATACAGGCATGGAGAGAAACCGGAGTCACAGGCACGATCTCCTGAGGTTTGAAAGACGGGGATACATGCCAGCAATGATGCAGCAGGCAAGAAATACCAGAAGCAAGAACCCAACCACGATCTCCCGATTTTAGGAAATGTCCACAGATCTCTCATCCATCAATAATGGGAATGGCAATCATAAAAGAAAAGAGAAGGCTTCCACACGGCATAAATCAAAAAGTATGGATTTAATGTAACAAAAAGGGTACAAGCATCACTTTAGATGTGTAAAATAAAATTGTGATCACAAAGAGCATAAAAAACAGGCACATTGTGTGGAGCTTTGCAAGCAATAACCCAACGCATTTCGTCCTACAGGACTTCAACTGGGGTGTTTTATTCAATACTCTCTATATCTCCTAGTTGATTAGTCTCTTGTTTGTCAAAGATATTATCTAGATCAATAATTCTACTTTCTTAAAAAACAAAAACTTCCATGGTTGCTGCACAAGTGCAAAGTGGATAATAGCTGAATAACAATAAATGAACAAAACTAATGCGCAAACCAAGCTAAAAAAAGGACCAAGAGTGGCTGCCAACATTAAAAAGTGTTCCCACATATTATGCAATGAATCAAATAAATAAATGTGGCACTTACTCAAATAAATAAACAGTGAATATGTCATAAAGTGATATAAATGTAAATAGATGTGCAAAACATAGCAAGAGCACCAAACACTTATTCAACTTATGATGCAAATGTGAATGACAATATACAATACATAGGAACAAATAAATCCAACATGAAAAATTTTTTTCAACGATAAAAAATGAATTTAAAGTGTTTGTAAAAATCCTTGGTAATAAATGTGCAATCAAATGCAAAAAGTTCAGTTCATAAAAATATGACAATTGCTTCCACCACCCGTAGTGCATCAATAGTGTGCCGCAGCCTCTCACCCCAAATGAAGACCCCTACAGGTGTAGTAGTACTTTTGTTGTAAAATATCCTCAATGGCAACCAGCTGACTCTTCTATGTTTTTATTCATTTTAGTCTCATATTTGTCAGGGCTGGGCTCAGCCCTTCCTACTCTGAGCTGGCTGCTCAGCTGTTGGCTAATTGCCAGCTCCCATCTCTCTCCACAGTTACTCAGCTGTTGATGATCCTGCTCGTCAGTCCTGCCTACTTAAGCCGTCCAGTCCAGAGGAGCTCTGCCTTCGCCTTGGTCACATCACAAGAAACTATCTCCTGTGTTCCTGTTTAAAGACTGGCTTTGCTGACATCCCTTCTGGCTCCAGATCCTGCTTGCTGTTCCACTACTTTGATCCCTGACTTCTGACTTGGTTGACTATCCATTCCGTTTACTGAACTTTGGCTATGTTTTGACTATGTTTGTTCTTTTTACTTTTATCATTAAACAAGTGTGATTTAACTGTACTTCTGTCTCGGTCTGATTTCATGGTTTCTGACAATATTCTACATGAGGTTACCATTCTAGTTTTTGTAACAGATGTCGCTATTGGGATCTCCCTCACTGTGTGCAGTAAAATGACATATATATTTCCTCTGTGAAGTGTCTTGTTCCATGTCACTACACACTGTAACTAGTAGTATGTTGCATTAGGAGAGACGTGCAGAGCCGGTGCCCACTTCACCAGTTCCAGCATATCTTTGTTAACTCACTCCCAGTAACAGAATGGGTCCCATCATGCACCTAGTAAGGACCTAGGATGTCTAGGAAGCCAGACATCGACCCCCACACTACTGGAGGACCTGCCACCTTACTAGGTACCAAGCCTAACAATTGACCTAACAATTGTTTGCTTGTAGGTTTCCTACCTCTTACCTTCACTTGGTTACTAATAACATCTACACTCCTCCTCCTTTTCTTGCCAAGTTAACCCTTTATAGTGGTGTTACTTCATACCCTTTAGTGCTATACAGACCCTGGTTCTTTAGAAACGCCAGAACCAACATGCACCTCTTTGAATAACTACAGACCAGGCTCACAATGGTTAATGTACTGAACAAGTGTGGCATAAAAGATCAATATGAAGAACATCTTTCCCCTAACTCTAACTATAGTAGTGTGTTTATTGATACATTATTCTTTTTAAAGGATGCCATTTTAATACAATAAAAATACTTGCAGTTCTGTTGGGTTTGTAGTAGATTTTACTACATATGCATGGTTAAGGACACGTGTTTCTATCCAAAAATCCCTGGGATTACAGTTCGGAAATGATGCCATTGGGACAAATGAAGGTGAACCAAAGAGAAAAAAAGGGTTGCTGCCAAGTGTCTGGGAAGTTACAACCTGCTCAGTGGATACTGTTATTTTCCATTATTTAATGTACATAGACAGGTCATGCTTGTATGGAGCAGGTGCTCTGGTAACTAATGAGTACAGCCTAAGATGATTTACAGCAGAGTCCAGGCAAGCAGGTCACTAGTAATGAAGAGAATGTATTCTGGTGATGGATGAATCCTTCGATGGATGCAATATGAAATGTAGAAAGCACAGAGAGACAGTCCAGGGGTCACACAGGACTAAGTAGCATAATATCCTGCCTTCCTGAATAGCAGGGTGTCCAGTCAGCTGCTTCCATTTCCTGATTGCAGAGGAAGAACCTTCATCCTCATTGCTCACAACAGACCTGGATGTGAAGGAACACTAAATGTAATGTCTGCGTGTGAAAGACTGCTTTAGTCCAGTGTGTTGGACTCATTAGTGAAGTCAGTAAACCAAGTCATGTAGAGTGACCTGCAGGCTTATTTAATAGGGTAGAGAACACCGTTCTAAGACCCACAGCTACCAATCAGATTCTATATATCCCTACCCTCACTACAGTAAACTAAAAGCAGTGGTTGCTTTGCTTTATAAAAAAAATTGGGGACCCCACCTACTCCATCTCTGAATCAATCCTGGATCTCAATGTTTGCTAAAAATTTCCACACAAATTTCCAAATACAGATATGATCCTCTATTGCCAGTTACAGAAACAAGCAAGCCTTTATTAAAGTAATTTGCATCTGTCAGCCCAGAACTGCCACCTACTTGCTGCACCCACACTTAAAGCTGAGTTCAACCCACATATAAGACTTTTCACAATCTAGTCAATTAATGCAACTTTTATTTCTGTGTTTGTTTTACCTTGTTTTCTATTGTTTTTCTTCTTCACTTCCTATGTACCCTGCCATGGCAAGGTACGTAATTTCCCCGAGTTATATGGGCCCTCCTCCTTCCCCCCACTGCCACCTTAGTCCGGTCGTGCACCCACACTTAAAGCGGAGTTCCACCCACATATAAGACTTTTCACAATCTAGTCCCCTTACTCCTTCCCCCCCACTGCCACCTGGGACCTGTGTGTGTCTTATGCCGCGTACACACGAGCAGACTTTTCAACCAGACTGGTCCGACGGACTGAATACGGCAGACAATCTGACCATGTGTGGGCTCCATCAGGCCTGCAGCAGACTTTTTTGGTCGAAAATCTGACGGACTTTGGATTTGGAATATGTTTCAAATTTGTCTGACGGACTCGAGTGCGGTTGAAAAGTCCGCTCGTCTGTATGCTAGTCCGACGGACAAAAACCGACACTAGGGAAGCTATTGGCTACTGGCTATCAACTTCCTTATTTTAGTCCGGTCGTACGTCATCACGTATGAATCCGTCGGACTTTGGTGTGATCGTGTGTTGGCAAGTCCATTAGTTCGAAAGTCCGTCGGAAAGACTGTCAGACCTTTGTTGCCGAAAAATCTGCTCGTGTGTACAGGGCATTAGAAGATGAAGGGACCACTCAGCAAGCGCTGCCAGTTTCCCTTACTTGCAATGGCGGCACCTGCACCCAAAGCTGATGGACGAAATGGCTTCGGGTGCCGACATCGTGGGAACCATGGACAGGTAAGTGTTCTTATATTAAAAGTTAGCAGTTACAGCATTTGTAGCTGCTGACTTATAATTGTTTTTTGTACAAGGTGGAACTCCGCTTTAAGAAGAGGGTACACACCTGTACCCAGCTCTACAATGCAGTGTTATTGGTGCCTGAGCCACCAATCAAATAGACTCGAGCAATGTCTTATGATGGGTTTGCTAAGCCCTATGCAAAAACTGAATTTTAGGAAGCTAGTATTCGCTTCCAGGGGGCTACATTGGTACGTTGGGGAAACAGAGAGGTTAATTTACTAAAGGCAAATAGACTGTTCACTTTGCAAGAGAATGTTCCCTTTTCTTAGTGAATGAAGTGAAGCTCTGCTAACTTCCATCATCCGATCACATGCAAGCAAAATTATTGTTTTTTTTTATCTTCTTTGCCCGTGATTGGGTATTATTCACAAATTGGATTTTCACCATATTCACTAAGATGCAATGTGAACATCCTATACCATGTTTTGTTAATATGATTTCAAAAGTAATTTTTAATATTTTTAAAATAATACCTGGTGATCCTGCCATTAAGGTCTTTGCTCAGGTACTTCCTGTTATAGGATGACAATACTTTATCCCTGTCTTACAGTTGTATACCTGTGTTGTCGGACAGGCCGTTGGTGACTATATGTAGTCATGGCAACACAGGCAACAATATTACACAGGCATGATCTATTCTTGTTGGCATCAAGATAACTGCCTTGGGAAATGCCACATAGTCATAATTTCAGTGCTTCTGAACTGGACATAGCTGCAAAGAGGCTGCTGGAGATCAGCAGCAATGATATGTAACCAAGAATAAAGAGACTACACATCTTTTTTTTAGGGTTTATATTTACTGTACTGCTAAATATATTGCAAAACGCCATATGCAGAAGGGTTTATACAGGTTTTGGTATACAATAGCACAGGGCTCAAAATTTCAAGTCCTGGGCTATTAGCCAGGCCTTAAGAAATACTCGCCACCAACCAACCCCTACCCTGCCTGCCCCTAATTCCGCCCCTAAACATGCCCTCATAAATTATCTCATGAAATTACACTGTTAAAGGCTTTATGCAGAATTAAGTTACAAAAATAATTATTAACAACAACGCTAACAATATTAAGATGCAATCAGATGTTTCGACCTGGTACCCGAATGCTCCCCAAATCCCTCACGTCACCCCCCCCCCCGCACGCTACGTATCCTGGGCTCCACTTGCCCATCTGTGGGACTGGCATAGCGGGTGCTGCTGGGTAGAGGGGGTGGGGAGGAAGTGGACACACATCCGCTCTCCTCCCCTTCTAGTTGTTGACCCGGAAGTGATGTAATTTCCGCATTCCCGTTGACAGTTTCCCTGGCCATCAAGGCTGGGAAAGAATGTAATGCAGAGTGATGTGCATTGCATTACACCCAGTGAAGTACAGGGGAGACATGCAGATATCTCTTTAAAGAGAACCTGTCACCACCGCCTATGGAAAATATAGGGGGCTGACATGTTTAAGGTTTGACATGTTGGGTATCTATTTAATCAGTGCAACCTCGGCTTTTATATTTTACCAAAAAATTGGGTAATTTATTGCATTTTGGTGCCCCCTAAAATTACCTTTTAATGTGTTTTTTTACTGAAACTTTGCATTTCCTAGACCTTTGCGATAATATTGTGTGACATAAAAAAAATGTTTGGGGGTTTTATATAATCTTCAGGCCTAAAATGATTTTTTAAATGTGTGCAAAAAACGGCTCTGGCAGCAAAAGGGTTAGACGAGACGTTCACGTTCAGGAACATGTTACTTGTTCCACTGGTAAGATTTGTTAGTTTAAAAAAACTGGCTCCTAACTTTTTTAGCTAGCTTCTAGATTCAAAGCAAATGTCTTAAGCTCTAATATAGCGTGAAATAGTGGCAGGTTAGGACTGTGATAATGTGCTCACTCACTTACAGCATTGCTGAATATGAACACTCCTGGGGTTGCTGTGGTCTCTCCTCCTCAGCTTAAGTGAACAAGACCTTGGGAGGAGTGTTACGGGCAGCCCCCCCCCCTCACTGCTGAGCCGCCTGCTTACCCGATTGACTTGGCCAAGATTCAAGGGGACAGGGAAAGTGCAGGGGCTCCCCATGTAGCTGGGGCCCCTGGGCAGTGCCCTGGGTTGCCTGCTCATTAGGTAGGCCCTGGGCAGAGCCCTCCAATGCAGCTCCACACTCATCCTCAGCTTATTTCCACTTGCCTAATGCGAGCAGGCGAGTGGAAATTTTGAGGGCTATAAAAGCATTATGTATATATCCATGCATAAAAGGCATGACTGATGCCTAAACTAGCATAGAAAGAGTTTGCAGCAAAACATCATAAAGGTATACTTTACAAAAGCAACAAGTCACAGCTAAGTACAGCCTAGGCAAGCTATATGACATACATACATTAATTAGCCAGCGCGCTGGAGTAAAATGAGAAGAAACCTGAACCCAAGAGCTCCACAATCATGGCAACCATATGGCACTGATGCAATGGTTTACGCATAACCTAAATTCACGTAATTAACTATGACAAACCATTTTGAATGGTAGGTAAATGTGTTGATATACAATTGTAAGCACTGTTTTTTCCTGACCTGGAGCAAGTTATTATATAAGAGTTATATTGTGCCAACAGTTTGTGCGGTAAAGGGAGACAGTACAGTTACAATACAGTTCAATACAGAAGGATTATGGGGCTCTGCTTATGGAGCATACAATCTAAAAGGGAGGGGGAAGTACTACAAAAGGTTACAGCTGAGGGGGAAATGCTGATGGAGATGGTCAAGGTACAGTTTTCTGGTGAAGGCAGGGTAGGCTCCCCTGAATAGATGAGTTTTCAGAGATCATCTAAAGGTGGAAAATGTAGGAGGCAGTCAAACAGTTGGGGGTAGGGAATTCCAGAGGATGAGAGATGGGGAGGAGGTGATGAGAGAGCTAGAAAATAGGAGGTCCTGGGAGGAGTGGATTGGATGATCTGGCCAATATGTTGAAGTGATGTGAGTGATATAGCTGAGGGCAGTGAAGCCACTGAGAATACAGCTGCAGTAGTCCAGGTGGGAGACAACCTGGGAGCAAATTAGTTGTTTTGTTGTGTCGGTTAAGAAGGGGCAAATTATGGAAATGTTTTGAAGATTAAGGTTTAGCCAGTTAATGGATGTGGGGTCCGAAGGAGAGGTCAGAGTCTAGAATTACACCAAGCTCTCTGACATGCGTGGAGGGAACAGTGGCGGCTGGTGCTTTATATTTGAGGGGGGATAACAAACCTGCCCCTATACCGTGGAAGATGGTCCGTGGCGATCAGTCTCCCCCCATGGTAGACGGATGGTGGCGATCAGTGTCCCCCCCCCATGGGGGAAGGATGGTGGCGATCAGTGTCCCCCCGCCATGGGAGAAGCATGGTGGCGATCAGTGTCCCCCCACAGGAGACAGATGGCGGAGATCAGTGGCCTTACCTTACAAGGCCAATGCTGCTCCTTGCTCCAGGGAAGAGGCGGGGCCTTTGCTTCTCCTCGTGGCTGAATAGGAATTGGGTCCTCCTGAGACTCCTAAGACTTCCGGCCAATCGGGTATCAGGTGCCGCTTCCTGATTGGCTGGGAGTAGAATCAGGAAGACAATAGCGAATATTAGTTTGCTATTGCCACACAACTGAGTAGGCTTAGAGCGCAGTACTCTGCGCCCTGAGCCCACCCTCTTTTGAAGCCAATTAGAGCCACGGGCTCTAATCGTGTGCTTAAAAAAAAAGACCCCTTGAAATCCATGCATCCGGCGCCCTGCATGTAGATTAGGTTTGGGCGCATGGATTAGGGGGGCGGCGCCCCCCACGCCCCTAATGAACGGGCCACCACTGGGAGTGATATAATATGCTTGCAGATGAATTCAAGCAATAAATATGCTTAAATTAATTTGTCTATCCAACAGAAAATGTAAGGTGTAGTTAATGCCTATTGACAATTTTAAAGGTAAATACTGAGAGTCAAAGCTAAAGATAAATGTAAATACAGTGGAACCTCGGATTACAAGCATAATCCGTTCCAGGAGTATGCTCGTAATCCAATGTACTCGCATATCAAAGCGAGTTTTCCCACTGAAGTCAATGGAAACTAAAATAATTTGCTCCGCATTGACTTCAATGGGATGCAATACCGCATGCGGCCAGAGGCGGGGGGTGTCAGAGAGCCCCAGAAACGGTCGAAAAGGCCAGAGGGACACTTCGGCGGACCTCGGCAAACCTCGGAAAGACTCCATTCATGAGTCTTTCCAAGGTTTGCCGAGGTCAGCCGAACTGTCCTCTGGCTTTTCTGTGCATTTCCGGACGGCGCCGATCGGCGACTTTCGGCTCTGCTCGGCTCCGGGGCCCCCGACCTCAGGCCAAAAGCGGTACTGCACACCGCTTTTGGCCTGAATCCTGCTCATTTTGCGAGACAGAGTTAGGAATTTTAGAAATAGAGTGCTCGGTTTGCGAAACGCTTGTTAACCGCGTTACTCGCAAACCGTGGTTCCACTGTATCTAGACTATCAAAGAAGAACTGTACTTAGCTTGGTCCCCCAAGGTTCTTGCATATTTACAAAATATGGTACACTTCTTTCTGCTCTGTTGGCCCGCCATTACTGATATAACCCCTGTACTTGCACATCTCACCCATGCCAGGTGTGTACAGAAGTTTAGCTTGCACAATAGAAAGTGTACTATTAGAAAAAAATTCCTAGCAGGCAGGGGAAGAGATTTTATGGCAGACACATACAGGGGTTATTTACTAAAACTGGAGAGTGCAAAATCTGGTGCAGCTCTACATAGAAACTTCCAGGTTTTATTGTCAAAACTTAATTGAACAATCTAAAGTTAGAAGCTGATTGGCTACCATGTACAGCTGCACCAGATTCCGAGTGCACCAGTTTTAGTAAATGTCTCCATCAGGGTCTCTTCTGTCATAAATCTCTACCTGCTCACACTTTTTTAAAACTGTGATCTTAGCTCCACTTTCAACTCACCATAATTACATAGATTGAAAAAAAAGAGAAATGGGGTTCTGGTCTAGGGTTTTTGGCTTACTTCAGACCCTTTTCCATCTAACGGTCCATAGGGATGCTAGGTTAGCCCTATTACATTGTCCAATACCTGGTTTATACGCATCACAGCAGAAGCTGGCCACATATCTTTTTATTGTGGTTAAACAGGCTATAGCTCACGCCTGGAAAATCCAACGCGTAGTCTTCCAGGGGGTGAAGACACGTATGAACGATATGATGCTTCATGAATGAATGTGCAGTATTGTGAATGATTCACATGCCAAATTTCTAAAGGTTTGGGAACCATGGATCTCTTATGAGTTTCCCTCAATCGCCTTGTTTGGGCCTTGTCTGATTTTTCCCTTTGGGGCATCCGAGTCCAAGTTACCCCTTTCCCCTCTCTCTTACCTACGACCCTCTTTTCCTGTTTTTCTGCTTTTCTCGCCTACTCTTTAGTTCCTCACAGGGACATGCGGTGAGTTCAGTGGCTGGTGAGGCACTGGCTGGTATCAGAGCCAGATACACACAGGTTATATACGCCGCAAACGTTAGAGCGAGAGCAATAATTCTAGCACTAGACCTCCTCTGTAGCTCTAAACATGTAATCTGTAAAAAATTTGAAAGCGTCGAGTATGGAGATTTTCAAGTACCAAAGTTTGGCGCCATTCCACGAGTGTGCGCAATTTTAAAGCATGACATGTTAGGTATCTATTTACTTGACGTAACATCATCTTCCAAATTATACAAAAAAATCGTGCTAACTTTAGTGTTTTTTTGTTTTTTTTATATTCATGAAACAGATTTTTTTCCCAAAAAAAATTTGCTGCGCAAATACCATGTAACATATTAGTAGTCGCAACAACCACCATTTTATTTCCTAGAGTGTCTGCTAAAAAAATATTTATAATGTTTGGGGTTCTAGCAAAAATTGTAGGAGAGAAGTGGCCTGGGTGGCAAGTGGTTAATTACATAAGTAAGTAATATACAAAAAAATTATTATATATTGTTTTTAAGGTAATTTACTATATTTTCAAAAACGGTACTCAAGCAGGTGGCTTAACAGACAAATTACTGTTATAACTTCAAACAAGTAATTTCACAGTAAATAGATAAATAATAAATTATTATGTTATAACATATAGCATAATAAATAAGATATGATTTAGCTTGATTCAAACAGTACCTTTTCAGCAGCAGCAGATTCCCATTCTCCCTCTTAACTGTGTGAAAAAAACATTGTATACCCATAAACCCATGCTTTTTCCTTCTAGATAAGAGGGCTGGGCTGGAATGGAGCATGTGTCTTTTAGACACATGCCCCCCTCTATGACACTGCAGTGAGAGGCGTTCCTCCAGTGCCGCATTTGTATATGATAACTTGTTCCAATGGTGCTTTACCATTGGTCCAAGGCTTCAAGTGGATGAACCACATTATTAATCCCACATGTGCCGACATCTCATACATCTTGTCAGTTACCAATTGTCTTTTATGGAATAAAATGTCTTAATAATGCTGCACTTAGATGGCGCTGCTCTCCTTCTGTCCAAGGCTCCAAGCTGTCCATTAAGCTCAGTGCTTCTGACAAGAAGTGAGAGGCACTGTGAGCTCATCCTCTCAGTCTGCTGCAAACAGAGTGTGCCAGCTTGTATTTAAACGGTCTGCTCTGTATGTAGCTTCTGACAGGCTGCACAAGAAGCCCCGTATCTCCGGAAGTATAGGTGTCAGGAGCCCCAAAATTTGTCCAGTGGTGGGGTAGGACTTCAGCTACCTACCCCCAGGTTGCCGAGCTACAACCGTCAAAGCCCGGTCTTTTTTTTGGTATTTTTTTTTCTATTCATGGCAGGTGAGGCTCTGCCTCCCCGGACTGCATGTCCCTGGTTCCTCACTATTCCTGATCATGCCATCGCCACCTATGGGGGACATGGCATTTTTTGTTTATTTCTCAGTATTATCCCCTAATTTCAGACTTATGTCACTTTGGTTAGCGTAATTAGGATCTTTATTGTTCATTGGTGATGTTTACCCATTTTCTAGCCTCTGTGTGGGCAATTTACAAGCTTGCTTCTGTAATCTCTTGTTCATTTTTAAACCCAAAAAACAATAAACTTATTGAAACAGAAAAAAAGAGAAATGACTATTAAAATGACACTAAACAATATCCTTATTCTCCAAAAATAATCAATACATATCCACTATTTAATGACCCTGTAAACTGTTTTTCATTAAATCTTTTCTGTGTTTTTGTAATATTCTCCATGAACTTACAAACCTCTCCTTTTCCCTCTAATGTCTGTTTGTTTGTTAGCCATAATCATGTGCACTGCTTTAGGCTTGGTTTACGCTTATGCGAATTGGAAACGGTTTTCCCCGCATCCAATTCACATGACAGGAGACTGTGACCTGCTCTCAATTAAGCCAGTTCACATATCACTGGGACGACCGCGGTCCACAATGGAAAAGTGTACTGTGTAGAGATCAGGCAAAATTTCGGACCTGATTCGCACCTAAATCAGTGTTCAGGAACACACTGGACCCCGTACTGGGACCCATGACTGCATCAGTCTGAACCCAGCCTAATGCACACTGGAAACCCCATAGTTCATAGTCCTTAGTCCATTTGGGAGTGAGCAAGAGAGGGCTGCTACATTACTACATACAGTGTGGCCAAGAAGGACCAACATAGCCACCCTCTAATGAGTCTGATTACAGCAGCAAAAAAAGAAATTTGAAGATTTAGAAGTGGCTGAGAGCAATAGAAGGGACTTTTTTGAGTTAAGAATATAAACTTAAAGAGATTTTTTTTTTTTACTGTCACTTTAAGTCTGTTTGATATTGTTAAGCTTAGAGAGGAGTGCCAGACTCCATCAGAAAAAAAAAGAAAAGTCAGCAGCTACAAATACCGTAGCTTCTGACTTTAAATATTAGGACAGTTACCTGTCCACGAATCCAGCAGTGTCTACACCCAGGCGGATTTTTTAATTGGCTCCCGGGTGCTGCCACCGCCATTTTAGGTAAGCGTTCAAATGACAATTTGCAATAGTGTGAACCCAGCCTAAAGGAAATTTATCACAAGACTAAAATGACGAAGGCTAGTTGATTGGTTGTCATGATGGTCCTTTAGCTTTAATACTGTCCAACTCACTAACCTAGAAAAATATGCAGCTAAGGATGTTTGTCTTTATAGCATGTTTCTTCAGTCAGTATATCAGAAAGTACTGAAGCCAACCAGAGTTTTAAGGAGTTTAGCAATGGCAGCCCCTATATTTCTCTAATGACAAGTGCCTTTTAACATCTGCTATGCATCTAGTATGGGTCTTTTCAATTAAAAACCTTTTTTTTTTTACTCTTGAACAGCAGTGGCAGGGTAGTCATGATTGATATGTCCTTTGGATTATTTGTTCATTTTTCCTCCTTTTTCTTTCAATGAATGTGATTATCCGTTTTGCAGTAAAATGGTCACATACAGTGCCTTGAAAAAGTATTCACACCCCTTGAATTTTTCCACATTTTGTCATGTTACAACCAAAAACGTAAATGTATTTTATTGGGATTTTGAGTGATAGACCAACACAAAGTGGCACATAATTGTGAAGTGGAAGGAAAATGATAAATGGTTTTCAATTTTTTTTACAAATAAATATCTGAAAAGTGTAACGTGCATTTGTATTCAGCCCCCCCCCCCCCGAGTCAATACTTTGTAGAACCACCTTTCACTGCAATTACAGATGCAAGTCTTTTTGGGGATGTCTCTACCAGCTTTGTACATCTAGAAATTTGAGTGAAATTTTTGCCCATTGTTCTTTGCAAAATAGCTCAAGTCCTGTGAGATTGGATGGAGAGCGTCTGTGAACAGCAATGTTCAAGTTTTGCCACAGATTCTCATTTGGATTTAGGTTTGGACTTTGACTGGGCCATTCTAACACATAAATATGCTTTGATCTAAATCATTCCATTGTAGCTCTGGCTGTATGTTTAGGGTCATTGTCCTGGTGAAAGGTGAACCTCCTCCCCAGTCTCAAGTCTTTTGCAGACTCTAACAGGTTTTCTTCTAAGGTTGCCCTGTATTTGGCTCCATCCATCTTCCCATCAATTCTGACCAGCTTCCCAGTCCCTTCTGAAGAAAAGAATCCCCACAACATGATGCTGCCACCCACCACCATGTTTCACAGTCGGGATGGTGTGTTTAGGGCGTTTTGCTTTTAGGCCAGGGGTGTCCAAACTTTTTTCAAAGAGGGCCAGATTTGATCAAGTGAACATGCGTGAGGGCCGACCATTTTGCCTGACATTCTGTGAACTATTAAAATTAAATGGAAAATTAACTAATACACTGCCAAAAATTAATTCTCTTGCCTTTGTGGCTGTGTGTGGTGAAGAGTCTAAGGATGAGCTTAGGCGTGTTATTTGGATATACTGTATTTATCGGCATATAACACGCACAAGAGGAAAGTTTCAGGAAGAAAATTACATTTTAGATAGAGAACTGTGAAGCAAAATAAGGGTCAGTGCCCATCAATGTAGCCTAATCAGTGCCCAGCTGTAGCCTCACCATTGCCATGAATGCAGCCTCTCTAGGCAGCCTCACCATTGCCCTGAATGCAGCCTAACCATTGCCATGAATGCAGCCTCACCATTGCCATGAATGCAGCCTCACTATTGACATGGATGCAATCTCACCACTGACATGAATGCAGCCTCTGAATGCAGCCTCACTATTGCCATCAGTGCAGCCTGATCAATGCCCATCTGCGGCCTCAGAGGGGACAGAGAGGGGGTCTGGACGAGTGCCAACAGATTACATACAGGAGAATCTCGGCAGCCTCTTTAATACAAAGTCCCACCTCCTATACTAGACAGAACAGTCCAATGTCAGCCCAGGAGACAGGACCTCCTATTACAGAGGCCACCGAGTAAACAGTAGATCCACCTGTATGTAATCTGACGGCACTCGTCCTGCCTCCTCCCTGTCCCCTCCAAGGCTGCCAGAATGATAAATACGGTAAATACGGTGCTCAGAGATTCATTGGGGGCCACAAAAGTTACCGTATATATATCCAAATTACCAGTGGGGCCACATTAAACCGGATTTTGGACATGCCTGTTTTAGGCCAAAAAGTTATATTTTGGTCTCATCTGACCAGAGCACCTTCTTCCACATGTTTGCTGTGTCCCCCACATGGCTTCTCGCAAACTGCAAATGGGACTTCTTATGACTTTCTTTCAACAATGGCTTTCTCCTTGCTATTCTTCAATAAAGGCCAGATTTGTGGAGTGCTCGACTAATAGTTGTCCTGTGGACAGATTCTCCCACCTGAGCTGTGGATCTCTGCAGCTCCTCCAGAGTTAGGTGGACGGCCATGTCTTGGTAGGTTTGCAGTTGTGCCATACTCTTTCCATTTTCGAATAATGGATTGAACAGTGCTCCGTGAGATGTTCAAAGCTTGGGATATTGTTTTATAACCTAACCCTGCTTTAAACTTCTCCACTCCACAACTTTATCCCTGATCTGTCTAGTGTGTTACTTGGCCTTTGTGATGCTGCTTGTTCACTAAGGTTCTCTAACAAACCTCTGAGGGCTTTACAGAACAGCTGTATTTATACTGAGATTAAATTACTCACAGGTGGACTATTTACTGTGAAATAATATATTATATTAGTTTTCTTTGACACTATTGCAAATTAATATATTATTTCACAGATTTGGCAGCTTCATCATATTAATTGTTCTACAAGCGCAATGGTGGGAAACCAAGAAGGGCGGAATTTGCTTGGTTACCATAGGACTCTATTTACTAATTAGGTGACTTCTGAAGGCAAGTGGTTCCACTAGATTTTATTTAGGGGTATCAGAGTAAAGGGGGTTGAATACAAATGCACACCACACTTTTCAGATATTTATTTGTAAAAAAAATTGAAAAACATTTATCATTTTCCTTCCACTTCACAATTATGTGCCACTTTGTGTTGGTCACATAAAATTCCAATAAAATACATTTACGTTTTTGGTTGTAACATGACAAAATGTGGAAAATTTCAAGGGGTATGAATACTTTTTCAAGGCACTGTAACAGGTGTACATATAATAAGAATGTGGCTATGTATACAAGGTTAGTTTATTTAAGGAGAAGTTTATTTAAGGATGAAAATAACAAAGTTATTTGTACTTAGAATAAACTATAGTGATAGTAATCAGAGTAGAATGGAGGGAAAAAAAGTTATTGTTTTGGGTTAGGATGGGGTACGATAATTGTCAGGTTTGGATTTCGTGAAAACCCAAAAACCTAAAAATTAAACATGTGCTCTTAGCGTGTAAAGATAACTATGTTAGCATTAATTTCCAAACATTCATATAGGCTGCATGTATGCACAAACCATTACAGGATTGTAATTCATCAATAGTAAAAATGTAATATCATAATTATCCAGTGTCGCTGTATAATAAATTGCCATTGCATATCCACTCTCCATTAGACCACTTTTGATGGCACAGTAACAGGAATACCAACACGTAAGAACTCTAGTTGGCTTAAGCAGGTAAATATTACTATTATCCACTTATGACAACTGCAACACATTTCCGACCATATCTGAAGAAGGATTAAGGTTCAGACAATTCATAAGTAATTGATAACACCATTTACCTTCTTAAACCAATACTCTCCAAGATATCAGTCAACTGAGACATAGAAATGAATTCAACCTGCTCTAATTTTGGATACAACACAAATATTAATGCCAGACAGTTTGTCATTTCATGTCATGTCATAGCTAAAGACTAAACTCAAGCCAAACAGTTAAATACAAAGTTGATATACATATCTGCCAACCCACATTGGGCATGTCACCTTTAGGTTTCAAAACATTTGCTTACATCATCAAATTGTAATCAGAAAAGAATAATATATAAGGTATTTATAAGGTTTTATTGTACAGTAACTACCCACATGATTAGATCAGTTGTCTGCATTCAGTTCACAAATACTGAGTCTTATGATCTATTTTCCGATATGCACATAAGTATGTAAATATTCTGTTGTGGTCTAAAAAAAAATGGCAATGGTGACCCAAAAGGTGTCCAGTAAATTGTTTCTATATGTACATAACATAGCTGGGAAAGGAAGGGGGAAGGGGAGCGACCAGAGGTAAAAGACGGGAATAGATAATTTATTCAAATGTATCTAAATTCAAAAATAAGGCTCCATGCACACTAGCGTTTTTTTTTTTAGCTAAGAAAAAACACTGGATAGAAAATTCTGGTAAAAGCTTTTTGTAGCAGCGTTTTAGTAGCTATTTAGGAACGCTTATGCCGCGTACACACAGTTGGAATTTCCGACAGCTTGTTGTCGGAAATTCCGACTGTGTGTAGGCTCCATCGGACATTTTTGTCGGAATTTCCGACAACAAAAATTTGAGATCTGGTTCTCAAATTTTCCAACAACAAAATCCGTTGTCGGAAATTCTGATCATGTGTACACAATTCCGACGCAAAAAATTCCATGCATGCTCGGAATCAAGCAGAAGAGCCGCACTGGCTATTGAACTTCATTTTTCTCGGCTCATCGTATGTGTTGTACCGCGTTCTTGACGTTCGGAATTTCCGACAACATTTGTGTGACTTGGTGTATGTAGGACAAGTTTGAGCCAACATCTGTCGGAAATAAATCCAAGATTTTGTTGTCGGAATGTCCGTTCGTGTGTACATGGCATTAAGGGTATTTAGGAGTGTTCGAATTTTATTAGTATTTTTGCACTTCCTTAAAAAAAAGGGAAAAAAAACCTAAAAACACTATTAGTAGCGTTTAGTAGCATTTAGGAGCATTTAAGAGTGTTTAGGAGCGTTTAGGAGCATTAGCATTTTTTTAGTATTTTTGTAGTTGCTTTAAAAGAAAGGGGGGGGGGGAAAGCTAAAAACACTATTAGTAGCGTTTAGGAGCATTTCTACTGGAGAAACGCGTCAAGAAACGCTACAGATTTTTTAAAATTCTGTTTCTAGAAGCTGAAGCTCAAAAACGCTAGTAGCCTAAAGTAGTATGCATGGACACATAGGATAACACTATTTATCTTCTAGGAGCAGAAAAAAATGCTAATAACAGCTTCTAGGAGCTTAAAAAACTCTAGTGTGCATGGAGCCTAAAAATCGTAATATAGTGCAATTTAATATTATTTAAATGTAATGGCTGCGTTTGTTTTCTAGGCATATATTCACCTGGTGATTCTGCCGGTAAGTCTGTTATTTTTTAACTTCCTTAACCCGACCAAGCTGTCTTGCAAAAGTGGCAGTTAGAGTGTTGAGACAAACCATTTACCACTGATAGGGGCTTACAATGGTCATTTTTTATTCATTGATGTAAAACTTTTATCCCAAAAGGAAAAAAATCTACAGCTGTAACTGCTTAAAAAGTGTTAGCTATAGTTTGGCTTTAATTCGTCCATCGAAATCTACTAGTCCGTCAAACATAACCCCCCCACCCCCGTTTGATAAAGCTGCTGTCCAAACATGTCTCCCCTGCTCCTCCACAGACAGAGCAGCCACCCTACAGCTGCCTTCAGACTTTTGTGTAGCGGGAACAAGCTTTCTAGCTCGCAATTTGCATTTGATTTGCATGCGATTTCACGTGTCACACATGGAGCAGCCTATTCACTTCGTGGGCTGCTCTATGCGCTTTGTCACTCAAAAAGAAGCCCCCAGCTTCTTTTTTGGTGACAAGCGTAGCATATTTTTAAAACCAAAGCACTGAAATACACCCAACGTTATACGTACACTAATGCACTGAAATATACTGCATTATACGTACGCTAACGCACTGAAATATACTGCGTTATACGTACACTGACGCACTAAAATGTACTGCGTTATACATACACTAACGCACTGAAATATACTGTGTTATACGTACACTGACGCACTGAAATATACTGCGTTATACATACACTAACGCACTGAAATGTGCTGTGTTATAGTACACTAACGCAATGAAATATACTGCCTTATACGTACACTAATGCACTGAAATATACTGCACTAAACATACACTAACGCACTGAAATATACTGTGTTAAATATGCACCAACACACTGAAACATACTGGGTTATACGTACACTAATGCACTGAAATATACTGCACTAAAATATACTGTGTTAAACATGCACCAACACACTAAAATATACTGCGCTATACGTACACTAACACACTGAAATATACTGCACTAAAATATACTGTGTTAAACATGCACCAACACACTGAAATATACTGCGTTGTGTCGCGCGACGAATACGGCAAGATTGCATCATGTTTTGGGTGCCACTAAAGAATAATGGCACCCAAAAGGACATCACGTGTTCTGATTTGGGATCGCGCTGATTCTGCCTGTGATCCCAAATCGCGAGATGTGAACGGGGGCTAAGACACTGAGTGTGTTATTGGCCTGAAGAACAGGTGAAAATACACAAAAAATTAATAAAAACAAAAAAAACTAAAGAAGCCCCCACATTGAAGAATAGGTAATATTACATTTTTGCAAGATATCGCAAGTCCAGCAAAGCACTGTTCATGTATTAGCATAGATAATAAAAAGTAATTATGAGATTGCTCTTAACGTGACTAGGTCTTGTACGAACAGCTTTGCTGACCTTTGCAAAACATTGTTCTTTTAAAGCAACATTTTCACACTTTAGAAACATAAAAGAAACCTGAAAGTTGTCATCTCCAGTTATATAAATGAGCATAAAGCAATAACAGAAAACAAAGCTAAACTGAATAAATTAGGTATTCAACACAACAATAGCTCTCATAGAGAAATATACATCATTCAAATAAATAGATAGCACAATCCAACTTTTTTTTTTTTTTTTTGGTAATAAGCTGAATTCCTGCTGCAAACTTCATCAAGCAAAAAAAACAAATGAATTATTCTCTAAAACAAACCAATATTTAGTCTGACGATCCCACAGCTGAACACAATCACAAAACTATAACAAAAAAATAGACCCCCAAAACAGGAAGGCAAATTGTTGCAGAAAATTTCCTGTTCCATAAATACATGCTCAGTCCGTGTATATTTTCACATACAAGCTGCTAAACAATTGACACTTGTAAAAAAAATATATCTGGAATTTAATTTTGCATTAGAAACAAAGCGCTCATACAAATTTGTTTTCATGTTTTAATTTTCTTACCTTTTTTTTTTTTTTGTGTCTCCTCTGCTAATCCTAGCTTCGGTTTTGCTGCCTGCTATGATAAAGTCAGGAAGGTTTGTGAAGGGTATGCACAATTCTTAATATTCCCTGGAAGACCACACCTCCAGTGAGAATAACACTGCTGGACGATACATTTCTAACATGCATACTGAAGACTTATGTTGTGTTGCATAAATAATATGTAACTTCTATTTAAAGGAACACTATTACAAAAAGTACATGAAATATACAGTCATGTGAAAAAGTAAGTATGCCTCATTGAAATTATTCATTCAAACAGTGCCTACATATAAACTTTAAAAACTTTGCCAATTGAGCCATTTCAACAAAAACATTTACAGTGGGTATTGAAAAGAATCACCCCCTTTAAAACAATCACATTTTGTTGCTTTGCAGCCTGAAATGAAGACAGACACAGCTTTTGTTTTATCCAGCTGTATTTATTCAGTGCAACTTATAACATCCAAGCATCCAAGTGAAAGGTATAACACCAACATGTCAGAAAAAATAAATAAAAAACAGAATCACTGAGTTGGAAAAAGTACCCCCCCACACACACTTATGTCAGCATTTTGTTGAACCACCTATTGCTTTAATTACTTTAATTACAGCCTTTAGTTTCTACTAACTTTGCACATCTTTACTTTGCAATATTTGCTCACTCTTCTTTGCAGAACTGCTTAAAGTGGTTGTAAACCTAGTTACATCACTTTTACCTACAGGTAAGCCTATAATAAGGCTTACCTGTAGGTACTGGAAATATCTCCTAAACCTGCACAGTTTAGGAAATATTTACCATATACGCTTGCGCCAACATCACCGGTGCATGCGCACTGAAGAAAGGGCACGATTGTGCCGTTTCTAAATGGCCCGTGCCGGGACCGGCGACTCTGGCCAGTCACAGAGCCGGAGTCCGCGGCGCTGGAAGGAAGAGGGGTAAAGATGGATGTGACCACCAGCGGGGACATCGCGGGGTTCATTTGCAGGTAAGTGCAACATAATGGGCTAGTATGCGATGATAGTATGGAGAGAGACCTAGGTATCACTTTTTCAACTGAAGCAATCAATATTTTCCATGTCGTGCAAGCAGTGGCAACTGGTGAAATTTTTTTTTGAGGGGGGGGGGCGCAAACCCCTCCAGGTCCAGGTACTTACCTGCAAACAGAGCCTCCATCGATGTCATGGCTCCCCTGATACCAGGCGGCTTCCGTGTTATAAGTCTTCAGCCTCTTGATTGGCCGGGAAACCAGAAGTGACGCGTGGCAAATTTTGATTTGCTAAAGTCAAAAGTGGGCGGGTTCGGGGCACATACGTGGTATCACTTAAAAATTAGAAAATATATATCATATACCCCACACAGATGTGCCAATATGATAAAAATGTTGCATCATATCCTAGCACTGCCAATATGGGAAAAAGGAGGGAGACTGCAAGATGCCAGGTGTATACATTGCTGTACCCCCCCCCCCCCCCCCCATTGAAGGGTGCCAGGTGTGCACAGGGCTGTACCTACAATACAGTATAGGAAGGAGCCAGGTGTATACAGCACTGTACCCCAATACTGTAAGTGTGTACAGCACTTTACCTGCCAATACAGTATAGAAGGGTGCTTTTCCCTACACTGATGCCTCCACCATATGTTAGCCTGTACACTGCTGAAATTATGTGGGCTCTTTAATAAAAGGATAGCAATATTAATGTATATTTTATACTGAGATGAAAATGCTGGAGAATTACCAAAAAGAGAAGCAGAGAGGAGAGAGAGGGGAAGAGTCTAAATATGGTGTAATGTATACACTGTATTAGAATTGGATGTATAGCATTTGGTGTAGGATATCTAGTGTAATGTGATGTATAACATTTGGGTCAGGGTATGTGATAAAATGAGATATAGGGCATATTATGTAGGCAGCATAACGGGATGTATAGCATATGAGTCAGAGTATGTGGTAAAATGAGATATAGCGCATATTATGTAGGCAGTATAACGGGATATACAGCATATGAGTCAGAGTATGTGGTAAAATGACATATAGCGCATATTATGTAGGCAGTATAACGGGATGTATAGCATATGAGTCAGGGTATGTGCTAAAATGAGTTTTAGGGCATATTATGTAGGCAGTATAACAGGATGTATAGCATATGAGTCAGAGTATGTGGTAAAATGAGATCAGAGTATGTAGTGAAATTTGATGAATAGCACATGGGGCAGGGTACAAGTGAACAGAAATTTGCTTTTTGCATGACTTGACAATTGAAGTGAAAATTCACACAATGTTTTTAGTGAGATGAGATTCTTCAAACTTCTTTGGTAAATCAGCCCAAGCATACAACAGTTTGCAATTACACTAAAAAACTATTTTAGCCATGTACTATTAAATAATTTTCCTTATTATGAGACCATCTGTAATAATGTAATATATACCATCTCTCTGAACCTACCAATTCAGCTGAGAGATTCTGAAAGAATGCGCCGCTCAGGCAGTGCATTCCATCCACGGAGCCACAATGTCACTTCTGGTTTCCCACTGACGCAGAGAAACCGGAAGTGACACCGCGGCTCCAAGGAAAGCACCGCTTTCCATGTCCTACGGCGGTGCACATAGAAAACCCCACAACAGGGAGAATTACTGTAGATGGGAGTGTTCAGGGGCATTGCTTTGCAACACAAGGACTCAAAAAAGCAGGCAAATGAAGCATCTCACCTGCAATCACATGATTGCATAGACATCATGTTGCCCATAGTGCACTGAGTCCGGCGCCCGTGCACAGCGCACTTAAAGGACCTTTTTTTTTTTTAAAGGAACTTTTTTTTGGGTTACTAGCTTTGGGGGACGGCGCCCGTGCGCCCCCCATGGACGGGCCGCCACTGCGTGCAAGTCTTCCATAAGCAATTAAAACCAGAAATTTGACCAGAAGCTCATCACCCATTGTCGTACCCCAAACATGCTTCATGCCATATATTCCTCCTGCTCAGCAATGTACTGGAGATGTGACCTAGAACCTAGAGACCTATTACACTTTTTCTGGTCACGTTTGACCATAAACACCTATTGGACCTAAATACATGAGATAACTCAAAAACTCACAGATAGGAGAATCCCCAAAGCACCTGCATTTTTTTCCCTACACCATAACTCAATATCTGCAACAAGTTATACAAAATCCATGATTAAACACTTGGTAAATGCAGCACACCTGTGTATTCCAGCATTATGGAAATCTTCCTCGCCCCAACAGTGCAACAGTGGGTTCAACGAGTAGAAGATATTGGACTAATGGAAAGCCTCACTAGTTCCTTGAAAAATGCACACTCTAATTTTTTTAATATGTGGTTTTATTGAAAACAAATTCACCTGTACGAATGAGTTAGAATAACTCATAACTCTGACGAAACATCAATGTTTAGGCACGACATCCACTTCCCTGTGTAAATACCATATTATACTCTCTTCAAATCCTACCTATACCCAATATGGTCCTGTTTGGGATAGGCAAAGTCCCACTCCCTGCCTCCTGCACCTTCCCTCCCTCTGTCCTCTCCCAACTTTTCTCCCCTAACCCCTATTAGGAACACCTCCCCCATTCTACTTACATCCTGTGTCGACCTGTATAGTTAAGATTGCTCCTCTCTCCCTTAACCCCTGTTTGAGCAACATGTTTTATTCTCAGTTGGTATGGACCTCAAAATATTTAGGCTTCGGTCTTTGTGTTACAAATAACGCAAAAAAAATTTTGTGGCAGGTAGCGCTTGCAAAAAATATTAATTAAGTGTAAAATAGAAAATTACTATTAATCAATATTCAATCAATACATTGATAAGTGCTCAGTCTATAGTGATTAGTTTACAGTTATCATGATCGATAGTGTCCATCCATAAAAGCTAGGAAAAAAGCGAAAGAAGAGCCACCAGGAAAATGCCCCCAAGATTACTGTGTCACCACGTGTTCATATAAAAATCCACACTCACCACACTGTATTGACCCTGTTCTTGTACAAGAAAAGTCAGCCTTGCTTGTTGGTCATTGAAATACCGGATAATGCCACTGGGATGGTGCCTGGAATAGACATCCTCCACTCGTGGTTGAATAGACCAATGGTCCAATGGATCAGAAATGGTGGAGATCCAGAATCAAAAGAAAGAGAAGAGGGATCCTTTCATAGTGTAAAAACCATTCATTTTATTAAAAACGTTCATTTCCATAGCAAACACATACAATCTATATGCAAAACGTGTATGCTCAAAATGTCTGGTTGGTTTAGAAAGGTGCTGGGTAGTTGGCGTGCATTCCACCGAAACCAGAAGTGATGCACCGAGAGTTCCACTTAACGCGCTTTGTGTATTGAGGTGAATGAAAAGCTTCAGTTTTGTCTTTGTACTGCTTAAGCACTCTACACAAATAACCTTTCATCTACTGTATGACTACTCTGCTGTAGTTGAGTTGTGGAGGGATGCATTTGTTCTCCTGTGATATGCTTTTCATATCTATAATATAACAAAGCATAAAAAAACAGCAATGGATGTAATGGTGTACTGGGTAAAAAGTACAGGCGCTCTTACCCTCAGATACTGGTTTTGCCTCCTTTAAAAGAAATAACTTCTTGTATCGCCCATTAGTCTCTGACATTGATTTGGCAACATTTCTGTATGCAGAATTCCTTTAGTTGCAAGATATTTGTGATTTTTACTGCATGAATAGTCTGTTTCAAATCCATCCACGACATTTCAATGGGATTCGGATCAGGGCCTGGACTAAGCCAGTCACTAACCCTCAATGTCTTTTTTTTGACCATTCTTTGGTGGATTTGCTTTAGGTCATTTTTTTTGTTGAAAAATCCATTTATGCTTCAAATTTTAGACAGATGGCCTCACATTCGCATCCAGCACACCTAAATATAATGCAGAAATCTAACTCACTTGATTAGAGCAAGCTGCCCAGGCCCAGAAATAGCAAAGCAACCCCAAACCATAACATTCCAAATACTATGTTTCACAGATATGAGGTGTTTTTTTTTAAATGCGGTCTTTGGTTTCTGCCAAACAGGTCTACTGTTTCTACTAAACAACAGTCTATCTTTGATGTATCAGTCCAGAGCACATTGTTTCAGAAGACCTTGTCTTTGCCTATGTAGAACCCCCCCAATTTCCGGAGGCATGGTGGTGACCCCTGGAATCAGGGAGGGCCAACATTCCGCCTCAGGGTGCAGGTTACTAGGCATGGTGGGTGGTGTACATGGTATAAAGATGGGCACCAGTCACTTTTATGCCTGAACAAAGAGAAGTTAATTTCTCACAAACAGGAAAATGTGGGAGAGAGGGGATGGGGCACAGGACACCCTTATGCCGCGTACACACGATCAGAATTTCGGCCTGCAAAAGACCGATGAGAGTTTTTAGTCGGAAAATGCGATCGTGTGTATGCTCCATCGGACTTTTGCTGGCCGAATTCCAGCCAGCAAAAGATTGAGAGCATTTTCTTAATTTTTCGGTCGGAAAAAGTTCCTATCCGAAAATGCGATCATCTGTGGCAATTCCGACGCGCAAAATTCCTACGCATGCTCGGAAACAATTCGACTCATGCTAGGAAGCATTGAACTTCATTTTCTCGGCTCGTCGTAGTGTTATACGTCACCGCGTTCTTGACGGTCGTAAGTTCAGCCAACTTTTGCGTGACCATGTGTATGCAAGGCAAACTTGAGCGGAATCCCGTCCGAAAAACCTTGTTATCTTTTTCCGACGAGAAGTCCGATCGTGTTTACGCGGCATTAGTCAAAAATAGTAACGATCAGTAGACAGGCAGACTCCTTAGACAAAAAGGCAGACAGCAGTACAGGAAAAGAGCCTTTAAGCTGAACCAGCTCATCTGTACTTTGTATAATAGGCCAACTCCTCTAGTAACTGAACTTTTCTCACAGCATCACACAGAATTCTCTTGGATGAGTTCTCTCTTGAAGCTCTCCCAGCCACCTCATGGGTCCCCAGTCCATGAAGAGTCACCTCTGGTATTCTTCTAGAGCTCCATCCCCCCCTTGTTTCCAGGTATTGAGCAAGATCTCCTCTGTAAAATCTTGAACACCTGGATAGGCCTCAAACAGACCTAGCAGCCAGGAGAACTCCTGGATAGGCCTCAGGCTTCAGGCCTAGCAGCCAGGAGCTGTTTCTCACACACCCACCCAGACGGCAGTCTGAGCAGAGAAGACCCAGATCACCTGACCTTCTCTAAATAAATACCTTCTCCCAGCATTCATAGCAGCCAGTCTGATTATCTGAGAAAGGTATGTTTAATCATAACCTGAATTCACTGTAGCCCATCACACTAATGCCAAAGGCGACAATGCCACTTATTGACAAAAGGGAGAAGCCACAGCTAAAACAGGATTAGGAGGACACCCATTTGATCTATAAAGACTACAAGTTAGCCAGGCTAGCTACCACCCAGCACCGCTAAATATACCTGTAGCCCTGTTTTAGGACAAGGGTGCTACACCTATATGTAACACTTTGTTCTTTGCATATCTAGTAGAAGTTTGCCATATTCAACTGAATGTTGAATTCAAGTGCTCATCCAAGTTGTTTCTTCAGTTCTAATGAGTGTCTTCATTTATGCCTCCTTTCAACTATCTTTACTTCCCTCCATATTTGAAGAAGACAATTATTATTTTATGTGCCTATGTGCTTATTTACTTTTTCTTTTACTTTGACCTGTTCCTTGCCTCCATTCTCACCTGGACAAGAATGACATGTCCCTGCTCTTACAACCAATTGGGATATCACTGTCACCTATCCCAAGAGGCTGCAGGAGCAGCCAAGAAGAAAGCTGGCTCCTGGTGATGTAGAAAGCTAAGATAGCAAAACGGGATTCGGCGTGTGGAGGTGTGATTGTGTTTTTTAAGGATAACCCTTTAAAAAAAGCAAAGCTTTAAAGTTACTATTTAAAGCGAAGTTCCACCGAACAGTGGAACTTCCGCTTTAAGCACTCCTTGCCCCCTTACATGCCACATTTGGCATGTAATTTGTTTTGGGGGGGGGGTGCTTAGTTTTGAGTGCGACTTCCTGTCCCACTTCCTGCTTCCGCCTACGGGCCGCCTAGGCTACCCCTCCTCTCCCCCTAGGCGGCCCCTCCCTCTCGGCAATCTTCTGGGACACATTACAGGTCCCAGAAGATTGCCTGTCCACTGGGAGAGCAGCAGGCTGTGACAGCTTGTGGCTTCAGGGCCGGGCACCCACAATTTCAATGGAGGCGCAGAGGAGAGGAGGAGGAGAGGAGCGGGGCTCCTTGCGGCTGCATCGCTGGACCATGGGACAGGTAAGTGTCTGTTTATTAAAAGTCAGCAGCTACACTTTTTGTAGCTGCTGACTTTTAATAAACAAAAAAAGCCTGGAACTCCGCTTTAAGGTGAAAAAGAACTGCTGATTTGTGCTCTGCTGAGTTCACCCTTGTATGCTAACTCATTCATTTGTAGAAAGTTTGTTTTACTGTATCTCCCCAATGTACAGGTCTTTGCAATCCTCTCTACTCAGCTTTGTATCAAGTTACGTCACTTGTATTTGGTTGTTGTATTTTGGATATACAAGTTGCTATATTAGTGTATTGCTAGGCTTGAAAGACACTGGAATTCAATGTTTAATGACAATGTTTTAGAGTTTTTCTGACACTCAAGCCACATGGAGGATAAATATATCACTCTGTGAGTTCTCAATCCATTTAATGAAAGCTCAGTCTGGGTAGTCATAAGTCTTGAGGTACTCTTCAGATGTCTGTGTTCTTTGTCTTTAGATTATGTTTACCACCTTTACCATCTCAACCCCATGTTGTTGGGCTGGCCATTCACGGTTCGAATCTCAAACGGTTCAGTAGGAACTGGCTGAGAATTTAACCGTTAATTGGCAGGATGAAGGTACCAAGTTGATCAATCGATCAACTTGGGTACAACCAGCCTGCTGGATTCTCATCCAATTATCACAAGTGGCTACTATGGTCTCTAGCAATAGTCACTGTCCTTTCCCAGCGGGGATGGCTTCCCCAACCAGAAGAAGATAATGGCCTGGCAGGAGGCATTCCCTTGTCAGCACTGTCTGCGTTGATGGCAGAATCGTGTGAATTTCTTTCCTGCAACCCATGGTTGCAGGAAAGAAATTTGCACCGTGTACGGCTGGCCTTAGTTTGTGTTCCAGTGAGTCATTGAAGTAAAAAAGGCAGATCCTGGTGTGGGCGGGGTCTACTGCGCCTGTGCAAGTGGGGTAACACCTCATCTGAAGGCATTTCTCACCAATGCCTAGGACCAGGCGGAGGCTGCGGTCATGTGAAAAATCAAACATTAAGGCAATCCCCCGACTCAGAGATGAGCCACTTGTGTGCAGCACTGATGTACAGAGTTACTTCTAATGCCGCGTACACGCGACGGGACTTTACGGCATACTTGGTTCGGCGGACCGAAGTCCATCGGATAATTCGATCGTGTGTGGGCTCCAGCTGACTTTTTTTCCCCAAAAGTTTGACGGACCTAGAAATTAAACATGTTTCAAATCTTTTTGACGGACTCGAATCCGGTTGAAAAGTCCGCTCGTCTGTATGCTAGTCGGACGGACAAAAACCGACGCTAGGGCAGCTATTGGCTACTGGCTATGAACTTCCTTGTTTTAGTCCGGTCGTACGTCATCACGTACGAATCCGTTGGACTTTGGTTGATCGTGTGTAGGCAAGTCCGTTCATTTGGAAAGTCCGACGTAAAGTCCGTCGAAAAGTCCGCAGGACAATGTCTGGCGTAAAGTCCGCTCGTGTGTATGCGGCATAAGATGTTTCTTCCCAAGTACCTTGGTTGCAGAAAAATAAAAGCTTTCTTTAATTTTAGCCCCTGGTGTGTTCCATTGAAAAGTTCATGACTTCCTGGTATGTCAATTTGGGACCTGAAAACCAGTAAAGTTAATCCAGGGAATATCTGATTGCCTCTCAGGGAACAGCAAGGAATTTTTTCCCCTGCTGGAGCAAATTTGGTTTATGTTTTGCTGGGGTTTTTGCCTTCCTCTGGATCAACTGTGGATATAGGATTGTGTGTATAGGATTATATGACTTATTTTATTTTTTTGGTTGAACTGAATTCGTAGGGACATGCAGAGCCCTTATGCACTCCACCATTTCAGCGTACCTATATTGTGTCACTCCTAGTATGGAATGCAACACCACCAGACACAGGTCTCATACGTGTCCTAATTTACTTCTTCCTTTTGGTACCTAGTGATCAGGTCTTAGACCTCCATAATGCTAATCCACTTCCGGTGCCCCCGGTGTGTTCCATAGAAAAGTTCTCGACTTCCTGGTATGTAAATATGGGACGTGAAAACCAGTAAGACACAGGCAGCAGTTCACCAGCTGACCTCTCTAGCACACACTGCCTGTACCCATCAACTATATTTGCACAGGCGTACGTTTGTACGCTTGTCAATGTAGGCTGTCACGGCTGCAATGTTTGCACAGCATCCCCAGCATCTCTACGAATGCTAAACTCTCTGGGGCCACATGTGGCCCATGGACTGCAGGTTGGACACCCCTGATAAACTGCAAGGGCCTAACTGGTTGGATACAGAGTGAATGGATAGATAGGTAGGTCTCCAATGCCATAGTTTTGGTAAATGTAAAGGAAATTGTACAGAGATTTTACAACCAGATTGTATAGTGCATGGCTGCCTTTATGCATGTACATAGGAGGGAGTGGATGGAGACACTCAGCTGTCAGTCCCCATTTACATTTCTGTATGTGTTGTTTGCTGCTCGTCACACATAGGGCAGCCAATTCACTTGAATGGACTGCCCTACGCATGACAAACTTTCCAAAGAAGCTCCAGATCTCTTTTTGAGTGGAGCGTGGTGAGTTTCTTTTTACCATGCTTTTTAGTGCATTTGCAGCACGTTTATGGGCGGGGATGACTTGCTAACCCGCCCGGTGCACACAGAGCTTACGTTCCCTTTGCTCTGTACAGGTGCCTCACAGCCCCGCGATACATACACCCGCTCAGGATGCAACATTTTGAAGGAGACACCACATTGCAATGTCCTGTTCCACCAGTCCAGCTAAACCCCGCCACCCATCTCCCCGTGACAGAGTAGGTCCTGCCGGCAAGTAGCACAGGCCCCATGCGCGTGCATAGTTAACTCTGCTGTACCATATGGCTAGGTACCTAGGGTGTCCTGATTGCTGGGGCACCAACCGCCTCCTTCACAATGCATGAGACCCGTTACCCCTGCCAATACTGTTCTCTGTCTGGCTGTCATATCCTCCTTCTCTTGTACTTGTTACCCTGTAGCAACAGCATGTCACCATTTCACCCCGTGTATGTGAATTACAAGCCCTATTCTTCCATACACCATTACCACCTGCACCCCTTCAGACAAGGCATGGAAACGTTTCAAAGGCTTTACTGACAACATGATGAGAAACACAAGATAACTGTTCAACATCATAAAGTTCAGTCTTTTCCTAACATCCCTAGTCCCATACATGTGGAAAGCTCCAGGACACAGGATTGTAGCAGCTTTGCTGGAATCAAGACAGAAACTCATCCACACCTTGCTGGCTGCCTATGTATTTCCCTTCCATGCAGAAGGGTGTGTGTTTTGGGACTACAGGTCTCAGCAGCCCCAGGCATGTCGGCAGGCTTCTCACAGCAGGCATCTCCAGTGATGAAAGATAGCAGAGAAGGTAGCTGAAGCCGAGCAGAGCCATTCCAGGCAGCAGTCAGCTTCTCTTCTCTCATATGGCTGGACTCCATCTGGACAAAGCTCCTTCCTATTTTATATATACAGAAGAGGGGCAGAGCCCAACAGAAGTGTGCCAAGAAAGACTGGACTTCTGGAGAGATGCTGGGGATGCCATGCAAACATAGCAGCTGTGGCAGCCTACATTGACAAGTCTGGCAAATGCTGTGCAAACATAGTTGATGGGTACAGGGTGTGTGTGCTAATGAGGTCAGCTGGTGAAATGCTTCCTGTGTCTTACTGGTTTTTATGTCCTAAATCTACCGTATTTTTCGCTCCATAAGACATACTTTTTTCCCCCAAAAAATGGGGGAAAATGGCTCTGGATCTTATGGAGTGAATACTGGCTATGCCCAGCCCCCCCGTCGTTGCTGCCACATGTTACAATACCAGGCCAACAGCAGCAGGGCCGTCTCCCGTGAGCACCTAGCGATCTCCCGCTGGGCCTGTTACTCACTTACTCACTCACAGAAGACAGAGCAGCCTGAGCGGCCGAATGGAGTACGGTCGCAGCGGCCATTCGGACTGCTCTGTCTTCTGAGTGACAGGAGGATGCATAAGAAATCTCAGTCTGTGCAAGTTGGAAGTGGCACAGGTAAGGCTGCATTTCATGGCACTGGTCAGGCTGCATTTTATTGGCACTGGTAAATATTTTAGTACACCATTTGGTCCAGAATATTTTTTTCTTGTTTACCTCCTCTAAAACCTAGGTGGGTCCTATGGTGAGGTGCGTCTTATGGAGCGAAAAATAGGGTACATACCAGGAAGTCATGAACTTTTCTATTGAACACACCAGGGGCTAAGGTAAGGCTTTGTTCTAAAAATCAAAGAGAGCTTTTATTTTTCTGCAACAGAGGTACATTAATAGTATATTGGTACATGGGAGCTGGAATTTAGAAATAAGAAAAAAGGTGAACTTAGTCTTTGATTTAGAATGTGAGAACGAATACATCATGTCACTTTTATTTGGCATTTGTTGAAATATCAAATATATCTCAAGGTACTGTATCTGAGAGATTTTTCTTGATTTAGCTTTGTACATTATTATGTCACTGGCCTGTGCACTGGACAAGGAATCAGCTGTGTGATTAGAGAGTTAAAACCGGAAGCTATAAAGAGGAACAGCAAATTAGTGGTTTTGCCTGTCTGTCTTTGCAGTGTTTTTATCTTGTAATATTATTTATAACTACCGTAGGTATATTTTGTATTAGTATACCTAATATTAGCTTGGGATTATTTTAAAATTATGTGTATTCCCTTAACCTAATATCTGGCTATTGATTTGTATATTAAATGAACTATGGCCCATATGTACATATACAGTGGGGACGGAAAGTATTCAGACCCCCTTAAATTTTTCACTCTTTGTTATATTGCAGCCATTTGCTAAAAAAAGTTCATTTTTTTCCTCATTAATGTACACACAGCACCCCATATTGACAGAAAAACACAGAATTGTTGACATTTTTGCAGATTATTAAAAAAGAAAAACTGAAATATCACATGGTCCTAAGTATTCAGACCCTTTGCTCAGTATTTAGTAGAAGCACCCTTTTGATCTAATACAGCCGTGAGTCTTTTTGGGAAAGATGCAACAAGTTTTTCACAGCTGGATTTGGGGATCCTCTGCCATTCCTCTTTGCAGATCCTCTCTAGTTCTGTCAGGTTGGATGGTAAACGTTGGTGGACAGCCATTTTTAGGTCTCTCCAGAGATGCTCAATTGGGTTTAAGTCAGGGCTCTGGCTGGGCCATTCAAGAACAGTCATGGAGTTGTTGTGAAGCCACTCCTTCGTTATTTTAGCTGTGTGCTTAGGGTCATTGTCTTGTTGGAAGGTAAACCTTCGGCCCAGTCTGAGGTCCTAAGCACTCTGGAGAAGGTTTTCATCCAGGATATCCCTGTACTTGGCCGCATTCATCTTTCCCTCGATTGCAACCAGTCGTCCTGTCCCTGCAGCTGAAAAACACCCCCACAGCATGATGCTGCCACCATCATGCTTCACTGTTGGGACTGTATTGGACAGGTGATGAGCAGTGCCTGGTTTTCTCCACACATACCGCTTAGAATTAAGGCCAAAAAGTTCTATCTTGGTCTCATCAGACCAGAAAATCTTATTTCTCACCATCTTGGAGTCCTTCAGGTATTTTTTAGCAAACTCCATGCAGGCTTTTATGTGTCTTGCACTGAGGAGAGGCTTCCGTCGGGCCACTCTGACATAAAGCACCGACTGGTGGAGGGCTGCAGTGATGGTTGACTTTCTACAACTTTCTCCCATCTCCCGACTGCATCTCTGGAGCTCAGCCACAGTGATCTTTGGGTTCTTCTTTACCTCTCTCACCAAGGCTCTTCTCCCCCGATAGCTCAGTTTGGCCGGACGGCCAGCTCTACGAAGGGTTCTGGTCGTCCCAAATGTCTTCCATTTAAGGATTATGGAGGCCACTGTGCTCCTAGGAACCTTAAGTGCAGCAGAATTTTTTTTGTAACCTTGGCCAGATCTGTGCCTTGCCACAATTCTGTCTCTGAGCTCTTCAGGCAGTTCCTTTGACCTCATGATTCTCATTTGCTCTGACATGCACTGTGAGCTGTAAGGTCTTATATAGACAGGTGTATGGCTTTCCTAATCAAGTCCAATCAGTATAATCGAACACAGCTGGACTCAAATGAAGGTGTAGAACCATCTCAAGGATGATCAGAAGAAATGGACAGCACCTGAGTTAAATATATGAGTGTCACAGCAAAGGGTCTGAATACTTAGGACCATGTGATATTTCATTTTTTCTTTTTTAATAAATCTGCAAAAATGTCAACAATTCTATGTTTTTCTGTCAATATGGGGTGCTGTGTGTACATTAATGAGGAAAAAAATTAACTTAAATGATTTTAGCAAATGGCTACAATATAACAAACAGTGAAAAATGTAAGGGGGTCTGAATACTTTCTGTCCCCGCTGTATAATCAGTGTTCAGGTCATACATAGCTTCCATATATGCTGTGTGTAACACGCCCCCCTAAGGGACTGCTTGGATTTACCTGCTCATCTGCACTGCCATGACCAGATGAACATTCCATCCCACCTGACACTCTGGGTTCAGACATCTTAGCACCACCTTAAAGCAATATGTTAGACAACTCTGTGTGGCTATGTTCCGATAATGTTTACTAGAACAGTTCAAAGAAGATATTGTCACAAAGAGGAGATAATAGATCTGCTGAGTTTTAGGCAACAACGCCAACTCAGCAAAGGAATTCCTCCAAATAACACAAGCCAAGATTTTTGCAGGTAAAACAGTCTATTATATACACAAGTACAGTGGAGTTCTGCTTGCACCTGATAGGATAAACACACTTAAATGGTTATACTGACAAATTTCTAAAGGGGAAACCTCGGCCAGCCTAGGAACCTTTAACCCTAATGAGAGGTCAGACTTAATGGCAATGGTATAAGGACCCTTATAGCAATAATGACAGTAATGTCCCCGTTGCAGATCTGATGGTCTTCATCTGCAGTAGGAGCTCATTAATTGTATCCAATAAGGTGTAATAGCAAGCAATACAGTTTCTTGAAATGGTAAAAGCTAAAGGTGTCTATGCACAGTGTTCAAGATAGGTTCAGTAAAGTACTCCCGAGGTAGAGATGTGTGTGCAAAGTATTCCAGTGAACCCGAGGGAAAAGGATTTGTAAAGGCAGGTGATTGTCCTCTCACCAATGACCAGGCCAATGTAATGCCCTCTGGACAGCAGATCCTGTAGCAACACACGTGCAGCGGATCCGCTGTATCGATCTCCCGATAAGAAGCTCAGAACACAGGTTGGCAGGTGACTGAAGTGGTGCTGAATGGATGTCTGACGAACAGCAAGCAGTGCTAGGCCCCTCTCATCCCGGTTGGAATGTGATAGATCGCGTGGTAGGCCACAACCTCTCTCTCCATACACAGAGAGGTCCGTCTCGCGTCAGGCCCAGGAGGACGAGCACAGGGCAGGGTAGAGCTTTTTATACAGTTCCTCCCAGCAATCTCTCCGATGGTAGCAAAGATCCCTGGGATATGTAGTCCAGATACAGAGTCATGCGAAGCAATTATCAGTCTGAAGAACTACTCATCCCATAATCCCTTTAGCTTGGCTCACAAACATGATGTCAGTTGATGACACTGGGCACTAGAGGGACATGCGATGCATAGAAATACCGGAGGATCACTGTACTTTATAATTGTAGTCCACATTGCTACATGTGCAATACATAAGATTCTAAAGAGGTGTAACCACTTAATAACCCTTACATTTAGCAAACCCTAACTCATAGTGATTCCTCTCCAGCCAGTCCCTACTTTATCTTGCAGAGTGTGGACATATAGGGCTTGATTTTCTAAAGGCAAGTAGACTGTGCACTACTTGCTTCTTTTTGCTACTTTTTGCTTGCACATGATTGGATGATGGAAGTCAGCAGAGTTTATGCTCATTTACTAAGTTCTGAAGCAACTGCACTTTGCACTTTGCAAAGTGCACAGTCTTTGTCTCTTTAGTAAATCAACCCCATAGTACCAATATGGGGCAAACAGATACAGCTGGAGTTGAGCTCTAGACCAAAATTAAGCTATGCACAGCCACAATTTGAAAAAATACCTGCAGGTAAAAACAGTTATCTATGCACGCAACCACGTGTGTCCCTAAAGAAACCACCAAAATAAATAAAATGTGTGATCCCCAGAAGTGTGTGGTGTATATACTGAATATGTAAAATACACTTCTGGTGTTCTTTTATTCTGTTATACAAAATTATTATTATTATACAGGATTTATATAGTGCCAACAGTTTAAGCAGTGCTTTACAATATAAAAGGGAGACAATACAGTTACAATACAATAAAATACAAGAGGGTCAAGAGAGCCCTGCTCAGAAGAGCTTACAATCTAATAGGGTGGGGCAGGTGGTACAAAAGGTTGTAAATGTGGGGAATGAGCTGATGGAAGTGGTAAAATATTAGTTGGAGGCATGATAGGCTTTCCTGAAGAGATAAGTTTTTTAGGAATTGCCTGAAGGCAGCTAGAGTAGGAGATAGCCAGACCGATTGAGGTATAGAGTTCCAGAGGCTCTGGAGAAGTCCTGGAGACAAGCATGGGAGGAGGAGAAAAGGGAGCTTGAGAGAAGGAGGTCTTGAGAAGAGCGAACAGGGAAGTTTGTGTGATATTTGGAGACAAGATTGATGATGTAGCTGGGGGCAGAGTTGTGAATCGGGAGCCAGTGTAGGGATTGGAGAAGAGGGGTGGCCGACACTGAGTGGTTGGTAAGGTGGATAAGTCTGGCAGCAGCATTCATGATAGATTGAATTGGGGATAGCCTATGGAGATGTAGGCCAATGAGAAGGGAGTTGCAGTCAAGGCGAGAGATAATAAGGGAGTGAATGAGTAGCTTGGTGGTTTCATTTGTTAAAAAGGGGCGAATTTATAATATTCAATAAAATAATGTAACAGTTGGAGGAGCGGACTGTGTGTGCCTATGCTTGCTCTCCTCATCCCCATGCCCCTACCACTGTGCTGCCAGCTAGAGGAGAGGTTGTGTGTGTTCCTGTGTCTGCTGTTCCCCCCCTTCCCACCCACAGTTAACAGCAAACAAATATCTTTGAAGGACAATTTGTCTATCCTTTTCTGTGCAAGGCCCCAGAAGTTAACTATAGACCAAAATCCAGCAATCCATGTGTACAGTGGGAAAAGGCACATACTTTAGGATGGCAGACAGCATCCACCGGTAAAAACAGCTATCTATGCACGCAACCAGAAGAAAGCACCAAAACAAATAAAATATAATGCAAGGGGGTGATGCAAGGCGAGTGAGTATGTTATTCCCAGAAGTGTGTGGTATATACAGTATATGTATACAGAATAATATACTTCAGGTGCTTTTTTTTCTTCACTATTATACATAATATTCAATATAATAATGTTACATAGTACATTTTTCCGCTTTCTCTTCCTCAAATGGTTTTTATATGGATCTGATATTGTTTTCTACACAATTTTTATATTTATCTTAATAAAATCCATAAACACATTGGGTGTGATTATAACAATCAAATAAATTATCCTTGAATTAGAACCGTTCATCCATCCTTTCCTATGTAAGGCTTTGCTCCTCCAGATTGGAGAAGAACGCTCACTTTTTACTCTGCCACTTTTGGTCTGTGAATGCAGCAGAGGTTTATGAATCACTTGGCTGGTGAAACATAAAAACAGATCATTTGGAAGATAATACCGTTTATATGTACAGTATGTATATTTCAACTGTATATTTAGCCGTTTGCCCAGAGTCC
This sequence comes from Aquarana catesbeiana, assembly GCF_042186555.1. Classification (NCBI taxonomy): domain Eukaryota; kingdom Metazoa; phylum Chordata; class Amphibia; order Anura; family Ranidae; genus Aquarana; species Aquarana catesbeiana. Next base: position 62,349,519 of record NC_133327.1, read on the forward strand.
CACTTTAAGGTGGATCTGCCTTACATAAAGGCTGGAGTCAATTCCCCAAGCCACTTGAAATAATAATTTTTAGATTAAGCCATATGCTTTTCATAAAGATCCCTGAAACGCCATCTCCTTTCCCACACATATTTCTGCTTTGACAATCCGTATTCCCCTCTACAAGTCAGTAGGAGACAGTGTACTGCCTCCCGCTGTGTAGGAAGGGTTTGTTTGGGCGGGTAGGGACGGAGAAGAATTGTTCCTAGAGGAAGCCGGGTCAGTGACACTGGGGATTGCTGTAACATTTCTATTGAACATACACATTGCTGTCTACAGTACAGTGCTGTGTCCTTGTGCTGTGTTTACAGCTTGTCATTGCCTTTAACTTTCACATAATTCTCCATTCACACAAAAAGACGGCTTGAAGAGTCAATAAATGCTGCTTTTTTTAACACAAAGATTTTTTTTCTTTGGGATGGTTCTGGCAACAGGCAGAAATTACAAAATGAGTTTTATTATCCCAGAAGAGGAAATAATAGTTGGTGCTGACAGACAAAATCTGTTTTATTAGACAGGATATTATTTATTCCTGTGGCATTATCCTGCTCTGCTTAACCTGCCAGCAGCCTGGAACTCCAGGAATGATATTTTTTGCATACTTATATTGGTCAAGCATGGCGCGATGTAAGTACAGTATCTCACAAAAGTGAGTACACCCAGGGGTCAAGTCCTGGGGAAAAAAGTGTGGGAACTCACCCAAGATTCCCGCCCCCCACCTCAAAATAAAAAAGTGTGTGTGTGTGTGTATTTTCTCAAAGAATAGGTGCTGGGATTCCCACCTACTGAGTCACTTCTTGTCTCTGCCCCCTACCCACCTCCGAGCAACATCTCTTGGTTCCACCCCCTACCCACCTTCTAGCAACGTCTCATTCAGAGAATACAGAGCCAAGTATGATTTTGTCATGCTATGCTAAAGTAATTGGTATGGAAATTGGTAATGATAACAAGAAAAGCAGTACAATAGATCCCCTGCAGCCAGCAGCAATATACCCCCCCCCCCCGCAACAATAGACCCCCCAGAAACATAGAACCCCTGCAACAAAATATCATCCCAACAACAATAGACTCCGGCAGCAATACCAGATCTCCCAGCGGCCAGCATCAAAAGACTCTCCAGCAGCCAGAAACAATAGACCCCCTCCTTTAACAGTAGATCCTTTCCAGCAGCAGTTGACCCCCACAGCTACATAACCTCCCCCAGCAACAATAGATCCCCCACCAGCAATAATAGACCTCCCCAGCAACAATAGGCCACCATACAAAAACAGATCCCCTCCAGCAACAATAGATCTCCTAGCAGTCAGCGACCCTCCAGCACACCCCAGCACACCCTAGCACCCCTTGCCATTAGATACATTCAGTGCTGGAGGTGCAGGAACTGCGTTCCCCCACGTTCCCGCTGAAAAAAGCCCTGTGTATATATATATATATATATATATATATATATATATATATATATATATATATACACACACACAATGTCCTCAAGCCACCTGTGTTGATTGTGCAAAGTGGGGCCCCTGCCCCGGGCTGCTCACTCCTCAGTGCCCATCAAATGCAGCCTGATCAGTGCTCATCAAGTGCAGCCTGATCAGTGCCCATCAAGTGCAGCCATACCAGTGCCCATCAAATGCAGCTTTATCAGTGCCCATCAATGTAGCCTTACCAGTGCCCAACAATGTGGCCTCACCGGTGCCCAGCAAGCCGGCCTTACCAGTGCCCAGCAATTCAGCCTTACCAGTGTCAAGCAATGCAGCCTCACCAGTGCACAGCAATGTAGCCTCACCAGTGCCCAGCAATGCAGCCTCACCAGTGCCCAGCAGTGCAGCCTTATCAGTGCCCCCAGCAATGCAGCCTGATTAGTGTCCCCATCAATGCAGCCTGATCAGTTCCCCAGCTATGCAGCGTGATCAGTGTCCCCATCAGTGCAGCCTTACCAGTGCCAAGGTGGGTCAGTCTGCCCTGGGTGCCACACATTGGGGAGGGGGGGTGTCATCCCAGCGCAACCGTCCTCCCCTCCCTCGGACCTCCTCCTCCAGTGGCCGCTGTAACAAGGTCCCGCTTCCTATAATACATGCCGTGGCAGCGGCATTGTTACTCCAGTCACTGAACTCTAGGAAGCAGGATTTTGTTATAGGGGCCGTTGGAGGAGGAGGGCCGACGGAGTGGAGGACAGGCACGCTGAGATGACACCCCCCTCTTCCCCAATGTGTGGTTCCCGGGGGCGGACTGCCCCCCGTTGACATGGACACCCTCCCTTCCTGCACATAAGGTTGCCACATCATCCCTTTGATCCAGGACACATATTAATTCCACAGGTTCTGAGGCTGATTTAATGCAGATAAGGCACCAATGAGTTTAATTACCACCTTAATCAGTCACAGAACCTGTGTAATTAATATGTGTCCTGGATTAAAGGGATAATGTGTCAACCCTACCTGCACACCCATTCTGTCTGCCACAGCTCGCAGTCCTGCAGGACACTGCTGCTAATGGGAACGACGTTCCTGCTGTGAAAAAAGTACAGAAATGTCGTTCCTACTCGTTCCTGTAGGACTGAGCCCCGAGTACACCCTTCTCATTTTTGTAAATAGTTTATTTTATCTTTTAATGTGACAACACTGAAGAAATTACACTTCACTACAATCTAAAGTAGTGAGTGTACAGCTTGTATAACAGTGTAAATTTGCTGTCCCCTCAAATAACTCAACACACAGCCATTAATGTCTAAACCGCTGGCAACAAAAGTGATTAAACCCTTAAGTGAAAATGTCCAAATTGGGCCGAATTAGCCATTTTCCCTCCCCGATGTCATGTGACTTGTTAGTGTTACAAGGTCTCAGGTGTGAATGGGGAGCAGGTGTGTTAAATGTGGTGTTATCGCTCTCACTCTCTCATACTGGTCACTGGAAGTTCAACATGGCACCTCATGGCAAACAGCTCTCTGAGGATCTGAAAAAAAAGAATTGTTGCTCTACATAAAGATGGCAAAGGCTATAAGAAGATTGCCATGACCCTGAAATTGAGCTGCAGCAAGATGGCCAAGACCATACAGCGATTTATCAGGATAGGTTTCACTCAGAACAGGATTCGCCATGGTCGACCAAAGAAGTTGAGTGCACATGCTCAGAGTCATATCCAGAGGTTGTCTTCGGGAAATAGACTTATGAGTGCTGCCAGCATTGCTGCAGAGGTTGAAGGGGTGGGGGGGTCAGCCTGTCAGTGCTCAGACTATACGCTGCACACTGCATCAAAGTGGTCTGCATGGCTGTTGTCCCAGAAGGAAGCCTCTTCTAAAGATGACGCACAAGAAAGCCCGCAAACTGTTTGCTGAAGACAAGCAAACTAAGGACATGGATTACTGGAACCATGTCTTGTGGTCTGATGAGACCAAGATAAACTTATTTGGTTCAGATGGTATCAAGTGTGTGTGGCGGTAACCAGGTGAGGAGGACAAAGACAAGTGTGTCTTGCTTACAGTCAAGCATGGTGGTGGGAGTGTCATGGTCTGGGGCTGCATGAGTGCTGCCAGCACTGGGGAGCTACAGTTCATTGAAGGAACCATGAATGCCAACATGTACTGTGACATTCTGAAGCAGTGCATGATCCCCTCCCTTCGGAGACTGGGCCGCAGTGCAGTATTCCAACATGATAATGACCCCAAACACACCTCTAAGATGACCACTGCCTTGCTAAAGAAGCTGAGGGTAAAGGTTATGGACTGGCCAAGCATGTCTCCAGACCTAAACCCTATTGAGCATCTGTGGGGCATCCTCAAACGGAAGGTGGAGGAGCGCAAGGTCTCTAACATCCACTAGCTCCATGATGTTGTCATGTAGGAGTAGAATAGGACTCCAGTGGCAACCTGTAAAGCTCTGGTGAGCTCCATGCCCAAGAGGGTTAAGGCAGTGCTGGAAATTAATGGTGGCTACCATTTGGGCCCAATTTGGACATTTTCACTTAGGGGTGTACTCACTTTTGTTGCCAGCGGATTATACATTAATGACTGTATGAGCATAAGTAAATTTGCAGCGCAAATCTATGGAATATCCACAAGTGTGTGGACAATTCCCACCAAATATGTATTTATTCTGAAAAAGGTGAACATTATATGGTTCTAAAATACCCAGCCCCTCACTAGAAAACTCTGCCCCTACTATATGTGTGAAATCAGCCTAAATTGTGTAATTATTCATATCTAAAAACAATTGTAACATTATTTGGTTTATTATAATCGCATCAACAGTTATAAGTTAATCATTACACACATTATTGTTTACAGTTTAGAGAGCTTTGCTTTTAACACATTGAATGTTGTGCTATTACAGACACAGATTCATTTTATAAGCACTTGCACTTTATTCATATAATTACATAGGGATTTGCACTTGCACTTTTTAGATATGAATAATTACACAATTTAGGCTGATTTCACACATATAATAGAGTTTTCTAGTGAGGGGCTGGGTATTTTAGAACCATATAAAGTTCATCTTTTTCAGAATAAATACATATTTGGTGGGAATTGTCCACACACTTGTTGATATTCCATAGATTTGCGCTGCAAATTTACTTATTCTCACTACCTACTAGTATTTTACTAGGACTGAGCGGGAGCATTCTTAATTGGGATCCAAAATTGTCCGGGTATTTCTGTGGTGCTGATTCCTCTTTCTGCTGTGTGATTAATGGCTGTGTGTTGAGTTATTTTGATGGGACAGCAAATTTACACTGTTATACAAGCTGTACACTCACTATTTTACATTGTAGCAAAGTGTCATTTCTTCAGTGTTATCAGATGAAAAGATAGAATAAAATATTTACAAAAATGTGAGGGGTGTACTCATTTTTGTGAGATACTGTATATCTGAAATTTGGAGGGTCACTGGGGATGGTGCAAAACACTGTAGTAGCCCATGCTACATACAGTAAGAGCCGTGATCTTCTGTGTTCTGTGTGAGTGGCTTCTTCTCTGCAGCACCACCCACCGTTCACAGAATGCCTTGTATTTCTTTCAATGGATACAAGGCATTCTGTGATTGAATGAGGCAGAGATCATGATGCCACTGGCCCTCCTCTTCACCTCATCTAATCACGGAATAAAAAATTCAATAAAAAAATTATACAAGTGTAGCGCTACCCCCGTAGGAGCCACTAGATATATTACCCGGACCTTCTCCTAGTCCAACTCCTGCTGCCAGGCACACAGTATTTTCTTCCACAGCCAGGCACATTCTTACTTCCGCTCGTTTCTTCAATGATCAGTCTAGGGGTTTCGGTTGTTTTTGATATTTTATTGTAGACCTTGGATGGGGAAGGGAATGTAGTGGGATAATACAAATTCAACCAGTTACAAGGAGGACATTTTCTTTAACTGAACTGTGGAATTACTGCCCAATACACTGTACACTCGTGATCAAGTCCTTTGTAGGAATAATGGACGGTTGCTCTGCAGGACACTAGCCAGTACCCTCTTCCTGCTGACCCAGTAGCTGACTTTCCTAGCACAGAGGGGGGTAGCCAAGGAAATAGGCCCAAAGATCTTTACAGTCTATACTCACATGGCCTCTGGACCGTATGGTAGCCTCCTTCCAACCTTCCAGAAGCACCCTCCGCCGATCCCAGACAGATCTCATGGGAACGGCTCAACCTCAGTCAGCTCTTCAGGTCAGCATTTCAGCTCTCAGGCCTCCCACCCGAGCCCACATGGAAGCAGGTGCTGAGGAGGGCACCCCCTCCTCAGGTGGACTATCCTCTCAAGGAAAAGAGCACTTCCTGTATGTTCCACCAAATATAAATACCCCTCCCAGCATGCATAGATGCCCCTATGCTTGTAATTGACTGAGATGGCATCCATATTAATGCTGCTGATCTGCACTCCTATTCATCCAGCACCTTCCAAAGTTGCCGGGATATAGAGGAGCCAATACAGTCACAGCAGCACTGTGAAACACAAAGGACTTCCTGTTACTTTCCTGTTCCTGTGTCATGTTTCAACAGGAGACCACACTATGCAAACCATTATACATCCTAGCAACCTACCCAGGAAGGTACTACACAAGGAATTCTATGAATGGTGGAGGTGCTGATGGAGCATGCCCTGTTGCCAGTATGCAGAGAGGAAGCCACTTGCACAGAACCTGTAAAATCACCACTCTCGCTATATGTAGCACCGACTACAACAGTGGCTTACAGCATCCCCAGTGGCCCTCCAGATGTCAGATATAATTACACTGAGCCAAACTGGACCGATGTAAGTTTGCAAACAGTATAATTCCTGGAGTTCATCTTTGATTGCAATATTTTTTAATAGGTTTACCGGGAAATTCAAGTGTTTGTTCAGTTACAAAAAAAATGGCAACAAATGTCAGAGTCATTAAATAAGATAATACCAATTAAATACGGTTATGTGTAGTTGTTTGACTGCAACCAGACATTCTGTAGTTGATGTGCAAAGATTGTGGCACCTTAGGACCCCGTATTCCCAGGATTAACTGGGGAAGAAAGAAAGGGGGAGGAATAAACGGGCAAAAAGTTTAGGGAGGAGGCAGAAAGGAGGGAAAGAGGGGTGAAGGGGACGAAACGGAGATATGGGTTTGGTTTTATCATTGTTGCTCTTTCCATTCACATGGCTCTATTACAGATCTGTGAAGTCCCTGTTTTCTCTTAGATTATCCAAGTTTTATCCTGTGTTGAGCCCTGATGAAGGGGGAGTGGTGTTGCCCCCTGAAATATGTTGGTTATTTTTATATGGCTTTTTCACCAACAATTAAAAATATCTTGGACTCTTTTATCCAATTTTGGCCTGGCTCTCCTTTTTGTATGGTTTTGGTTTGAGTTACATAGTTACATAGTTACATAGTAGGTGAGGTTGAAAAAAGACACACGTCCATCAAGTCCAACCTATGTGTGTGATTATGTGTCAGTATTACCTTACATATCCCTGTATGTTGCGGTCATTCAGGTGATTATCTAATAGTTTCTTGAAGCTATCAATGCTCCCCGCTGAGACTACCGCCTGTGGAAGGGAATTCCACATCCTTATCGCTCTTACAGTAAAGAACCCTCTACGTAGTTTAAGGTTAAACCTCTTTTCTTCTAATTGTAATGAGTGGCCCGAGTCATATTAAACTCTCTTCTGCGAAAAAGTTTTATCCCTATTGTGGGGTCACCAGTACAGTATTTGTAAATTGAAATCATATCCCCTCTCCAGCGTCTCTTCTCCAGAGAGAATAAGTTCAGTGCTCGCAACCTTTCCTCATAACTAAGATCCTCCAGACCCTTTATTAGCTTTGTTGCCCTTCTTTGTACTCGCTCCATTTCCAGTACATCCTTCCTGAGGACTGGTGCCCAGAACTGGACAGCATACTCCAGGTGCGGCCGGACCAGAGTCTTGTAGAGCGGGAGAATTATCGTTTTATCTCTGGAGTTGATCCCCCTTCTAATACATGCCAATATTCTGTTTGCCTTATTAGCAGCAGCTTGGCATTGCATGCCATTGCTGAGCCTATCATCTACTAGGACCCCCAGGTCCTTTTCCATCCTAGATTCCCCCAGAGGTTCTCCCCCCAGTGTATAGATTGCATTCATATTTTTGCCACCCAAATGCATTATTTTACATTTTTCTACATTGAACCTCATTTGCCATGTAGTCGCCCACCCCATTAATTTGTTCAGGTCTTTTTGCAAGGTTTCCACATCCTGCGGAGAAGTTATTGCCCTACTTAGCTTAGTATCGTCTGCAAATACAGAGATTGAACTGTTTATCCCATCCTCCAGATCGTTTATAAACAAATTAAATAGGATTGGTCCCAGCACAGAACCCTGGGGAACCCCACTACCCACCTCTGACCATTCTGAGTACTCCCCATTTATCACCACCCTCTGAACACGCCCTTGTAGCCAGTTTTCAATCCAGGTACTCATCCTATGGTCCATGCCAACGGACCCTATTTTGTACAGTAAACGTTTATGGGGAACTGTGTCAGATGCTTTTGCAAAATCCAGATACACCACGTCTACGGGCCTTCCTTTATCTAGATGGCAACTCACCTCCTCATAGAAGGTTAATAGATTGGTTTGGCAATAACGATTCTTCATGAATCCATGCTGATTACTGCTAATTAGGGATGAGCTTCGTGTTCGAGTCGAACCCATGTTCGACTCGAACATCGGCTGTTCGATCGTTCGTCGAATTGCGAACGATATGGGCCGTTCGCGCCAAATTCGTGTGGCGCGTCACGGCCCATAATTCACTGCGGCATCGCAGTGCATTGCTTGCTGATGATTGGCCAAGCATGCACTATGACCCGCATGCTTGGCCAATCACAGCGCCGCCTTAACAGAGAGCCGTAATTGGCCAAAGCCAAGGAGGCTTTGGCCAATTATGGCTCAGGGGATTTAGTACACGCCCCACACTATATAAGGCCGCCTGCACGGCGGCCCTGTGCAGTGTGTTCCGGTGTGCTGAGAAATAGAGAGAGAGAGAGACAGTGTAATTTCATTTGAGTTAGCTAGATTAGGCAGGACAGTCAGTCAGTTAGCTGCACTTAAAGTGTATTGTCTATATATATGCATCCCAGGTGTTGCATATATATATATATATATATATATATATATATATATATATATATACACACTGTATTCAGTTTAGCTAGATCCGTTCCTGTTATCTTCTAGACTATTTACATTTAGTGCAGTGCGTCCTGCTCACAGTGTTCAGCTAGATCCGTTCCTGTTATCTTCTTACTGACAGGCAGGCTTGTCTTGTTACAGCATTTTGAAGAAAATTACTGGTGTTCTTTTGATCCTATTAGTACCACAGTCAGGCAGCTAGACTATTTACATTTAGTGCAGTGCGTCCTGCTCACAGTGTTCAGCTAGATCCGTTCCTGTTATCTTCTTACTGACAGGCAGGCTTGTCTTGTTACAGTATTTTGAAGAAAATTACTGGTGTTCTTTTGATCCTATTAGTACCACAGTCAGGCAGCTAGACTATTTACATTTAGTGCAGTGCGTCCTGCTCACAGTGTTCAGCTAGATCCGTTCCTGTTATCTTCTTACTGACAGGCAGGCTTGTCTTGTTACAGTATTTTGAAGAAAATTACTGGTGTTCTTTTGATCCTATTAGTACCACAGTCAGGCAGCTAGACTATTTACATTTAGTGCAGTGCGTCCTGCTCACAGGGTTCAGCTGGATCCGTTCCTGTTCTCTTCTTACTGACAGGCAGGCTTGTCTTGTTACAGTATATAAAGCTACCTGAAGAAAATTACTGGTGTTCTTTTGATCCTATTAGTACCACAGTCAGGCAGCTAGACTATTTACATTTAGTGCAGAGCGTCCTGCTCACAGTGTTCTGCTAAACCTACAAGTTAGTGGGGTGCGTCCTGCTCACAGTGTTCAGCTAGATCCGTTTCTGTTATCTTCTTACTGACAGGCAGGCTTGTCTTGTTACAGTAAATACAGCTACCTGAAGAAAATTGCTTGTGTTCTTTTGATCCTATTAGTACCACAGTCAGGCAGCTAGACTATTTACAGTTAGTGCAGTGCGTCCTGCTCACAGTGTTCTGCTAAACCTACAAGTTAGTGGGGTGCATCCTGCTCACAGTGTTCAGCTAAACCTACAAGTTAGTGGGGTGCGTCCACCTCACAGTGTTCAGCTAAACCTACAAGCTAGTGGGGTGCGTCCTGCTCACAGTGTTCAGCTAGATCCGTTTCTGTTATCTTCTTACTGACAGGCAGGCTTGTCTTGTTACAGTAAATACAGCTACCTGAAGAAAATTGCTTGTGTTCTTTTGATCCTATTAGTACCACAGTCAGGCAGCTAGACTATTTACAGTTAGTGCAGTGCGTCCTGCTCACAGTGTTCTGCTAAACCTACAAGTTAGTGGGGTGCGTCCTGCTCACAGTGTTCAGCTAAACCTACAAGTTAGTGGGGTGCGTCCACCTCACAGTGTTCAGCTAAACCTACAAGCTAGTGGGGTGCGTCCTGCTCACAGTGTTCAGCTAGATCCGTTTCTGTTATCTTCTTACTGACAGGCAGGCTTGTCTTGTTACAGTAAATACAGCTACCTGAAGAAAATTGCTGGTGTTCTTTTGATCCTATTAGTACCACAGTCAGGCAGCTAGACTATTTACAGTTAGTGCAGTGCGTCCTGCTCACAGTGTTCAGCTAAACCTACAAGTTAGTGGGGTGCGTCCACCTCACAGTGTTCAGCTAAAGCTACCTGTAGAAGGTTGGTGGTGTTCTCATACTACAGGCAGGCAGTTGATTTTGCTAGCTGCAGTATCAGTACATATATATATATATATATATATATATATATATATATATATATATCCCAGCTTAGTGCAGCTACAGGGGCCATTAGTATGTCTGGAAGGCCAAGAAGGAGAGGCAGACAGTCACAAGCCAATAAGAGAGGGCAAGCAGGCTCTGTGTCTAGTGCTGGTCGTGGAGACGGTGCATCCTCATCAGCACGTGGTCATGGGACACGCTTGGCCTTTTTTTCGGCAGCTGGCCATGTTGAGCCGCAACATGCGGAAGACTTGGTCGAGTGGATGACCAAGCCGTCCTCATCCTCCTCATCCTCTCTCACCCATGCCCAGGGTACTTTGTCTGGCAAAGCAGCGGCCTCTTCCCTCGGCTCAATGTCATCAGTAACTTCTTCCCTAGCCCCACCATGTCCTCCTGAGGAGTCCCTCGAACTGTTTGACCACAGTGTTGGGTACATGCTCCAGGAGGATGCCCAGCGTTTGGAAGGCTCTGATGATGATACTGAGCTCGATGAAGGCAGTAACATGAGCACGGACAGAGGGGGTGCCCAAGAAGGACAGCAATCTGGCAGTCATGCTCCCCCTGCTGCAGCATACTGCCAGGTTTGCTCCAGTGATGAGGAGGGAGGGGATGATGAGGTCACTGACTCAACGTGGGTGCCTGATAGGAGAGAGGAGGAGGAGGAGGAGGAGGAGGCGGCACATCACCAACGAGGCAGGATGCCCTCCAGGGGCCAGCCTAAGGGCAGCACATTGACTGCATCACACCACAAAGCTCCACATGTGCAGGGCGCTGCAGTCTCTGCGCGTTATTCAAAAAGTTCATTGGTGTGGGCCTTTTTTGAGACGAGTGCATCAGATCGCACCGCTGCTATTTGCAACATATGTCTCAAGCGTATCTCGCGTGGCCAAAACATCTCCCGCTTGGGTACCACATGCTTGACCAGACATATGTTGACCTGCCATGCAGTTCGTTGGCAAGCGTATCTAAAAGACCCACACCAAAGAACAAAGAGGACCTCTCCTTGCTCCTCATCAGCTGAGATTTCCAACCCCACTAGACCTTCAGTCCTCTCTGAGACCTGCACTGAGAGGAATGAAGGTGTAGAATTAGGTGTGTCACAGCCAAGTACTTGTGGGCAATCTGATTTTGGTACACCGACGTCAGATTGTACCAGGCAAATTTCCCTGCCCCAGCTGCTGCACCGCCGAAAGAAGTTTGCTCCCAGCCATCCACATGCCCAGCGGTTGAATGCTAGCTTGGCAAAATTGCTAGCACTTCAACTGCTGCCTTTTCAGTTGGTAGACTCTGCCCCCTTCCGTGAGTTTGTGGAATGTGCGGTTCCTCAGTGGCAGGTACCCAAACGCCACTTTTTCTCACGGAAGGCGATTCCGGCTCTCTACCAGCATGTGGAAGGCAATGTCCATGCCTCGCTGGACAGGGCGGTCAGCGGTAAGGTGCATATTACCGCTGACTCATGGTCCAGCAGGCATGGACAGGGACGTTACCTAAGTTTCACGGCGCATTGGGTGACTCTGCTGGCAGCTGGGAAGGATGCAGGACAAGGTGCAGTAGTGTTGGAGGTTGTTCCGCCACCACGCCTCCAAAATGCTAATGATTGTGACACACCTCTCTCCTCCACCCCCTTCTCTTCTTCTTCCTCCATGGCCTCTTCCTCGGAACCAGCGGTGCTCCGTAGTCGTTCAAGGGGCTACGCAAGTACGCAGGCCAAAAGATGCCATGCGGTGCTTGAGCTGGTGTGCTTGGGGGACAGGAGCCACACTGGGGCAGAGGTTCTGTCAGCTCTGCAGGGGCAGGTTCAGAGGTGGTTGACGCCACGCCAACTTAAGGCAGGAATGGTGGTTTGCGACAATGGCACCAACCTCCTCTCTGCCCTCCGACAGGGACAAATGACCCATGTGCCCTGTTTGGCTCACGTCCTTAACTTGGTGGTGCAGCGGTTCTTGGGCAGGTACCCGGGCTTACAGGATGTCCTGAGGCAGGCCAGGAAAGTCTGTGTGCATTTCCGCCGGTCATATAATGCCAGTGCTCGGCTGACGGACCTCCAAAAGGAGTTTAACCTGCCCAAGAACCGCCTAATCTGTGACATGCCCACCAGGTGGAACTCAACGTTGGCCATGCTGCAGCGGCTGCACACGCAGCAGAGGGCCATCAATGAGTACCTGTGCAACTATGGCACCAGGACAGGGTCAGGGGAGCTTGTTTTTTTTTCCCCACGCCAGTGGGCCATGATCAGGGATGTATGCACTGTCCTGTCACCATTTGAGGAGGCCACGAGGATGGTGAGCAGTGACAGTGCATGCATCAGTGACACTGTCCCCCTTGTCCACCTGTTGGAGCACACGCTGCATGGAATAATGGACAGGGCACTTGAGGCAGAACAGAGGCAGGAAGAGGAGGACTTCCTTAGCTCTCAAGGCCCCCTTTATCCAGACAGTGTTCCTGCGTGCCCGCCGATCACACAGGAAGAGGACGAGGATGAGGAGGAGGAGGAGGAAGATTGTGTCAGTATGGAGGTGGAGCCTGGCACTCAGCATCAGCAGCATGCGTTCCAACTAGAGTGTCTGTGAGGGGTTGCAGTGTTGTGGCACCAGCACCAGTGCCTAAGGCCCATTTTTTCTGCCCCTGTTTAACAGGGGCGTGTAATTACAATTTTTGATGCAATACTTTGCAGCAGGGCTCGTTCCTGCGTTCAAACTAAAGTGTCTGTGAGGGGTTGCAGTGTTGTGGCACCAGCACCAGTGCCTAAGGCCCATTTTTTCTGCCCCTGTTTAACAGGGGCGTGTAATTACAATTTTTGATGCAATACTTTGCAGCAGGGCTCGTTCCTGCGTTCCAACTAGAGTGTCTGTGAGGGGTTGCAGTGTTGTGGCACCAGCACCAGTGCCTAAGGCCCAATTTTTCAGCCCTTGTTTAACAGGGGCGTGTAATTACAATTTTTGATGCGATACTTTGCAGCAGGGCTCGTTCCTGTGTTCCAACTAGAGTGTCTGTGAGGGGTTGCAGTGTTGTGGCACCAGCACCAGTGCCTAAGGCCTAATTTTTCAGCTCCTGTTCAACAGGGGCATGTAATTACAATTCTTGATCTAATATTTCACAGCAGGGCCCTGTGAGGGCTTACAGTGTTGTGGCCACAGCAACACCTAAGGCCCAAATTTCTGCTGAGTATATAGGGCAGGACCCTACTTTCAAACAACTAACTTACAAACGACTCCTACTTGCAAACAGAAGGAGACAACAGGAAGTGAGATGAAATCTACCCCTAGGAAGGGAAATTCTCTCCTGTAAGAGTTAATATGGGAAAAACATTTTTCCTTTCCACTGATGCTTTCCAATCCATTGGGACAAAAAGTGAGGTGAAATCTTCTGAAGAGGAGGAAAGACAGCAAAACAAATGTCACAGGGGTGATAACCCTTCCCTATGTTTTCCAAAAAGCTTAAAAAAGATTTTTTGGCTGGAGCTAAACACGTTAAAAATGTACCCGTTCAAAATTACAAAGAGATTCTACTTAACAACAAACCTACAGTCCCTGTCTTGTTTGCACCGCCTGTATACTGCTGTTCAGAGTATATAGGGCCTGGTGGCCCCACACCTTTCCTTATTTTAATTTGGGTGTGGGGTTCCCCTTAATATCCATACAAGACCCAAAGGGCCTGGTAATGCACTGGGGGGTACCCATGCCGTTTGTCTCACTGATTTTTATCCATATTGCCAGGACCCGACATTACATTAAACCCGCAAGCAGTTTTAAATGAGATTTTTTCCTTTAAAAATGACATTTGGTGCAGGGACTGTTCTAAACACGGGAAACACGCGTCACTTTACAGGCATACTATAGACACCCCTCAGGTACGATATTTAAAGGAATATTTCACTTTTTTTTTTTTACTTTAAGCATCATTAAAATCACTGCTCCCGAAAAAACGGCCGTTTTTAAAAGTTTTTTTTGCACTGATACATGTCCCCTGGGGTAGGACCCGGGTCCCCAAACCCTTTTTAGGACAATACCATGCAAATTAGTTTTTAAAATGAGCACTTTTGATTTCGAACGTTCGAGTCCCATAGACGTCAATGGGGTTCTAACGTTCGTGCGAACTTTCGGTCCGTTTGCAGGTTCTGGTGCGAACCGAACCGGGGGGTGTTCGGCTCATCCCTACTGCTAATGATATCGTTCTTATTACTAAAATCTTGTATATAGTCCCTTATCATCCCCTCCAAGATTTTACATACTATTGATGTTAGGCTAACTGGTCTGTAATTCCCAGGGATGTTTTTTGGGCCCTTTTTAAATATTGGTGCTACATTGGCTTTTCTCCAATCAGCTGGTACCATTCCAGTCAATAGACTGTCTGTAAAAATTAGGAACAACGGTCTGGCAATCACCTGACTGAGTTCCCTAAGTACCCTCGGATGCAAGCCATCTGGTCCCGGTGATTTATTAATGTTAAGTTTCTCACGTCTAATTTTAATTCCGTCCTCTGTTAACCATGGAGGTGCTTCCTGTGTTGTGTCATGAGGATAAACACTGCAGTTTTGGTTACTGAAGCCCCCCGATTCTCTCGTGAAGACTGAGGAGAAGAATAAATTCAATACCTTTGCCATCTCCCCATCCTTTGTAACCAGATGTCCTTCCTCGTTCTTTATGGGGCCAATATGGTCTGTCCTCCCTTTTTTACTGTTTACATACTTAAAGAATTTCTTGGGATTTTTTTTGCTCTCCTCCGCTATGTGTCTTTCATGTTCTATCTTTTTTTTGACAGTAAGAGTTTTTATTTGTTTTAAGAAAGAAAAGAGAATTATAAAATACATATAACATGAACATAGTCAGTACAGTATTTGCCACCAGATCATAACTCAGTGGGATTTGACCATTGCCAGGCACACAGAAAATCACAGTTTCCAAAGGAGAAAAGCAGACTGTAGTAACGAATATGTCTATTTTAAAACTACCAATATCAAATGGTTCAGTATGAATAAGGGGAGGTGCATATATTTAATACAAACAGAGATCTTCTTATCTTATGCCTAACATTCTCCTGCTAAAGATATAACGAGAAGGAGATTATTGCGACCGGGGGGGGGGGGAGAGAATAGGGAGAAGGGGGGAGGAAGGAAGGAGGGGAAGGGAGGAACATGGGGAAGGGAGGGAAGCAGGGGGGGGGAGGACGATGGGGGGGAGAGATAAACCAGAGAACGACCCACAGCCACCCCCAGCTCCCCAGTGGTTTATGGATGCATTTGTACTTAACGTGAATTCGCTGCTTTAGGCATCAGACCAGTTTGACCATATTTTATCAAATTTTGCCGGGCAGTTTCTACTTTCATACGTGATTTTGTATAATGGAAGGACTTTATTGATTGCATTTCGCCATGCGGCAACTGTGGGGAGCTCTGTACCCCTCCATTTCAATAGGATTTCTCGTCTTGCATAATAGAGGGCAAAAGTTAAGCATAATTTGGTATAGCGGTCACCTTCTACATCCCCAAGATAGCTGAGCAAGAAGACAAGAGGGTCCAGTGTCAGCGCGGCGCCACAGACTTCCGTTAATACCTCCGCTACACCTCTCCAGAAGGGATGGATCTTGGGACAAGTCCATACCATGTGGAAGAAGGAGCCACGTTCGGTGGAGCATCTCGTGCACAGTGGGCTGTGAGAGGGGTATATGTTAGCCAACCTTTGTGGGGTATAGTATGCCCTGTGCAGGAATTTTAATTGCACAAAACGATCTCTGGACGCTATCATAGAGGGAATATATGTGGAAACACATTCCTCCCATATCTCCTCGTCTAGGTTGGGAATGTCTACCTTCCACTTGGCCAGCAAGCAAGTGTGAGGTGTCCGTGTCGTGAGCCACTGTAAGATACATGTAGAGGGTGGAAAGTGGTTTGTGCAAATGTTCTGATGTAAGAAGTCTCTCAATAGAGTCAGAAGTCAGAGTGATTGGGCTAGGGAATTGGGAGGTAAGGGCATGTCGGAGCTGCCAGTAGCGAAATTGGAAGGATCGAGGAAGTTTAAATGCTTGTTTTAGTTCCAGGAATGTTAGGATCTTGCCATTTGGCATTATTTGCTTAAGGGTAACAATGCCCTTCGCTGCCCACGCCGCCGGATCAGGTACTGTATTCAAATGGGGAAGAGAGGGGTTGCCCCAAAGGGGTGTATGAGGGGAGACCTCCATGGGGTCACGATGTGCCATCCGGGAGCACTGCCAAACCCGTATAGTGGTCTTCATAGGCACCGTAACAGCCGGGTGTGCTTTACACCCCCTGAAGACTAGATTAGAAAGGGCTGCATATGAACCAAGGATTGCAGCTTCGAGGGTAACCGCAGGGTTCTGCCTAGGCTGGGAAAACCACCAGCGGACGGTAACCAAAACCGCCGCCCAGTAATATATAAGGAAATTTGGGAGGGCCAGGCCACCTCCAGAGAGGGGAAGATAGAGGGTCCGTCTGGCCACTCTAGGAGGTTTACCCGCCCAGAAAAAGTCACTTACAATGCTGTCGATTCTCCGGAATAGAGCCCGGGGTATGTGAACAGGAGTGTGACGAAAAAAAATATAGCAGTTTGGGCATATACACCATTTTGATTAAATTCCCTCTGCCCACCGGCGTAAGTGGGAGCTTGCGCCAGGTAGTGCACTGTTTGGTAAGCTTGTCCACTACCGGAAGAATATTACGTTCCAGGTAACCATCTAAGGACAAGGCCACTCTGACACCCAAATACGTGAACTCTTCAACCCATCCAAGAGGGGTCAGAGTGTCAATGCGAGGTAGGGATGGATGAAGTGGAAAGAGAACTGACTTGTCCCAGTTGATATGGACTCCTGAAAAGCGTCTGAAGGCATCAAACTGAGACAAGGCAGCCCTCAAGGACCCGGAGGCATCAGCTAAATAAAGGAGGGAGTCATCGGCATAAAGGGACAGTTTCTCCTCCAGTGGGCCTACCCTGATACCCCTAATAGCCCGGTCACTTCTAATATGGGCCGCCAGCGGCTCCAGGGCCAAGGCAAATAATGCCGGGGACAGCGGACATCCCTGCCGGGTCCCCCGCTCCAAGAGAAATGGTTCCGAGAGGTTACCTCCCGTGCGTATGCGAGCCCTTGGGTGTGCGTACAACATTTGAATCCAAGAGAGAAAAACCGGGCCAAACCCAAATCTGGAAAGTACCCTCCATAGGTAGCCCCACTCGACCGAGTCAAAAGCTTTCTCTGCGTCGAGTGAGGCTACCACCCCAGGGCTCCCCGGGTCAGCCACCGCAATATGAGTGTGCAATCTACGGATATTTATATCTGTACCTCTACCGGGCATGAACCCGGTTTGGTCCGGATGAGTCAGGGCAGTGATAACTTTATTTAAACGGTTGGCAAGGATTTTGGCTAAAACCTTCGCATCAACATTTAGGAGAGAGATAGGGCGGTAAGACGCACAGAGGGTAAGGTCCTTCCCCGGCTTCGGAATGAGCACTATAACTGCTTCACTCATCGAGGCCGGGAGGGCCCCAGTTTTTAGAGCTGAGCTAAAAACCATCTGTAATCTAGGGGCTAGTTCTTCCATGTAAATCTTATAGAACTCCACCGGGAAGCCGTCCGGACCCGGCGTTTTCCCTGTCTGCATCATTTTGAGGGCTTTTTGTATCTCTTCCACTTGGATGGGAGCGTCCAGATTGTTTGCTGCGGTGGGTGTAAGGACTGGAATATCAATTTCCCCCAAATAGTCAGTGAGGGCTTGTTGGTCATATACTACTCGTGAGCTATATAATTGCTGATAATAATTGGTGAAGCATCTGTTTACTTCCGCTGGGGAGGAATGAAGTGTCCCATCCTGGTCCCTGATCTGCGCTATTGCCGTTACCCCGAATTGTTCCCTGGAGAGCCAGGCCAACAGGCGACCTGTCTTCTCACCCTGCTCAAATATGCGTTGGGATTGGTATAGTAGCTTTTTTTGTGTCAGGGAGGTCTGAGTCAATAAGGTTTGTTGGATAAGGGATTGGAGTGTGGTATAGTCTTGTGGGTCGCGAGACCGGACATAAAGAGCCTCCTGCCTAATCGCCTCAGCCTCAAGTCTAGTGAGTTCTGCCCTACGTAGTCTCCTTACTTTAGCAATAATACATTGGTAATGCCCCCTTGATGAGGCCTTAAAGGCCTCCCAGACAGTGTTATCAGGGGCAGTGCCCGGATTGACTTCCCAAAATTGCTGCATCAATTCCCGAAACTGAGAGTCCACATCCGTATCAGATATCCAGAATCTGGATAACCTCCAGAGTCTATTCGACGGAGTCGCCGTCAGTTCCAGGGATAGCAGCAGCGGGGCGTGGTCCGAGATCCCCCTTGGAAGTATGCTGATATCCCGAACTCTGGGAAAGACAGGGGCCGCCACATAGGCCAGGTCTATACGAGAGAATGATCTATGCGTGGCTGAGTGGCATGTAAATGCTTTAGTTTGAGGGTTTTTCCATCTCCAAACATCCACCAGACCATATGTGTCAGCCCAGTCCGCCAAGTCATGGCGAGGCGTACCGCCCATTGAGCTCCTATCCAACCCAGAGTCCGGAACCAGGTTGAAGTCCCCCATTAGCACCACATTATGAGGGTTATGCTTTTTGATAAATTGAAACACTAAGGAGCATTTCAGTGGAGAATTTAGACCCCGTGTGTTCCAGGAGAGGATATCAAGGTTGGTCATGTATACAATTTAATTATTAAAGAAACAGGATATATGTTGCATACAAGTCCCGGTGCACCGCCGGCCATCACAAAGGACGCCTGAAGTGAACCAAGGCTTGGCAAGAGTTCTAGTAAACTGAGCAAACACAGTACTGTCAAATAATAGAAAACAAAAAACTGGGAGCCAGAAACATGGCTCAACATCCCCAAACCACCCCCCACCCCACCCGACCCCCCAACACGGAGGCAGGTTTGTAACCCAAAATTTGCAACAGCCCAAAGGCTAGTCATGGAGGCAGTGAACTAGAGGCAACCAACCTCTGAGAATCAAAAAAAAAAAAGAAAAATAGTCAAGTGTACTTTGAGTTCCGGTAAAGAAACGGTGGTGTGGATCGCCCGGAGCCCCGGGGGCACAAAGCTTGCGGTAGTTGCCGAGTGTCCCCGACCCCGGCCGGGATCGAGGATTTGCTGGAGAAAGTAGCAGGGGGAAGGAGGGGGGGGAGAAGGGGGGAGGAAAGTACAAAATGCAGGTGGCTACTAGGGCCCCATCCTGTCCCAAAGAGGATAAGGGGTCACAACTGCGTCCTCGGTGGCCACCCAGGATTAATGAGGAGACCCCTCTTTTGTCCAGCAGCACACAGTATCGATGAAGGGTATTTATATATAGGGAGAGGTTCAGCATATCACACCGATCATCCCTCCTAACCCCTCGCTGGAACCTGGAGAGACCTGCGTGCCACTAGGAATATGCTGGAGGGAGGGAATGTGGGCTAGGTCCAGAGTCAAAAGTACAGAGAAGGTACTGAACAAATAGCCCCTGGGTGCCCTTGATGGTATGATAGGGGATTTACAAAGATGTCCAGTATCAATCCCTTCCTTCCAGGAACAAAACCCCTGCAGACTCTCCAGCAGTGTACTCACAATTCTCCAGGTGGAAGTCACCTTCGGATGGTATCAGCCCAAGCAGCCGCCTCTCTGGGAGAGGTGAAGAACTGCACTTTCTCGCCATCCTGCACCCTCAATTTGGCTGGGAATAGCATACTATACTTGATTCCTTTCTCCCTCAACATGGCACGAACATGGTCGAAAGATTTCCGCTGCCTCTGTGTCTCTACAGAGTAGTCTGGAAAGATGAGAATTTTCGTATTTTCGTAGTGTAGGTCTCCTTGCAAGCGAGCAGAGCGGAGCACTGTATCCCTGTCTCTGTAATGCAGGAGTTTGAAAATGAAAGTGTGCGGCGGCGCTCCCTGTGGGCCTCTGCTAGCAGGCATTCGATGGGCTCGTTCGATGGAGAAGTGCGGGGAAAACTGTGCTTTCGGGAGGAGAGTCGGCAGCAGCTTCTCCATAAATCCGACCGGGTCTGTCCCCTCTGCACCCTCCGGGAGACCGAGGACCCGTAGATTATTCCTCCGATTCCGGTTCTCGGCGTCTTCGGCCCTGAATTCGAGTGCCTTCACCTTCGTCTTCAGAATCTGGATGTCCTCATGGTGTTCTCTCTGCACGTCCTCTGAGGCAGAGACCCGCCGTTCCACCTCCCCCACTCGTTCCCTGAACCGGTCCATGTCTCGGCGGATGAGAGCGGTTTCTTCCTGGACATGGTCTATTTTTATGGTGAGAGTGGCCTGGCATGTGGAAATAGCCTGCATCAGGGCCTCAAACGCCTGGGATCCAGCCTGGATCGCGCCGTCCGGCGGGGCGGGTGTCTGCGTCTCCATGTGGTGAGCCTTAGGGAGAGAAGGCCCGGACTTCGGCGGCGTTCGCGTATGTTCAGGAAGTCGCGGCTTCTGTGCCCCTTTTTTGTATCTGCGCATTCCCCGAGTCTCAGGGGAGACCTCGGTGTATGTGGCGGGGCGATATGTGCAAAATCCACACCAGGATTTTAGAAGGATTTAGGTCCGGAATGGGAGCTCTGGTACTACACGTCCGCTCCCAGCGCCATCTTGGACACGCCCCCAGTTTTCATGTTCTATCTTAGCCGTCCTAATTGCACCCTTACATTTCTTATTGCATTCTTTATAAAGTCTGAATGCTGAGGATGATCCCTCAACCTTGTATTTTTTGAAGGCCTTCTCCTTTGCTTTTATATGCATTTTTACATTGGAGTTAAGCCATCCAGGATTTTTGTTCGCTCTTTTAAATTTATTACCCAATGGGATACATTGGCTAATGCCCTTATTTAATATGCTCTTAAAGCAAACCCATCTCTCCTCCGTATTCTTTGTTCCTAATATTTTATCCCAATTTATGCCTTTTAGCAAGGTTTGTAGTTTAGGGAAGTTGGCTGTTTTGAAATTCAGTGTGTTTGTATTCCCTTTATGTTTCCTATTTGTGTGATTTATGCTGAAACTAATTGACCTGGGATCGCTGTTACCTAAATTGCCCCGTATTTCCACATCTGTGATCAGGTCTGTATTGTTGGTAATCAGTAGATCCAGTAATGTTTTATTTCTAGTTGGTGCGTCTACCATCTGACCCATAAAGTTGTCCTGCAAGACATTAAGGAACTGGCGAGCCTTAAATGAATGCGCGGTTCCCTCCGCCCAGTCTATGTCTGGATAATTAAAATCCCCCATTATGATAAAACTTCCCATCCTTGCTGCTAATCCAATTTGTGATAGGAGATCCGTCTCCACTTCCTCCTTCAGGTTAGGGGGCCTATAGCATACTGCCAGTATTATTTTCCCCTTAGCTTCATCCCTTTGGAGCTCTACCCATAAGGATTCCACCTCCTCTCTAGCTCCCTCAGTGATGTCATCTCTCACATTCGCTTGTACATTATTCTTGATATATAGGCATACCCCTCCCCCTTTTTTACCCTCTCTATCCTTGCGGTATAGGGTATACCCTTGAATGTTTGCCAGCCAATCATGAGAGCTGTTGAACCAGGTCTCTGAAATTCCCACAAAATCCAAATCCTCCTTGCACAACAGTATCTCTAGTTCACCCATCTTGTCTGCCATGCTCCTGGCGTTGGTGAACATGCCACATAGTTTAGACCGGTCGCATATTGTCCTCGTATTGGGTGTTTCAAAATTGCAACTAGGACTTGCTACTATACTCACCTTGTGTTTTTGTGCTTTGGTTAACCTACCACTAATGCCCCCAACACTACCCTCTGGAATATCATCCGCGCTGGCTATCACTGTCTCTGGACCCTCCCCCCCATCGCCTAGTTTAAAAACCCCTCTAACTTTTTGGCCATCTTCATTCCCAGCAGATCTGCACCCTCCTCATTTAGGTGCAGTCCGTCCCTTCTATAGTACCGGTTACCGACTGAGAAGTCGGCCCAGTCCTCCAGGAACCCAAACCCCTCCTTACGACACCAACTCTTCAGCCACTTGTTTACTTCCCTAATTTCCCTCTTCCTTTCTGGTGTGGCTCGATGTACCGGTAGTATTCCTGAGAATACTACCTTGGAGGTCCTTTTCCTCAATTTAGCACCTAAGTCCCTAAAATCGTTCTTTAGGACACTCCATCTGCCTCTGACTTTGTCATTGGTGCCAACGTGCACCATGACAGCCGGGTCTTCCCCAGCCCCTCCCAGTAATCTGTCCACAAGATCCGTGATGTGGACAGATCTGTTGGGTGCTCATCAAGGGAAGTCTTGCTGTGTGGGAGCACCTCACCATAGCTATTGAGCTTGTTCAAAGTTTTCCCTGACTACATTTGTAAGTCTAAAAGTGCCTCTTTGAGTATGTTATTCTATAGTTACAAAGTCTGACTATAACCAACTATATAAGTAAAGTGAATCTGTACCACTTCATTGTAATGTTGACAGGTATGAGAAGGTAGTGGGATAATATTATAGCATTGAAAAACATCCCTTTTACATTTCTGTCATTCAAGGAGCAGGTACATGTTTGCTAGTGTACAGATCTGCTGCCCTCTACTTTTAGCTGCTGATATTACAATGTTATGTAAAATTATGTTTTTAGCACCTCCTGTCATTGGCAGGCTGGCTTAAAATTCAGAAGTAGACAGTGAAGAGAGAAAGTCTCAGCCACATATCCTGTCCATTCTGTTAACTGCAGGTCTGTATGCACTATTATTTAAGTATTCCTATGTTCTGATAGCGTAACTTCAGCTGCCCATAGCTTCTTGAGTTTGTATCTGAATCCTTATGACAGACAGAGTATCTCAGTCCTATTGTTATTATCTTACATGCACAGTGCCAGATAGCTCAGTCTGTGCTATTGTATGTGTGTAGTGGCCACCTTCCAGTATATTAGTAGGTAAACCTGTTTATTGCAATAAGGTTTATATATAGCTCTTGTTATTTCAGTTATAGTTCATAGCCTTAAGCAAAGTTAGACACCTGACAGCCATTTCTGGTAGTTAGAGGTCCTGTTGCATGATAGATGAAAAACTACCAGGGACTAAGATGCAGAATACATAGGCTGACTCTGAGATCCAGTGCCAGATCACGGTTTTGGCTGGTGAAAATTTGCGTTCCAGGCTGGTTGGACAAAAGTTAGAGAAGATCTCCCTATCACTGCTGATCTTGTTCTCAGGTCCCTGACGCAAAGACGGACTCATATCATCCTCGGGGGCCCCTACAACTGAACTTTGCTGCAACTCATCTGGAGATATCTTTATTAATAACTATATATACCCAGATATATGTGCACAATTCTACCAGGGCTAAATACCTGTTTGTACTTGTCTGTATGTACAAATATTAATGTTTTCCTGTATAAAGCTTGTATTATTTACATACTGGTGTACATCTATATACTTATGGTCAATGTTATATTATGCTGGATGCTGGTTCCTCTGTTCTAAATTGCTTTGATTAGATCACTGCATATTTTCCAGGAAGGGAATCCCCTCAGTTCACAGAGGCCCTGTCCTGGATGGAGACACTGCCAACTTTATTATCAAACCCACTAATCCACTTAGCAAAGGTTCTGCTTCTGTTATTTATTGTACCTACAGGTTTAGTGGAATACCCTGTTTATTAAGGTCTATTCATCATACCCACCCCCCCCACAAAAAAAAACAAAAGAAAAAAACAAGAGAGCTACAAAAAAATAAAAGTTGGGCTTTAGACTCAAAAAGAAGTAGCAGTACTACATTGCAAGTTTTATTTTGGGGAGCACCAAGAACAAACCCTGCTATATAGGCTGTTACATTTTGAATACTTTTTTTTTTTTCAGTAACCCTGAGCCTAGTCACTAGAAAATCCTATATATTTTCTCATACTCTATTTTTTCTGCTGAGGGCATGCAATTGTCATAAATATCTGTTCTTCAGAAAAAGCTTACAATGTTACCAGAGAAGCAGTAGTCATCAGTTTGCTAAGTGGCCTGACCCAAAGCCTAAATATGTCACAGCATTATATTTTATTACGTATTCTACAAGAGTCCCCTGCATTCCTCACATAACGCACTCATATCTATCGAAGAGCCCTTGACTCTTACAATAAATCTAATACTTTTAAAAAGTCTGTGATAGCTACAGGAGCATACATTAGTATTAGTAGGGGTGACAATTATCATTGAAAACTGTGCTTTACATACAGTATCTCACAAAAGTGAGTACACCCCTCACATTTTTGTAAATACTTTATTATATCTTTTCATGTGACAACACTGAAGAAATGACACTTTGCTGCAATGTAAAGTAGTTGAGTGTACAGCTTGTATAACAGTGTAAATTTGCTTTCCCCTCAAAATAACTCAACACACAGCTATTACTGTCTAAACCGCTGGCAACAAAAGTAAGCACACCCTTAAATAAAAATGTCCAAATTGGGCCCAAAGTGTCAATATTTTGTGTGGCCACCATTATTTTGGTCTCATCAGACCACGGGACATGGTTCCAGTAATCCACGTCCTTAGTCTGCTTGTCTTCAGCAAACTGTTTGTGGGCTTTCTTGTGCATCATCTTTATAAGAGGCTTCCTTCTGGGACAACAGCCATGCAGACCAATTTGATGCAGTGTGCAGCGTATGGTCTGAGCACTGACAGGCTGACCCCCCACCCCTTCAACCTCTGCAGCAAAGGTGGCAGCACTCATACGTCTATTTCCCAAAGACAACCTCTGGATAGAACTCTGAGCACGTGCACTTTACTTCTTTGGTCTTATAGCCTAGGCCATCTTTATGTAGAGCAACATTTCTTTTTTTTTCAGATCTTCAAACAGATCTTTGCCATGAAGTGCCATGTTGAACTTCCAGTGACCAGTATGAGAAAGTGAGAGCTATAACACCAAATTTGACTCACCTGCTCCCCATTCACACATGAGACCTTGTAACGCTAATGAGTCACATGACACCGCTGAGGCAAAATAGCTAATTGGGCACAATTTGGACATTTTCACTTAGGGGTGTACTCACTTTTGTTGCCAGCGGTTTAGACATTAATGTGTTGAGTTATTTTGAGGGCACAGCAATTGAACACTGTTATACAAGCTGTACACTCACTACTTTACATTGTGTCATTTCTTCAGTGTTGTCACATGAAAAGATATAATAACATATTAACAAAAATGTGAGAGGCGTACTCACTTTTGTGAGATACTGTAGCTAATGAGGGTTAGGGAATCTCCTTTCAACTATCCTGGACTTAGAACAGCCCATCATTAGCCTCACTATTTTAGACAGCAAAGAAAGAAAAACAAAATGTAAAAAAATATAACAATTGTAAAAGAACTGTATTCAAATAAATACACAAAAAATAGAAAGCAAAGAGATAAATATAAAAACACATCAAATACAACCCCAAAAATGACCCACAAAATAAAAAGTAGATCTGTTATTTTATTATTATATTTTTATATAAATTATTTTTTATTGGATTCTTGTAGAATAAGTAGGTGATACAAAACAAAGCTTTGGAGCATACCCTAGCTCAAAAATAAAATAACAAAAAAAATAACTCTAAAGACACTAAATATATTTATTTATATTTGGTGTTGAGACCAAATAATTACATTTTAGTCTTAACACCTTTTCCCATGTGGCCTCAGAATCCTCAAGGTGCATTTAAGGTGGACAGATGAGAATAAAATTGAATTATTTGGCCTCAACATGAAATGATATGTCTGGCGGAAATCCAATACAGCTCACCATCCAAATAACACCATTCCTACAGTAAAGCATGGAGGTGGTAATATCCTGTCATGGGGTTGTTTCTCTGCATCAGTAACTGGAGCACTTGTCAGGATAGGAGAAAAATGGATGGGGCAAAATACCATCAAATTCTTGAGGAAAATCTGCTGCCCTCTGCCAGAAAGTTGTCAATGGCAAAAAGGTTTACCTTCCAACACAACAATGACCCAAAGCACACAGCAAAAATGACTACACAGTGAAGAATGGGCAAATATTGCAAAGTCTAGATGTGCAAAGTTAGTAGAAACATATCCCAACAGACTAAAGGCTGTAATTAAAGCAAAATGTGGTCCAACAATATACTGACATAATAACATGTTATAATGTTATACGTTGCACTAGTAAATACAGCTGGATAACACAAAAACTGTGTCTGTTTTCATTTCAGGCTGCAAAGCAACACAATGTGATTATTTTAATCAGGGGGGTGATTCTTTTCTTTACCCATTATATATGACAGTATCAAAACTCAAATAAAAGGAGAGAATATACCTGATAGAAAAAAGGCACTCCTAGCATGCATTCTAGCAACAGATAAATGAGACTAAGAAACAGTTATGACCTAGTACCAAAATGTCCCAGCTGCCAAAGAAAAGAGATGTCTAGGAGACCTATAGAATTACTGTGCATTAGTAGAAGGGGAATCAAAGCATAGGTCCCACTTTGTTAAATTTTTGGGGGCAGCCACGAGACAGGTAGGTGGTCTTATAAAGGGGCACAACACTATTAATCAAAGATTTCCAGAAACTCAAAGTGGGGGCAGCCTTTGATTTTCATTTCAAGGTGATAGCCTTACGGGCATAGAATAACAACAAACTTACAAGGGTCCTAATTGCCTGGCGAATGGCCAAGGGACCCATTAAGCCAAGTAAAGGGTAACTACTATAGTAGTCAATTGTGCAATAATTTGTGTGACCTCAGTCCAAAAAACTTACATTTTCGGGCAAAGCCAGAAGATATGTTCGAAATCAGCAGTCACTCACACATCTCCAGCATTGGGAAGAAACTCAGGATAAAATCTATGCAACCTTAGAGGCCTCCGGTAAATCATGTGCAGCAGTTTCAATTTAATTAATCTGTTTTGACTAGCGACTAACTGTGAAAAGGGGTAATCCCATGTATATTCTCAGTCTTCATCATCAATATAAGGAGTGTCCACCTGCCGTTTGAATTGAAGACTCTACATGCCAACATGAACTGAAGGCCTTATAAATTGCAGACAATGGCTTGGATAAAGAGTCATCATGAAGCATAGCATTCTATGTCAGAAGGTGCAAGATCCAATTGTGAAGCGCCAGATTGGGAATGATCTGAGCTGCAGATATCGTAAGAAACAACCAGCTGTCAAAAGTTAACAATGTCCCTCCAGCACAAATATGGCCATGGGTTTTAATGCCCCTAGACACCCAAACAATCAGATCAGGAATCAATTGGAACTCAGACAGTACTGAGTTAAACCAGACAGACTTTGTCACATGCTCTCAATTTTTGTTTGGTAGAGGCTAACAAGGGGTACAGATTTAATCGGTAACATTAGGGGAGGTATTAATTCTCATATACTGTAAGGAGTCAGTCCATGCAAGAGGTAATGTATGGTCTGCAACCTCTCGTGCAAAAGAACGAAACTGAGTGTAATTCTTTGCAATATTTTGCCATTGGCCAAATTGGTAATTTTGCAGTCAAATGCATTTCAGCAATATCACTCCACTCATCCCTAATGGTGATAGTGTAGGGACTTTTAAAATGTCTAATTACCAGACATGCTAAGTCTTTCACTGCTCAGCAACTATATGGGGGGGGGGGGGTTGGGTTTATGTTACTTGTTTTCCAGTTTTTGGCTGAAAAAAAAAAAAGCTTAGGCTACTTTCAGATTGGGGAGTTGTGGGCGTCGGCGGTAAAGCGCTTAGCGGCGCTATTCCTCCTGGGGTCAAGGCAAGGGTCAACTTCTTTTCACCTACTACAACTTCTCTCTCATCTGCAGCCCTGTGAATAGCATCTGCACCATAGCCTCTCCGTTACATCCACTCCCTTGGTGAAATGATCCTGAGGGCGGTGATTTGGTGTCAGTTTGCAACAAAATAAACTGGGACCATAGGGTTCCTGGCCAAATTCCCCCACCAGGACTCCATGCTTCGTGTGAGCCAGCTTCACCTGCCAGGGGACAACATAACACCAGCAACCATACTGTATGGTCAAAAGTATGTAGACACCCTTCCAAATTATTGTACCTCGGGTTTTTGTAGTGAAGAGCACTGTTAATACTCCTTTGGCTCATTGTGCCGAAAATTCCACATACACACTTTAAAATCTTGTTGAAAACATTTCCAGAATAGTGGATTCTGGGATAGCCACAAAGGTAAGGCTAGGGATGCCATTTAATTATGCCCCTGGTTTTGGAATGTGATGTCCAACAAGCTCATATAGGTGTTGTGGTCAGGTGTCCACCATTTTTTTCCCATAGATTGTATATTTATCCTTTAAACCCAACTCCAGGCACAACAAAAAATGTACTCTTGCAGTGGGCCTTCCCCTCCACCCCACTCCCTTCAGTGCTACAATGGTCCCCGACACCTCCTCTCTAAGCTTTTTTTGGTCACAGTCGCACGCTAGCCTCCACCACGTACAATACAGGATTAATAGTTCTGCATTGTACAGTGGGGCAAAAAAGTATTTAGTCAGCCACCAATTGTGCAAGTTCTCCCACTTAAAAAGATGAGAGAGGTCTGTAATTGTCATCATAGGTATACCTCAACTATGACAGACAAAATGTGGAAACAAATCCAGACAATCACATTGTCTGATTTTTGAAAGAATTTATTTGCAAATTATGGTGGAAAATAAGTATTTGGTCACCTACAAACAAGCAAGATTTTTGGTTCTCACAGACCTGTATCTTCTTCTTCTTTAAGAGGCTCCTCTGTCCTTCACTCATTACCTGTATTAATGGAACCTGTTTGAACTTGTTATCAGTGTAAAGGACACCTGTCCACAACCTCAAACAGTCACACTCCAAACTCCACAATGGTGAAGACCAAAGAGCTGTCGAAGGACACCAGAAACAAAATTGTAGACCTGCACCAGGCTGGGAAGACTGAATGTGCAATAGGCAAGCAGCTTGGTGTGAAGAAATTAACTGTGGGAGCAATAATTGGAAAAGGGAAGACATACATGACCACTGATAATCTCCCTCGATCTGGGGCTCCATGCAAGATCTCACCACGTGGGGTCAAAATGATCACAAGAACGGTGTAGTATCCGGGTGAAAAGGTTTTTATAGCAAAAGATGAAAAACACTCTCAAGAGGTAAGATATACAATTGCTCATCTGGTATCAGAGTCTGTGGATGTGGATATGTGGATCCTCCTAAAACCATCTTGCAGGAGCACTGTCATCTGTTCCGGCTGCTGGGCAGAGAGAAGGCTGGCTCAGGAGCCTGGAAGAGCCCCAAGAAGCCACACTAACCAGCGTGGAACGCATGGCGGAAGTGACGTCACTGGAAGGATAGGAGGTACAGGGACGAGAAGAAAAGCAATGCTGTGCGCTTCCAGCATTTGGCTCCTTCTACAGGCCTAAGGGAGTATTACCATAAGTGGCCTTATATAGTATGTTTGCTGGGGCCATGGCCGGAAGACTACAGGGACCAGCGGCTCCACCATGTATAGAAATGCAAAAACTTACAAGATACAAAATAAAAAAGAAACTACTATGGATATATTAATATGGGACATCCAATTAGACAATAATTTTTAAAAAATCACTCAATTAAGAAAGATATTAACTCATGAGTCACTCCTATTCATCCAGCACCTTCCAAAGTTGCCGGGATATAGCAGAGCCAATACAGTCACAGCAGCACTGTGAAACACACAGGACTTCCTGTTACTTTCCTGTTCCTGTGTCATGTTTTAACACTACACAAACCGTTATACATCCTAGCAACCTACCTAGGTAGGTGCTACACAAGGAATTCTATGAATGGTGGAGGTGCTGATGGAGCATCCCCTGTTGCCAGTATGCAGAGAGGAAGCCACTTGCACAGAACCTGTAAAATCACCACTCTCGCTATATGTAGCACTGACTACAACAGTGGTTTACAGCATCCCCAGTGGCCCTCCAGATGTCAGATATAATTACACAGAGCCAAACTGGACCGATGTAAGTTTGCAAACAGTATAATTCCTGGAGTTCAGCTTTGATTGCAATCTTTTTTAATAGGTTTACCAGAAAATTCAAGTGTTTGTTCAGTTACAAAAAAATTGGCAACAAATAGAAGAGTCATTAAATAAGATAATATCAATTAAATACAGTGGTATGTAGTTGTTTAAATGCAACCAGACGTTCTGTAGTTCATGTACAAAGATTGTGGCACCTTAGGATAC
Source organism: Aquarana catesbeiana (assembly GCF_042186555.1). Classification (NCBI taxonomy): domain Eukaryota; kingdom Metazoa; phylum Chordata; class Amphibia; order Anura; family Ranidae; genus Aquarana; species Aquarana catesbeiana. The sequence goes on from NC_133327.1 coordinate 62,380,010, forward strand.
CGTATTCCCAGGATTACTTGGGGAAGAAAGAAAGGGGGAGGAATAAAGGGGGAAAAGGTAGGTTTAGGGAAGAGGCAGGAAGGAGGGAAGGAGGGGTGAAGGGGACAGGACCGAGATATGGGTTTGGTTTTATCATTGTTGCTCTTTCCATTCTGTGAAGTCCCTGTTTTCTCTGAGTCTATCCAAGTTTTATCCTGTGTTGAGCCCTGATGAAGGGACAGTGGTGTTGTCCCCTGAAATATGTTGCTTATTTTTATATGACTTTTTCATCAACAATTAAAACTATCTTGGACTTTTTTTTCCAATCTTGGCATGGCTCTCTTTTTTGTATGTCTATGGTTTGAGTTACTGTTGGGTGTTCATCAAGGGAAGTCTTGCTGTGTGGGAGCGCCTCACCATAGCTATTGAGCTTGTTCAAAGTTTTCCCTGACTACATTTGCAAGTCTAAAAGTGCCTATTTGAATATGTTATTCTATAGTTACAAAGTCTGACTATAACCAACTATGTAAGTAAAGTGAATCTGCACCACTTCATTGTAATGTTGACAGGTATGAGAGGGTAGCGGGATAATATTATAGCATTGAAAAATATCCCTTTTACATTTCTGTCATTCAAGGAACGGGTACAAGTTTGCTAGTGTAGAGATCTGCTGCCTTCTACTGTTAGCTGCTGATATTACAGTGTTATTTAAAATTATATTTTTAGCACTTTCTGTCATTGGCAGGCTAGCTTAAATCTCAGAAGGAGGAAATAAAGAGAGAGAGAAGTCTCAGCCACATATCCTGTCCATTCTGTTAATGCCAGGTCATTATGGACTATTATTTAACCGGTTCCGGACCAGCCGCCGCAGTTATGCTGCAGCAGGTTGGTCCAGCTGCATAAAGCGTCAGAGCTATACGTTGCGTGGCTGGCTGGGGGGCGTGCACGCGCGCTCCCCCCCCCCGCTGGCTGCAACCATAGGATTCAATCAGGAACCGTTCAATCCCCAGGCCCAGGCCAATCATATCTGGCCTGGACCTGGTGATCGGTCCTGACGAATGAGATCCTTCCCCTGTCGTGTAACTGTAAACACTGACAGGGGAAGTGATGTCATCTCTCCTCGTGTCGGTCTTTTCCATTCCAGACCGAGGAGAGAAGACATCTCAGAGTGAGTTGCACAACACTACACAGACATCAGGTCACATAGGCACACAATTCACCCCTCGATTACCCCCCCAGTTAACCCCTTCACCACCTGTCACTGTGTCACCCAGTACAGCATTCAGATTTTTTTTGGATTGCTGTACTGGTGTCATTAGTGACACTAATCAGTGTTAGGGTAATTAGTATTAGACCCAGATAGGTCTAGGAACCCCCCTAACCCCCCAATAAAGGTTTAACCCCTTGATTACCCCCTGTCACCTGTGATCACTGTATAAGTGTCATGGGTGACGCAGTTTAGCTAGATTTTTTTTTTATAGCGTCAGGGCACCCCTTGTATTTTACCCAATAATGGTTTAACCCCCTGATCACCCGGCGGGTGAGCAAAGTTAGGTTTTAGCGTCAGTTAGGGTCTGTGTCACCCCAGGCAGCGTCAGATTAGCGTCAGACCCCCCCCAAACCCCCCAATACAGGTTTAACCCCTTGATCACCCCCTGTCACCAGTGATCACTGTATAAGTTTCACAGGTGACGCAGTATAGTTTAAATTTTTTTTTTATAGCGTCAGGGCACCCGCCGTATTTTACTCAATAAAGGTTTAACCCCCTGATCACCCGGCGGGTGATCAAAGTTAGGTTTTAGTGTCTGCGTCTCCCCAGGCAGCGTCAGATTAATGCCAGTAACACTAACACCCTCGCACGCACCATACACCTCCCTTTAGTAGTATAGTGTCTGAACAGATCAATATCTGAACTGATCAGATCTATATTATCGTCCCCTGCAGTTTAGGGTTCCCAAAAACGCAGTGTTAGCGGGATCAGCCCAGATACCTGCTAGCACCTGCGTTTAGCCCCTCCGCCCAGCCCAGCCCAGCCCACCCAAGTGCAGTATCAATTGAACACTGTCACTTACAAAACACCAAACGCATAACTGCAGCATTCGCAGAGCCAGGCCTGATCCCTGCGAACGCTAACAGTTTTTTAGTAGCGTTTGAATCAGTAGCTAACAGTCAGGAGCTTTTTTACCTGTGAGTCTCACTAGTGTACCAGTAAATTTAGAGACCAAAATGTCAAATCGAAGGTACACTAGTGAAGAGGCCTACACGTTTCTGAGCATGACAGATAGTGAAGAGGAAGTCACTCATCTGTCAGATTCAGGCTCAGAATACAAACCTGTAGACAGCAGCGGCACCCTGACAGATAGCTCTGATGACGGAGTTGTGGTCCCTGCCAAGGTCAGGCATACCAGACCCAGTTCTGCTGTTGTTGAGGTGCAAGAACTGCAGGTCCCTTGTATGGAGCAGAGAGCCAGTACTAGTGCTGCTATTCCTTCTGGTGAACTGGCAAGCACCAGCGGCCTAGTACATCCTGGTCACACATCCAGCACTGCAGTAACACTTGGTGATGTGGCGAGTCCGATAAGTGCAGTTCAAGCTGGCGAGGTGGCAAGCGAGTAGTGTCCCACTGCCACCAAGAAGAAGACGAACACAGGCCCGTCGAGCCCATAGTGCCCTTCCTGCTGCATTCGCTAATCCTAATTGGGAGCCCACCACTTCTGCAGCACCTATACTTGCCCCATTCACTGGCCAACCTGGAATTCAGGTGGAAACAGTTGATTTTACGTCACTTGATTTTTATTCGCTGTCTTTCACTGAAGATCTCTATAGATCTATTGTGGACCAAAGCAATTTGTATGCTGGTCAATTCATCGCCGCTAATCGCCAGCTGACCCAGAGATTGGAAATCAATTACAGTTTCCGAATTTGAGACCTTTCTGGGCCTATCCCTCCTCATGGGCATAACTAAAAAGAGTGAGTTGAGGTCATATTGGTCCACTGACCCAATTCATCATATGCCCTTGTTCTCTGCCTCCATGACCAGGACACGATACAAGCCGATCTTGCCGTTCATGCACTTCAATGACAATGAACTCTGTCGTCCTTGGAGTGACCCTGGATTTGATCGGCTCTGCAAAATTCAGCCCCTCGTAAACCACTTAAACCAACATTTGGCAGCCTTGTTTACTCCTGATCAAGTTTTCTGCGTTGATGAGTCCCTGATTACGTTTTCTGGCCGAATAAACAGTATCTTCCCAGCAAGCGTGCCAGATACGGGGTCAAGATGTATAAGCTCTGTGACAGGGCCACAGGCTATACATATAGTTTTATGGTTTACGAGGGAAGAGATAGTCACATAGAGCCGGAGAACTACCCTGACTACATAGGGAACGTTGGTAAGATAGTGTGGGACTTGGTGTCACCCTTATTCGGAAAGGGGTACCACTTTTACGTGGACAATTATTACACGAGTGTGGCACTTTTTAGTTACCTTTTTGATTATGGAATTGGCGCATGTGGCTCCGTGAGATCTAATCGCCGGGGCTTCCCCCAACGGCTTGTAGAATCCCGACTTAGACGGGGGGAGAGAGCCTGCTTGAAGTGTAATAATTTGCTAGCAGTGAAGTGGAGGGATTCACGGAATGTTTTTGTTCTGTCCTCGCTTCACGCAGACACGACAGTCCAAATTCTTACGGCGACTGGTGTTGTGGAGAAACCCTCTGTGTCCACGAATACAACCTTAGCATGAGAGGACAGACCTCAATGACCAGTTGTTTGCGCTGTACCTAATTGCCCGTAAGGCCAGACGCTGGTACAAAAACGTGTCTATTTATTTATTTCAATTGGCTTTGCTGAACGCTTTTGTGCTATACAAAGCTTCAGGGCGGACTGGATCGTTTCTTAAATTCAAGGAAGAGATCGTCACAGCCCTTCTGTATCCAGACGGTGCTCTTGCCCAATTTCCCAATCCAAATGCAGTGAGCCGGCTGCATGAGAGGCATTTTCCGCATGTCCTCCCTGGTACCCCTACCCAAAAAACACCCCAAAGAAGATGTCGTGTCTGCAGAAAACGCAGATTTAGGCGTGACACCCGCTTTTATTGTCCCTCCTGTTCTGACCAACCTGGTCTTTGCATTTGTGACTGTTTTGAACGCTACGACACACTAGTATTAGCATAGGGTACAGCGCCACACAGTCCTAGGCACACTAACACAGGGTCTCGGGGTCTTGAAAGATGTGATGGCCATCACATTTTGATAGACCCTAATCTGCAACGTTCAGTTTGCAGTTTTTTTACAGTTTTTATAAAAGTGAAAAAAGTGAAAAAAAAACACACACAAAAACTCAAAAAAAATAAGATAAAAAATCCAAAAATAGTTGTGGTTGTATTTTTCTTCTCTCTCTCTATTGTTCTCTCTCTTATGTTCGCTCCCTACTGTCCGCTCTACTGTTCGCTCACTATTGTTCTATATCTATCGATCTCTCTCTGTTTTATTTTTACTGTTTTATTGTATTTGCTTTGCAGGTATGGTATGTTATACTGTAATATTTGTTTTATTGTTAACCATCATTTGCTTAGCAGGTACGCCATTCAGCTGCAGCGTGGGTTTATTTATCTTGACAGCAACAGAGTTTGCTCCCACGATACATAAAGCCATGACTCCAGCGCTGTAGGAGGTGATATCAACACCACAGTTAAAAAGAAAAAAAAGAGCATATATGCCGAAGCATGGGGGCAGGGGTGAAGGAGTGATTTGCTCCTAACATTAGGGGCGGATTGCCCCCATGCTTCGGCATATATTTTTTTAGGCACAGATTGCAATGTTTTATTTTTACCATGTTTTATTGTATTTGCTGTGCAGGTATGGTAAGTCTTACTGTTATACTGTAATGTTTGTTTTATTGTTAACCATCATTTGCTTAGCAGGTACGCCATTCAGCTGCAGCGCGGGTTTATTTATCTTGACAGCAACAGTGTATGCTCCCACGATACATAAAGCCATGACTCCAGCGTTGTCTGCGGTGATTTCTCCACCACAGTTTAAAAAAAATGGTGCATGTATGCCCATCATTAGAAGTGGGTGGATGAAGGGCGGTATTCTAATGGTGGGCATACCCACTGATCAATCTCTTTATTTCATTCAGCCAACAGGCTGCATAAAAAAAAGAACATTACAATGTATGCCCAACAAGGACCAGCAACGTACTGGTATGTTGCTGGACTTTGAGTGGTTATACCAGAATGATGCCTGCAGGTTTAGGTATCATCTTGGCATCATTCTCTTCAGCCAGAGGTTGGCTTTCATATAAAAGCAATCCTAGCAGCTAATTAGTCTCTAGACTGCTTTTATAAACAGTGGGAGGGAACGCCCCCCCCCCCACAGTCTTCCATGGATTTCCTGGGCTCTCCTGTCCCAACAGGGAACCCGAGAATGCAGCTGGAGGTTCCGCCAGCTGACCATAGAGCTGATCAGAGACCAGAATAGCTCCAATCATCTCTATAGCTTAAGAAACCAGAAGCTACGAGCATCTCATGACTTAGGTTTCGCCGGATATAAACAGCGCCATTGGGAAACCGGGAAAGCATTTTATCATACGGATCTTGGTGTGGTCAGATGCTTTGAGGGCAGAGGAGAGATCTAGGGTGTAATAGACCCCAATTTTTTCAAAAAAGAGTACCTGTCATTACCTATTGCTATCATAGGGGATATTTACATTCTCTGAGATAACAATAAAAATGTTTAAAAAAAATTAAAGGAACAGTTTAAAAACATAATAAAAAAGCAAAATAAATAATTAAAAAAAAAAAAAAAAGCACCCACCTGTGCTCATGCGCAAAGGCGAGCGCAAGCGTCGGTCTGGTGTCCTATGTAAACAGCAATTGCACCATGCATGTGAGGTATCACCGCGAAGGTCAGATCGAGGGCAGTCATTTTAGCAGTAGACCTCCCCTGTAAATCTAAAATGGTAACCTGTAAAGGCTTTTAAAGGCTTTTAAAAATGTATGTAGTTTGTCGCTGCTGCACGTTTGTGCGCAATTTTAAAGCATGTCGTGTTTGGTATCCATGTACTCAGCATAAGATCATCTTTTTTATTTCATCAAACATTTGGGCAATATAGTGTGTTTTAGTGCATTAAAATTAAAAAAGTGTGTTTTTCCAAAAAAATTGCGCTCGAAAAATCGCTGCGCAAATACTGTGTGAAAAAAAAATTGCAACATCCACCATTTTAATCTGTAGGGCCTTTGCTTTAAAAAAATATATACTGTTTGGGGTTCAAAGTAATTTTCTTGCAAAAAAAATAATATTTTTTCATGTAAACAAAACGTGTCAGAAAGGGCTTTGTCTTCAAATGGTTAGAAGAGTGGGTGATGTGTGACATAAGCTTCTAAAATGTTGTGCATAAAATGCCAGGACAGTTCAAACCCCCCCCCCCCCCATGACCCCTTTTTGGAAAGTAGACACCCCAAGCTATTTGCTGATAAGCATGTTGAGTCCATGGAATATTTTATATTTTGTCACAAGTTTCTGGAAAATTATACTTTTTTTTGCACAAAGTTGTCACTAAGTGATGTATTGGGGGGAATTTACTAAAACTGGAGCACTCAGAATCTGATGTAGTTGTTTATGGTAGCCAATCAGCTTCTAACTTCAGCTTGTTCAATTAAGCTTTGACAATAAAACCTGAAAGCTGATTGGTTTCTATGCAGAGATGCACCATATTTTTCACCATGCACTTTTAGTAAATAACCTCCATTGCTCAAACATGGTATGGTTATATGTGGAATTACACCCCAAAATTCATTCTGCTGCTTCTCCTGAGTATGAGGACACCACATGTGTGAGACTTTTTGGGAGCCTAGCCACGTACAGGACCCCAAAAACCAAGCACCGCCTTCAGGCTTTCTAAAGGCGTAAAATTATGATTTTACTTCTCACTACCTATCATAGTTACGGAGGCCCTGAAATGTCCAGATACCACAAACCCCCCTCCCAAATGACCCCATTTTGGAAAGTAGACACCCCAAGGTATTTGCTAAGAGGCATGGTGAGTTGGTGAGTATTTTGCAGATCTCATTTATTTTTGAAAATGAAGAAAGAAAAGAAAAACATTTTTTTTTTCTTTTGTACATTTTCAAAACTTTGTGACAAAAAGTGAGATTTGCAAAATACTCAACATGCCTCTCAGCAGATAGCGTGGGGTGTCTACTTTCCAAAATGTGGTCATTTGGGGGGATTTTGTGCTATCTGGGCATTTCATGGCCTCCGAAACTGTGATAGGCAGTGAGGAGTGAAATCAAAAATGTACGCCCTTAGAAAGCCTGAAGGCGGTGATTGGTTTTCGGGGTCCTGTACGTGGTTAGACTACCAAAAAGTTCCACACATGTGGTATCCCCGTACTCAGAAGAAGCAGCAGAATGTATTTTGGGGTGTAGTTCCACATATAACCATGCCATGTTTGAACAATATATCATTTAGTGACAACGCTGTGTAAAAAAAAAAAAAAATTTAATTTTCCAGAAACTTGTGGCAAAATATAAAATATTCCATGGACTTAAAATGCCTCTCAGCAAATAGCTTGAAGTGTCTCCTTGGTTTTCGGGTTATGTACGCAGCTAGGCTCCCAAAAAGTCTCACACATGTGGTATCCCCGTACTCAGGAAAAGTAGCAGAATGTATTTTGGGGTGTAATTTCACATATGTCTATGGCATGTTTGAGCATTATATCATTTAGTGACAACCTTGTGCAAAAACAAAAAAAAAACATTTTCATTTTCCCGCAACGTGTGGCAAAATATAAAATATTCCATGGACTCAACATGCCTCTCAGCAAATAGCTTGGGGTGTCTACTTTCCAAAATGGGGTCATTTAGGGGGTTTTGTGCTATCTTGGCATTTTATGGCCTTCGAAACTGTGATAGGTAGTGAGGAAATTTACACCCTTCGAAATCCTAAAGGCGGTGATTGGATTTCGGGGTCCTGTACACGGCTAGGCTCCCAAAAAGTCTCACACATGAGGTATCCCCATACTCAGGAGAAACAGTAGAATGTATTTTGGGGTGTAATTCCACATATAACCATGGCATGTGTGAGCAATATATTATTTACTGACAACTTTGTGTAATTTTTTGTTGTTGTCATTTTTCAATCACTTGTGACAAAACATAAAATATTCAATGGGCTCAACGTGCCTCTCAGCAATTTCCTTCAGGTGTCTACTTTCCAAAATAATTTTTTGAAATGGTCATTTGGGGGGGTTTTAGCACCTCAAGAAATGAGATAGGCAGTCATAAACTAAAAGCTGCGTAAATTCCAGAAAATGTACCCTAGTTTGTAGACGCTATAACTTTTGCGCAAACGAGTAAATAGACGCTTTTTGACATTTTTTTTACCAAAGACATGTGACTGAATACATTTTGGCCTAAATGTATGACTGAAATTTAGTTTATTAAAAATTTTTTATAACAAAAAGTAGAAAATATCATTTTATTTCAAAATTTTCAGTCTTTTTCCGTTTATATTGCAAAAAATAAAAATTGCAGAGGCAATCAAATACCATAAAAAGAAAACTCTATTTGTGGGAAAAAAAGGACACAAATTTAGTTTGGGTACAACATTGCATGACCGCGCAATTACCAGTTAAAGCAGCGCAGTGAAAAATTGTAAAAAGTCCTCCGGTCATTGAGCTGCCAAATCCTCCGGAGGTGAAGTGGTTAAGTATTCCTATGTTCTGATAGCGTATCTGAATCCTTATGATAGACAGAGTATCTCAGTCCTATTGTTATTATCTTACATGCACAGTGCCAGATAGCTCAGTCTGTGCTATTGTATGTGTGTAGTGGCAACCTTCCAGTATATTAGTAGGTAAACCTGTTTATTGCAATAGCGTTTATATATAGCTCTTGTTATTTCAGTTAGCCCTGTCCCTTCACGTCTGGGATTCTATAGCTAGTTCTGGCTTAGGGCTTATTAACCAGCATAGGCTTAAGCCAGGTTAGACACTTGACAGCCATTTCTGGTAGTTAGAGGTCCAGTTGCATGATAGATGAAAAGCTACTACGGACTACGATGCAGAATACATAGGCTGACTCTGATATCCAGTGCCATACCACGGTTTTGGCTGGTGAGAATTTACGTTCCAGGTTTTTTGGACAAAAGTTAGAGAGGATCTCCCTATCACCGCGGATCTTGTTCTCAGGTCACTGACGCAAAGACGGACGCCATATCATGATCATCCTCAGAGGCCCCTGCAACTGAACTTTGCTGCAACTTCATCTGGAGATATCTTTATTAATAGCAATATATACCCAGATATATGTGCACAATTCCATCAGGGCTCTTGTTAATACTTGTTTGTACTTTGTCTGTATGTACAAATATTATTTTTTTCTTATATAAAACTTGTATTATTTACATACTGGTGTACATCTATATATGGTCAATGTTATATGCTGGATGCAGTGGTTCCTCTGTTCTTAATTGCTTTGATTAGATTAATAGATACTTTCCCAGGAATGGAATCCCCTCAGTTCACAGAGGCCCTGTCCTGGATGGAGACACTGCCAACTTTATTATCAAAGCCACTAATCCACTCAGCAAAGGTTCTGCTTCTGTTCTTTACCAACATGTTTAGTACAATACCCTGTTTACTAAGGGCTATTCGTCATAACCCCCCCCACCTCCCCCCCCCAAAAAAAAAAATTAAAAAAAAAAAAAACAAGAGAGCTACACTAGTAAAAAAAAAGAAAAAGTTGGGCTTTAGACTAAAAAAAAAGTAGAAGTACTACATTGCAAGTTTTATTTTGGGGAGCACCAACAACAAAACCTGATATATAGGCTGTTGCATTTTGAATACTTTTATTTTTTTATTTTTTTCAGTAACCCTGAGCCTGGTCACTAGAAAATCCTATATATTTTCTGCTGAGGGCATGCAATTATCATAAATATCTGTTCTTCAGAAAAAGCTTACAACATTACCAGAAGAGCAGTAGTCATCAGTTTGCTAAGTGGCCTGACCCAAAGCCTAAATGACAGTCATTGATACCCATATGTCACAGCATTATATTTTATTACGTACTCTACAAGAGTCCCTTGCATTCCTCACATAACGCACTCATATCTATCAAAGAGCCTTTGACAATAAATCTAATACTTTTAAAAAGTCTGTGATAGCTACAGGAGCATACATTAGTATTAGTAGGGGTGACAATTTTCATTGAAAACTGTGCTTTACATACAGTATCTCAAAAAAGTGAGTACACCCCTCACATTTTTGTAAATACTTTATTTTATCTTTTCATGTGACAACACTGAAGAAATTACACTTTGCTACAATGTAAAGTAGTGAGTGTACAGCTTGTATAACAGTGTAAATTTGCTGTTCCCTCTAAAAACTCTAAATGGTCTAAACCGCTGGCAACAAAAGTAAGTACTCCTCTAACTAAAAATGTCCAAATTGGGCCCAAAGTGTCAATATTTTGTATGGCCACCATTATTTTCCAGCACTGCCTTAACCGTCTTGGGCATGGAGTTCACCAGAGCTTCACAGGTTGCCACTGCAGTCCTCTTCCACTCCCACCACTCTTCCATGACGACATCACGGAGCTGGTGGATGTTAGAGACCTTGCACTCCTCCACTATCCATTTGAGGATGCCCCACAGATGCTCAATAGGGTTTAGGTCTGGAGACATGCTTGGCCAGTCCATCACCTTTACCCTCAGCTTCTTTAGCAAGGCAACCACTTGGAGGTGTGTTTGGGGTCGTTATCATGTTGGAATACTGCCCTGCGACTCAGTCCCTGAAGGGAGGGGTTCATGCTCTGCTTCAGTATGTCACAGTACATGTTGGCATGCATGGTTCCCTCAATGAAGTTTATCTTGGTCTCATCAGACCACAGAAGATGGTTCCAGTAATCCATGTCCTTAGTCTGCTTGTCTTCAGCAAACTGTTTGTGGGCTTTCTTGTGCATCATCTTTATAAGAGACTTCCTTCTGGAACAACAGCCAAGCAGACCAATTTGATGCAGTGTGCGGTGTATGGTCTGAGCACTGACAGGCTGGCCCCCCACCCTTCAACCTCTGCAGCAATGCTGACAGCACTCATCGGTCTATTTCCCAAAGACAACCTCTGGATAGGACTCTGTTAGACTGCTGTATGCTATTGGCCACCATGCTGCAGCTCAGTTTCAGGGTCTTGGCAATCTTCTTGTAGAGCAACAATTCTTTTTTTTCAGATCCTCAGAGAGTTCTTTGCCACGTGGTGCCATGTTGAACTTCCAGTGACCAGTATGAGAGAGTGAGAGCGATAACATCAAATTTAACACACCTGCTCCCCATTCACACATGAGACCTTGTAACACTAATGAGTCACATGACACCGGGGAGACAAAATGACTAATTGGGCCCAATTTGGACATTTTTACTTAGGGGTGTACTCACTTTTGTTGCCAGTGGTTTAGACATTAATAGCTGTATGTTGAGTTATTTTGAGGGGGCAGCAAATTTACACTGTTATACAAGCTGTACACTCACTACTTTACATTGTAGCAAAGTGTAATTTCTTCAGTGTTGTCACATGAAAATATATAATCACATATTTACAAAAATGTGAGGGGTGTACTCGCTTTTGTGCGATACTGTAGCTCCTGAGGGTTAGGAAATCTCCTTTCAACAGCCCCATCATTAGCCTCATTATTTTAGACAGCAAAGGAAGAAAAACAAAATGTAAAAAAATATAACAATTGTAAAAGAACTGTATTCAAATAAATACACAAAAAATAGAAAGCAAAGAGATAAAGCAAACCAATCAATAAACCTTCTATGAGGAGGTGAGTTGCCATCTAGATAAAGGAAGGCCCGTAGATGTGGTGTATCTGGATTTTGCATTTGACACAGTTCCCCATAAACATTTACTGTACAAAATAAGGTACGTTGGCATCGACCATAGGGTGAGTACATGTATTAAAACTGGCTACAAGGGCGAGTTCAGAGGGTGGTGATGAATGGGGAGTACTCGGAATGGTCAGGGGTGGATAATGGGGTCCCCCAGGGTTCTGTGCTGGGACCAATCCTGTTTAATTTGTTCATAAACGACCTGGAGGATGGGGTAAACACTTCAATCTCTGTATTTGCGGACGATATTAAGCTAAGCAGGGCTATAACTTCTCAGCAGGATGTGAAAACCTTGCAAAAAGATCTGAACAAATTATTGGGGTGGGCAACTACATGGCAAATGAGGTTCAATGTAGAAAAATGTCAAATAATGCATTTGGGTGGCAAAAATATGAATGCACACTGGGGGGAGAACATCTGGGGGAATCTAGGATGGAAAAGGACCTGGGGGTCCTAGTAGATGGTAGGCTCAGCAATGGCATGCAATGCCAAGCTGCTGCTAACAAAGCAAACAAAATATTGGCATGCATTAAAAAGGGGATTAATGCCAGAGATAAAATGATAGTTCTCCCACTCTACAAGACTCTGGTTCGGCTGCACCTAGAGTATGCTGTCCAGTTCTGGACACCAGTCCTCAGGAAGGATGTACTGGAAATGGAGCGAGTACAAAGAAGGGCAACAAAGCTAATAAAGGGTCTGGAGGAATAATAATTATGAGGAAAGGTTGTGAGCACTGAACTTATTCTCTCTGGAGAAGAGACGCTTGAGAGGGGATATGATTTCAATATACAAATACCATACTGGTGATCCCACAATAGGGATAAAACTTTTTCGCAGAAGGTAGTTTAACAAGACTCATGGCCACTCATTACAATTAGAAGAAAGAGGTTTAACCTTAAACTACGTAGAGGGTTGTTTACTGTAAGAGCGGCAAGGATATGGAATTCCCTTCCACAGGCGGTGGTCTCAGCGGGGGGCATCGATAATTTCAAGAAACTATTAGATAAGCACCTGAACGACCGCAACATACAGGGATATACAATGTAATACTGACATATAATCACACACATAGGTTGGACTTGATGGACTTGTGTCTTTTTTCAACCTCAACTACTATGTAACTATAAATATAAAAACACTGTACATCAAATACAACTCCAAAAACGACCCACAAAATAAAAAAAGTTGATCTGTTATTTTATTTCTTATTTTTTTTCTATAAATTCTTTTTTATTGGATTCTAGTTTAATAAGTAGGTGATACAAAACAAAGCTTTGGAGCATACCCCAGCTCAAAAAAACAATAACAAAAAAATAACTCTAAAGACACTAAATATATTTATTTATATTTGGTGTTGAGACCAAAAAATTCAATCTAGTCTTAACGCCTTTACCGTGTGGCCTCAGAATCCTCAAGGTGCGTTTAAGGTGGACAGATGAGAATAAAATTGAATTATTTGGCCTCAACACGAAACGATATGTCTGGTGGAAATCCAATACAGTTCACCATCCAAATAACACCATTCCTACAGTAAAGCATGGAGGTGGTAATATCCTGTCATGGGGGTGTTTCTCTGAGGCAGTGACTGGAGCACTTGTCAGGATAGAAGGAAAAATGGATGGGGCAAAATACCATCAAATTCTTGAGGAAAATCTGCTGCCCTCTGCCAGAAAGTTGTCAATGGGAAATTAGGTTTACCTCCCAACACAACAATGACCCAAAGCACACAGCAAAAATGACCACTCAGTGAAGAGTGGGCAAATATTGCAAAGTCTAGATGTGCAAAGTTAGTTGAGACATATCCCAACAGACCAAAGGCTGTAATTAAAGCAAAATGTGGTCCAACAATATACTGACATAAGGGGGGTGATCCTTTTTTTCAACTCAGTGATTCTGTTTTTGTTTTTTGTTTTTTGATGTTTTTTTTACATGTTGGTGTTATATCTTTCACTTGAATGTTATATGTTGCATTAGTAAATACAGCTGGATAAAACAAAAACTGTGTCTGTCTTCATTTCAGGCTGCAAAGCAACACAATGTTATTATTTTAATCAGGGGGGTGATTCTTTTATTTACCCACTATATATAACAGTATCATAACTCAAATAAAACGTCTTTAAGGAGACAATACATCTGAAAAAAAGGCACTCCTAGCATGCACTCTAGCAACAGATAAATGAGACTAATGCCGCGTACACACGGTCGGACTTTTCGTCTACAAAAGTCCGACAGCCTGTCCGACAGACTTCCGACGTACCTTCTGCGGACTTGCGGCAGACTTTCTTACGAACGGACTTGCCTACACACGACCACACAAAAGTCCGACTGATTCGTACGTGATGACGTACACCGGACTAAAATAAGGAAGTTCATAGCCAGTAGCCAATAGCTGCCCTAGCATGGGTTTTTGTCCGTCGGACTAGCACACAGACGAGCGGATTTCGGGGTCCGTCGTACTTACGACGTAAAGATTTGAAGCATGTTTCAAATCTAAAGTCCGTCGGATTTGAGGCTAAAAAAGTCAGTTGAAAGTCCGGAGAAGCCCACACACGATCGGATTACCAGCCAGCTTTAGTCCGTCAGCATCCGTTGGACTTTTGTAGACGAAAAGTCCGACCGTGTGTACGCGGCATAAGAAACGGTTATGATCTAGTACCAAAATGTCTCAGCTGCCAAAGAAAAGAGTTGTCTAGGAGACCTAGAGAATTACTATGCGTTAGTAGAAGGGGAATCAAAGCATAGGTCCCACTTTGTTAAATTTTTGGGGGCAGCCATGAGACAGGTAGGTGGTCTTATAAAGGGGCACAACACCATTAATCAAAGATTTCCAGAAATTCAAAGTGGGGGCATCTTTGATTTTCATTTCAAGGTGATAGCCTTACGGGCATAGAATAACAATAAACTTGCAAGGGTCCTAATTGCCGATGAATGGCCAAGGGACCCACTAAGCCAAGTAAACAAAAGTCTATTAGCAGGGTAACTACTATATTAGTCAATTGGGCAATAAACTGTGTGACCTCAGTCCAAAAAACTTCCATTTTCGGGCAAAGCCAGAAGATATGTTCCAAATCAGCAGTCACTCACACATCTCCAGCATTGGGAAGAAACTCAGGATAAAATCTATGCAACCTTAGAGGCCTCAGGTAAATCCTGTGCAGCAGTTTAAATTTAATGAATCTGTTTTGACTAGTGACTAACTGTGAAAAGGGGTAATCCCACGTATATTCCCAGTCTTCATCATCAATATCAGGAGCGTCCACCTGCCATTTGGATTGAAGACTCTCCATGCCAACATGAACTGAAGGCATGAGAGCCTTATAAATTGCAGACAATGGTTTGGATAAAGAGTCATCACGAAGCATAGCTTTCTATGTCAGAAGGTGCAAGAACCAAATGTGAAGCGCCAGATTGGGAATGATAGGCATGGTGGAGCTGCAGAAATCATAATAAAACAACCAGCTGTCAAAAGTTAACAATGTCCCTCCAGCACAAATATGGCCATGGGTTTTAATGCCCCTAGACGCCCAAACAGTCAGATCAGGAATCGACTGGAACTCAGACAGTACCGGGTTAAACCAGACAGAGGTATGAGGAGACCAATCAATGAGAAGCGCTTGCAGAGCGTTTGGACACTGTCAATTGCCAAGCCTTAAGCGCCGCCTGCATAGAGAGGGTAAGAGTAAATTGGGCTTGAAAGCTAAGAAGAAGATAATGTAAGGTTTCGTAGGATCCCAAATGTGAGGCCTCAAGGATCACAGAGGAATTAGTGTCATCTGAGATCACCCAGTTGTGGGCGTGGGTAAGAAGGGCTGTTAAAAAGTAAGTCCGTAGGTTGGGGCACACCAGACCTCCTTGTGTTTTTAAACAATTTGACTCAATATTTTCCATGTTTTTGTGGAATTCCTGCCCCCCCCCCCTTTCTTACTGAATCTGGGGGGGGGCAGGATTTCCACAAAAACATGGAAAATAGTGAGTCAAATTGTTTAAAAAACTTTTTGGAATCCAAATGGGGGAGTGTCTTAGGAAATAGAGGAAAATAGGACGTATTTTCATTTTAATAAGGATGATTCTACCTATAAGGGACAAAGGGAAGTTGTCCAATGCTTTCAATTTTTGTTTGGTAGTGACTAACAAGGGGTGCAGATTTAATTTGGCAAAATCGGTAACATTAGGGTAGGTATTAATTCACAGATACTGTAAGGAGTCAGTCCATGCAAGAGGTAATGTATAGTCTGCAACCTCTCATGCTAGATCTGTTGTTTTATCAAGGAAATTCAGCGTAACTAGCTCAAAGAACGAAACAGAGTGTAATGCTTTGCGAAATTTTGCCATTGGCCAAATTGGTAATTTTGCAGTCAAATGCATTTCAGCAAAATCACTCCACTCATCCCTAATGGTGATAGTATAGGGACTGTAAAAAAGTCTAATTACCAGACATGCTAAGTCTTTCACTGCTCAGCAACTATATGAGGGTGGGGGGGTTTATGTTGATTGTTTTCCAGTTTTTGGCTGAAAAAGAAAAAGCTTTAAATGTTTATGTTATTATCTTGGATTAAAATGACCATTACCAAAGAGTATCTGACATCACATTTATCTTTTCTTTAGGTGCTTTATTGTAGAGAAAGAGGACTTTCACCTCTCTGTGGTTGCTCACCTCCGGAAGATCAGTGCTGCTGGGGTCCTTCATTTACTGTACATCTGCTTCACTAAATTTACAGTAATAAAGCATCTAATATGCTTTAAAATACACATGAACAAATATTAACAGCGCTAGTGGAGTGGTTTAAACATATACAATTACAATGTAAAGTGCACAAGTGCAAAAGTGATATATCAAATAATAAAGTAAAAATTGTCGCTGACAGCAAAAAATTAATTATAGTTGTTGGTGACGGTAAAAATTCACAGCCAAGTGATAAGGAAACTTCAAGGACCATACATCAAAGATACGCTCCCCTACTATGACCCCACTCACCAGAAATCATGGACCCTCAGCTTTGCAGTCTGGGGGTCAAACACACTTAGTGGGGTTGTGATGAATTAAAACCAGAACTTGGAGAGGCTTTTCAGATGATTGGAATGAAAGGAATGGTAAGGCTACCACAAACGATTTCCATACGGACCGCGGAGGATCACATACATATAAGAGGAAAAAAATATAACATAGTGAAGTACTGCCGGCACTAAGAAAGTGCGCATAAACAAACGCCACTCACGGGACAGATGAGAAAAACAGGCATCAGTGTATTATTGTGTCTGTACCGGGAGCTGTTTAGGATATAAAAAAAGTAAGTGACATGTCATGTGCAGTGTGCACAGGGAGGTGCTGCCATGACAGCACCTCCCTGTGCACACTGCACACAACATGGCACTTACTTTTTTTATATCCTAAACAGCTCCGGGTACAGAAAATTGGGACAGCCTCTGATTCCTCGTCCCCCATTTTCCATGATTGGATCTTTCATAAACAGAATAAACACGCATATGACCTCCTATAATACAGAGGTCCACCTGATCCGGTAAGCGCATCTGGCTGTCTGTGATGGAGGATTTTGTTACCAATATATTACTGGAAAATGTATTTCCTTTTCCGTCACGAGGGATCTTGCCTTTCACTTTTTGGATGTTTTAGTCCCCATATGTGGAATGGACTTTTTGCGCTGATTGCCCTTTTTCTATACAGAAAAACCATAAGAATTAACAAAATAATAAGAACACTATTTATATTTGGGTAGGTTGGTGGTAAAATTGTTTTCAAATCAGATCTAGAAATATCTTGGGCTTGGTCATTACTGGGAATACACATATTTTATCTTAAAAAAATAAAATATAAAGAGTGCAGCGCTGGACATGTGAAGTGAATAGTGAAGTTTGATAGACCAATTATTTAAATGGTAAAAGGTGATTCAAAGTCAATATACCAAAATATATATATATATATATATTGTAAATATTTTAGAACGTGGACATATGAATTAAAATAAGTGAAGAAAAAACTCCTGTAAATAAAACTTATGACAGCACATAAAAGTCCAAAACAGTGTATATAATGCGATGTAGATTTCAGGGATACATCTTCAATATTCAATGTTGCCCACCACCGAATAGATGAATAAAAGGCTTACCAGAAAGCCTGTGACCGCCCTTATTCAGGGGGGTCAAAACAAGCTTAGCAGATATGGGGGAACCACCACAGGAATACTCCAGGGGACGGTAATTGGTCTATCAAACTTCACTATTCACTTCACATGTCCAGCGCTGCACTCTTTATATTTTATTTTTTTGTTTTTTGTGCCCTTATATCGGGGTTATAGTGCACAGCAGCAGGAATTTTCTTTATCTTTTCATTAATTTTTATGCACCTAGCGCAATTTCTTTTTCTTTAACATATTTTATCTTGGCTTTTTGATTCAATAATAAAATACAAGTACTTTCATATTGTATGTTAACATACCGCTATCCTTGGCCTGTGCCAGAATGTAGTGATGGTCGTATCAGGAGAAATGATGTTGCAGTACTTTGTGATTTTCCTGAATGTTTGCATCTAGATGTAGAGAGATTAACACAATTTGGAAACCAGACGAGCACCATTTATATGCACCTGGAGTACTCTTTATTCTATAGTCAAGAGCATAAAATAAAAATCGAACCAGTTTTTATGCTGATTGCTCATCACTACCAGAAATGGCCTTGGTGATTGTTCAGATAAAAGGGAGATGTGTTGTTTGTAGGAGTCATGTCTGATTTCAAATTTCCATGTTTTGATCACAGAAACAGTCCCATAACATACTCATTATACAGTTGTGCTCAAAAGTCTGCATACCCTGACAGAAATCGAGAAATTTTGGCATTGATATTGAAGTGATCATGCCAAAAACTGTCTTTTATTTAGGGATAGTGATCATATGAAGCCATTTATTATCATTATTATTTATTTATTTATTTATTATTTATTATAGTTCAGCTCCTTTTTAAATCATAATGATAACAGAAATCACCCACATGGCCCTGATCAAAACATACACTGGAATGTTTGGCCTTGATACAGACACACAAGGTGACACACACAGGTTAAAATGGCAATTAAAAGTTAATTTCCCACATCTATGGTTTTTAATATACAAGTAGTGTCTGTGTATAGATAGTTAATGAGCTTGTTAGCTCTCACATGGATGCACTGAGCAGGCTAGATACTGAGCCATAGGAGGCAAAAGAGAACTGTCAAAAGACCTGTGTAACAAGGTAATAGAACTTTATAAAAGGATATAAAAAGATATCCAAAGTCTTGAATATGCCATTCAGTACTGTTCAATCATTTATTAAGAAGTGGAAAATTTGGGAATCTCTTGATACCAAGCCAAGGTCAGGCAGACCAAGAAAGATTGCAGCCACAACTGCCTGAAGAATTGTTCAGGATACAAAGAAAAAACCAAAGGTAACCTCAGGAGAAACAGAAAATTGAGAAATGGGGGCACAGAGTTTATATAGAGTATATAGTCCAGCCAGCAATAAATATCTAAAAATACCAATGATCAGGGTGGAGGGTAATCCATAAAATGTCACTGGTCTGTGGTTATAGGGGTGTAATAAAGGAATTCACGGGACCACCTGCGACTGCTGTCCTCAGAGTTGGGACCTTTCTGTATAGACCAAGAGGAAAGAAGCAGAAAGGGAAGGAAGTGCCAGCTAACTGTAGTATCCGGGTTAAAAGGTTTTTATAGCAAAAGATGAAAAACACTCACAAGAGGTAAGATATACAATTGCTCATTTGGTATCAGCGTCTGTGGATCTATCTGTCATCTGTTCCGGCTGCTGGGCAGAGAGATGGCTGGCTCAGTAGCCTGAAAGAGACCCAGGAAGCCACGCTAACCAGCGTGGAAAGCATAGCAGAAGTGACGTCACTGGAAGGATAGGAGGTACCAGACAAGAAGCTGCTCGAAGCGTGATGCTGTGCGCTTTGAGCATTTGGCTCCTTCTGCAGGCCTAAGGGAGCATTACAAAAAGTGGCCTTATATATTATGTTGGCTGGAGCCGCGGCCGGAGGACTACAGGGACCAGCGGCTCCACCATGTATAGAAATGCAAAAAACTTACAAGATACAAAAAAGAAAAAGAAACTACTATGGATACATTAATATGGGACTATCCAATTAGATAATAATTAAAAAAAAAAATCACTGAATTAAGAAAGATATTAACTCTATCAAAAATACAGATGAAATATGATGCCTAATAGCAGATAAATATAGACATACAGAAAAAAATGTGTGCACAGGAATATGGAAACCATAGGCGTGCGCACAGGGTGTGCCAGGTGTGCCTGGGCACACCCTAATCACCCCATGTGCATTAGCATTATCCAGGGACAGCACCAGGTGGGTAGTTGGGGGTGCCAGTGACCAGTGTAAATGCCCTCATTATATTAAAGGCTAGGTTCAACAGTAGGAACACGTTACACCTGTATTTAGGGCGTAACGTAATATGCTCCCTATCAACTTTCTCCCACCACCAGAGCCTCCTTTCTGTGACAGCAGGTGGCGTTCATGTGTGTTTGAGAGTTGGGGTGCACACCCTAATGCAATAGGCTGCGCACACCTATGATGGAAACAATCGATGCAGTAATAAAGTCATAACATAAAAGAAAATATGAAAACGTATGTGGAAAAGAAAACCTTTTAAGCCAATAGGGAAGAAAAAAAAGAGGGGGTGTGACACTTCAATGTTACATCACCAAAGTTGAAAGCCTATACATAAATGTGCACATATGTTATGCATATGTACACGTATAAATACAGTGGGAAGGGCAAATAGACAAAGTAACAGAGCAGCCTTTGGGTACTTAATATGAAGATGAGAATGCATGAATAGGCCCCCCACTCTAACCTCAGGAGAAACACAGGCTGCTCTGGAAAAAGACAATGTGTTTGTTTTTAACCACTTAAGGACCGAGCCTCTTTTTGAGATTTATTGTTTACAAGTTAAAAACAGTTTTTTTTGCTAGAAAATTACTTAGAACCCCCAAACATTATACATTTTTTTTCTAACACCCTAGAGAATAAAATGGCGGTCATTGCAATTGTGCAGCGGTCTTACAAGCGCACTTTTTTTGGAAAAAATACACTTTTTTTAAATTTAAAAATAAGACAACTGTTAAGTTAGCCCATTTTTTTTATATTGTGAAAGATAATGTTACGCTAAGTAAATTGATACCCATTGATGTCACGCTTCAAAACTGCGCCCGCTCGTGGAATGGCGACAAACTTTTACCCTTAAAAATCTCTATAGGCGACGTTTAACAGGTTGCATGTTTTGAGTTACAGAGGAGTTCTAGGGCTAGAATTATTGCTCTTGCTCTACCAATCGTGGCGATACTTCACATGTGTGGTTTGAACACCGTTTTCATATGCGGGCGCTACTCACCTATGCGTTTGCTTCTGCGCACAAGCTCGGCGGGACAGGGCACATTTTAAAAAAAAATGTCTTATTTATTTTACCTTTATTTTTTATTTTTACACTGTTCTTTTAAAAAAAAAAGTGTCACTTTTATTCCTATTATTCCTATTTATTCCTATTTTATTCCTGTAAACATTCCTTGTAATAGAAAACAAGCATGACAGGACCTCTTAAATATGAGATCTGGGGTCAAAAAGACCTCAGATCTCATATTTACACTAAAATGCAATTTAAAAAAATGTAAAAAAAGTTCTCATTTAAAAAAAAATGGCCCCCTAAGAGCTATGGGAGGAAGTGACATTTTGACGTCGCTTCTGCCCTGCAATGGTATGGAGATGGGTGGGGGCCATCTTCCCCTCACTCGTCTCCATACCCAGCAAGGAAGAGGATCCGATTGCCTCCGCTGCTGCCGACGGCTCCGGTAAGCGGCGGAGGGCACTGGAGCGCTGTGGGAAGGGGGCCCTCCCCCGCCACCGATAAAAGTGATCTTGTGGCGAATCCGGTGCAGAGACCATTATTATCGGAAACTGGACCGCCGGCCGAAAAAGAGGATACCGGGGTTATGGCAGCTAGCTGCTGCCATAACAACAATATTCCTCTTCAAAGTTAGGACTTTTATCGGCATGCGGCGGTCCGGAAGTGGTTAAGGAGCAAAATAGAACGATACTTGAACAAAAATGAGCTGCATGGTCATGTTGCCAAAAAGAAGCCTTTACTTTGCCATTGCCACAAAAAAGCCGGAGAGGCATGTCAAGGTGTTGTTGGGCATATTGTAACCGGGCTTTTTTTGTGGCGTTGACTGTTATATTCGTAATATCTAAATTTTAATTTGGTCCTATAAGTATATAACTGAGGTTATGAAATCTGTAATTATGTGTGCAAGGAAGGTCTTTTGAGCTAATGACTTACAGATGTTGACATTTGAACTGAGTTCTCAATTTCAAGAGGCTGTCAAGATACATTGATTGATGATCTTTAGTTTTATGTTTTTAAAGGTATTCCTATGTCACTGATATCTTGCTTGAGAAATTGGGTGTTTATATAATTACTCTGAGCCAAGCTGTCTTGCAAACTCTCTTCTAGCTCTGTCTTTAATTAGTCATGCTGGCCAAATTGAATTCTTACTCCTAGCCCCCACCCTTGTGGGGAGTGGAGGGGAGGTTATAATGGGAGTAACAAGGGAGTGGTTATTTTTAGGTGTGCTTTCAACAAGAAAATTGAGTTTCTTAAAAGAAAGACACATGGTTAGAGTCACTCTTCTTCTTCTTCTTCTTCTTCTTCTTCTTCTTCTTCTTCTTCTTCTTCTTCTTCTTCTTCTTCTTCTTCTTCTTCTTCTTCTTCTCTTCAATTCTAACATATCTACATAAATCTGCATACAGACAGCTGATCTCAGAACAAAGGAAATTTCAGCCATCTTAAGCACATGTCTTGAACTTATATTTTTGAAACAAACAACTTTATCTTATAATTTTTGATCTTATTTGAAACCTACATTTATTTTGTATTTTAATCTGCAACATTTGTAAATATTTTTGTAACTTTTGTGTGGAAATCAAATCACACTATTTGACAAGCTGACTCAGTCAAAGAACTAAGACATTTATCTCACAATCATTTAGAAAAGGCAGGTATTTTCACAGTTATATTGACTTTATTACCTTGGCGCATGGCAGCCAGTATCAGTTTTGCAGAAGCTTTTTTTACCACTTCCTTCCTTAATCAGAGGGGAGAAGTGATGTATTGAAATTAAACTTTGGAACTATTAAATGAACCTAGAAGAAAATTTGATCGATTGATGATTGTGAACACCTGAGAATCTCATGTGGAAATCAGAAGTCTTGAAAGACGGTTATTTGAGATCAGCGCATAAAGGAAAAAGTCCTATATTCAGTGAGAAATCATGGAATGTGTTGATTGTCTAGCTCAGGGGTCTTCAAACTATGTCCCCCCAGTTGTTCAGGAACTTCAATTCCCATCATGCCTATTCATGTCTGTGAATGTCAGAGTTTTACAATGCCTCATGGGATGTGTAGTTCTGCAACAGCTGGAGGGTCGTAGTTTGAAGATCCCTGGTCTAGCTAATGAAAGTAAAATACAATTTAAAGGTTTAGCGAATTATGTGTCTGACACTATTTTGTGGAAATCAATGTATGAACAATGTTCACAGGCGAATGTTGAAATTGATAAGGCTAGATTTAGTTAAAACAAAAAAAAATTACGGAATGTAATGAAGCTAGTTACAGTTTTTAAATCAATGGTTTATGATGTGCCAGAAAAAACATATGATTTGTGTAGTGAACAAATCAGGAGGTGAAAATGTTTCAGAAATTACACAAAACACATGAGAATTTATCTACTGAACCTAGTTGTTCAAACTGTGATTTTTTTGTAACTATATTGAGCATTTGGAGAGTGAAATGGAAATGTAGGATGTTACAATTTCAAAAAACAAACATATCTCTGTGGTTACGACGAGGAATATCAAAACTCAGTCAGAAATGCCTAAGGCCTCTTATATAACAGATTCTCCTTTGGAATTAGATGATGCGAGAGAAGCAGAAGTACGCAAGTTAAAGTTATGAGATAGAGCGTCTAAGCTTAAGTTGCAAATACATGATCAGTTGATGAAAATTTTGAAAGATATCCCCCACTATGATTTAAGAGCAGATGCGTTTGACAATAAGGATGTCTTTTAAAGTTTTTGTGATCATTTCAACTTTCGTGATGATCAAAGGAATAGAATTTTCTGATTATGGGTCCCTAATTTTATGGCATGGTGTTTAACCACTTGCCTACAGGGCACTTACACCCCCTTCCTACCCAGGCTATTTTTAAGGTTTCAGCGCTTTGGCACTTTTAATGTTAGATGCGCAGTCATGCTACACTGTACCCAGATGACATTTTTATCATTTTCTTCATTTCCCCCAGCAGACGGTCCTTGGTCTTCTATAGAAATAGATTATATAGGACCATTACCATCAGGGAAAAATGGATTTAGATTTGCTTCAGTTTTGGTTGATGTTTTTCCAGTTTGGGGTATACCAACAAACCTCAATAGTGACAGAGGATCCCACTTTACAGGTAAAATCATGCAGGCAATGTGTAAAATCTTGGGAATAGAACAGAGATTTCATTTTTATTATTATTATTATTATTATACAGGATTTACAGTATATAGCGCCAACAGTCTGTGCAGCTCTTAACAAAATGAAGGCAGACATTACAGTTACATTACAATTTGGTACAAGAGGAATCAGATATGTACCATATCATCCATAGTCTGCAGGTATTGTGGAAAGAATGAATAGGACTATCAAATCTAGAATTGCAAAAATGTTGTTAGACAGAGGAAATACTTGGGTTGATGCTGTACCATTTGTTCTGATGAGTGTCAGAATCACAGCATCTTCAACAACACAGTATTCTCCTTTTGAATTATTATTATTATTATTATATTATTATTATTATTATACGAGATTTATATAGTGCCAACAGTTTACGCAGCGCTTTACAATGTATAAGGGGGACAACACAATTACAGTACAGTTCAATACAAAAGGTACAGGAGGGCCCTGCTCGTAGAGCTTACATTCTAAAGGGAGGGGGTGGTGGTACAAAAGGTAATAGCTGCAAAGAATGATTTGATGGGGGTTAATTATGAATTAATGATTTAATGAATTAATGACAGGAAGGAAAATGCCGCTTGTGTTTCCCAATGAACCTTTTTTGTCTATGCCGATTGTGTTTGGTTTTCTTTTTTTTTTTTTTTTTTTCCTTCTTTAACATTCTGCTTAAAAATTTGTGAATCAGTACTGCTTGGACCTTGAAGAAGGGGACATACCCCGAAAGCTTGTCCTGAAAAATTGTATGTTAGTGCAAATAAAAAAAGTATCACGGACAGTACTCAATTTTCTTTGTCTATGCCGCAAAGACAGGCAATAGAGAAAACAAAATGGTTACAGATGTTACAGGACAATCTGAACAATATTTTGCCACATGCAGCTACTTGTATGCAAAAAATGGTGCCTCCACATACAGTATTTCTAAGTTTAAGAAAGGAGGACAACTTATGATAATAATTTTCAGGAAAAGTGGACCATGGCAAAGTAATTGGTAAGGTCCATTTGACATTTTAGATGTTCAAGGTGTAATGGTGCAAGTCCAAAGACCTCTCAATTCAGTGAAAAATGCACGTAGACAACATAAAATGTGAGTACACACCAATCAATGCAAATTGTATATGCCGAGATAATGATACTGCATTTCTTTTTTCAGGAATGATTTCTAAAAATCTGACCTGGAGGAATCATGGATTCCAAAAAGAAGGAAAGATGACAACAAAAGAAAATAAAAGTTTTAAAGAGAGAAGACTTATCATCATAATCACAAGAATCATCTTTTCTCTAGTGACAATTTTATCTGCGGTAAAATATATCACAAACTGTTCCAGCAATGCAGAGGTTAACAGGATTGAAGATTTACACAACAAAGACATTACATTATTCAGAAACAAAAGAGATGTAGACATTGATGTCAATATAGATAACAAAAGCTAGCAAGATATTGATATCAATACAGATAATAAAAGTGATAAAGATATTGATATCAATACAGATAATAAAAGTGATAAAGATATTGATATCAATACAGATGACAAAAGTGATAAAGACAATGATATCACTATAGATGACAAAAGAGATAAATTTACATACACTGATATCAATACGGCTGAAGATTTGTTTGGATATGTATGCATAGGACAAGGATATACTTGCTGTATGGAATTGTATTTCATTCATAGTAATGATGTTGAAGTCAACGTAAAAATAAAATCTAAAACAAAATTTGTTAAAATGCAGGGGTCTTATAAACTAAATAACAGAACCGGAACCTTTGAATGTATTATAGTGGAAAGGGGTTTCTGGTCAGTATTTGTAAAAGGTAATGATTCAACAATTTGGTCTGGAGATGTTACTAATAATATTATAAGGTCTGGGAAATTACTTTACCCAGAATTACAGTCTTATTACCTATTACAAAGTTTTGTAAAAATGCTAGATCCAGAACATTTAAATATAATAGGAGATGAAAAGGGGGACATTGTAAAAATATGGGATTTTAAAGTAACAAGAAAATTAGCTCAAATAAGTGTTACAATTAGTATTACTGTGGTAGATATGATTGTTCCAGAAATAAAAGTGTCTCCACAGTCTTTAAAAATTATTGAAGACAAAGATAGTTTGCATTTGGTATGTAGTACACAGATATATTTACCTCAAAGTTCATTGTTAACTTGGAAAAGGAATGGTGAATTTTTTGGTAGTTTTCTTTACAGTACTACTAATATAATTCATAAAGGAATTTTTGGTAGTGTGAATTGGATTAATGATAAATTTATTTATCATCGAATAGGTGTATCTTTAAATGATACCGGTATATATGAGTGCTGTATATCAATAGAAAACTATCCATTGAAATGTGCTAATGCAAGTGTTGTAATGTCTCCAAGGAAAACTCCATGTATTGATAAGAAAATGTTCCTGCTAATCCTTTCCAGATTAACCATTTCCAATCCAGAGCTCTCTTGAGAGAGGGAAAGTTTGTCATTATATTGTGGAACTTTAATATTTCAGAATGGAAAATTTTTACAAGGTTTCGACAATGTCAAGGACATTTGCTTAATATGGAATTGGGTATTGAAAGATGGTTTGGAATTAATAGTAGGAATCATAACAGAAATAAGGGTGGTATTGTTGAAGGTATTTTAGGAGGAGTCGGTACTATTGGAAGTATAAGAAATAGTATGGATTTTAACACTTTAAAGTCTGATCTTGAGACAGTTGGTTTAGTGCAGGGGTCTCAAACTGGCGGCCCTCCAGCTGTTGCGGAACTGCAAGTCCCATCATGCCACTGGGAGTCATGCTTGTAACTGTCAGCCTTGCAATGCCTCATGGGACTTGTAGTTCTGGAACAGCTGGAGGGCCGCTTGTTTAAGACCCCTGGTTTAGTGGGATTAAAAGTATTAAGGTACAAAGAAAGTTAAATCAGATATTAGAAGATATGTTTATTAAAACAGCTAATGTAATGGGTCCATCTATATTACATCTTCAAAATATTACTCTTAATTTAATGACAAGTGAACAACATTCTCATATAACCAGAGCATGCTTAGAGATCCAGACCGAATATTCCACTAATTTGAAAATAATTGCGCAAGCATTTCAGGGTGGAATAACTCCTCTTGGCATTTTACAGAATTTACCCAGACAATATGTATATGCAATTAATCATACAATTATGGGTAAATAAATGGATAGGATGCAATCAGAATGTATGTTATAGTTCTTTTATGATTCCAATAGTAGGGAAAGAACAAATACTGGTTCCAATTACTGTCTTGGGATTACCTGTCAGCAGTACACAATTATTAAATTATAAATTACAGTATACAGATTTTGCGTTTAACAGTGACAATTTTGAATTAGGACAATTAGACCCCTTTCACACTGGGGCGGTTTGCAGGCGTTATTGCGTTAAAAATACCGCCTGCAAACCGACCCAAAACAGCCGCTGCTGTTTGTTCAGTGTGAAAGCCCGAGGGCTTTCACACTGAAGTGGTGCGCTGACAGGAGAAGAAAAAAACTCCTGCCAGCCGCATCTTTGGAGCGGTGAAGGAGCGGTGTATTCACCGCTCCTTCGCCGCTCCTGCCCATTGAAATCAATGGGACAGCGCGGCTATACCGCGGCAATACCGTGGCTATAGCCGCGCTATTCGAGCGGTTTTAACCCTTTTTCGGCCGCCAGCGGGGGTTAAAACCGCACCGCTAGTGGCCGAATACAGCCGCAAAAACGACGGTAAAACAGCGCTAAAAATAGCGCTGTTTTACCGCCGACGCCCCCACCGCCCCAGTGTGAAAGGGGCCTTAGATCTGTCATCATGTTTACAATTCCAGTCTAAAGTTATTTGTTTACCTAATCAAGACAAAAGTATATTTCATTCTTGTTATCATAATCATACATTATGTTCAGCAAGAATAGAAAAAGTTGAAACTACTTCTGAATTAATTACTCTTGTAGATAAAAAGAATGTTTGTTTCCAAATCATGACAGACACAGAAGGTATTAAAACTTTCTTCGCATTGTATAGAAGGAGACATTGTAGCAATAAATGTAAATGGGTAGAGAACAAATTTAACAAATATGCTTATGAAAATATAAGTGCTCTTCCCACACAATACAATATATCTCAGATAGATGAATTTCCTTGGGAAGAATGGGCAAATGTAATTCAAAAGGATAAAGGTTTATTAATAGCTTTAGTTAACCACTTAAAGTGGGGTTCCACCCCAAAAAAAAAAAAAAAAACTACATGAAAAATCCTAAAAAAAAAATACAAAAAAACATTTGGATATTTTTTTTTTTTTTTACTCACCTCTAAATGCCTGTTGCTAGGTGGTCCCTCGTAGTCTGCCTCTTCCAGTGCCTGGGCTGGTGACATCACTTCCGTCTCGGCACAGGAAGGGCTCAGCTCTGCTCCCTCCCTCCTGTCAATCATCTGGGACCCATTACAGGTCCCAGGTGACTGAGTGGCCAATCACGGCGCGCGGCGCCGCTTGCGCATGCGCAGTGGGTGCCAGGCTGTGAAGCCACAGCCTGGCGCCCACAGTTGCAATGCCGGCGCCGCTGAACGGAGGGGGAGACGAGCGGGGCTTCGACCCCCCGCATCGCTAGACCCTGGGACAGGTAAGTGTCTAATTAAAAGTCAGCAGCTGCAGTATTTGTAGCTGCTGACTTTTAATTTTGTTGTTTTTTTTTTTGACTGGCCCTCCTCTTTAAGGACCAAGCCTCTTTCTAAGATTTGGTGTTTACAAGTTAAAAACATTTTTTTTTTGCTAGAAAATTACTTAGAACCCCAAACATTATATATATTTTTTTTCTAACACCCTAGAGAATAAAATGGCAGTCGAGGCAATATTTTCTGTGCGCAGCGGTCTTACAAAAAAAAAAACACTTTTTTGAGTTAAAAAATAAGACAACAGTAAAGTTAGCCCAATTTTTTTTCTATTGTGAAAGATAATGTTACGCTTAGTAAATTGATACCCTACATGTCACTCTTCAAATTTGCGCCCGCTCGTGGAATGGCGACAAACTTTTACCCTTAAAAATCTCCATAGGCGACGTTTAAAAAATTCTACAGGTTGCATGTTTAGGCTTACAGAGGAGGTCTAGGGCTAGAATTATTGCTCTCATTCACCGATCACGATGATACCTTACATGTGTGGTTTTAACACCGTTTTCATATTTGGGCGCGGCTCACATATGCGTTCGCTTCTGCATGCAAGCTCGGCGGGACAGGGCGTGTTTAAAATTTTTTATTTATTTTCTCTTATTTATTTTACCTTTTATTTTTTTACACTATCCTTTTAAAAAAACAAAATTGTGTCGCTTTTATTCCTATTACAAGGGATGTAAACATCCCTTGTAATAGAAAAAAAGCATGACAGGACCTCTTAAATATGAGATCGGGTCTCAAAAAGACCTCAGATCTCATATTTACCCTAAAATGCAATAAAATAAAAACTTTTTTTATGTCATTTGAAAAAAAAAAAGTCCCTTTAAGAGCTATGGACGGAAGTGACGTCTTGACGTCGCTTCCGCCCTGCAGTGGTATGGAGAATGAGTGGCCATCTTCCCCTCACTTGTCTCCATGCCAAGCCAGGGACAGGACACGATAGCCTCCGCCACTGTCGATGGCTCCGGTAAGTGGCAGAAGGCACCGGAGAGCGGCAGGAGGGGGGACCCTCTCTCGCCGCCGATAAAAGTGATCTTGCGGCAAATCCGCCACAGAGACTGCTTTTATCTTGAAGCAGACCGCCCGCTGAAGAAGAGGATACTGGGGTTATGGCAGCTAGCTGCTGCCATAACAATGGTATTCCTCTTCAAAGTAGCGACGTAAAACGACGGCGGCCAGTCCGTAAGTGATTAAAGCGGGGGTCCACCTATCTATCGTTTTTTTTTTTTTTTTGAGTTCATTCACAAACTTTTCTTCTCAGCATTACATACTCACATATTGTGTGTAATATGTCCGCCTGTGTCAGATGTCGTCGGAAAGAATAACTTATATTATTCACTGCAGGCGGTTTCCATCTTCATTGTGGGCATTTGAAGCCCACAAGCATTTATTTCCTGGATGCGGTGAATGCTGTGCTCCCAGCATTCACCTCTCATTCCCGCACATGCTCAGTGGCATCCTGGGAAGCCTGAGACTAGCTCCCAGGAGTCTGGGAGAGGCTAGAAACACGCCTACTCCCACTGGAGGAGAACCAGGAAGTGCAAAGAAGAATAGAAAAATAAAAGGTAATTACGGCGATTTAAATTTTTTTAAACGGCATGTCAGCATCTAGGCAAGGAAGAGAATACATACAGATATTGTTCAAAATTTGGGTGGAACCCCGCTTTAAGGAACTTCAGAATGCAGAAATATTGTTTAAACATGAACAAGGAAATTTGTAAGAAATAGCTCATCAATGGTCAGAGTTCTCAGGTAATAATTGGTGGAAAAAATTCAGTAATAGTATATCAATTTGGGGGAAAATTTCAATTAATCCCGGAGCAGGAAATATTTTATCGCATCCTATAGTCATTATTTTTATTATTATTATGTTATGCATTATATTTCAGTTATGTTTAATGTTTAGAATGAAAAAAAATTATTTTCGAATTAGAAATGAAATCAGGAAAGGTGATGATCTTTTGCAAAATATGCTTAAGAGAAGAATGGGTTCTGGAGTTGCAAACTCAGTTACAAATGACAAAACATTTGGAATTATTAGATCAAAGCCAGAGTATTTGTGATATGGATGGACGTGTGAATGATATAAAGGAAATATGATTATTATTCATATTTCATAGGGGAATGTTATATTCTTAATATCTACATTTTAATTTGGTCCTATAAGTATATAACCGAGGTTATGAAATCTCCTGAAATTATGTGTGCAGGAAGGTCTTTTGAGCTAATGTGTGGAAATAAAATCACACTATTTGATTCAAGCTCAGTCATAGAACTAAGAAATTTGTCTCACAATCATCTAGAAAAGGCAGAAGAGTCTTTTCACAGTTATATTGACTTTTTTACATTGACGCAGTAAAGGCTTCTTTCTGGCAGCTCGACCATGCAGCTCATTCTTGTTTAAGTATCATCAAATTGTGCTCCTATATGTTCACCTGCATGATATTTCTTTTTATCTTGTTCTAGGAAAACCTCACTCAGCGTGATAATGAAACTATCAATTTGCTGCTTCTCTACTCCATAACGAGAAAAGCCGTGTACTCACGAGCGGAATGTCCGACAGAAAAAGTCCGATGGAATCTTTTCATCGTCTATTCCAATCGTGTGTATACCTCATCGGACTTTTTTTTTTCGAAAAATCTGATGGACCTAGAAATAGAACATGTTCTAAATATTTCCGACAGAACCAATTCCTATCGGGAAAACCGCTCATCTCATCTGTATGCTGTTCTGACGGACCAAAAACGATGCATGCTCTGAAGCAAGTACGAGACGGAAGCTATTGGCTACTGGCTATCGAACTTCCTTTTTCTAGTCCCGTTGTACGTGCTGTACGTCACCACGTTCTGGACAGTCGGACTTTGGTCGGACTTTGGTTTGACCGTGTGTAGGCAGGACCGCTTGAATGGAATTCCATCGGAGTTCCGTCGGAGAAACCTTCGGAGTTTATTCTGACGCAAAACTGGTCGTGTGTACACAGTGGATCCAGAACATTCTGGGCTCAAAAGATGTTTGTGTTGAATGATGCTGGCCATCAGGCTGCGGACATCTACTGGCAGATAATAAAGTACTACTGGAGAAATCTCTGGATTAAAGGTGAATAATGCAGCAAAGCTGGTATTGTTGCTTTATCTTTTCATGGGTTATTCATTCTTGAGTGACCCTGTTGTTACTGTAAAATAATAGAAGAAGAATAACAACATTGTAAAAGAAGATTAGTAATATTTACCTTTCCAGTGGGTGGTGACTTCAGTCTTTGCTCTCTTGCTAAGCTAAAGGCACTGAAACTATCCACACTATTCACATGTGTCGAATACTTGGTTCTGTAGTGAGCTCTATGATTCCTCCCACCAGCCGCAATATCACTACTGTGTCCTGCTGTGATGTAGTGGCCAGCAGGAGGAAACACGGCACCCCATGTGGGGGACCAGGTCAGGGGAGGACTGGGAACAATTGGCTTGGGAGGCAAACACAAGATGGTTTCATTATAGAGATGGCTTCCAATGGATTAAACAAAGTGCACCAAACAAAGGGCGCCTCAGTGATTGGCGGCCATAGTGAAAGAGGTGTTTTGAATTAATTGCTGAAAAAATGTGCAATGATTTGTAAGGAAGGAAAAGATGACTGCTGCCCTTTGAAAATAATAATTATAATATCATGCAATCATAGTAAATAATCCTTATTACAGAGCTATCTCTTTTTTGTTGATTTATATATTTATATTGTTTATACATTATATTTTATATATAATTACTATTACTACATTACTATTTATATTGTTTAACAAGTTCTAGTACTATTTGGAGTTATAGTGAGTTTTACATTTTACTAAATATATTTCTGTTGAAAATATTATAATCATGATCATATATTCACAGTATGTGTCTTATTCATAGTATCTATAGTTATAATATGCAGCTATATTTTATACAGCTTACTTTTCTATCATCTTTTTAGGTTCTGCAAAAAAACAGAAAATTGTATTAATTTAAATACTACTTTGTTATATCTTCTTAGTTCTGATGCAGGGGATAAACCTTCCCCAAAGCACTTTTGGATTGATTTACTAAAATCAAATAGGCGGTTCACTTTTGCAAGGGAATTTGCCTCAGAGCTTAGTAGATGTGGTGAAATTTATCTTTGCAAAGAATACTCAATCATGTGCAAGGAAAAAAAATGCATTTTTCCTTACACCTGATTCGATGATGGAAGTCAGTCAGAGAGACCTCATCAGACAAATGTCCTTGCAAAGTGAACAGCCTATTTGCTTTTAGTAAATCAACTCCTTTGGTTTTCTAATTTGATCTCCTACCCAACTTTAAGTTTGGAACAAATTGTATCTGGACTGTTAATTTGTGGTGTGGAGTTTTATTCTTAAATCAGATGTTCTATTGATTCATGTAGCTTCTTGTCCTGCTGACAATTGCATACCTCCCAACTTTCTGAACTGGGAATGAGGGACACCTATAAGCAAAAAGTATGTAGGCATAGGACACACCCCCTGCCACACCTCCCTTAAAGGAGAATTGTACAAAAAAATGATTGGTTAAACCCACAAGTGTTTTTTTTTTTTTTTACCTCTACTATTCCTTTATATTGTCTTCTGCAATTTACAAATGCAGCAATTTAGAAATTGGATGAAAGGTTTAGCACTGGTGAACACTTTGTGATAGTTAAGTAGTGCATTTTATATAGATCAGGCCAAAATGGGAAAAATTAGAAGGAAAGAGGGACAGAGGAACTTTGTTCTGAATGAGGGACAGCCCCCGAAATGAGGTACAGTTGGGAGCTATGTAACTGTACTGCCCAGTTTTTGTACAGGCATTTTAGGGACAGGAAGTAGGAGAAAACCTCTCCAGTGGGGCATTATTTAAAATTAAAATATTAAACATGTTATACTCATCTGCTCTGAGCCCCGATCCTCCTCTCCTATGGTGCCTTGCCAGCAATCTTGGCTCCTCCTCTTCTGTGTCTTCCCCCATAGCAAGCACTTGCTATGGTGGCAGACATGAGAGCACACTACTGAGCAAGGCTGTGTGTGTCCATAAACACACACAGCCTTGCTCAGCCCCGGGCCCCGCTCTTTGCTCACAGGATTTGACTGACAGCAGCAGGAGCCAATGAAGCAATTTCAAAAATATTACCCCACTCCGTGGAATCATATAAATGAATACAAATTGTCAAAATTAATTATCTGTAGCTGCCGCAGTTAACCCTATGTGCTAAATAAACACAAATGTCAAACATACAGTATATGTGAAATTGAAAACAACGCTGCTATCTATATAAATTTGACCTGTAAAGCCCACATTCATCATTTTGATAAAAGCATAAAGCATAAATAAAGCATTAATATACTGTGATATAAAACCAATAACAGCAAACAGTCCAGTAAAAAGTCCCAGTATGACGGTGCTCTCAATATAAAGTGCTTGTGCTCCTATGGACATAAAATGTACTCCATTCAAAGTGTTTCTGTTGTCCTTATATGGACTGACACTCAACACAGGATATTAACCTACTACTCATATTTCTAGATACTGTATCAGTATCTACTGGTCATACCGTGCTTTTTGGGATTGTTTGCGTAAGTTTTCTACACCGTTCATACTTCACCCGATGGTCTTCCATGTGTATTGGGTCTCCGCTCTTACCTCTCTCCCCAGGTACACACTCGTCCTAGAACCCACAAACGGCTTCCAAACGGCTTCCAACCGACTCCGTCCACAACTGTCTACTTTTCAGTTGCGCTTCAACTTCCCCAATGGCTCCCACTGTTCTCAGCAAAGCCTAGGAATGCAAGGAAATGCATTATGGAAAAAACATTTAACCTTTAGAACCACTTTGACCTATTTATTAATTTCTCTATAATTTTAGCAAAAATCTGAAGATTTTGGTGAAATTTTGCCATATTGATGAATTGGAGTCAATGGGCAAGGTGAAATTATACTCTAAACCCAAAAACAAAAATGTAATATATTGCAGCAGCTTTACAGTGCTTAGGTGTGGTGGCTGCATTTTCTTTTTTCAGGCTTTTTTCCCTTTATTTTTACCTTGTAATCCACTTCCTACACCTAGGTGGCTATATTTATTTTTTTACTGTATCTATGGGGGCAGCCATGGTTGTCACTTAGGCTGGACTTCAGAAATGTCTGCCTTTGTTCATCTCCATCACATAGGTCACATTCACCTGTTCCACGCTTCAGTGCCAGATCTTCCCCTCTTTTATGCATCTTCTGACTTCCTGCTTCAGTCTATTATTTCACAGAGGAACATTTTGGACCATGTCTAGCCCAAGTTGGAGCTTGACTGTTTTGTACTGCCATGCTTATGCAATGAAGGGAAAGAAATACAGACGTGTGCGGATGTACTATGTTTTTGCATGTTTGAAATCACTCCAAGTTGTCTAAAAATATTTATTCCAGGCTCCAGGCAGTTAATAAGGTGTGGGCTTCTGGAGTACAGTCCTCCACTCACCCTTATTCATGGTTTGTTGCCTTTGGTAGAAAGTAAAAGGGATCATAAGTTATATGTGTGTTGTAGGGTAAACGGTTGCACTTACCTTCCTAGCCCCGGGACTGTTTGTCTGTTTGTGTATTCTTCCAGAATGTATCATGTACTCTGAAATACCACTAGTATTGTTCCCATCATCTTTACTTAAAAAACACTGCTACCTTTAATTTTATTTGCCTTGTAGTAATATGTTAAACAATTATGTTTAAATAGTTATACTGTATAAAAACTTTACACCAGACCAGTTGCAGTGGGCTAGGGCAGGGAATGGAGAGGAGAAAGTATCTCCACCACTATCCAAAAATTTGGGATAAACTCCTTTTTTTTTGGACCCATGATTGGAGTGAGATATATAAATTCTGTACCTTATTTTCTAAAGTTCACAATACAAATTGCAATTATGTAGTGAAAGGACCTGCTTGATTGGATAGACATTGATTGGATAGTCGCATTTCACAAAATTTTCTTAAATCTAATGCTGAAAATTAACAAATTGCAATATGTATAGTGATCCAAAGATGGCTGATCCACACTGGTTCTGTGGGGGGTCTTTTGGAGGTTATGATGAGCCTACCTCAGGATTATTTTTAGAAATTGATAGAATCTATTGCTCTATGACAATAAAAGTTCCTGAAAGAAAGAGATGACACGAGGACATTTGTGTGTTTCTGTCTGTTTCTCATAAATCTATTCTTACCATTTCCTAACCACAGTGATGCTCCCCCCATGGAATTAGCTGATGTCTCTGGAAGCTACACAGGATAAATAAAGGTCTTCTCTCCCTGGGAGGTCCGGCTTCTATTTTCAATAAAACATCTGTAGGAGAGCATTCATGGGTCTTGGTAACCAACTGTGGTGCTCAGCCAATGTATTTGTTATCAAGGATAATTCAGGCCGCATATTAAAATAATGTCATGTTTTATAAACATGGAGGCCAATTTTACCAAATTTGGAATCCTTAGCTTTTGCATGAGAGGGATGAGTGATGTCACCTTGCTTAGGAGAATATTACAAAAGCTGTGATCTAAGGTAGGTATTTCTTCCTTCTTTTAGTTAAGTTTTTTGTTGTTGTTAGGCCTAGGGATTTAGAATTGTGAATGGGGGGGGGGGGATACCTTAATACCTTATACTGTATGTTTTAGTTGCTCAGAGCTGCAAGATCCACTTTGAGGTAGAAGTAAACCCAAATAGATTGGCCCATCACTATTTTACAGCTCCAGATTTTTGTTTATAGTCTAGGTATGTGCCCAGTAGTATGAAGAGGTTAACCAAAAAGCTTTTATGATCTAAATCAATCAATTTTTTTCCGGGTTTTCATACAAAATGTGTCCTATAATGGCACTAATGAATCCTAAGAGCCCTTTCACACTGGGGCGGGGGGCGGCGTCAGCGGTAAAATGCCGCAATTATTAGCGGCGTTTTACCGTCGGTATGCGGCCGCTAGCAGAGCGGTTTTACCCCCCCGCTAGCGGCCGAGAAAGGGTTAAATACCACTGCAAAGCGCCTCTGCAGAGGCGCTTTGCCGGCGGTATAGCCGCGCCATCCCATTGATTTCAATGGGCAGGAGCGGTATACACACCGCTCCTTCACCGCTCCGAAGATGCTGCTGGCAGGACTTTTTTTACCGTCCTGCCAGCGCATCGCTCCAGTGTGAAAGCCCTCGGGGCTTTCACACTGGATACACAGCAGCAGCACTTTCGGGTCGGTTTGCAGGCGCTATTATTAGCGCAATAGCGCCTGCAAACCACCCCAGTGTGAAAGGGCTCTTAGACAAACGATCTTTCAGAATGTCCATATGAATGTTTAAATCAAATTCTACTGGTGCATGGCCAGCTTAAATCGGAGTTCCACCCAAAAGTGGAAGCTCAGCTTATCTCTCTCCTCCCCCCTCCGGTGCCACATTTGGCACCTTTCGGGGGGGGGGGAGAGGGTACTTGTTTTTGATAGGTACCTGTCCCCAGATCCGTTGGACCTCTACGTGGCGAGCAGCCCCTCCTCATTTCCTGCCACAGGGACATTCAGAACGTGCATGCACATTAGAGAATCTGCTGTGAAGCCCCAAGGCTTCACTGCCGATTTCCCTTGCAGGCTATGGCAGCGGCAGCACCCAAGAGCCGATGGAAACATCGGCTGGGGTGCTGACATTTGATTCCAGGACAGGTAAGAGTCCTAATATTAAAAGTCAGCAGCTGCAGTATTTGTAGCTGCTGATTTAAAAAAAAATTGTGGGGGGCTGGAGCACCGTTTTAAGTCACCTAGGAATTGAGCATATAGGATCATAAATCCTATGAAGTGGGAATTGACTTTTGTCTCAGCTGTATTGTTTTCAGGGAGTGCATTTTAAATTGATTCAGCACGGCAATTCTACCAAACAGTAAGTTAAATCTGAACTTTACGCCAAGTAATTATATGACTTTCATGGAACATTAGAACCATACCTAATAATTATGTCATTAAGAGCATATACCACTTATATGGGCATAAAATTCAGAAGTAGTTAAACAAAGGGTGTAAAAAAACGTTCATACACCAAAATGACAAAATCCTCCTCTCTTCTGTAACTTCCCTTGTGTCATGACACTTTGTTCCAATGTCCTGGGCATTCCAAGAAAAACAACAGAGGAAAGGTCATAATCCCCATTTATCTCCTGGAACACCCTGTGCTGCTGCTAATATTTGGCAGTCAAAGCATCTAGCCTTGTTCTGTCCCCCACAATACCCCCACAACACCCCCCCCCCCCTTTGACAATTGCCAACTGATTATCAAGGCAGAAGGACAGTTTTGGTAGTTTGCTGTGACAGAAGGAAGTGTAACACAGCCTTCCTTTCCCTGCTATATTTAGGACAATATAGTGTATGGTTATACACCTGCAGTATTCTGACTAACAGTAATTAACAGAACAGAACTGCATTTAGTTTTCAACAGCCTATAAACACAGTCCTGATCTGCTATAACAGTCCCATTGATGAAACAGAAAAATGATTGAAGAAAAAACATTGGCCGCCAAAGTTGGGGCTCTTGAAGAAAGCACAACAGCTCCCAGCAGACAACAGATTAACTCGTAATATTTTAGGCTCTTACCAATCCCAGGATACTCTTTTCTGGGTCTCTGGACAGGTGCTCTTATTCAGTAACAGTCCAGTTCAAGTCAGACGGGGATAGAGGCTGCTGATGATCTCTCTCTTTCAATCCTTTTCCATCTCTGTTTTCCTTTCATACAAGTGGTGGGAGTGTTCTCTAGTACAGCCTGATCATACCAGGCATCCAAATCCCACCCTCCCAGGGGAAAGGTTCTCAGTCTCTTTGCTTCTCTGAGTTCTCGCCCAATTGTAGTCAACTATGGCAGGGATCTGTTCATTCCATAGCTGCAGCAGCAGCTCAGTCTCTTTCCCACACACATGCTTGCCTCCAGGACTGTCCCTTCACATGTAGCATTGCACAGAGTATGATAGCAACAACAGTTTCCAATCAGCCCTTTTCTCCTGGGGAGCACAACATCAGATAGCTCCAGCAAACTCTGGCCACACACCACTGTTCTCCCTTCACTGCAGCCTTGTGGTGCTCCCTCCCAGCTCCTTAACACAGGAGAATGGTTGCAGC
Organism: Aquarana catesbeiana; assembly: GCF_042186555.1. Lineage (NCBI taxonomy): Eukaryota > Metazoa > Chordata > Amphibia > Anura > Ranidae > Aquarana > Aquarana catesbeiana. The sequence continues at coordinate 62,419,235 of NC_133327.1, forward strand.
AGCACATGGTCCCCACAGTGGCTTCCTACCTGGCTGGTGGTACAACAGACCTCCCTTACTACAGCAGCACAGTTCACTCTCCATGTTCTGGTGCATCATTCAATCACTGTCCTCTAGACCCAGTCAAGATGGCTGCTCCCTGCATTGAAGACACTCCATAGATGAGAATCACAAAGTGGTCTCCTTAAAGCAGTATTAAACACAAAACCAAAAATGTAATATATGGCAGCTTACCGATCCTTAGATGTGGTGGCTGCATTAGCTTTTTTTTTTTTAGTATTTTTTTCCCTGTTTTTATCTGCTGATCTGGCCAGTAACACAATTTGAGTTCCCAACATAATTCAATTCTCAGCAAATATGGGTGGAAGACAAGTAAAGAAGATTCTCATCATCCAAAATCCATCCCTGAAGACATCATCATGACGAAAAGCGTAAGGTGGGGCTTGTACATCGTTGGTCTGTGTGTGCCTGCAGCCAGTGTGTGCAGCTGGAGCCGCCGCAGTTTAAGGCCTGGTTCACACCTATGCAGGTTGCAGTTTGCATATTCCAGGTGCAGTTTGCATTTTTCAATACGTGTTTTTTATCCATTGAAGTCTATGGAGTCAAAAACCAGAAAAAAGTCCCTGGCCCTTTGCAAAAATGCACAGATGTGAACATGGCCCATAGGAAACCATGTTAAATGGACTGTACTGTGTTTCTGCAAAACTGAAAACACACTAAAAAATGCATAGGTGTGAAAAAGGCCTAACAAGACAGTGCGGTTAACCTTTAGTGTTGGGAACAACACCTCTTATACTTGAATGCACTACTTTGTTTTTAATGTGGTTTTAATAAAAGAGGATTTATGCAATGAGAATTGTCTTTTCTTGTCTTCCACCCATAATTTCTGACAATTAATTTATGCTGATATCATCTCTTTGAGGAGAAACCACTGGGACTAATTGATTAGACAAGAGAGGACCCATTGATTAAATTGATTAGGTCATTAGTTCTGGTGAGTCATTTAGTGTGACTGATAGAGGTTTCACTGGTTTATCTTCACATTTGAAGAAATACACAGTACATGAGGAATATCTTTGTGTTATTTGAAGATTTGCATCTTACTTTTTAAAGCACAGGGCACTTTTTTGGAACATTGCATATAAAATGTGGCACACTATTGCACTGGACACTTTAAGCACTTTGTTGTAACAACATTTTCACAAGATTTTTTTATGAATTAATTGTACATGTCAAATTTGGAATATATTTATAGTTTATTTGTTCTTTTAATTCATGAATTCTTTTTTTTTGTTAATTTATTTCATGAACTATTGCACATGTTCTTTGCACATCTGTTAGGATAACGCTGACAGGATGATATGATTTATGGTTTTGTTGGTTACATATTTTCATTTACTTGTAGACAAGAAGTATTGTTTTTTACTCCTTGGCACAGACACACACACACACACACACATATATATATATATATATATATATACGCACTATATTACCAAAGGTATTGGGACGCCTTCCTTTACTCGCACATGAACTTTAATCGCATCCCAGTCTTAGTCCGTAGGGTTCAATATTGTGTTGGCCCAGCTATAACAGCTTCACCTCTTCTGGGAAGGCTGTCTAAAAGGTTTAGGAGTCTGCCTATGGAAATGTTTGACCATTCTTCCAGAAGCGCATTTGTGAAGTCAGGCACTGATGTTGAACGAGAAGGCCTGGCTCGCAGTCTCCACTCCAACAGTCAGGACCCTGTTCAGGCCAGTCAAGTTCCTCCACCCCAAACTGGCTCATCCATGTCTTTATGGACCTTGCTTTATACATTGGACCAAATCATTTGTTGGAGGGAGGATTATGGTGGGGGTTTTTCATTAGGGGTGGGCTTTGCCCCTTAGTAACAGTGAAGGGACCCCCACCCCAAGATCTGCAGACATCATGGCCACAATTATTCATACCATCTAAAGCACTTAGACCCTACATCCCTAAAATCCTTCCTATCTATTAGGGGTCAAGTCTGCAGATAGTCCAATTTTATGCCAATGTTCAGCACTGATTTTCCTTACTGAAGTCCAGAAAAGTACCTCGACTTCAGGTAAGAATCTATGGCTATAAAAAAACACAATTAAACATTTCTCTCTGGTCCTTATTTTTCTTTAAATATAAATCTAATTATAATCTCCTATAGGACCTACTTGAAGGGCTTGTTATGGAATGTAGGTGACCGTAGGAAAAATATATATCAAGGGTCTATTATCAACACAGTAGGGTCTGTAACCAACAATAAATAATATTCAGTGTCCATATACCTGGAATTTGTTTTTATCAGAATACCCTGATGATACATCAGTGTAGAAACAGGAATCAACAATGGAGGTGTATTTAAAGGATCTGTGAGCATAAGGCCATAGAGAAAATTTAAGAGCCTTCCATCCATCTATTGACACCATTGCCCTTTATAAGAGTATTTATCTATAAATATATATTTAAATATATATTTCTATGCTGTATATAAACTAATACGGCTCTATAGGTCAAATGATAATGGTAATATTACTTGGAAAGACCTCAAAGGGTCCATTTAGCTTGCTGATGATGAACTTCTTCGCTGGTTTCCCATACACTCCTAAAGAGACTTTGTTTATACCAACCTACTGTATATCACTATAGTCATCTTTAAGAAGCAGGCTGAAAAGTATTGGTAATATATATATTATTTACACTGTAACAATCGCATCCACCAATGACATCAAAAGGCCATATACAGTGTACAGTTAAACTTACTACTACTACTACTAATGTCTTCTAGCCAGAAGCTATTTCTTACTACACTGTCATGTCTGCAAACATAGTCTTCTTGTCAGCCTGTCAACATATGTCAAATAGTCTCACCCATATAGACCAACTGTTACAGTGCTGGTTATCGTTTCTTTCCCATAATATATAGTTTATGGTTCTTCCCATAATATATAGCATATGCTTTTCTTGCCATAAAACTTGTGAGCTATGTACTTACCAATGATGTGGCGGTGGACGTATTGCAAACACAAAAAAAAAAAATAAGTATGTGCTTTACAATTTTAACATAATTGGTTAATAAAATATTTTTCTTTTTAATAAAAATAGTGTGATGTTTCCAAATCAAATATATGTACCTTTAAATTCCGAAAAATGATTTTCTTTTTGTCCTGGTACAATATTGAAGGGGCAGGGATGCTGGTACAACCCCCAAGAGGTGGATAATGTTTGTTAATGCCATGCACAATTATTTGCTGATTTACAAGGCTGCTGCTCAAGAACCATACCAAAAGCTCTACTTAATCTGACTGCAGGAGATTATTGAAGAGAGAATAATGCAGATACAGAAATTATGTTGATGTTGACAGGCTTTACTACATTTCTAAATAAATGGGAACCATTTTGCCAGCATCCTCATTAACATTAGTGCCATATGGCATCTCTCCCCTGACACTACAGCTTGCAGATAAGGTGCCCTACCTGGGCCTGATAGGTTCATTTGATATGCGTGGAGGTAATCAACTGTGACAGCAAATAGCTTTGAAAATATTGAAGGGGTGCATTGTCTAGATTTCTCTCTCATTGCTTTAGTTCAAAGCTCAAAGGAGCTGGCTTTATTGAGCTGCTGAACAGGGATTCCTTGTATAGCAAGTCCTCCAACACTGATGACATACCTATGCTTGCCTTCCCTTGGGTCTGGAGGTCAGAAAGCTGGTTCTGGATTTCTTTCATAAGCCCTCTACTACCAGTTTCATGAATAATAAAAATATAAAAGGGTGACAGCGGAAAATGATAAGGTTCTTCATAAAGTCTGCCCCTTTTTTGATTTTTTTTTTTTTAGTATAAATTTATGTTTGACCCAAGCATGTTTTAGTTCAATTATTGTTGAATGACTCCCTATATCTGCTGGAAGTTTGTTACAAGTATCAACTATTCTTTTAGTAAAATTATTATTTTTTAGGTTAGTTCTGAAGTTTCCTCCTGCTAGTTTGAAGTTATGTCCTTGTGTTTTCAATCTTAGCTTAACATTGAGAAATACAACCTTCCTGGGCCTTATCCAAACCCTTATGCCCTGTACACACAATAGGATTTTCCAATGGAAAATGTGTGATAGGACCTTGTTGCCGGAAATTCCGACCGTGTGTAGGCTCCATCACACATTTTCCATAGGAGTTTCCGACACACAAAATTTGAGAGCTGGCTATAAAATTTTCCGACAACAAAATCCGTTGTCAGAAATTCCGATCGTGTGTACACAAATCCGACGCACAAAGTGCCACGCATGCTCAGAATAAATTAAGAGATGAAAGCTATTGGCTACTGCCCTGTTTATAGTTCCGTCGCCGATGTACGTGTTTTACGTCACTGCGTTCAGAGCGACTGGATTTTCCGACAACTTTGTGTGACCGTGTGTATGCAAGACAAGTTTGAGTCAACATCCATCGGAAAAAATACATGGATTTTGTTGTCGGAAAGTCTGATCAATGTCCGACCGTGTGTACGGGGCATTAATGTATTTAACGGGTTTTAATCGCTTTCCCTTTTTTCCTCAAGAATGTATATATTAAGTGCCTGCAGTTTTTCCTGATATGTTTTATTCCTCAGATTTTTTTAAGATGTTGCCCATCTCTGGAGTCATTTGGGGTTGATTTACTAAAGAGAGAGTGCAACGTGGTACTCTAAATGATATTCTAAATGAGGTCTAACTAATAATCATTATAGAGGAATCAGGATTTCCTTCCTCCCGATGGTGATCCTTATATGATAACTAAAGATCTATCTAGGACAGGGGTCTCAAACTCAAATTACCTAAGGGCCACAGGACAAATGTTCACATCCACTGGGGGCCGCATGCAAACTGTCCTTTCCCCCAGCATTGGTGTTAGCGGACGCACTATTAACCCCCAGCACTGGTGTCAGCGGACGCAATATTACCCCCAGCACTAGTGTCACCGGACGCAATATTAACCCCCAGCACTGGTGTCAGCGGACGCAATATTACCCCCAGCACTAGTGTCAGCGGACGCAATATTAACCCCCAGCACTGGTGTCAGCGGACGAAATATTAACCCCCAGCACTGGTGTCAGCGGACGCAATATTAACCCCCAGCATTGGTGTCAGCGGATGCACTATTAACCCCCAGCACTGGTGTCAGCGGACGCAATATTAAACCCCAGCATTGGTGTCAGTGGACGCAATATTAACCCCCAGCACTGGTGTCAGCGGACGCAATATTAACCCCCAGCATTGGTGCCAGCGGATGCACTATTAACCCCCAGCACTGGTGTCAGGGGACTCAATATTAACCCCCAGCACTGGTGTCAGCGGACTCAATATTAACCCCCAGCACTGGTGTCAGCAGGCGCAATATTAACCCCCAGCATTGGTGTCAGCGGACGCACTATTAACCCCCAGCACTGGTGTCAGCAGATGCAATATTAACACCCAACATTGGTGTCAGCGGATGCACTATTAACCCCCAGCACTAGTGTCAGCGGACGCAATATAAACCCCCAGCACTGGTGTCAGCAGACGCAATATTAACCCCCAGCATTGGTGTCAGCGGACGCACTATTAAACCCCAGCACTGGTGTCAGCGGACGCAATATTAAACCCCAGCATTACCCCCTACACTCCACAAATACCCCCCCCACTCCACTTCACGAATATCCCCCTTACACTCCACAAATACCCCCCCTCCACACTCCACTTCACAAATATCCCCCCTTACACTCCACAAATACCCCCCCCCTCCACACACACACACACTCCACAAATACCCCCTCTTCACAAATTTCAACCCCAGTCCAGCAACTAAGGACTTTGCTCAGCCTCTGTGTGATGGCTCACTTACCTCTCCTCCTGGCAGTCAGCTGGTGGCCTGATATTCTGCCTCTCGAGTCCTCTCCTCCTTTCAGGTCCTGGTTTCATTACAGGCCTAGTGGCTGGGCACCCTGAGAACACCACAATCTTACGCCCTGTGGTGGCAGCAGGACCATGGATCCAGGGCCAGTGTCCTGTCGAGAAGTGCCCGCTATCAAATAGTGCCCGGGACGAACTGCGCATACACTGTACGTAATAGCACAACAGCTGATTTTACTATCTGCTGTTGTGTTGGCGAGACGACGCCTGCGCACAATAGCTGACTGAAGACATTTTTCTGTCACTTTGTGCCTTGCGCTGCCGAGGAGTGTTCATGTAGGTGAGGGGTGGAATTTAACATGAAGGGCGCGGATGTTTTCAATGATGGCCAGTGCTGCAAAGATGGGGGCGGAATTTTTAACGATGCCCAAACAAATCTGCTAAACAAATCTTTATCTTCTATTCTTCCTGGAGGGTCTATTTAGCTAGCTAAACGTTTAAAATTCTGCCCCCATCTTTGCAGCAGTGGTCATCAATGGAAACATCCACCCCCTTCATGTTAAATCAGCACTGGCCTTCCATGAAAAAAATCGCCCCCTTCATGTTAAATTCCGCCCCTCACCTACATACTGAAAAATGTCTTCAGTTGGCTATTGTGCGCAGGCGCCGTCTCACCAACACAACAGCTGATCGTAAAATCAGCTGTTGTGGTATTACGTACGGCGCATGCGCAGTTCGTCCAGGTGTTCTGTCGAGAAATGCCCCCCATCGAATAGTGCCCGGGCTGAAGGGCGCATATGCCGTATGTAACATCACAACAGCTGATTTTACCATCAGCTGTTGTGACGGCGAGACGGTGCAGGCGCACAATAGCCGACAGAATTTTTTTTTTCTGTCAGATTGTGCTCCGCGCTCCCATGGCGAGCTCATGTCCATGATGGGCGGATTTCTACACATTGTGGGCGGATTTATGGGCACTTGGGGGCGGAATTACATATCCAGTGCTGCAAAACAAAACTTTGTGATGGGCGGATTTCTACATTTCTTGTGGGCGGATTTCTACATTTCTTGTGGGCGGATTTTTGGGCACTTTGAGACGGAATAAGATGGCCAGTGCTGCAAAAAAATAAAACTTTCTGATGGGGGGATTTTTAAATTTCTTGTGGGCGGATTTATGTGTACTTTGGGGCAGAATATCACAAAGGGGGTTACTTACTAAAGGCAAATCCACTTTGCACTGAAAGTGCACTTGGAAGTAAAGTCACTGTAGATCCGCGGGGGGTATGCAAGGAAAATAAAAAAACAGCATTTTAGCTTGCACATGATTGGATGATAAAATCAGCAGAGCTTCCACTCATTTCAGATCTACCCCTTAGATTTAGAGCAACTGCACTTCCAAGTGCACTTTCAGTGCACTTTCAAGGGCACTTGCAGTGCAAAGTGGATTTACCTTTCGTAAATAACCCCCAAAGTTTTATTTTTTTGCAGCACTGGCCTAATTCTGCCCCAATGTGCCCATAAATCCGCTCACAAGAAATGTAGAAATCTGCCCATCACAAAGTTTTGTTTTGCAGCACTGGATATGTAATTCTGCCCCCAAGTGCCCATAAATCCGCCCACAACTTGTAGAAATCCATCCATAATGGACATGAACTTGCCACAGGAGCACGGGGGAGCGTGGGGCACAATCTGACAGAAAAAAAAAATTCTGTCGGCTATTGTGCGCTTGCGCCTGCGCCGCCTCGCCGTCACAACAGCTGATGGTAAAATCACCTGTTGTGATGTTACGTACAACGCATGCACCCTTCAGCCCAGGCACTATTCGATGGGGCATTTCTCGATAGAACAGGTGGGCGGGGCGATGGACAATCCTCCCTCCACTCTGCTCTCCTGTGCTGGGCTGCAGCAGCATGCGGGGGAGAGAAGACAGAGAGAGAAAGCTCCCAGCCGCTGCCACCCGCCTAGGATTGGCCCTGCCTGCGGGCCACTTGTAACCGGTCCGAGGGCCGCAAATGACCCACGGGCCGGTACTTTGAGACCCCTGATCTAGGAGAATCTGGACATCCTACCTCCTGCTGATCATCCTCCTAGTGATAACTATAGATCTATTTTAGACCATCAGGACCTCCTTCCTCCTGATGGTGATCCTTATATGATAACTAAAGATCTATCTAGGAGAATCAGGACCTCCTTCCTCCTGATGGTGATCCTTATATGATAACTAAAGATCTATCTAGGAGAATCAGGACCTCCTTCCTCCTGATGGTGATCCTTATATGATAACTAAAGATCTATCTAGGAGAATCAGGACCTCCTTCTTCCTGATGGTGATCCTTATATGATAACTAAAGATCTATCTAGGAGAATCAGGACCTCCTTCCTCCTGATGGTGATCCTTATATGATAACTAAAGATCTATCTAGGAGATTCAGGACCTCCTACCTCCTGCTGCTGATCCCTTTAGTGATAACTATAGATCTATTTTAGACAATCAGGACCTCCTTCCTCCTGTTGGTGATCCCTCAAGTGATAACTGAAGATTTATATAGAGGAATCAGGACTTCTTCCTCCTGCTGATGGTCCGTTTAGTGATAACTAACGATCTATAAAGGAAAATCAGGACAGCGTTTCTCCTGCTGGTGATCTCTCTAATAATTTTCCCCATTGCCAGGGCACATTCTTTACTCATTTTGCAATCATCTGAAATAAGCACCCCCAAAAACATTTCTTTGGTAGGATGAATGTCGCAGAATAAGGAAGGTTCACAGGCCCACACATTATACAATCAGAAATCCCACTTCTGTCCAGTTATGAGTCTAAAATAAAGGAAAATGTGAGGATAATCTGACTTTAGCATAAAAGCAGTATTTTCTTAGTAGTACCAGCAGATCACTGTATAGATTTTATCTGCTATCTGGTAAATATCATCAACCAGCACCAGTATTTAAACGGGCAATTAAATCCAAAAGCAAATATTTATTATATTGCAGCTTACCATTTCTTAGATGTGATAGCTGAAATCATTTTCTTTTTTAGGCTTTCTTTCTTTCTTCTATTTTCATCTGGTGATCCAGCCAGTAAGTCTGTTTTCTTTCAATAGAACAAGCTTTCCAGCAGAATGTATCAGTTACAGAGATGAGCCAAACCATTTACCACTGGCAGGGGTTCCTACAATGACCAGACTTTATTTATTTATGTAAAACCTTTATGCCAAAGGAACAAAACTGTTTGCTGAAAGTGCTAAGGAAAAAAGTCTTAAAGTGTTACTTAACCCACAACAGTAAAATCAGTCTGTATATGTAGTAAAGCATTCTGGTTATAGTCACTGAAGAACCTAAGGGGTTAATCCTGCACTTTGCGTAAAAAAGCTGTTTGATCCTATCTTTTTTAAACTTCCCCTTCTTTTACTGTCCCCAATCCATCTCAAGCCTTCTAGGCACTCTGCACATGCTCAGTTTGGTGGGTTTTGCTAGAGAGTTTCTTTTTGTTTGTTTTTTTGGGGAGGGTGCATGTAATCAGCACAGGACCAATCAGCACAGTCCAGACATAGTGTCAGGGGTCAGGCAGCCTCAGAGGACAGTCAGAGAAGAATGAAAACTCCTCCTACAAGCTTTAACCAGTGCTCGGCCGGACACTGAGAGAAGTCACAAGACTGCTATATACTGCTGTTGAGAAAAGGTATGCAATTTATATTTACAAAATAATTGCATTTTCATGTTCTTTGTACTGTGGGAGACCAGATATAGTGAATGCAGGCTCTTGGGTTTAGTTACACTTTAAAAACTAAAACAAAAGCAGCCACTACATCTAATGATTGGAAAAAGTGAAAATAGATTACATATTTGGTTTTGGGTTTAATACCGCTTTAATTACTTGGTGTTGCAGGTTGCAAAAATTCATATTGAAATTTACATTTTTAATAAAGGATGTCCCTCTTATAAAGTGTTACCCCTCATCTCTTTACACTCAACATAATGACTATGAGTACAGAGGATGGAGTTGAAGTCTTATTTTTATTAAAATCCCATAGCTGGAAAGAATATGGGACTTTTCCACATGTTGCTCACTTAGTCCCATGTTCCCCTTGGACACAGACACAGCAGAATGTTTGAACAATAAAATATTCCATATTCAGAAATAAATATGAATTTAGCATGCCGTAGGTGAAAGTTCAAATCATTTATTCACTGCTTTCTGACACAATGAAGTGTTTTCTGCATTCCAAAAAAGACCAGTCAATATTTTGTCTTAAAATAAATAAAAACTAACTTATTGCTTAACTTCATTTTAATAAAATATATTTAGACGTCTTCTTGTTTTTTGGCTCACTTTATGATCTCTCAATGTTTTTGTACAGATTAATGTTTCTAAGTATACAGCCTGTCTTAGCGAGGGATGAGGATTGGGTTCACTTCTACCATTGGTTCAAGAGAAATCCTGGGGATTCGAGATTTGCAGTTCCAGGGAATGTATGTGCAGATTCACCCTGGAGAGTTTTTCAAATCGTAATGCCGTGCATGGCCTTTAAACTTTGGCCAGCAGGCCTAAAATGGCCAACAAAGGAGACCAGCCCCATCACTATAAAAAGGGGGCACAGAGCAGAAATAGTGGCAGTGAATTGAAAGCTGTAGTGGGGAAAGCTGACAAACTGCATAGGAATATGTACAGTTCATGCTGCCCTATGCGAACTGCTGGGAGTGTCAGGAAAAAGTTAGTGACGCCCCCAAATCAGTTCGCATGTCGCAGTGCGATCTGCAAACCCGGACAGGAATCGGATCGCATGGGTGTTAACATCCATGCGATCCGATTCTGCTGCGGACAAAAAAAATGGTCCTGTGCGAGTTTGATGCAAATTCAGCCATTCGATCTTTATGGCTGAAATTGCATCGCACAGAGATCTATGTGATTTTCACTGCAGTGCAGTGTGAATCACATCCAATCTCTGACATCGCACCAGTGTGAACCGGCCCTTATGCAGAGCTGCACCAGATTTTGCACTCCTCAGTTTTAGTAAATACACCTTATTGTAATTTATGCTTTATGCTGTAAAGTGTATGTTAAACCGAAATGCTTGTTTTTACTCTGGATAGAGTGAGGTAGGGTTAGAATCCTTGTCAGGTTTTACTGCTGACTGTGCCCTCACTTGGGACAAGCACCACCTCTATTTGTCCTGATGACCTTTTTCACCGGGACTGAATGTGGGGGAAAATGTTTAAGGCTGGGTTCACATTTAATTCAGGTGCGGCTCACAGAAGGGGTCTGGGGCGTTCCTGTTCCCTGTTTCAGGAACGAATCAGGCCTGAATTTTTGCCTGAATTCGGACCTGAAACTGAGCCAAAGACATACAGGACCCCTGTGCAATTCGTTCCACAGCCATTATGGAGATGGGTGAACCGGCTCCATTGAAAGCCAGTCACAGTCTCCTGTAATGTGAATAGGATGTGGGGAAACCAACATCTAATTCTCATAAGTGTGTAGCACTGCCCCCGTAGGGGTTGCGGAGTATGATCTTTCCTGGGCCTCCCTCTACATATCTTGCAACCAGACACTTGGGTATTTTCACACTATCACCCGCACACTCTTCTGCTCGTTAGGGTATTTGGTTTTTTTTTGGTATTTATTGGTAGAACTTGGATAGAAGAAGGGATTAGTGGGACACTCCAACTTGAACTATGCAAAGATGAGGACAACTCTCACTTGACCCCATTAAATTGATCTGGATAGCAGATTCACAACTAAACCAAACTATAGCTGTGTGGGAAGATAAGTCCTTTGCTTGCTCTGGCAGCAGACTCAATGCACCACTTTTCTTCAGGACACTCACAAGTATCCTCTTTAGCTGACACCCATCCACTGACTTCACTAACAAGACAAGGAATTGGTCGCACACTGGAACTCCAAATGATCTCAATGTCATCTTTATTGTCAAAAAATGGTCAGACAGATACAGGCAATGGTAGACGTTTCACAAGCGATAGCTTGCTTGTTCACAATCTGGGTTGTGAACATGCAAGCTATTGCTTGTGAAATGTCTACCATTGCCTGTATCTGTCTGACCCTTTTTTGACAATAAAGATGACATCAAGAAAATTTGGAGTTCCAGTGTGCGGCAATTCCTTGTCTTGTTCGTCTTCCACGGTGGTGAGCCAAGGTCTGCACCTGTGATCAGACCTGTGAAGGAATCTTCTAATAGGGGTGCTTGTTTTGGTGACAATTAAAAGTGAATTGTCCCGTACTTTGGAGAGATCTCCTTTCCATTCATCTTGTGTCCCGAGACAGCAAATGAAGAAGAAGATCTCCCCAATAGGATATAGACAGCATAAAAAAAAAAATGACAGGGGTTCCTATGCAAAACCAGAAAAAAGGCTTTGGAAATGCTTTAAAGAATTTACCATAGGTGTGCACAAACTATTGCACTAGAGTGTGCACCCCAAAGCTCAAACACATATGCGTGTGTGTGTGTGTATATATATATATATATATATATATATATATATATATATATATATATATATATATATATATATATATATACACACACACATATATATTTAGACAGACACAGACTCGTTAATGTAAATATTTTAAAATGTATTAAAAAGTGGACGGTGTCAGTAGGGCAGAGATTGGTATCAGTTGGGCAGTGTCAGTGTTTTTTTATTTTTATTATTTACTTATTATTATTTTTTACAGTATTTTGTATTTACAATTCTTTTAGGAGCTTTTGTGAAATATCAGGTTCTAAACAGACCCCTGATGTCTCACTTTTGTGACAGAGAAAGGGGCTGAGGACAGAAATGTCCCAGTCACTTTCTCTGCAGCTTCAGCTGCACTGGATGGTGAATGAATGGGAAATGCTTTGTGCTGAGTGGCTTTCTGTTCATTCACAAACTGAAGCCTAGTAAACACAGTTTACTAGACTTCAGTTATGAACGAACACAGTGAGTGATCACTCACTGTGCTCATTCAGAAAAGAAAGTGGCTGGTAAATGACACAGGGCCCAGGCAGCAGGAGGAATCTACACCAGACACCTGCACATGCCTATGGAATTTACCTAAACGTGTGTTGTGGCCATGGTAGATATAAGAGGAAGAATAATGATATTGTTGTCACCAGCCCAAAACATGCAGGAAGACACATCTCATAGCACTCAGAGCTCACTGCAATGCCAAAGCTGTGCTCTTTTTGGCAAAAGGACTGACAGTTCATGTCCATGTATTTGTATAATATGACTGTCTGTGTCACTGTTTTATTGCTCCCATAGGCAGGGCCGTCTTTAATTTTGATTGGGCCCTGGGCAAACATTTTCTTGGGGCCCCCCCTCCATTCTGAGACATACAAAAAATAGCAGGTAGACTCAAAATCAGTTTACTGCAGCAGATCACGCAGCGATTGCAATTGTTTGCCAGAGGTTACAGCCTATCATTACTGCTCAATGGCTGGTTTCTAGAGGTTACAACACATAATTTCTGCTTGCTGATTGGTTGCTAGAGGTTAATGTACATTATTAGCGCTCACTAATTGGTTGCTAGGGGTTACAGCACATCATTAGCACTTACTGATTTGTTGCTAGAGATTAAAGCAGATCACTACTGTTTGCTGATTGGTTGCTAGAGGTTCATGCACATCATTACCTCTCACTGAGCAGTGGAGCAATCCCAAATAATTGAGCAAGTAAAGGGGCACATTAATACACATACTACAGGAGAGTTTCAGAGACATACTGCAGAAGACAATCAGAGACTGCAGACATACTGCAGAAGACAATCAGAGACTGCGGACATACTGCAGTTGACAATCAGAGACTGTGGACATACTGCAGGAGGCAATCAGAGACTGTGGACATACTGCAGGAGACAATCAGAGACTGCGGACATACTGCAGGAGACAATCAGAGACTGCGGACATACTGCAGGAGACACTCAGAGACTGCGGACATACTGCAGGAGATTACCAGAGACTGCGGACATACTGCAGGAGACAATCAGAGACTGCTGACATACTGCAGGAGACAATCAGAGACTGCGGACATTATACAGGAGACAATCAGAGACTGTGTACATACTGCAGGAGACAGAGACTGCGGACATTATACAGGAGACAATCAGAGACTGCGGACATACTGCAGGAGACACTCAGAGACTGCGGACATACTGCAGGAGATTACCAGAGACTGCGGTCATACTGTAGGAGACAATCAGGGACTGCGGACATACTGCAGGAGACAATCAGGGACTGCGGACATACTGCAGGAGACAATCAGAGACTGCGGACATACTGCAGGAGACAATCAGAGACTGCGGACATACTGCAGGAGATTACCAGAGACTGCGGACATACTGCAGGAGACAATCAGAGACTGCGGACATACTGCAGGAGACAATGAGAGACTGCAGACATACTGCAGGAGATTACCAGAGACTGCGGACATACTGCAGGAGACAATCAGAGACTGCGGAGATACTGCAGGAGACAATCAGAGACTGCGGGCATACTGCAGGAGACAATCAGAGACTGCGGGCATACTGCAGGAGACAATCAGAGACTGCGGGCATACTGCAGGAGACAATCAGAGACTGCGGACATACTGCAGGAGACAATGAGAGACTGCGGACATACTGCAGGAGACAATCAGGGACTGCGGACATACTGCAGGAGACAATCAGAGACTGCGGACATACTGCAGGAGACAATCAGGGACTGCGGACATACTGCAGGAGATTACCAGAGACTGCGGACATACTGCAGGAGACAATCAGAGACTGCGGACATACTGCAGGAGACAATCAGAGACTGCGGGCATACTGCAGGAGACAATCAGAGACTGCGGACATACTGCAGGAGACAGAGACTGCAGACATTATACAGGGGATGGTCAGAGGACTTTCAGCAATGCACATCTTTACAGTTAAATAACACAGCTCAGGGTTTAAACAATCAGGCATTTTATGGTTGTAAGGACATACCTGGCCAGCCAAACTCATTACATACATTCAAGACTGTGGGCGGGGCTTCCACTCTCTGCTCTCACTAAAGCAGCTGGGAGCCCCACTGATGCTTTGTTGGGTGGGCCCTGGGCCCACATCACCCGTGAATTGTCGCCCCGATGACAGCTTTGCAGAGCGCACAGAGGACATGGGAGGATGTATTCCGCGCTAGCCAGCTGAGAGGGGCAGGGCCGGGAGCTCCACTGACGCTCTGACCCCGCCCACGTGCAGCCTGTGTACTGGGGATAGAGCGCCTGTAGTGAGAGCCAGTGATCGGAGTGGGAGTGTCATTGGATCTCCCGGGCCCGGCCCCCAGACCTCTGTATTCACCAGCCAGTATAGAGGGGATGGGGCCGGGAGCTCCACTGACACTCGCACTCCGATCACTGGCTCTCACTACAGAAGCTCTTTTCGGAGTACACAGGCTGCACGTGGGCGGGGTCAGAGCATCAGTGGAGCTCCTGGCCCCGCCCCCTCTCAGCTGACTAGCGAGGAATACCTCCTCCCGTGTCCTCTGTGCGCTCTGCAAAGCTGTGATCGGGGCCCCAAGTTACGGCTAGCGCGGGCCCCCCAACAAAGATTGGGCCCAGGGCAAGTGCCCCGTTTGCCCTGCGCTAAAGACGGCCCTGCCCATAGGTACACCTCTAGCTGAATAAAATGCAGGATTCTGAGTGTTTGCAGTGATTGTAGTGACCACTCCTATAATTTTCTTTTCCTGATTTTCAACAGCAGCTGCTATGTAAACAAAGTCACCAGTGGAATTATTACATTTTATAGCTGCCAAAGCATGACACCTACAGATGTGGCCAAGAGGTGTGGGAAAGTACAAGTGCATTTACCAGCATGTGGATGCATACTGACTTTCCATGACAGAGAATTAGGGCCCATTGACACTTCTGTACTGCGACAACGCACAGCAGTGCACATTGCATTGTCATTCATTTTGGGTGGCACCCTACCACAGTAAATCAATGCACATCCATTGCAGCGTGCTGCAACAAACGGCAATGTACCATGGACCCTGGACGACGTAATCTCTGACAAAATGCGTAAGGTGGAGCGACGCGCTGAAGTCACCTATCCCCTCGTGTCCCGGAAGGATGGGTTTGTTTTGGTCGTGCGCCGGCCGGAACACCAAACTTAAAGCTTCTATGAAATTTTTACTCTGTAAGTGCATTACTTTACTTTAAAATACTTTTTTAATCACTTACCCACTGGACACCTAAACCACCTTCCTAACCCGACCAATTTTCAGCTTTCGGTGTTCTCACATTTTCAATGACAATTACTCAGTCATGCAACGCTGTACCCATATGAAATTTTTGTCCTTTTTTTTTACACAAATAGAACTTTCTTATGATGGTATTTAATCACCACTGGGTTTTTTTATTTTTGCGGTATAAAAGAAAAAAGACTAAAAATTCTTTAAAGAAATGCATTTTTCTTTGTTTCTGTTATAAAATTTTGCAAATTAGTCATTTTTCTTCATAAATTTTGGCCAAAATTTATACTGCTACATATCTTTGGTGAAAATAACCCAAATTGGTGTATATTATTTGGTCTTTTGTAAAAGTTATAGAGTCCACAAGCTATGGTGCCAATCTCTGAAAATTGATCACACCTGAAGTACTGACGGCCTATCTCATTTCTTGAGACCCTAACAGCCAGGAAAATACAAATACCCCCCAAATGACCCCTTTTTGGAAAGTAGACATTCCAAGGTATTTAGTAAGAGACATGGTGAGTTTTTTGAATCTTTAATTTTTTCCCACAATTCTTTGCAAATTCTAGATTTTTTTTCACAAAATTGTCATATTAGCAGGTTATTTCTCACACACAGCATATGCATACCACAAATTACACCCCAAAACACATTCTGCTACTCCTCCTGAGTAGGGCGACACCACATGTGTGAGACTTTTACACAGCGTGGTCAAATACAGAGGCCCAACATTGAAGGACCACCATCAGACGTTCTAGGAGCATAAATTACACATATCATTTCTTGACTACCTCTTACACTTTTGAAGGCCCTGGAGCACCAGGACAATGGAAACGCCCCAGAAATGACCCTATTTTGGAAAGAAAGCACCCCAATGTATAATATATGAGGCATAATGTGTCTTTTGAACATGTCATTTTTTTCTACATGTTTTAGGAAAATGTGGAAAGAAAATTAAAACGCATTTTTATGTCCCTTCTAGGGAAGACTGGATCAAAAAAGTTAATGACATTAGGGAAGCTGAGCATTGGATAGCATCCTGTAAAGGAAAGTTGGAACGTTTTGAATTCATATGGGGACCTTGGAGTGACTTTATGTTTGACCCGAATCTCATACCCTCGAGTCTAGATTTGGCCCTGCTAGAGTTAGCGGAACCGTCCTTGAGATCCCGTTTGAATAACGGCAATAATGCCCATTGACAGACATTTTCCATATCTACCCACTATAAAGATGACCTGTCTTTGGCGGAACTCGCTCGGTGCAGATCTACAAGACCTTCTCAGACTATGAGGTATGCTCCACACCCCTCTCCCCCCCACCCTTTCCCTTCCCTCACATCCTTTCTTACCTGGTACACCTTGACTCTAATCCTTTACTTCTCTTTCTCTCCCTCTCTAACTTTGCTTTCATGACTACTTACTGGCTCCCTGATACCAGGCTGTTTTCATAGACGTTATATGTTATACCACTCGGACACAGGGTGGCAGCGGCTAGCAAGGAGGAGGGCAACCTCGTCACACTGGGGTGGACCCCCTTTTTTTTTCCACCTCTGGTTGGATGGGGGTTTGGGGAGTGTGCCCTTCCTGGGAATGGAGGGACGGACGAGGTTGTTGGAGGCATATTGCCCCCCTCTGTTCGGACCGTCGGCAGGAGGGTGCTCGCCCATTGGCTCTCCTGATCAATTAGCACCTCGAAAGGGGTTGAGACTGGCCTTTGACCAGCCCATCACCCCACGATCATCCTGATTCAGGGTGTTTATTATAGACTTTTGATTGTGATGCCACCTTGGGTCTGAAATATTCATTTGCACTGGCCTGTATTTGGACATGTTTTCTATGTGTTTTGTTTTACATTTCTACAATGTGTGTAGTTTTCTACTAAAATGTTGCTAAATAAAGATTTTACAAAAAAACAAAACAAAAAAAAAAAAACGCATTTTTACACAAAGTTGTCCATTTATACAATATTTCTAACACAATAGTGGCAGTGTAGTGGCATGGATGTGGCATGGATGAGAACTGATGTGGCATGGATGAGCATGAATGGGGATGGATGAGCCGTGGATTGCGATGGCTGAGCATAGTTGAGCCATAAATGTGGAAGGCTGGGTATGGATGGGATGACTGAGCATGAATGAGTATGGCTGGGTATGGTTGAGTATGGCTGAGTACGGATGGGATGGTTGTGTATGGATGAGATGGCTCCGTATGGATGGGAACGGCTGGGTACAGCTGAGTATGGCTGGGTACGGCTGGGTACAGCTGGGTACAGCTGAGTACGACTGGGTATGGCTGAGTACGGCTGGGTATGGCTGAGTGCGGCTGAGTACAGCTGGGTACGGCTGGGTATGGCTGGGTATGACTGAGTATGGCTGGGTATGGCTGAGTATGGATGGGGGTGGATGGATGGATGAGTTTTGCTGAGTATAGATGGCTGAACATGGATGGATGAGTATTGCTGAGTATGGATGGCTGAGCATGGATGAGTATTGCTGAGTATGGAGGGCTGGATGAGTATGACAGATGGATGGCTGAGCATGGATGGATGGCTGGATGAGTATGACAGAGGGATGGCTGAGCATGGATGGATTGCTGGATGAGTATGACAACATGGATGGCTGAGCATGGATGGATTGCTGGATGAGGCTGCAATGGGCACAGATCAGCGCTGTGGGCACTACAGCTGTCAGCGGTCATTTACCGTGATCCGTGACACCGAACCCGGCGGTCACCCCCATGTGCGCGTCCCAGGGGGGGCGCACGAGAGCGCGATTCTTGGAAGACATCAATGTACGCCCGAGTTACCGAGCCGCGCTGTAGCCGTCATTCAGCTATGGCGCGGTTGTTAAGTGGTTAAAAAGGTTTTATGCCATGTGAAGCTTTTGTTGTTTTTGACATATATCCATCCATATGAGCGAGTGACATCCTGCCGAGTGACATCCTGGATTCCATTAGGAAAAAGGCCCAGGCTGGGTATAAACCTGGGTATTGTTCACATGAGGTGATTGTTGGCGGTTTCATCATCACAGTTTATCAAGTCTCATGGCTAGAATGATTGGTGGACTCACATAGGGATGTTATGTTTTCATATCTGATGAACTGACTCATTTTTTGTGTTTTATCGCAATTCTATTGTTTTATATTATACCATAGTGTAATATATTACAAATTTTGTGAAACATCAGATTTTTTTTTTTTCTTTAAATCTTTTTACAGCTCTGCAGTGTGGTGCACACATTCAAAACTTGATAACTGTGACCCATCTGCTTTTCAGGACTTTTCTTCTTTTTTTAAATTTTCTTTAAAATTTTGCACAGCCCGTGTGATGCGCACACATGAAACTATGAATATGTGACATGTCTGATTTTCAGGACTTTTTGGGGGTTTTTTTGTTCTTTCAAATTTTTTACATCTCCATCGTGCAGTGAGCAAACTCAAACAGGGTTTTTGATGCATTGGCAGCTCATTATTTTTAATAGCTGTCTTAACACAATGCATCATGATGTACATGACAAACAATTATATGGGCCCTCAAAATGTTCAGCTTTAATTGCAATTTGCTATTTAAAGATGTTTGTAAGGAAAGTTTATATTGGGGCTCCACCTCCTATGGGCCTCTTGACATGGTACAAGAAACATTCAAAGTTTTAATTTGCCTTAAAGTGAAGTTCCACCCACTTTTAAAACTTTTCAGCATCCCTTACTAAACTGTGCACTGTAAACGAATTGGATATTTTAAAAAAAATTTTCTCAGCACCTACTGTATATCTGCTGTATTCATTTTTCACTTCCTCCTCCCTGGCCGTGGCCCATCGCATCATTTCCTGTTTGCAATGCCTTCTGGGAAGGGGCGGCAACTTAAGTTCGACTTGAACATCGTGTGTTCGCTGAATTTAGAACATTATGGGGCGTTCACGGGAAATTCGCTGAACGCCCCATAATGAACTGCGAGACAGTCAATGCACTGCGAGATCACCCAACTTTAAAGTTAATCACATCGGAAATCCTCAATATCTCATTGTCAGAGGCGGCCCTACAACAACTTTCGTCCTCATTCCCTTTTAAGACTGGCTCCACCTCTATTCGCTATTTAGGAATCAACATACCAACGTACGCATCCTGGCTCTTTTCTGGGAACTTCACTCCCCTGTTCCTTAAAACCCAGGAGGACTAATCCACATACGCAACCAAACGGCTCTCTTGGTTAGGAAGGGTAAATGTTTTGAAAATGAATGTCCTCGCCCGGTTACTATATTTATTCCAAACAATCCTTATCTATATATACCTACCTCGTATTTCAAGAAGCTCCGCCAGATGTTTTCCAGATTCATGTGGAAAGCAGCCTGTCCCAGGATAAGATATGAAACTCTTTCTCTTCCAAAAGTTAGTGGAGGGGCTGGAGTCCCAAATGCTTCTAGTACCACAAGGCAGTGGTGCTCACACGTATTTTGGACTGGTTTCACCATCCTTCATCCAGGCTTTGGGTCCAACTGAAAAATTACTTAAACTTGATTGAGCTTTGTGCTTTACCGTGGACCTCATAAGGATTCGTAGTCTTTTAGCGACCTTACCCGCCAGACAATCCAAATATGGGACCGATTGACATGAACTGGTGCCATATCCAAACAGTTGAGACCCATGACTCCCTTCTTTGGAACTCCGGCCTTTCCACCAGCCATACGTGGGACGGGGTTCGGACCTTGGTGTACAGATGACTACAGGCGACTTGCCAAAGTCCTTCATGCAGACCCGTCCTTACTGACAGTATCCTCTCATCACCCAACTCAGTGGCTTCAGAGACAAGTCTTATCATATATTCGTAATTCCCTTCTTTGTCAGATATTTTATCTGAACCATCAGGATTCTAAGACATGCTCCTGCAGGCCAATCCCGCAACACATGTAGTCTCCTAACTTTACTCCCTACTGCTCAATGCTTATTCTCCCAACCTCCCATAATACATGGAATAATACACCTGGGAATCAGAGCTACAACACCCTATTTCTCGTATAGACTGGAAAAAATGCTTCATTTAGACACATAAGCTCTCTTTAGCAACTAAGACCCAGGAAAAAGGGTTCAAGTTGATGACTAGATGGTACAGATGCCCATCTACTATACGATGTTTCAATCCATCTCTGCCAGACACCTGATTGAGATGTTTGTCCTCTAGAGGTACCTTGCTCCACATCTGGTGGGATTGGCCTCCTGTAAGGAAATTCTGGCAAACAATTTTTCATCTGCACTGCAAACTGATGGCGACCTCTATTCAACCCTCACCAGAGGTAGCCCTCTTGTCTATGAGCCCGGGCCCTCTCAAATCAACAAAAAAGATTTACTGTGACACTTCCTAGCTGCGGCAAGGGCAGTAATTCTCTGACACTGGAGATTGACAGACATGGCCTCTCTGGGTGATTGGGCTACTGAAAGTGGTCTTTCGATAAAATAAGATTGAACTAAAAACATTCTCTAAAAAGGAAACGGCTGTTTGTGCATTATACAATACAAATGTATCACGGTGTGAAAGTAACAGGTTATATTAACCACTTAAGGACCGGAAGGATTTGCCCCCTTAATGACCAAGCCATTTTTTGTGATACGGCACTGCGTCGCTTTAACTGACAATTGCATGGTCGTGCAATTTTTTGCGCTATAAACAAAAAGAGACAATTTGGAAAGAAAAATTTTTTTTTTACTTTTTACTATAATACATATCCAATAAAAAAAATATAAAAAAACAAATGTATTCATTAGTTTAGGCCGATATATATTCTTCTACATATTTTTGGCAAAAAAAATCACAATAGGCGTATATTGATTGGTTTGCGGAAAAGTTATCGCGTCTACAAACTATGGGATAGATTTAGGTGGCGATCTGCGATTTTTAGCGGGACTGCGACATTGCGGCAAACAGGTCTGACCCCAAATGACACTTTTTGGGGACCAGTGATATTATTACATTGATCAGTGCTATAAAAATGCACTAATCAATGTAAAAATGACACTGGCAGGGAACTGGTTAACACTAGGGGGCGATCAAGGGGTTAGCTGTGTTTCCTCAGCGTGTTCTAACTGTAGGGGGGATGGGCTGCCTGGGACATGACAGAGATCAGTGTTCCCGATCACTGGAAACAGTAGATCTGTCATGTCACCTGTCAGAATGGGGATTTGCCTTGTTTACAAAGGCAAAACATTCTGTCTCTCCTCACTGCATTCGCGGGTCGCCGGCAGCCATCGAGTCCGCCCAACCTGCGGGCACGCTCCCGCAGCATTCAGTGGGTGCGAGAGCGTGCTGCTGGCGGTGCGCGCCTGCCCGCAACTGCTCCTGTGCGAGCCGACATACAATGAGGGCGATTCGCGCAGGAGAGCCGACCTGCTGCAGTACAACTGTGGCGGGCGTCCGTTAACTGGTTAAACCAAAGTCCTCTCTGTATCCTCCGCCATGCAGGTAAGAACCCAATGGTATTCTGCTGGTAAAGAGTACTAAACGCATTTCAGAAAATTGTTTTCCTTCTTCCGGGGTGCATAACAAAAGAGTTATAACCAAAGTCTGAATAAGACCATACATTTCAAAAACATAATCAGTTGGTATAACAATTTAACAAACCTAATTAGATCAGAGGTCACTTACATAGCGTCTTTATGTATTATTAATGTTATTACAGCCATACAGTAGTTAAAAGAAAAACACTGATCTCATCCATCCATCACATTAGAGCTGCCATCAACATCTGCAAAAAAAAACTGGAGGGAACTCACTAAGGCCAACCATTCGCATCAACGGGGGAGAAAGCCAAAGTGTCCCAAAAGAACCTATAATGATAGAGCACAGAGCAACACAAATTGAAAATAGGGGGGGATTTGGACAGCAGCTATCAAATTTAAACAGTAAAGCCTCACAGAGAGGGTCTAAATATAGCCATATTATTCCCAACTATATGTGTAGCGCCTGTGATATAGATAGATGTCTTGCGAGCTACCAATGAAGAGTGTGCAAAGAATGTTTTAAAAGTAAGAGAACCAATCCACAGCCGCTAAGCATATTCACACTCTCATAATCTGTGTATAAAATATTAAAAATAAACAAAATGCAGCGCTATGTGATATATCACTCAGGTGAAAAAATATATATAATTGCCGTGGGCAATGCACAAGTACATTTTTTAATATGTGTAGTGCCTACTCCAACTTTCCGGGAGCCTGGTGGTGACCCCCAGAGGGGGGGAGGGCTGACATACTCCCTCAGAATGCAGGTTACTAAGCATGGTGGGTGATGAACAAGATAGAAACTGGGCACCAGACCTAGATCACCTGACTTCTTCCAAATAAATAGCTTCTCCCAGCAAACATAGCGGCCAGTCTGATTGGTTGAGAAAGGTATGTTTATTCATAACCTGAATTCACTGCAGCTCATCATATTAATGTCAAAGGCAACAGCGCCACCTACTGACAAAAAGGAGAAGCCCCAGCTAAAACAGGATTAGGAAGAAAATTACTAAACACTACAAATTAGCCAGGCTGGCTACCTCCCAGCACAACTAAATTTACCTATATCCCTGCTTTGGGACAAGGGTGCTACATATGTCAGAAAGCAAATCCATGTTTGTGCTGATGTGCTGATGTGAAGCAGTTACTAAAATGGGCATATATGGGATAATCTTTATACAGTGGATATAAAAAGTCTACACACCCCTGTTAAAATGTCAGGTTTCTGTGATGTAAAAAAATGAGACAAAGATAAATAATTTCAGAACTTTTTCCACCTTTTATGTCACCTATAAACTGTACAACGCAATTGAACAACAAACTGAAATCTTTTAGAGTTGGGGGGTTAAGTAAAAATGTGTTCCCACTAAGCCAGCTTAATTTCATCAGTGTATGTAAAGAAAAGTGTGTATTATATCACCTCTTGCAATTTTTGGAGTCTAAAGGACATGGCAGTCTCCCTTTGGGTGGTGAGACGGTCGTGAGGTCATCCCGCCGGAAGTCTACCGGTGCACTAAGATGGGCGCAATCCCAGAAGAGACCACGGAAGACCAGTGGGGGAGAGACAACGATCCCATTCGAAGGCTCGGGAAGAGTCCGGCTCCACTCACCGCTCATTGGGCCACTAAGAACAGGCCGCCCGAACGAGACCATGCTGACCCCCCAACCAAAACAGTAAGGCATTCTAAATGGCTGATTTTGTGGACAATAGTTTATTAGGAGCCAATGGGGTGACACAAGTGGAGAGTGAGCCTTAAGCTGGGAGTAAGTGAGTAGCCAAGATGGTGGAGTTGTCTCCTAGTAAGATGCGTTGAGACCCCAATCTGGTCAAGACATATAAGATGAAGTGAGGTGTCCTTGGTCAGCATGGCCGTTGCTGGTGGCCAACCAGAAGCCCGCTCACAAGTAAATAAGGAGACCTTGCTTTAAAAGATATTAAAGCATAGGTGGAAAACTCAGGGTATCAATGAATTCAAAAACAGGCCTGATGTAAAAACTGTAGAAAAGAAAAGAGGACTTGGTATCTATTAAAGAATTTTCAGGTCATGTCAGATCATCCATTAGTCCTGGGCATTTTATGGCTACCGGCCAGTACTAAATAAAACGTTATGCTAACAAACGTCTGTCTTGAAGATACTTCCCATATGCACTAAATCCCCTAACATTTGTTTATGGATTATTTTTATTATCAACCATGCTGCCTAATTTGCATGTTTTCTTTTCAAGTTTGCTTCCTCGTTTGCACTTCAGATACACTGTGTGCTTTAAATTTCCATGCTTAATTTGTAATTAGTCTGACAAAGGGCCCTACTATAAAAAATATGAATATGAAATGACAGGCTGTTGTGGACTACAGGCGGCTACTTATCTTTTACTCTCTCCTCCTTTCTGGTGTTCTGTTTGCTTTCCAGTTGTTCCTGCCTTCTCCCTTTCTCCATTTCTGCTCCAATTCAGGATAAAGCTTTTTGAACAATATGCTTTTCTACTGGGAAACCTTTTACGCTATGCCGAGGCTAGCTTTGTACACTTCTAAACCTTCTACTCATTTGTGATAACTCTATGTGTATTGTTCTGATGTTTGAATGGACCTGCTACTGTGTATCAGCCTCTGTCACGTTTTCTCTTACACAGTTTTTTATATGCCAGAAGCTTTGTACTTTGTATAAAACTTTAAAACCCAATAAAACACTTTGTGAAATAAAAAAGATAAGATGATGTGCTGGACTGATCAAAACACTATGTCCTTTCCAAATCTATTGGACATCCGTTCCTATAACAACACAGGACTTTTAGGGTTCAAATTTACATGTCCTCACATAGGACCATACATCATAGCATGTTTTATTTGTAACAAATAACTGTTAAAAAAAGCATGTAAAAGGCAGAAACACAGAGTCTAATCAATTTGACTAACTTTGCTACATTGCATTCATATGTATCATGTGTGTCTTTACTCACCACTTTCTAATACACATCCTGGCCTAGGCCGACAAGGCCCAGGCCTAGGGCAGCACTTAGCAAGGGGGCAGCATGAAAAGAGTTCCTGCCAGCTTGCGCTACACTGTTAGTGTAGCACCAGTCTTATGGGATGGACTGGGCTGAGAGGCAAATTAGTCTAGCGCCCCCATAAAGCGGCCGCACTGCTTCCGGTGTGCGGGCAGCTGGCATTCCACAACTGTGGAGGGGGGGGCGCCCCTTCTAATTTTGACTGTCCCCTCATCCTGGACCGCAAACCTTAGGGTGTCCACCATGTAATCATAAAGTCACTTTATCTTCTTAGTCCTCTCCATAAAATTATCAGAAATTTGTGCTTAAAGTAGAACTATAGGCAACACTTTCTTTTTTAATTTTGGATAGAGTAAGGGAGGGTTATAACCCTTGTCAGTTTATTTTTTACCATCCCTGTCCCATTGCAGAAATTTCCCTTCACTTCCTGCCCCATAGCCAAACAGGAAGTGAGAGGAAATCTATGCAAGTTAAGGGAATCCATTGCCCCCCCCCCCCCCCCCCCGGCCCTCAAAACTAGTGTCCCCACTCGAAAATTTCAGGGCGGGTCTTAAACAGAAAGGGATGTGGCCTTGGCAGGAAGGGGTGGGTCATATTTAAATTAGGGGGCACACGAGTTTAGTCAGGCCTAGGGCAGCACAAAACCTAAATACACTACTGTAGGTGGTGCAACTGTAGCTGTCCCCTTAAGACTGTACACAAGGGATGGCTAATCCCTGATATTCCTGAAGGCAAGGTGTTGTCAAAGTCAAAGGAAAGTGCCAACAGCTGCATCCTATGTATTGAATTGGTGCCTTCCTGGTTACCTCCTAAGCTTGATTGGCTTATCAGGTGTATACCTGTATAAGTCCAATCTTTCCGGTAAGAGATTGGTATTTCTGGTGGTGGATTCTCTATGCTACTCACTACTCACTTTGATGTTTGCTTAAGATCTCATTGATTGTCACATACTTGTTTTGGATCACTCACTTTTGGGACTTATTATGACCTTATGTGGTCCCTCATCATCACATATGGACATTAATTTCTATTGAATTTCTATTATTGTATTTTTCATCACTTTCATTTATTTTTTATATTGATTATATGTCACTATATTTTTCAATATTCCCACATGTTTAATTTTCTGATCACTTTTATCCTCAATATTGTCCATAATTTTCATTCTTGACATTAGTTTGTTTATAGCGTTGCACATTTTTCTTCCTTTTTATTGTACACAAGGGATGGCTGATTGGCTGCTAAGTAAAGGGCAGTCTTAGTTAGCATTGATTGTGAGCAGCAAGAGGTTAAACTCAGTAGTTCCGCTCACCACTCCAGGTATGAAATGGATCAGGTCCAGTACACTTGGCAATCAGTTGTTCTAGAAGTCTCAGTCCTCAATGGTTGTAGACACAAACAGCAATAGGTCTCTCAGCTCTGGTTCCAAGACACAGCAGCTCATGATGGCTCAGTCTCTCAGTCCCGATGCATGACTCCAAAATCTGCACGGCTCCAGCTCAACATTTAAGAACTTGGACCTTACAGTATCTCACAAAAGTGAGTACACCCCTCAAATTTTTGTAAATATTTTATTATATCTTTTCATGTGACAACACTGAAGAAATTACACTTTGCTACGATGTAAAGTAGTGAGTGTACAGCTTGAATAACAGTGTAAATTTGCTGTCCCCTCAAAATAACTCAACACACAGCCATTAACGTCTAAACCGCTGGCAACAAAAGTGAATACATCCCTAAGTGAAAATGTCCAAATTGGGCCCAAAGTGTCAATATTTTGTGTGGCAACCATTATTTTCCAGCATTGCCTTAACCCTCTTGGGCATGGAATTCACCAGAGCTTCAGTCCTCTTCCACTCCTCCATGATGACATCACAGAGCTGGTGGATGTTAGAGACCTTGCGCTCCTCCACCTTCCATTTGAGGGTGCCCCACAGATGTTCAATAGGGTTTAGGTCTGGAGACATGCTTAGCCAGTCCATCACCTTTACCTTCAGCTTCTTTAGCAAGGCAGTGGTCATCTTGGAGGTGTGTTTGGGGTCGTTATCATGTTGGAATACTGCCCTGCAGCCCAGTCTCCGAAGGGAGGGGATCATGCTCTGCTTCAGTTTGTCAAAGTACATGTTGGCTGGCGTTCATGGTTCCCTCAATGAACTGTAGCTCCCCTGTGCCGGCAGCACTCATGCAGCTCCAGACCATGACACTCCCACCACCATGCTTGACTGTAGGCAAGACACACTTATCTTTGTACTCCTCACCTGGTTGCTGCCACACATACTTGACACCATCTGAACCAAATAAATATATCTTGGTCTCATCAGACCACAGGACATGGTTCCAGTAATCCATGTCTTTAGTCTGTTTGTCTTCAGAAAACTGTTTGCGGGCTTTCTTGCGCACCATCTTTAGAAGAGGCTTCCTTCTGGGACGACAGCCATGCACAACAATTTGATGCAGTGTGCAGCGTATGGTCTGAGCACTGACAGGCTGATCCCCCACCACTTCAACCTCTGCAGCAATGCTGGCAGCACTCATACGTCTATTTCCCAAAGACAACCCCTGGATATGATGCTGAGCATGTGCACTCAACTTCTTTGGTCGACCATGGTGAGGCCTGTTGTGAGTGGAGCCTGTCCTCTTAAACCACTGTATGGTCTTGGCCACTGTGCTGCAGCTCAGTTTCAATGTCTTGACAATCTTCTTATAGCCTAGGCCAACTTTAAGTAAAGCAACAATTCTTTTTTAGATCCTTAGAGAGTTCTTTGCCATGAGGTGCCATGTTGAACTTCCAGTGACCAGTATGAGAGAGTGAGAGCGATAACACCAAATTGAACAAGCCTGCCTCTCATTCACACCTGAGACCTTGTAACACTAATGAGTCACATTACACCAGGAATGAAAATGGCTAATTGGGCCCAATTTGGACATTTTCACTTAGGAGTACTCACTTTTGTTGCCAGCGGTTTAGACATCAATGGCTGTGTGTTGAGTTATTTTGAGGGGACAGCAAATTTACACTGTTATACAAGCTGTACACTCACTACTTTACATTGTAGCAAAGTGTAATTTTTTCAGTGTTGTCACATGAAAAGATATAATAAAATATTTACAAAAATGTGAGGGGTGTACTCACTTTTGTGAGATACTGTATATGGTCCTCCATGGCTTTGGCTTAGCTCTTATCCATTCTCTCGCTCTGTCTTTTAGTGGGAGCGTAGACCCAGACAGCACAGGTCTGCACTCTTTCTCCCCCTGTGCGGCACTAATTTGTCCAGGAAACAACCTGTATCTCTCCTCCTCCTGACACAGGTCAGCCTGAGTATTGAAGTTCTGCAGCTATTCACTTGTATTGTACAGTGCCCGTTTAAGACTACATTTCCCATGATCCTCAATTTCTGTATAGTAAGTCCTTTCTCCGCCTCTGATTGGTTCAGGTCCACTGCAGCCAGGATGGAGGAGGGCAGGAGTGAGCGGGATCACACAGAACCACTGTGATGTGCAAACATTAAGGAAGCTCAGGGTGAGAGGCAGCTGCTTCACAAAAGCGAGAGGGAAGTAAAGGGCAAGAGGCGCATGCAGCTGGCAGAACAACCAGCAATGCAAGTATTGGAGAATTGGCTCCTGGACTGTTTTCCAGCAAGTTCTTCTTATTGGATTTTCTAATGTGGATATTTAACACCCATATCCATAAAGTGTTTTTACTTTTCATAGAAGCCTAATTGCTGATATCTAATGCAATCACTACTGACAACATTCTTTATAGTGAATTACAGTATATCAGTCTTGTAATGGCTTATTTGAATTCCCCAGAGAAGTCCAGCCCAGCTGACATAGAAGCATTCAGCATTAAACTCACTCAGAGACTAAAGTTACTTGAATGACCAAAGTTTACATCAATGTGTAAATCCTCATCAGTTTTCCCTCTGTACTATGGATCTGATTACCTTTTTGGACTCAGCACATAACTAGCAATAGTAGCATCACCTTATACCTCCTATGTCTCCTGAGGAAGCAGATTGGTAATCAGTGAAACATGTTGAGAAAACTATCTCTATCCCACTAATGGAATTAATGTCTTGGGAACAACTAATATCTATAAATGAAATAATATAGTTCTAGTCTGGAGGCCCCAAGGGATTCCCTTAATTTGCAGGGATTTCCTCTCACTTGCTGTTTTGGCTATGGGACAGGAAGTGAAGGGAAATCTTCCCAATGGGACACAGATGGCAAAAAATGCTGACAGGGGTTATAACCCAAAACGTTTTGCCTATAGTTCTACTTTAAGTGAAATTTTAAAAAAGTATGTTTTTATTATATATGGTTCTATGTGAGTATGTGTTGACTCAGCACTTTAAAAGTCTTGCGTTCTGATATGAACAGTTGTCCTCTGACAAAGGAGACTATCTATTTTGATATGATTCTCAACACAGTTAGCCATTAAAGCGAATTGTGTTTTCCTTTTATGACAAAAACTACTTTCCCTACAAAAGGATGCAATCTATGTGGGGACACTAATAATGGGATGTACACTATCCTCTTCTATGTGTCACTTATCATCTTGCAGCTCTTCTGTATGACGTTGATGTTCCTTAGGAGAAGACACTGGATAAGTACAGGGCATATAACATTCCTGAAAGTTCATAGTATGATCTATGCGGAAAAGGATAGACTTTCAAAACCTAAAGAACACTTGTACTGTTGAAGCTGTGCCCAAAAAATGACAAGCAGAGTACAAATGGCTAGTCACCAGTATTTAGAGAAAAAAATGTTCTGTGTGGGAATTTTACAGCTTTATAAAACAACCACAATGAATATCTTGCCAATATGTATATGGTCAGCATTGCAAATTGCAAATTATATGAACACCACACAGGCTGTATGCTGCACAGTGACAGAAAATTGTCTGTTTTGTTTGTCTATCCATCATCTGCATGTGAAATTTCAGGTCATGTGATTCTAAATGCTGCCTTTAACAAAATAAGTCTTTATGATCCACAATATGATTATTATACTCAGCAGTGGTCTTGAACCCAGTTCCCTAGTGCAGCAAGATATAAAGCCACTTGAGGAAAACAGATGGTCAGTCATTCTGAGTTATGTGTCCAGAAAATTATCATAAGCCTAAAATAATGACGAAAAGTTGCTGTTAATGAGTTTTTGCTCTTCTGTATAAACTCGGCATTAATCATTGTGTTTTGTGACATTGAATGAAGCCATGCTGGCTGTAAAATGACAAGAAATTATGATTGTAGGAACTAAAACTGTTTTTTTAGCCTATAGATAGGCAATGCTTTCTAAGTTCCTGCTGGAAAGATTTCTTCTCATTTCCTGTTCTGGTGACATGCAGGAAATGAGGGTAAAATCTCCCCTATAGGGATAGAGACAGTGATAAACACCCAACAGTCATTCTATGTGTAGCAATAACTCACGGTGGAGCTGCTGATTTAAAGCGGGCTGTTTCCGTCACCTTTTTACCTGTAATTTCACCAGTACCAGATTTAGAGTCCACGTTAAACTTATTATCTGACAATATAGGCACCAGTCACTTTAGTACTTTTCCAATGCTTTAATGGGAGATAACTGGAAGAAGTAGCAGGAAAGAGGTAGAAGAAGAGTTGCAGGGAAGTTCAAATACCTTTTCTTGATGTAGCACTAAGGAATTGAAATCTCAGGGATGAATGTATCTGCGGTTCAGGATTAAATCTTTGCCCGCCCGGATAGGTCTCTCTCACTAACCTAGCAGCCGGTGCGTAGCACGAACAAAAAGTCTCTGCCACAGACTTGAGTAGAACAAAACTGTACGATCCTCTGCCACAGGACGTAGTAGCTTTCAGTGAACAGCAAACACAGTACCAGAACCTTTAAGCCGACCCGGCAGTACTATGTGGTAGGTTAACTTAAGATGCGTCCTCCAATTGAGTCACCAGGCCCCTCTCCAGACCAGTGCTCCGCATGATCCTTCCATGACGGGTCCTCCCCTGGATTCTTCTCAATTGTCCAGCTTCTTCCCGCAGGACAGACAGCACAGGATCATCTCCACAGCAGTTGTAGTTCTGGGCCCACCTACACGCTGCAGCATCGTGGTCCTCCGGCCCGGAGGACCACGAGGTAAGACTCCTAGCACATACCTGTCCGTCAGGAGGGCCAACAGGTGGAACAAAAAGACCCAGAAATATGACGTCTTCCCCTTAAATACCCCCTCCCAGAATGCACCGCAGGGGACAACCTCTGCCGAGTTACTTCTGAGAAAGAAGAGCCCTCAATACACCTCAGTCTGTTGCTTTCCAGCTCCGGTCTGTAGTGGCACCGACATCTACAGAACACGGAGTGGAACTGCACGCAACACAACCAAGGTTGGAACAGAAGCTAATTTAGCCATAGATTAAATCTGAACTATGTACAGAACAGATGACCCACTAAATTATATAAGCGGTAGATTGAAAAAATCTACCAGCGCTACATATGTAGTTCAGATTGGAGTTAAGGGGAGGTCTTGGAACCTTTGGCTTGGGGCATATAAAACCAACTGGTCCATTTATGGTAGAGACAGATTCATTTGGGCTAAAGAAAAAGAACCTTGCAAAGTATTCCATTTTGACACAGTGATTGTTGTGCATGGTGAAAGACAGCTGTTTCTGAAGGAAGTCATTTATTGTGACACCCCTTTTAAAATCAGCCAGCATCAATATGCTTTGCACCCTTGTAATGTGGTCACATTACATCTCAGAGCCACAATAAAGTCAGTGCTGCTGCCAGAATCTATGATCACAGGTCCAACAGGGAGCAGGTAGATGTATAATGTTTCACTTCCTGCAGGTCCCGCTCTAATCAATGTCTGAATGGTACAACATTTGTGTTTAGTGCCATCAGCACAGCATATTTTATTAGTGCTGGCCCAGGGAACAAATGCCCCCTGCACCCCAGCCAAGTACTACCCTGCTTGAGTTACAATGTAAAAAAAAAACAAAAAACTGTTTATTACCAGTTTTTCTAAGTGCTGTATCATGTACCTGGCAGAAACTGAGTAGATGAGTTGGACCTCCTGCGCAACACTCCTGAAGGAGGTGACAGAGAGTGTGAGGGCACAGAGTGGCACACGTTCTGGAGTTTTCAGGCCAAACCAGATCAGGGGGCTGTGGATCACAGAAAACGAACTAGGTACCAGGAGGTCAGTAACATAAGGGCAGTGTGGTGCTGAATCAGGAGTCAAAGACAGAGTCCAGGAGACAAGCTGAGCTCAGTAACAGCGGGGCAAACAAGATCCAAGGCAGAAGGCGGTAGTAGAGTCCAGAAGGCAGGCCAGGTCTTACACACCTGTACATAAGCTATATATGACCCAACCTGGTGACTCTCAAAAATATAGAATTAGGACTGCAGTACAGAGAGGTGCCTTGACGTAGGCACTGCAGCATCCACATGTATTTGCAAATGAGTGCAACTAAAACCTCTGTTTTAAGAGGGAATTGTTGGACAGGGTCAATTTGGGTTTTTTTTTGCAAGCTAGCTTTCTTATACTAAGAAAGAAAAAGTAGAATGACCTGTTGAACAAAAGTAGGAGGATATTTGCATAAAGATCTGGAAATCGCAAGATGGCTATAAAGGGTCAGATGTGCAGCCCTTATCTTTTGGCCCACCGTGTTCTCTCTTGGTTGGCTGAGCATGCATGTTTATGCTATGGACTGCTCCATTATTAGTGTATCATGTTAAAAAAAAAGAATGTCCAGAGCTTCTCATAGACATGAGATTGTTGGACAATTTTCCCCAAAGCAGTATTGAGTTATCCATCTTCCTAGGTCTATGTAGACATCCTGATGGTAAAGAGACTGTATAATAGCATGGTTTTGAAATGCAGTTAAAGATTTTTTTTTTACTTTTTATTTTGTTTTAGACAAGAAGGGGTTACATGTGTCTTGGGCATGTACGCAAAACATCTGCAGGTTTACATTTATATTGACGTCATTATTACTGTTTTCCTTTGGATTTGGCAGCAAATTGTGAAATACTGGCGCTCAATAAATATACAGTGATAATAATTCTAATTGTCTCTTTTCCCTCCACTGTACCAGGAAGCAAGGCCAGCTACTACTGGAAGCAGGAGAAGCATGTATACCTCTGCCGATAGTAATAACATTTTATTGAGGTCAGCTCGCCCATTGTGCTATAAGAACAACAAGCCGTAATGGGTGTATAAGCAGTATGGTAGTGCAAGATAACAAGCTCTAATCAGTTTTTTGTCTATATCACCAGCCTGGCTGCAAAAACACACACAATGTCCACTCACCAATGCAGAGATTGGATGGGATAATGCATGCCCCTGCACCAATTCACAGATGGTGAAGAATAATACATAATATCCACTAATCATCTTGATGATCGCAGGGAATAACACATGCCCATACGCGATCACAAAGGTTGTGTGAAATAACACAACACCCACATACAAACACAAAGATTGCATTGAATAAGAGGTTGTGGGGAATAACGCCCAATGTTCAATCATCGAACCACAGATTATTTGGAATAACCCTTCAATCACCAGTACAGAGATCATGTATTAACCACTTCAGCCTCGGAAGAGTTTACCCCCTTCCTGACCAGAGCACTTCTTGTGATTCGG
The DNA here is from genome assembly GCF_042186555.1 of Aquarana catesbeiana. Lineage (NCBI taxonomy): Eukaryota > Metazoa > Chordata > Amphibia > Anura > Ranidae > Aquarana > Aquarana catesbeiana. The sequence goes on from NC_133327.1 coordinate 62,453,425, forward strand.
CATCGCTTTAACTGACAATTGCACGGTCGTACGACGCTGTACCCAAACAAAATTGATGTCCTTTTTTTTCCCACAAATAGAGCTTTCTTTTGGTGGTATTTGATCGCCTCTGGGGTTTTTATTTTTTGCGCTATAAACAAAAAAAAAGAACGACAATTTTGAAAAAAACACATTATTTTTTACTTTTTGCTATAAAAAATATCCCCCAAAAATATATAAAAAAAACTATTTTTTTCCTCAGTTTAGGCCGATATGTATTTTTCTACATATTTTTGGTTAAAAAAAAATTGCAATAAGCGTATATTGATTGGTTTGCACAAAAGTTGTAGTGTCTACAAAATAGGGGATAGATTTATAGCATTTTTATTATTTTTTTTTTTTTTTTAATAGTAATGGCAGCGATCTGTGATTTTTACTGTGACTGCGACATTATGGCGGACACATCAGACAATTTTGACACATTTTTGGAACCACTGGGATTAATACAGCGATCAGTGCGATTAAAAATGCATTGATTACTGTAAAAATGTCACGGCAGTGAAGGGGTTAACATTAGGGGGCGGTGAAGGGGTTAACTGTGTTCCCTGGAAGGTGATTCTAACTGAAGGGGGAGGGACTAACTACAGGAAGTGACAGATTGTGGTTCCCAGCTAATAGGAACAAGCGATCTGTCACTCCTGTCAGAACAGAACAGGGAAGTGTGTGTTTACACACACTTGTCCCTGTTCTGTGTCTCCTGCTCACAATCGCTCGGTCGCGATGACCCCGCTGTGCTATCCGGACCCTGCGAGCCCATGTACAGTTACGTGGTTTCACGCAGGGGAGCCAACCTGCCGCAGTAAAACTGCGGCGGCTGGTCTGGAAGAGGTTAACACAGAATATTTACTCACAAACTGAGATTGTGTGAAATAACACAGTATATACTGTTTAACACAGTGTATATAACAATGAGATGATCTCCAAAACAGGAATGGTTTTACAGGTCGAGGCCACAGACTTTTTTTTCCCAACTCATCCTTTCTAACTGTTTTTCACTAGTTTTGCATTTGGCTAGGGTATGTGTCACTACTAGTAGCATGAGGCGATACCTGAACCCTATAGAGGTTGCACAGGCAGTCCAACTCCTCCAGGATGGCACATCAATACACAGCCACAGTCTCAAGAGCATGGAGGAGATTCCAGGAGACAGGCTGTTACTCTAGGAGAGCTGGACAGGGTCATAGAATGTTCTTAACCCATCAGCAGGACCAGTATCTGCTCCTTTGTGCAAGGAGGAACAGGATGAGCACTGCCAGAGCCCTACAAAATGACCTCCAGCAGGCCACTGATGTAAATGTCTCTGACCAAACAATCAGAAACAGACTTCATGAGGGTGGCCTGAGAGCCCAATGTCCTATAGTGGGCCCTGTGCTCACTGCCCGGCACTCTGGAGCTTGATTGGCATTTGCCATTGAACACCAGATTTGGCAGGTTCGGCACTGGCGCCCTGTGCTTTTCACTGATGAGAGGATGAGAGCAGGTTCACGCTGAGCACATGTGACAGACGTGAAAGGATCTGGAGAAGCTGTGGAGAACGTTATTCTGCCTGTAACATTGTTCAGTATGACCGGTTTGGTGGTTTGGTGGTGGGTCAGTGATGGTCTGGGGAGGCATATCCATGGAGGGACACACAGACCTCTACAGGATAGACATTGGCACCCTGACTAACCATTAGGTATCGGGATGAATTCCATGGATCTATTGTCAGACTCTACGCTGGTGCAGTGGGTCCTGGGTTCCTCCAGGTGCACTACAATGCCCAGTCTCATGTTGCAAGAGTATGCAGCCAGTTCCTGGAGGATGAAGGAATTGATACCATTGAATGACCCCCACGCTCGCCTGAGCTAAATCCAATAGAACGCCTCTGGGGCATTATGTTTCGGTCCATCTGATGCCGCCATGTTGCACCTCAATCTGCTCAGGAGCTCAGTGATGCAGTAGTCCAGATCTGGGAGAAATACCCGAGGATACCATCGGTCGTCTCATTAGGAGCATGCGCCAACGTTGTCAGGCATGCATACAAGCATGTAGGAGCCATACAAACTACTGAGTACCATTTTGAGTTGCTGCAATGAAATGTCAGCAAAAAGGACTAGCCTACTGCATAATTTTTTCACTTTAATTTTCAGGGTGTCTTTGAATTCTGCCCTCTGTATGTTGATAATTTTCATTTCCATCAAACAATGTGGCATCCTTTAGTTCCTAACACATTACCCAGTCCATATCAGTATAGATATCCAGCATGATATTTTTCCCTATTGAGATCTGATGTGTTTTCAAAGTCTTCCTTTCATATTTTTTTTTGAGAAGTGTATATATATATATATATATATATATATATACAGTATCTCCCAAAAGTGAGTACACTCCTCACATTTTTGTAAATATTTTGTTATATCTTTTCATGTGACAACCCTGAAGAAATGACACTTTGCTACGAAGTAAAGTAGTGAGTGTTCAGCTTGTATAACAGTGTAAATTTGCTGTCCCCTTAAAAAAATAAAAATAAAAATAAATAACTCAACACATAGCCATTAATGTCTAAACCACTGGCAACAAAAGTGAGTACACCTCTAAGTGAAAATGTCCAAATTGGGCCCAGAATGTCAATATTTTGTGTGGCCACCATTATTTTCCAACACTGCCTTATCCCTCTTGGGCATGGAGTTCACCAGAGCTTCACAGGATGCCACTGGAGTTCTCTTCCACTTCTCCAGATGACATAACGGAGCTGGTAGATGTTAATGCACTCCTCCACTTCCATTTTAAAGTGGAGTTCCACCCAAAAACGGAACTTCCACCTTTTGCAATCCTCCCCCCCTCCGGTGTCACATTTGGCACCTTTCAGGGGGGAGGAGGGAGCAGATACCTGTCTAATACAGGTATTTGCTCCCACTTCCTGGCATAGCTCACCACGGCGCTTGCGGTGACCTATGCCACTTCCAGCGCCTACCCCGTGCTCCCCCTTTGTATTCTGTGAGACACAGAACACAGCAGGGACCTGAGAGGATGCGCAGCGCAACTCGCGCATGCGCAGTAGGGAACCAGGAAGTGAAGCCGCACGGCATCACTTCCTTATTCCCTTACCAAGGATGGCGGCAGCAGCAGCCGAAGGACGGATCAGCTTCGGCTGCCGACATCGCGGGCTCCCTGGACAGGTAAGTGTCCATATATTAAAAGTCAGCAGCTGCAGTATTTGTAGCTGCTGGCTTTTAATATTTTTTTTTTCAACGGACCTCCACTTTAAGTATACCCCACAGATGCTCAATAGGGTTTATGTCTGTAGACATGCTTGGCCAGTCCATCACCTTTACCCTCAGCTTCTTTAGCAAGGCAGTGGTCGTCTTGGAGGTGTGTTTGGGGTCGTTATCATGTTGGAATACTGCCCTGTGGGCGTTTCCAAAGGAAGGGGATCATGATCGGCTTCAGTATGTCACAGTTCATGTTGGCATTAATGGTTCCCTCAATGAACTGTAGTTCCCCAGCAACGACTGCACTCATACAGTCCCAGACCATGACCACCACCATGCTTGACTGTCAGCAAGATGCACTTGTCTTTGTACTCCTCACCTGGTTTCCGCCACACACGCTTGACACCATCTAAAACAAAAAGGTTTATCATGGTCTCATCAGACCACAGGACATGGTTCCAGTAATCCATATCCTTAGTCTGCTTGTCTTCAGCAACCTGTTTGAGGGCTTTCTTGTGCGTCATCTTTAGAAGAGGCTTCCTTCTGGGACGACAGTTATGCATACCAATTTGATGCAGTGTGCGGCGTATGGTCTGAGCACTGACAGGCTGACCCCCCACCCTTTCAACCTCTACAGAAATGCTGGCAGCACTCACATGTCTATTTCCCAAGGACAACCTCTGGATGCAACTTCTTTGGTTGACCATGGCAAGGCCTGTTCTGAGTGGAACCTGTCCTGTTAAACTGTTGTATGGTCTTGGCTCAGTTTCAGGGTCTTGGCAATCCTCTTATAGCCTAGGCCATCTTTATGTAGAGCAACAATTCTTTTTTTCAGATCCTCAGAGAGATCTTTGCCATGAGGTGCCATTTTGAACTTCCAGTGACCAGTATGAGAGAGTGAAAGCGATAACGCTAAATTTAACACACCTGCTCCCCATTCACACCTGAGACCTTGTAACACTAATGAGTCATATGACATTGGGGAGGGAAAATGTCTAATTGGGCCCAATTTGGACATTTTCACCTAGGGGTGTGTACTCACTTTTGTTGCCAGCGGTTTAGACATTAATGGCTGTGCATTGCGTTATTTTGAGAGGACAGCAAATTTACGCTGTTGTACAAGCTGTACATTCACTTCTTTACATTGTAGCAAAGTGTCATTTCTTCAGTGTTGTCACATGAAAAGATATAATAAAATATTTACAGAAATGTGAGGGGTGTACTCACTTTTGTGAGATACTGTGTATGTATATATATATATATATATATATATATATATATATACACACACACACACAGAGTTGTGCTCAAATGTTTGCATACCCTGGCAGAAATTGTGAAAGTTTGGGATTGACATTGAAAATATGACCGATCATCCATTTAAGGATAGTGATCATATGAAGCCATTGTTGTCTGGCTCCTTTTTACATCATAACATAAATCATCCAAATGGCGCTGATCAAAAGTTCACATACCCTGGAATGTTTATCCTTGGTACTGATACACAAGGTGAGACACACAGGTTAAAATGGCAATTTAGGGTTTATTTCCACATCTGTGGCTTTTTAAATTGCAATTAGTGTCCATGTATAAATAGTCAATGAGTTTATTAGCTCTCACATGGATGCACTGAGCAGGCTAGATTCTTAGCCATGGCGAATAGAAAAGAACTGTTAAAAGACCTGCATAACTGGAACTTTATAAAGATGGAAAAGGATATATAATAATATTTAAAGCCTTGAATACACCAGTCAGTACTGTTCAATCATTGATTAAGAAGTGGAAAAATCTGGGATCTCTTGATACTTTTGTCTAAGGTGCATTTACTATTGAACTCTATAGACCTTGTGTTTTGATGTACACACATGAAGAACTTTTTTTAATGCACTGCACCAAAAACGCACATAAGTTACAGAGGTGTAAACAGGGCCCAATTTTTATTGGTAATAAATCCAAAACATCACATAAAAACATATAAAAAAGGTTAATTTTGTTGTAATTTCAGGACATCAGAATTTTACCTCCATATATAAACTCAAATACTCACTGCTCAGCACACTTGTATATTGTTACCATCAATCAAACACTACTTACAACAATGCATTGGTACATTACAGCAATAGTCATTTCCATTCATTAATGCTGATTGTGGATGCCTGCAGTGGGAAAAGGAAAGCTCTCAATGTACTTCCACTTTGAAAAAAATCAGCTTCATTGGTACTTTGTTATGTTATTCTACAGTGTAACGCTGACTTCTATCCGATTGCCAATTTCACTGTTTTGGGATACAGTATGTCAGTCGTATCATCTAACTTGTTCTTAAAAAAAAAAAAAAATCCATTGAACAAAAAAAAAAAAAGTTTCATTAGTAGATAAAGGGGTGTATTTATTATATCACAAAAATTAACATTAGCATTGAATTTATTCTTCTCCTCAGTCTTCACGAGGGAATCGGGGGGCTTCAGTAACCAAAACTGCAGTGTTTGTCCTCATGACACATCACAGGAAGCACCCTCATGGCTAACAGAGGACAGAATTAGAAATAGACTTGGGAAACGTAATATTAATTAATCACTGGGACCAGATGGCTTGCACCTGAGGATACTTAGGGAACTCAGTCAAGTAATTGCCAGACCATTGTTCCTAATTTTTACTGACAGTCTACTTACTGGAATGGTATCAACTGATTGGAGAAAAGCCAATGTAGCACCAATATTTAAAAAAGGGCCAAAATATATCCCTGGAAATTACAGATCAGTTAGCCTAACATCAATATGATGATAAGGGACTATATTCAAGATTTTAGTAATGAAAACGGTATCATTAGCAGTAATCAGCATGGATTCATGAAGAATAGTTCTTGCCAAACCAATCTATTAACCTTCTATGAGGAGGTGAGTTGCCATCTAGATAAAGGAAGGCCCGTAGATGTGGTGTATCTGGATTTTGCAAAAGCATTTGACACAGTTCCCCATAAACGTTTACTGTACAAAATAAGGTCCGTTGGCATGGACCATAGGGTAAGTACATGGATTGAAAACGGGCTACAAGGGCGAGTTCAGAGGGTGGTGATAAGTGAGGAGTACTCGGAATGGTCAGGGGTGGGAAGTGGGTTCTGTGCTGGGACCAATCCTGTTTAATTTGTTCATAAACGATCTGGAGGATGGGGTAAACAGTTCTCTGTATTTGCGGATGACACTAAGCTAAGTAGGGCAATAACTTCTCCGCAGCATGTGGAAACCTTGAAAGAAGATCTGAACAAATTAATGGGGTGGGCAACTACATGGCAAATGAGGTTTAATATAGGAAAATGTATAATAATGCATTTGGGTGGCAAAAATTTGAATGCAATCTACTCACTAGGGGGTGAACCTCTGGGGGAATCTAGGATGGAAGGGGACCTGGGAGTCTTAGTAGATGATAGGCTCAGCAATGGCATGCAATGCCAAGCTGCTAACAAAGCAAACAGAATATTGGAATGCATTAAAAAGGGGATTAACTCCAGGGATAAAGCAATAATTCTCCCACTCTACAAGACTTTGGTCCGGCCTCACCTGGAGTATGCTGTCCAGTTCTGGGCACCGGTCCTCAGGAAGGATGTACTGGAAATGAAGCGAGTACAAAGAAGAGCAACAAAGCTAATAAAGGGTCTGGAGGATATTAGTTATGAAGAAAGGTTGCGAGCACTGAACTTATTCTCTCTGGAGAAGAGACGCTTGAGATGGGATATGATTTCAATTTATAAATACCATACTGGTGACACCACAATAGGGATAAAACTTTTTTGCGGAAGGGAGTTTTATAAGACACATGACCACTCATTAAAATTAGAAGAAAAGAGGTTTAACCTTTAACTGCATAGAGGGTTCTTTACTGTAAGAGCAGCAAGGATGTGGAATTCCTTTCCACATGCGGTGGTTTCAGCGAGGTGCATCAATAGTTTCAAAAAACTAGATAAGCACCTAAAAATTAGATAAAAATTAGATAAGCACCTGAACGATCGCAACACACAGGCATATACAAAGTAATACTGACATATATTCACACACATAGGTTGGACTTGATGGACTTGTGTCTTTTTTCAACCACACCTACTATGAACTATGTAACTATGTAATAACATAGCTTACATGGGTCAAGAAAACCATCAGATTAGTCATGTAATGAACCATGGACAAACTCCCAAAAGGAGACAGCAATGGTCATACAATGGGTCAAGGATCACCAAAGTTCCTGTAAGGCTTTCATTCATCTGAAATGTAAGTGCTGTAAGTTAAATGTAAGGTAAATAAGATCTATGTCAATACAAAATATTGAGAAACACTTGCCAGCTTGTATAGTGAAATATTGCAAATTGTTGATTGGGACCATATGTACATAGGTATCAGAGCAATTATACAATAGGTGTATAGCTAATAATTGCTCAGACAAGGAGCTGATTAAAAAGTATCAGTCAGATGTTTAAGTAACAATTAATGCAAAAGCCTATGTACAGTATAAATAATAAAAGTCCATTGGCTCACTAGTTTACCCACTGATGCAACACTCTAGGTATCTCCCACCAAGATAGGGAACAGTCTACCCCAAGCAGCATTAGAGGCCCTGAGGCTCTCCTTATCTACCCCTTCCTGCATAATAGTGGTTGATGTATACAACACAAAATGTGATGTTTGGCTATAGTGCAGACCCTGCCTACCCATGACGTCTACTGGTGGAGCCGTGTCCATAGCTCCACATGATAGAATCCCTGCCTTGTAACAGACAGGGATTCACCCCATTAGCCATCATATAATGAGAAAAAATGAGGGATTATAGTATCACAAGAATAAGGGGGGGGGGGGGCATGATGAGGCAAACCATCACATCCCCCATAGGGAACACATCTATGAAAGATGGTCGTCAATGTCAGGCATCCATACCATCTCCCACTGTTTGGAGAAAAGGCTATGGATACTTTTAATTCGAGATAAGAGAGCTGCTGGGTGCTGGTGGAATGAAGTATTACCCACTGTGGGTTTCCTGTATAAAGTCTTATGCCGCGTACACACGAGCAGACTTTACGGCAGACTTTGCCCGGCGGACGGGATTTCGTCGGACAATTCGATCGTGTGTGGGCTCCAGCGGACTTTGTTTTCTCAAAAGTTGGACGGACTTAGATTTGAAACATGTTTTAAATCAATAAGTCCGGTCGAAAAGTCCGCTCGTCTGTATGCTAGTTCGACGGACAAAAAGCCACGCTAGGGCAGCTATTGGCTACTGGCTATGAACTTCCTTGTTTTAGTCCGGTCGTACGTCATCACGTAGGAATTCAACGGACTTTGGTGGATTGTGTGTAGGCAAGTTCATTCATTCAGAAAGTCCGTCATAAAGTCCGTCGAAAAGTCCACCGGGCAAAGTCTGCCGTAAAGTCCGCTCGTGTGTACGCGGCATTAGCCAATAAACCTCCTTCCTTCACTATAATTTTAACATTCAAAAATAAAACTTTGTGATCACTTAAACTCATAGCGAATTTTAAAATAGATGTATTTTCACCAAGAGCTTCTTAAGAAGTACCAGTCCAAATGACAAACACATCATTTTTGTACCTGTGCCACTGCAAAACGTGGTATAGATACATGGAGGGCAAGTTATCAGAAAGTATTTGGCGCTCAAGCAGAACACAATGGGGCACAGAAAGTTCCCAATGCAACTCCCTGCACCTGAGGTAGTGGGAATCCTGAAATGTTAACATATTATGTGTTGGCGTGTGTTCTAATAATATCATGACAAACCTATTGTAAGGCCAACAGGATTATCCACGTTCTTTTAGATGACCTTCAATCATTTTAATCCCAATCATGTGAGGGATACTATAACATGGGCCCTCAATATCAATGGCCACAAAAATAGTTTGTGAAGGGATAATTACCTCATCAAGAATCTTCAGTAATTCAGTAGTTTCTTTCACATAGATGGTAGACTTGTGACGTGAAATGAACGTCAACAAGTCGGCTTGGAAGTACAGTCTAACAACCCATCACTGAGTTAAGAAGTTGTCCCAGAGGCATTTGCAAATTTTTGTGAGTCTTAGTTAGTTCATAAAATGTATATGTATGAGGATACTTGACAGTAAAACTATAGGCAAAACTTTTTTTTATTATGGATAGAGTAAGGAAAGGTTATGACTCCTGTCAGATTTTTTTTCGCCATCTGTGTCCCATTGCTGAGATTTCCCTTCACTTTCTGTCCCATAGCCAATCGTGAAGTGAAAGGAAAGCATTGCAAATTAAGGGAATTCCTTGGGGACCCTCGGGTCACCAGAACTAGTAACTTTACCCTCTATTACATTTCTGGGGTAAAACTGCTCATGAAATAGGTCTCTTTCAGATGGGCAGTCAGGGGTGGTAAAATTGGTTGCGGTTTTACTGCCCCCTGGCTGCCTACCCAAACTGCAAAATAACAGCCTGATGGGGTTGTTCACATGCCACAGTATGGTTTAACTTGGGCACGGAGTTTGACAATTGGTTTAGAAAGGCTCACTTAGAGAATGGAGGGCAATGTCCACACTCTACCGCAAAGTATGTGTTCACTGACCAGTGCTCTTACCACTTATTAAGTTTGGTGAGACCCTGAACTAATTAAAATAAAATAGGAATATGTAAGACTAAAGATAAGTATAAAATTAATAGGGGAAGAGGTGTTCACAGAAACAAAGAAGGCACATGGTAATCTTTACTTTTGGGAATTCAGTCCTACATTCACTGGCTCAGGTTGGATTAATGAAGAGTGTCGTCCAATTTAAATTACATCTACTTTACAATGTAAACAAGAAAAAAAAAGGTTAAAAGGGACATTTTAACACAGATGTTTTAGAAGCTCTAAACACAGTGTTCCATATTTTATTTTGAAAGACTAGGATTTCCTATCTTGGGAACATGTTAAAATCAAGATGTAGCACATCATGTCAAATCCAGAAATAGATTTCATTAGCTAATTGTTTATGTGGCAAATGTTCAAATCTGCCACTCAAGGGAAAGTGCTTAAAAGCTTCTTTTTGCCTCTCTAGCACTAATTGTTGAGACATATCTAATCGTCACTTGACCTAACGCTAATTAAATGATAAGTGTGCTAAAATTTCTAGTGAGGACCCACTTCTAAAATTATTGAGAGAATTCAGTAGAGCCTTTACAACACATTTCTGGACGTTGTTAACTTTCAAACTACCTGTGCCTAATTTAGGCAACCATTTGCTCCAGTTTTAGTAACATTATAGACATGGACAACAAAGTCAGTTGATTCTTATTATTGCCACTCTAACCAGTTCCACTCTAGTCTCTAGAACAATGTTTTAATTTTTTTTGCACATATGTTAAAATCTGCATTTTTGGTTATGAAATTACTTAACCCCCCCTCCCCCCCATAACATTTTGAGGCTCCATGCAAACGATAAGCTAAAAAAAATGCCAGAAAAACGCTGGATGAAAAATGCTCATGATACCGTTTTTGTGCCACTTTTTAGAAGCAGTTAGGCACGTTCAGTTTTTTTTTTTTTAATGCGGGCAAATCGTCCCCAAAAGGGAAAACAAAAGAGTATTTTTTTCTGCTCCTAGTAGTTGAAGCTTCAAAAACCTTCTAGACTAAAATACAGTGCATCCGGAAAGTATTTACAGTGCTTCACTTTTTCCACACCTTGTTATGTTACAGCCTTATTCGAAAATGGATTAAATGCATAATTTTACTCAAAATTCTAAAAACAATACTCCATAATGACAGCGTGAAAGAAGTTGGTTTGAAATCTTTGCAATTTTTTTAAAATTAAAAAAAGCCCAAAAAATCCCATGTACATAAGTATTCACAGCCTTTGCTCAATACTTTGTTGAAGCACCTTTGGCACCAATTACAGACTTGAGTTTTTTTGAGTATGATTCTACAAGCTTGGCACACCTATTTTTAGGCAGTTTCTCCCATTCTTCCTTGCAGGACCTCTCAAGCTCCATCAGGTTGGATGGGGAGTGTCAGTGGACTGCCATTTTCAGATCTCTCCAGAGATATTCAATTGGGTTCAAGTCTGGGCTCTGGCTGGGCCGCTCAAGGACATTCACAGAGTTGTCCCATAGCCACTCCTTTGTTATCTTGTTTGTGTGCTTAGGATCATTGTCCTGTTGGAAGATGAAGCTTTGCCCCTGTCTGAAGTCCAGACCGCTCTGGAGCAGGTTTTCATCAAGGATGTCTCTGTACATTTCTGCATTCATCTTTCCCTCTATCCTGACTAGTTTGTCAGTTCCTGTCACTGAAAAACATCCCCACAGCATGGTGCTGCCACCACCATACTTCACTGTAGGGATGGTATTGGCCAGGTGATGAACGGTGCCTGGTTTCCTCCAGACACAACGCTTGCCATTCAGGCCAAAGAGTTCAATCATTATTTCATCAGACCAGAGAATTTTGTTTCTCATGGTCTGAGAGTCCTTCAGGTGTCTTTTGGCAAACTCCAGGTGGGCTGTCATGTGCTTTTTTACTGAGAAGTGGCTTCTGTCTGGCCACTCTACCATACAGGCCTGATTTGTGGAGTGCTGCAGAGATGGTTGTTCTTCTGGAATGTTCTCCTCTCTCCACAGAGAAACGCTGGAGCTCTGTCAGAGTGACCATCGGGTTCTTGGTCACCTCCCTGATTAAGGCCCTCCTCCCTCGATCACTCAGTTTGGGCGGGCAGCCCACTCTAAGAAGAGTCCGGGTGGTTCCAAACTTCTTCCATTTACGGATGATGGAGGCCACTGTGCTCATTGGGTCCTTCAATGCTGCAGACCCAATGCTGCTGTACCCTTCCCCAGATCTGTGCCTTGGTACAAACAGTCTCTGAGGTCTACAGACAATTCCTTGGACTTCATGGCTTGGTTTGTGCTCTGACATGCACTGTTAACTGTGGGACCTTATATAGACAGATATGTGCCTTTCCAAATCATGTCCAATCAACTGGATTTACCGCAGGTGGACTCCAATCAAGTTGTAGAAACATTTCAAGGATGATCAGTGGAAACAGGATGCACCTGAGCTCAATTTTGAGTGTCATGGCAAAGGCTGTGAATACTTACAGTATGTACATGTGATTTTTTTAAAAATGTTTATTCTTAATAAATTTGCAAAGATTTCAAACAAACTTCTTTCGCATTGTCATTATGGGGTATTGTTTGTAGAATTTTAAGGAAAATAATGGATTGAAACCATTTTGGAATAAGGCTGCAACATAACAAAATGTGGAAAAAGTGAAGCGCTGTGAATATTTTCTAGATCCACTGTAGTGTGCATGGACATATACAATAACACTATTTGCTTCTAGAAGCAGAAAAAAAAAGCAAAAAAAAAAGCAAAAGCTGCTGTTCTGAGTGTTTTTTTTTAGGCTAGTGTGCATGGAGTCTAAGTTTTCTGAAAGAAAAGAGGCCTTGCAGAACAAAAATATAGTAGTTGAAATTTTTTATCTAACATATTTGTGCAACTGTTTATGAAATCTATATTTTCACTAAAGGATACACTAAAATGAATGTTATTGAACACAAACACAATTTAATCTGAGATTTCTTTGTACAAAATAAAAAACACTTTAAAGGGTTTTTGCAGCTCATCAGCTTATTGTAAACCATAAATGAAGGTCCTAGAATTATAGTTCTTACTCTGATGTTTGCGGTGATATGTAACATGTGGTGAGATCACGATTTCCATACACATGCACACCCAGTGAGTGCATTTGCATTTTTTAATGAAAATATATATTTATTATTATTGTATTTTTTTAGCTTGGAATGTGGTTTTCGTTCAAGAAAAATCATATGCAATGTGATGCGCCTGTCCTAGACTTGTTTAAAACTGGATGAAATTTTAAGGGCTTTTAAAGGAAATTAGTTGACTTAGGTGCAGTTGCTGCAGAGCTTAGTAAATGAGCAAAAGCTCAGCTGTCTTCCATCATCCAATCATGTGCTAGCAAAAATTCTTTTTTTTTTAATTTTTCTTGCACATGATTAGGTACTTTTTGCAAAGTGAAGCTTTACCTCATTTACTAAGCTCTGGCGCAACTGCACTTGCGAAGTGCACAGTTTATTTGCCTTTAACAAATCAACCCCATGGAGTCAACTAATTTTGTTAAAAAAAAAACTTAAAATTTCATATGCAATGTAAAAAGTCATATGCAATGTAATGCACATGTTCTAGGCACATAATGAGTCAAATAATTTTGTCGAAAGGCCCTTAAAATCTGGTCCAATTTTAAACACATTTCTTTTGTGCCTAGAACACGTGCATTACATTGCATATGACTTTTCTTGAACAAAAACCACATTAACATTTAGAATTTTCCATCATGAGTTTTGAATTATTCATCACTACAGATCATTGATTGCACTCTGCAAGTGTAGTTGCTTTAGGCTGGGTTCACACTGGTCCGACAAACGCTCCGACATTGGGAGCTCATGTCGCATGACGTGTGAAATTTAATGTTTCCCTATGGGAGCCGTCCTAACTGGTCCGACACAAGTCGTTCCGACTTTAGAAATGCTCCCTGTACTACTTTGGTCCGACTTTGATCCTACTTCAGCCTATTGACTATCATTGAAGTCGGATCAAAGTCGGATTGCCGTCTCGCATGATCCGACTTCGGCACGCGACTTGTGCTCAGATCATCTTGAGGGGGAACTCCGCGCCAAATTTTAGATAAAAATCCGGCATGGGTTCCCCCTCCAGAAGCATACCAGGCCCTTGGGTCTGGTATGGACCTTGAGGGGAACCCCCTACGCCGAAAAAAACGGCGTGGGGGGTCGCCCCCAATCCATACCAGACCCTTATCCGAGCACGCAGCCCGGCCGGACAGGAATGGGGGTGGGGACGAGCGAGGCCAGGGTTGTCGGGAAGAGGCCCTTGTCCTCATCAACATGGGGACAAGGTGCTTTGGGGTGGGGGGGGCCGCAGCGCGCCCCCCTCCCCCAAGGCAACAACCCCCCATGTTGAGGGCATGCGGCCTGGTACGGTTCAGGAGGGGGGGGGCGCTCGCTCGTCCCCACCCCCATTCCTGTCCGGCCGGGCTGCGTGCTCGGATAAGGGTCTGGTATGGATTGGGGGCGACCCCCCACGCCGTTTTTTCGGCGTAGGGGGTTCCCCTCAAGGTCCATACCAGACCCAAGGGCCTGGTATGCTTCTGGAGGGGGAACCCATGCCGGTTTTTTATTTAAAATTTGGCGCGGAGTTCCCCCCTAAAGATTCATACCAAACACAGTGCCGGCATTGGCGGGAATCCAAGTCGGATCCCCGTTCATTGAAAGTCGGACACATGCCGGCTTCATGTCGCAGGGCAAAGTCGGATCCAAAGTAGGACGGCTGTCGTGTCGCACCAGTGTGAACCCAGCCTTAGAGCTTAGTAAATGAGGGGAGTAAACTCTGCTGACTTCCATCATCCAATCATGTGCAAGCAAAAATTCATTTTTTTAAATAATTTTCCTTGCATGTGATTGGGTATTCTTTGCAAAGTGAAACTGTACCTCATATATATATACACTTACCTGCCCAGGGCGCCCACGATGTCAGCACCCGAAGCCGATCTGTCCCTCAGCTCTCGAGTGGAGGCGCCGCCATCTTCGGTAAGGGAATCAGGAAGTGAAGCCTTGTGGCTTCACAGCCTGGTTCCCTGTTGCGCATGCGTGAGTCGCGCTGAGCGATCCCACTGGTACTCCTCCCCTGTAACTCTAAACATGTAACCTCTAAAAAAAATTTAAAGCGCCATTCCACAAGATCTGATCGGAGCCTTAAGCTGGCCATACATTATACAATTTTCTTATTCAATTTCCTTACGATTTACCTTCAATTTGTAGTACAAGATCCAGCCTGATTGCATACAAATTAAAAGTGTTCAGGTGTGAACTCATATTATGGTTTTGGTAAGTCTAAAGGAAAATTATACAAGTAAATTGTATAGTGTATGTGTTTCAGCCTTGGTGACTTATTAGGCTTAAGTTGCCAATCTATTATAGAGAAGTCACAAACACTTGACACAACGTCCATGCAGTGGGGGATGACATCATAGCTGGACACCATAAGACAGGTCTACAAAGGCTACATAAGGATGGAGTTCCAAATGTCAGTGTCCATTATTATATTGATGTAATTGTCATAGAGAACTTTTGAGCACAAGTACACAAGGTTGTTTTTTTTTTTAATTATTTGTTAGAATATAGATGTCGGGGCAGGAGGCAGAGCCTAGCAGAGCAGACATGCATTGTTAGAGCTCCACACCGCTGAGGAGAGAAGAGAAGGACAAAGCGGAGCCTGCAGGCTCAAAAGGTATCCATTTCAACCTTTTTACCCCAGGGAACAAACTGTGAAAGTTTGAGCAGGAAATATGGTACTGGGAGGAAACCGTGGCAGAAATAAAAATCACCTCACAAAGAGCTCACAGGCACTCACTGCAGCTGAAGCAGCTCCAGTCACCTCACAAGTTACAGCATCAGGGCGCTCACACAGACAGAAAATGTCACAGCAAGACTCTCCATTTGAGTCAGATACAGAACAAATCCTCTCACAAACTTCTCCACAAGCCTCCTCAGTATCCCCAGTAATATTATTACAATTTGAAAAGATGCTTCATAAGGCTTTAAAACAAACCTCAGACCAAATAACAAAAAGCCTAACCAAAGAAATAAGAGAGCTGGGAAACCGCACCGCAGCTTTAGAAATAAAAATGGATGAAATTGAAATTACAACCCAAGAAAATATAACAGAATTGGAACAATTAAAAAAAGAGAATTTAATACTTCAAACTAAGCTCGAAGATTACGAAAATAGAGCCAGACGTTCAAACTTACGCATAAGGGGAATACCTGAAACTGTGACAGACCTGCAATCTACTATTACTGCTCTATTACAAGAACTAAAGCCAGATATCCCTATTGAACGTTTAGAACTGGACAGAGTACACAGAGCCCTCACAGCCAAAAAGAAAGATGGACCCCCACGTGATATAATCACAAAATTTCATTATTACAGAACGAAAGAACAAATACTAATTGCTGCAAGAGAAAAAAAGGAACTTAATTTTCAAGGACACAATTATCACATTTTTGCTGACCTATCCCAACTTACTATTACTAAAAGACGATCCATGAAACCCCAACTAATGGAACTGCAACGCCACAACATTATGTATCAATGGGGCTTCCCTTTTTCAGTCAGATTTAACTACCAAGGTACAATTTACAGAAGCAGATCAGCAGATGAACTACAACAAACCCTTTTAAAATTAAATCTGACAGAACCCACAAGCAGCAACTCTCCCACACGCAGAAGAATGGCGTCATCTTCACCTTCAGGCAGCACCCAGAAAATTTCAGAACAAAATGGGAATCATCATTCTCACAAAAGAGGCCGTTATGCCACATCATCCATGGACCAAGAAGATTCAATGGACTGACATCCTAATTCCTGATATCTCTTCATTTATTATACTAAGAGATGGTTCTCTATAAAAAAACTATATTTATAACTGAATGTAACTGCATTCTGATAGTCACACACTGTGTGGGATCATGTTACATTCCAGTTATATTTCTTATTACTTCTGATTCATATAGCCTTAGAATATATAAGTGAAATAAGGAAATTCTTGTTCAGTTATATATTATCAGGTAATAACAATAGATTTATTACTTTTTAGGACAAATATGTTCAATAATCCAGAAGTAATGGAAGCTTTTTCTTTCTTTTCTTAAAACAAATATATTATTATCTAACTAGTTCCTAGAATTATGTTTTTGTTTATTCTAATCTGAAGCAATACAACCTCAATTTTATGAGTTAACATATCTAAACAGTTACATATGAATAAAATATGTAATTGTTTACTCTAAAAGGGTTAAAATCCCAAAATAATTCAAACTATCTTCATCAATACCAAAGTTATTAACAGTACCTTTCTAACTGAATTATTTAGCCTAGGGCAAGACTAACCATATACAACCACCCTGGAATAAATAATTTCAACAAAAACTATATTCTGCACTCCAATTAATGAAACATCATTTTGATGTCTTTTGACATAGCACTTCTCTCCTGTAAGCGGAAGATCCGTGTACCCCCATTAGCCCTCCTCATTCTCCCAACCATATTATGTGGGAGTGTGACGAAGGCACTTATTCCCCTGAGAGAGATATTTATTCTCTTTCACGGGTAAATTGTGATTACTTGCAAAAAATAATTTATACAATGTATCATCTAATCTCGTATGTTTTTTCTTTACTCTTTACTCCAGAATTCACTGGTTTCTTTTCTATCTATTCATCTCTCCAGTCCACACAGGTTGATCTGCGCAGTCAGCTCTGCATAACAAAAAGTAAGTCAAAACTATTTGATCTGTTGCCATGGCACCACTGAATATACTTTCCCTGAATGTTCAGGGAATAAATGTCCCTCAAAAAAGGACCAAAGCCTTCCGTACTTTCCATAACAAGAAGGCTCACATAGTATGCCTCCAAGAAACACACTTCACCAAAGATTCTACTCCAAAATATATTTCTCCTTTTTATCAACAAATTTACACGGCTTCTGCCTGTGCCAAGCAAAGGGGAACTCTAATTGCATTTCACCGATCCACACCATTCACCTTATCATCAGAAATTAAAGACCCAGAAGGTAGATACCTGATACTCATGGGTTATATAATGGATACAGCAATCACGGTGATTTCCTACTACGCTCCTAACAAACAACCTACACCATTCCTCTCACATATATTACAAGTGATTAATACACACAAAATAGGAACAGTGATAATGTGTGGGGATTCGAACCAGGTCCTCCTCCCATTTCTAGATAAATCACCTTTTACACCATCCAAAATAACCTCTAGATTACCTTTTTCTCAACTTCTTTCCAAATACAATCTGGTAGATTCATGGAGAGAAAGTAACCCAATGAAAAAGAAATTCACTTATTTCTCGCACCCTCATCAAACCTTCACCAGAATAGATCATATTTTTCTAACAATAGGAATTATACCAGAAATTATTGCATCAGATATAATTCCGATTCCGTGGTCTGACCATAATGCAGTATACACTACTATAGCCTCAGCCATACCAAAAGCGCATGACCTAACGTGGTACTTACCGGACATAATGCTCAAACACCCACTACATCAGATGGCCATTGAACAAGCTTTAAAGGAATACATATCAATTAATAATACAACAGACATCTCCCCAATAACACTGTGGGAAGCTCATAAGCCTGTCTTGCGTGGTACAATACAAAGACAAATGGCACTATTTAAACGGGAACGCAAAAATCTAGCAAAAAAACTAGAACTCAATTTTAATGCAGCCTACATATCATTCCAAGATAATCCATCTCAGAGTACAAAATCTCATCTGGAAAAATCTAGATTGGAATACGATCTATTTCTCACGGAGTCAGTTGATAAATCCCTCAAACGCTCCAAACACAATTTCTACATGAATACAAACAAACCAGGTACATATTTGGCTCGGGCATTAAATTCAACTAACAAATCTTTCAAACCAATACGTTTGAAATTATCAAAAAATGTTTACACTTGTAATCCAGTTAAAATAGTCCATAAATTTCACTCACATCTCGCAACTTTATACAAGACAAACAATGAATTTAATCCTACAGAGGCTGAATCCTTCTTCTCAAAAATAACCTTACCTGAGTTATCTCAAAATCAAAAAAGCAGTTTGGATGAGCCTATAACTATAGATGAAGTTGCTAACGCCATAAAAGACCTAAAACTTAATAAAAGACCAGGCCCAGATGGCTACTCGGCTTTATACTATAAAACATTCTCAGAAATACTCTCTCCCATTCTCACTGAAACTTTTAACAAACTTCTAGATGGACATTCTTTTCGGCAAGAAACACTAATGGCAATTGTTTGTATGATCCCAAAACCCCTTTCTGATGATACTTCCTGTGTGAATTATCGGCCTATCTCTCTGTTAAACCTCGATATTAAATTATTAGCAAAAATAATAGCAAAACGCCTCAATAGCATTATAGGAAAATTAATACATAGAGATCAAGTAGGCTTCATGCCAAATAGACAGGCAGGCGATAATATACGCAGGGCAGTGTTATTGGCACATATTGCTAAAAAACGGAAAATCCCTTTATGTTTTCTGTCTCTCGATATTAAGAGGGCATTTGACACAGTATCCTGGCAATATATGCAATATTCATTACAAAAATGGGGTTTTGGACCCCACTTTTTAACATGGATCAAAGCATTATATAATAAACCCAAAGCCTATATAAAATATGCTGGATACAAATCTGAAGCCTTTAATATCGAAAGAGGTACCCGACAGGGTTGCCCATTATCTCCCTTATTATTTGCCCTTATACTCGAACCCATGGCCCAATACATCAGAACAAACCAAACTATAACTGGCATTGAAGTAGGAGGTATTACACACAAATTATGTATATTTGCAGACGATATATTACTTTTTCTATCATCACCACAGGTCTCTGGTCCTAACTTAATACCAGCTCTTGATGGGTTTGCAGCCCTATCCGGCCTTATGATTAATCCTAAGAAATGCCTAGTGCTTAATATTTCACTCACAAACATGGAATTGATCCCGGCTAGGGCTGCACTCCCATTCACATGGGCAGAAAAATCAATCCCATATCTTGGAATTCATTTAACAGCATCTCATTCTGACTTATTCTCAACCAATTATCCTCCTGTATTAAGACAGATCACAAATCTAATAAAACAATGGTCGCAACTTCCTTTATCCTGGATAGGGAAGATTAATGCAATCAAAATGACTATTCTACCCAAATTGCTTTATCTATTCAGAGTCCTCCCTATTCCAATTCCTTCCTATTTTTTGAGAATAGTACAAAAAAGAGCAACTTCGTTTATATGGGGCTCTTCTAAACCACATATACCTATACACACACTACATCTTCCCAAAAATAAAGGAGGCCTGGGATACCCTAATTTTACTAACTACTACAGAGCAGCACATTTGGCCAGTCTGTCCAAATACCATGCAAAACAGGAAATCCCATTATGGGTATTTATAGAGGCTTCAGAAAATGACCCTCTATTAATATCAAATTTATTATGGCTTGATCCTAAAGACCGCTTTAAAATTCATAATCCCATAACTAAACACTTCTTATCTCTCTGGGATAAACTAAAAACCAAATATCAGTTACAATCTCCACACAATCCTCTCCTTTCTTTTATCAGAAATCCGGCCTTTTATCCGGCATGGATCTACCCAAATTCTTTTAAAGCTTGGACAACATCAGGCATTCAGACACTAAATGACTTCATAGCATCTAAATCATTCCTTTCATTCCCATCACTTAGAGAAAAATATGATCTACCAAACTCTGAGATATTTAGATATCTCCAAATCAAAAATTTCTATACATCATTCCTAAAGGGGGATACACCATTATCCCAATTATCCATTTTTGAATCAATCTGTACAAAAGATCCATTTGCTAAAGGTACAATTTCATCACTTTATAATCAATTATATGGAGTAGCAAATCTTAATAGACCCTCTTACGTTCAGAGGTGGGAGGAGGACCTGGGACGAACTTTAGAAGACACGGACTGGTCTAACATATGGCTCACATCTAAGTCATCTTCACCCAACATCTTAGCACTGGAGACAAATTATAAAGTCCTAACTCGCTGGTACCTTGTACCCGCTAGAGTGGCAAAATATTCACCTAATACCTCAGCTCTTTGTTTTCGAGGATGCCCAGAAATAGGCACACATTTACACATATGGTGGACGTGCCCAGTAATCCAAACCTTCTGGAAGGAAGTCTTCGTGATTGCATCTAAAATATTTAAAAAAATAATACAACCAGATCCATATTTAACTTTACTTAATCTAAAACCGGAATGGTTAACACTCTCTCAATTCAAACTTATGATCCAACTAATAACGGCTGCAAAACAAACAGTGGCCAAGGCATGGAAATCTCCTACATTGGTACTAGCAGAAACAATTCACAGAATGAATAATACAATGTCCCATGCTAAGATGGTAGCCATCGATCAAAATCAAATTCCAAAATTTGAAAAACTTTGGCATCCTTGGATAAAACAACAGTTCCTGTCAAACTTCAATGACTCTGTCCTGTTGCCATGGTAACAGATTAAATGACTTACAGAGACACCCATTCTAAGGCTTCAAAGAGAACTAAAAAGAATAATAAACTGACGAGCGGGACAACCTTGTGGACCATACCTCTACCTTTCAACCCTTTTTCTTCTTTCTCTTTCCTTTTCTCCACCTTACGATTAAAGCTCATTATCAGAATTTATTTGACCTATATACACACTACTTGTAAACAATATGTATAGTAGGTATAAATCATTTAAATACCTACAAAAGTAACTAAGGAAATGATATATATCTTTAATTTAGGTTTACGTGAACCCAATGTTTAATATTTGAAATTTCATGATATTTACCTATATAAACCCTACTGTAAAACAATGAGCTTACTTTATAGATCCTTGTAAACTTACTTTATGTATCTTTATAACATTGTATACTCAATAAACTTCTTTTGACAAGAATATAGATGTCAAGGGAAAGCATTGTGAGAATTTTGAAAAATAGAGTCTGCATATGCAAAGTAGTGAATGAGAGAATGAGTGGTACAAGAGAGAATATACTGTACCTCTTGGCATGTGTGATGGAAATATGAGGCATATGAGGAAGATGTAAATTTAAGGTGTAGAAAAAATAAACACACGAGTTAAAATATGGCAGTGTTTAACAACGGTTGATTTTGTACTCACTGATGGAGTTGACATACAAGTTTGTAAATATCCATCCATATCACATCCATTAGGATAATCATTACATATTGATAGATCCCAGGTACAGGGAGAAGGAATATTGCAATATTTTGAAAAAAAAAAACTACTGATGAAAATACCAGGGTGGCTGAAGGCCAGCATCATTCACAAAACTGTCACGGTCCCTACCGTGCCATGCAGATGGCATGTTACTTTGCCTCTGAGCCACACCACAGTTCCTTTCAGCCTGCTTTCCCGCTACGCCTAGTTCTTCATGAAGTACTGTGGGCGATACTCTGATTGTACCTGTCACTCCTGGTTCAGCTGAGGCAGTTTATCCAATCACCTGGGTATAAAGCACTGCCTCACTCTGAGGGCTTTGTCAGTTCATTGTCTATTGTTTCCTGTTTTGCCAAAAATTCCTGTGTTCCTGTGTGTCCAGTGTTCCAGTGTTCCTGTGTGTGCAGTGTTCCAGTGTTCCAGTGTTCCTGTGTGTCCAGTGTTCCAGTGTTCCTGTGTGTCCAGTTTTCCAGTGTTCCTGTGTGTCCAGTGTTCCAGTCTTCCAGTGTTCCAAGACTGACTCCGGCTTCTGACTCTGGCTCTGCTTATCGTTTATTCTGACTTCTGGAATCCCTGACTATGGCTTTACTTCGAATATCCTTTGGCAAATTCCTGTCAAGCCCCCGTGCACAGATTCACAGCCCAGGTAGCTTATCTCTTTGTTACCATGGGCTGTGTCTATTTGCAAGGGTGAGCGTACATCTCTGTGCCATGGACTCCAACCTAGGTAAGCCCTTACGAGAACTTCCTTTGACCCTGATCCCATACCATAGTTTTTTGGGGAAAATGGGATGGACAATGGCAAGTCAATTTAATCTGGAGATCTTCTTTAAATGACTCAAAATTTAAAAATACCCTTAATTCAGGTATGCATTCACAAAAAAAAATCATTAAATGTATAAGTAGTATTTAAAAAACAAGGGTAAAGGGCCTAAGGCTCGATTCACATCTATGCATGTTGCTTTTGAGCGTTTCTGCAGTGTTTTTTGCGGTGCTTGCCACGTTTTTGAACAGCATTTTTACAGCTTTTAGGCCGCGTTTAGCGGTTTTTTTTGTTTTGTTTTTTTTTTACAGTTTTCTTTAGACTGTATACAGTCTAAAAAAAAAAAAAAACCCGCCAAAAACGCAAAACGTGTCAAAAACGCTGCAAAAACGCTGTAAAAATGCTGCAAAAACGCTGTACTTGCGTTTTTGATGCTGGTCCATTGAATTCTATTACATGCAAAACGCTGCATTTTGCATGAAAAAAAGTCCCTGACCCTTTCCAAAAACGCAGAGGTACAAATATGCATTGATGTGAACATGTTCCATAGGAACCCATGTTAAAAAAATTCCCATGCATTTCTGCAAAATGCAAAATGCATCAAAAAACGCACTAGTGTGAATGGAGCCTAAGGCAGGTATAAAAATCCTTTCCACCATACTCAGGTTGGAGACTGGGAGAATAGAGACATCAGAATCCAGTCTATGGTGACCCACTGAGCAGTTGAGGATGTAAACAGTAGAAGAGGTTGTGGTTGTCATTCTCTGGTAAGTAAACAGATGGGGGGTCGGTTTCTAGGTGAGTTTAGATTAGAAGGGTTTACTAAAAGTACTCATGTACTTTAACTACTTCAGCCCCAGAAGAATTTACCCCCTTCCTGACCAGAGCACTTTTTGCCATTCGGCACTGCTTCGCTTTAACTGACAATTGCGTAGTCGTGCGACGTGGCTCCCAAACAAAGTTGACGTCCTTTTTTTCCCACAAATAGAGCTTTCTTTTGGTGGTATTTGATCACCTCTGCGGTTTTTATTTTTTGCGCTATAAACAAAAAAATAGCGACAATTTTGAAAAAAACACATTATTTTTTACTTTTTGCTATAATAAATATCCCCCAAAAATATTTAAAAAAACATTTTTTTCCTCAGATTAGGCCGATATGTATTCTTCTACATATTTTTTGGAAAAAAAAAATCGCAATAAGCCCTTATTGATTGGTTTACGCAAAAGTTATAGCGTCTACAAAATAGGAGATAGTTTTATGGCATTTTTATTGATTTTTTTTTACCAGTAATGGCAGCAATTAGCGACTTTTATTGTGACTGCGACATTATGGCGGACACATCGGACAATCTTGACACATTTTTGGGACCATTGGCATTAAAACAGCGATCAATGCTAAAAAATTGCATTGATTACTGTAAAAATGCCACAGGCAGTGAAGGGGTTAACCACTAGGTGGCGCTGTAGGGGTTAAGTGTGTCCTTGGGAGTGTTTCTAACTGTGGGGTGGAGGGGCTGTGTGTGACACTACACTGATCGCTGCTCCCAATCACAGGGAGCAGAGATCAGTGACAGTGTCATTAGGTAGAACGGGGAGATGCTAGTTTACATTAGCATCTCCCCATTCTTCCTCACCGTGAGACGATCGCGGGTATCCGCGCGGACATTGGGTTTGCGGGACCCGCGATCGCGGTCACGGAAATCCCAGCGGGTGTGTGCGAGCCGCCTCTTAAAGGGCAACGTACAGGTACGTTAATCTGCCTGTACGTGCCCCTCTGCCGCAGTATATCTGCGTGAGGCGGTCAGGAATCGGTTAAAGTGTATATATTCCGAAAAAAGTTTTGAATAAAGCAGGGAAGGGTTTACAACCCCTGCAGGTTTTTAGCACTATATGTGCTCACTTTCTTTATTTGTCCTGTTGACCAATCTAACTAAGACAGAAAGTGATGGGAAATCGAAAATGTTGCAGTTGGGAATCTTCAAATAGGAAAACTGTTTAGGTGACAAACGTATTATTCAACTCACTGTATGGTTTTCTACTCACTTCATGTTATTTTTCCAGGAAGAGGAATCTTTCTGGAATGGTTTTAACCATTCTTTTTTTAAGTGTTCATTAACCATTTGCCGACAGTATACTGTACATACATGGCAGCAAGGCAGCTCTCCTGTGCAAAATCACATACCTGTACGTAATCCTGCACTTTTGGGTCTGAGGCACGCACAATCACAGCGGGAGCCAATCAGCGGGTCCGGTGGACTCGATGTCCACCAGGACCCGCTGATCGTTCGGGAGAGAAGCAGAACAACGGTCTGCCTATGTAAATAAGGCAGATCGCCATTCTGTGAGAAGGGAAGGCAGTGATCCTGTGTTTCTGCAAAGCAGGAACACGGATCTGTGCCTTCCTATTATACAAGCACCTCCCCCACAGTTAGTAAGCACTCCCTAGGCACGCATTTAACCCTTTGATCGCCCCTGATGGTAACCCCTTTCCTGCCAGTATCATTAGTACAGTGACAGTGCATATATTTTTAGCACTGATTCCTGTATTAGTGTCACGGGTCCCCAAAAAAGTGTCAAAAGTGTCACTTGGTGTCTGTTTTGTCTGCCACAATGTCGCAGTCCCGCTATAAGTTGCTGATCGCTACCATTACTAGTAAAAAATAAATAAATAAATAAATAAATAACAATTTCATAAATATAACCAATAGTTTGTAGACGCTATACTTTTGTGCAAACCAATCAATATATGCTTATTGGGATTTTTTTACCAAAAATATGTAGCAGAATACATATTGGGCTAAATTGATGAAGAAATTAGATTTTTTACATTTTTTTTTATTAGGAATGTTTTATACAGAAAGTACAAAATATTTTTTTTTTTTTTTTAAATTGTCGGCCTTTTTTTATTTATAGCGCAAAAAATAAAAACTGCAGTGATGATCAAATACCACCAAAGGAAAGCTTTATTTGTGGGGAAAAAAAGACATACATTTTATTTGGATACAGTGTCGCACGACCGCGCAATTGTCAGTTAAAATAACGCACTGCTGTATCGCAAAAAATGGCCTGGTCATGAAAGGGGGTAAACCTTCCAGAGCTGAAGTGGTTAAACTATGGTTCAGGACCCAAAATGGGTTGCAGACATGTTTGTTATGAGCCAAAACAGGGTTGTGTAGTTAAAGTAGCCTGACTTGTCAAAGGGCAAAATCAGTGGTAAGTGATGTAGCACACTTTTTTTTATCAATGTTTATAATGTTCATATCAATGTTCAAAACTAATGTGCTATGATTATTATTATTCAGGATTGAATTATTATTATTCAGGATTGATATAGTGCCAACAGTTTGCGCTTTACAACATGGGGCAGACAGTACAGTTACAATACAATTATATACAGGAGGAATCAGAGGGCCCTGCTCATTAGAGCTTACAATCTAGGATGATCTTATACTTAGTCTAAAAAAAAAAAAAAGCAACAGGGGAGGCTCCCGCACACACTGCACGCTTCTGGCTTTTACAGCTGTTATATAGCTGAGGGCGGGGCCACTCGGTGACGTAAACTAATGACCCTGCCTTCCTCTGACGTCACGTAAAGGAGCCTAAACAAGTGCCCCATGGCAAGAGGCTTGCTATTGGGGGCACTCGGCAGGGGGAGGCGGTAAAACTGCCAGCATGGGACCCAAAAAGACGAGGATTGGAGCTGCTCTGTGCAAAACCATTGCACAGAGCAGGTAAGTATAACATGTTTGTTATTATTATTTTTTTAATTCTTTCCTTTAGAATCATTTTAATCTCTCCTTAGACTACTGATTCATCTCTCAGGAAGGGACTCTCCTCTATCCTGGGTGGAGGCACTTCGAACTTTAAACCCATACTTCCACTTATGCCACGTACGCACAAGCGGACTTTTCGACCGGACTGGTCCGACAGTCTATCCGACGGACTTTCGGCGGACTTCCGACGGACTTCCCTAACGAACAGACTTGCCTACACACGATCACACTAAAGTCCGACAGATTCGTACGCGATGACGTACGACCCAGACTAAAATAAGGAAGTTGATAGCCAGTAGCCAATAGCTGCCCTAGCGTCGGTTTTAGACCGTCCGGACTAGCATACAGACGAGCCGATTTGTCGACCGGACTTGAGTCCGTCGGAAAGATTTGAAACATGTTTTATTTCTAGGTCCGTCGGACTTTTGGAAAAAAAAAGTCTGCTGGAGCCCACACACGATTGGGAAAAAAAAGTCAGCTTGTGTGTACGCGGCATTAGTGAAGGTTCTGGTTCTCTTATTTACCTACAGGCTTTGGGAGTATAATTACCCATAACCCACCCCCCCCCAAAGGAGATGAAGGTTTCTAAAGAAATAATTTTTTGTTCTGGTCAAAACTTTAATTTTTAGATTTCCCATCACTACATTCTAGGGAATTCTGTTGGTGAGAATCAAGTGAGCTGAGTAATGTCCCCCCCCCCCCCCCCCGACCTTCAATAATAGTTACATAGTTAGTCTGGTTGAAAAAAAGACACAAATCCATCTAGTTCAACCAATAAAAAGGGGGAACAAAATGTTTACAATCCTTTATACACAATCCCATACCCACAGTTGATCCGGAGGAAGGCAAAAAACCCCAGCACAGCATGGTCCAATTTGCTCCAGCAGGGGCAGCTGACAGGAAGCAGTCTGAATGATGATGGGCATTCAACCCGGTAGAGGATTGGTGATGGATCGCAAATAAGGTGATTCTGTGGGGGACAGCACCAGGGAGAAGGTGAGTATTGCAGTGAGAATTGCATTTTTTAATGATTGTTGGGCATTTTTTTTATTTATTTAGAAGTGGAAATGTCAACTATCCCTGTTTGATGCCCTATAAATAAGTGAAATCAAACTCTCATCCAGATTCTTCTAGTTAGGATTTCACTAAATTGTAATGCTTACCCTGAGAAGTATTTTCTGAACTGGTTTACACATTTTTATGAGAGACGGGACATTCTATTAAACCAACATCATATGTAAACACGCCAAATGCGAATCTTCAGACTTTGCAGACGATATTCTCAGATTCACTATGAGAACATTCCAGTTATAGAATATGATGATTACTAGTCCCCTGGAGGATTGCTTTTTTAAATCCTGGGAGAAGAGCAGACTGTGATAGCTCACATTAACCCCTTTTATCTTTTACTAGAAGGAAAATTTGCAGTGCGCGACATGAAATGGCGACTGAGCTTATCTCCTGGGAGTTATAACTAGCATGAAGGACAGCGACATATACTGCATATGGAGTAACAACTCTGGGGACCCATAAAAGAGTTTAAGTGTCGCCTTGTGCTGAAAACGTTTCAAACAAAAATAATCTAAGAGACAAAATAAAGAGAGGCAAGATAACAAAACAATTTTGAGCACCATTTAAAACGGAAGTCTGAACAAACAGCATTCAATATTTTTTAAATATATACACTAGTTAGTCAGAAAATGATGGACACCTGACCATCACATCTACATGAGCTTGTAGGCTAGCCAGTTACAAAATCATTGGCTAAAACAGCCTCACTCTTTCAAAAAAAGCCATTTGTGAGGATGTTGGATTAGAAAACTTGGCTTACACCTTTGACCTTCCAAAGGTGTTTAGTGGGGTTGAAGTCAGGGCTCTGTGCAGGCCACTTGAGTTCCTTCACACCAAACTCATCAAACCACCCCTGGACATCATAAATAGTGTCTAAGACACTCTTTAGAATTCCAATGAGCCCCCACACAACAAATGTCGGTGTGGGCAACAGATTTATGTACCTGTTGTACACAGGTACATGAATCTGGGGCACAGACTGAATGAGGAGGCGCACTGAGAGTGGAGTGTCCATACAGATACTCCGACCTCAGTACAGTGGTGCCCCCTCCTCGGTGCTGAAGCTGTCACACAGACAGCGCATCGGTGGGGGAGGTCCTGTACCTGGGGGGGCAGTGCCTTATGGGATTTACAGATACTAGGTTTGCTCCCCTTGTGATTGATAGCAGGCAGTGGGCAGATCCTTATCCATTAGCTATTGGCTAAAGAATCTACCCACTGCCTGCTGTCAATTACAAGGCGAGTTTGGACCTGATGGGGAACTAGTGTCTCAGCTTCCTCATCAAGCTCCACTCACTGCAGCGTCATTGGATGTTAGGAGGCTGTCGGCTGTGAAGCCAACAGCTCTCTAAAGAATAAGTCACCCCAACATTTCAAATTTCTGATTTGTGTCTGTTGTACCATATACTTGTATTAAAAAGTATCTTGTTTTCTTTGCATTGCTTCCTTTGTGTGAAATACCTGGTGATCCTGCCAGTCCCCCCACTTTCCTATTTCAAAACAGCTATGCTAGTCTTAGGAGAATATCTATCCCAATGTGGTCAGTTTTCTGGCAGTGTTGGGAGAACAGCCTGTCTGTCCTCCAATAGCCAAGACTTGTGCTGACACCCCCCCCGCACAACTATATAGTGGGAAAATCAGTCTACTGCTGCTTCTCCACCCCAATCTCTCCAAGCCCCTTTTGCTTCTGTGAACAGAGGTCATGTGATCACTTTTAAATTTAAAAAAAGGTATTTATTGTTTATTTTAATATATAAACACAAATGTTTTGCCTTTTACTTCTATTTTAAATTGAATGGGTTGTTTTTACAAGGTGAGGGTTTACATACTTTAAAACGGATCTCAACCCTTTCAATAAAGTTGGCTCCTCTCCATCTCTACATAAAGGTCCATAACTCCAAAAACAATCCTTGTTTATTTATTGAATCCCCCCCCCCTTATGGAGCTAGGGCTAGCTTTGTGTACAGGGGCACAGTCATGCTGGAACAGAAAATGGCCTTTCCCAAAATATTGCCAAAAATATGGAAAGGCACAATTGTCTAAAATGTCTTTGTATGTTGTAGCAAAAACAGTACTCCACTTAAAATAGCTAAACTACGCCTCATCAGCATCGCCCACGATACACCCGGTAAATTCTCTTCCAAATGGGCCTGCTGGACCCACTTCCAGACAACAACAGACTACAAAGACCTCACCACTACCAATGCAACGCCCACCGGACATCCTCCTATGACAACTACATAAATCCAGAATCAACTCAAACACCCCCTTATATTCACTATATATACAGACCGAGAACAACTAGCTATCTTTATTGCCCACGTCTCCACAAAACCCACTGCTCCCCTTATCTTCCCCCACCAGGGGGAAAGAGAGATGGATAACAAACACCTCCCCCCCCCGGTCCCCTATCACCACTTACAAAATTATACCTCATTCATCCCCCTGCCCCTAGACCCCTCTTTCCTGTCCCACCTCCCCTAAACACACCAATTACCGCCTTTTTTTTTATCACTGACACGCCTCTCCCCAGATACCTAAGTATCCTCCTAGACACACAGAAAACCTTGTGCTGAACCTGACCTACAACACTCTACTCTATCAGAACCCCCTTTGATACACCCCGACTCTACCAAAACATTCCCACCTCCTCCATAACTCCTATCCTACCCACAAGGTTATAAAACTCACAAACCCAACCAAAAATCATGTGCCCAGCAAGCTTCTAACTCCACAGATACAGGGTTCTCCCTCTTCAGTTTACCGTTATTTAACATTTTGATTTTCATAACCTCTAAGTTACAATATTTACATATGTAGCACTAACTCACGGTGGAGCTGCTGATTTTTAGCGGGCTGTTACCGTCACCTTTTTACCAGTAATTTCACCAGTACCAGGTCTAGGGTCCCGTTGAGCTCACTACCAGACAATGTAGGCACCAGTCACTTGAGTATTTTTTTCAATGCTTTAATGGGAGATAACTGGAAGAAGTAGCAGGAAAGAGGCAGAAGAAGAGTTGCAGGGAAGTTCAAATACCTTTTCTTGGCGTAGCGTTAAGGAATTGAAATCTTTGAGATGAATGTATCCTCAGCTCAATATTAAATCTTTGCTCGCCCGGATAGGTCTCTCTCACTAACCTAGCAGCCGGAACGCAGGACAGACAAAAAGTCTCTGCCACAGACTTGGGTGTGACAAAACTGTACGATCCTCTGCCACAGGATGTAATAGTTCTCGATGAACAGCAAACACAGTACCAGAACCTTTAAGCCAACCCGGCAGTACTTGTGCGGTAGAGTAGTTTACAATGCGTAATCCAATCCACCAGGCCCTTCTTAAGACCAGCCTTGCATGGTCTCTTCCAAGATGTGTCCTCCCCTGGATCTTCCCGATTGTCCGGCTTCTTCCCACAGGACAGACAGCACAGGACCATCCCAGCGATAGCAGGCCCCAGACAGGCTTCTGGGTCTACCCGCACGGCTGCCGCAACGCAACCCTCCAGCTCGGAGGGCCACGAGGTAGACTCACAAACACATGCCTCTAGGCCAGGAGGGCCACGAGGTAAAGCTCCCCAAAACATGGCGTCTGTGCCATAAATACCCTCTCCCAGAATGCAACCCGGAGGACCACCGCCGCCGAGTTATCTCCGGGACAGAAGAGCACTCATACACTTCAGCATGTTGCCTTTCCAACACTGACCCATGGTGACAACGACACCCACAGGCACAGTGTGAAACTACACGCAACACAGCCGAACTGGAACAGAGGCTAAATCTGACAATAAACTAAATCTGAACTATGTACAGAACAGATGACCCACTAAATTTACCTATTGGTATTTACCTATTGGTAATAGATTGGAAAATCTACCAGCGCTACACATACTTTGACCATTTTCATTTGACTTATATTATGTATTTCTGTGAAATTCTACATATGTGTGTTCTCTACTATTTCTAATAAAAACTTTATGGAAAAAAATAAATAAATAAATAACTAAACTATGTACAAGGCGTATCCTCACATTCATGTGTGTATGTGTATGAATTAATTCTGTTCAGCCACTTTAACGATTTACACACCCCTAAATGTTTATATTCCATTTGACAGAATGACATGCATTTTATTAAGTTAATTTAGTAATTCCTGATAAATGTGGAAATAGTGAATAGTGAACAGCAGATTCCCAGGAGGGTGCAATGGATGTTATTACTTTTAAACTTCATTTATTAATCTAAACTGCAATAAGGCAGAATTAAAACCTAGGTAAATCCTCTAACCTAAGGTTTATTATGACAGTATATCAGGATCTTTTTTTTTATAATTTTAAATCCTCGCACCGATGATATAATGTGTAGATATGCAGGACTTAGTAAATAGACTGTACTGCTGTACGCACAAGTAGCGAGCATCCTAGGGTGACAACGCTGCTCCTGCATAGATAGACATAATAACAGACAGACACCATGAACATTTCAAATGCAGCATCGATAGTTCTATATGACCAATTTACTTTAACTATCAGGTCAGCAAAGTTCACAAGAAAAATGCAACAATGACAAGCCACTTGGTGGAGATGTGTTCAATGAGTGAGTTTATGCGCAATGTTCATGTTAAAGTGTTTACAAAGCCAAAACCATTTTTTTTTTTTTGTAGTTTGGAAACAGCAAGAATAGGTTAAAGCCCCGGTAAGATTCACATTGTTCTCTATGTCCTGCTGGAGAGATTCACCTTCTCTGCAGCGGCGAATTGCCAGCATTTTTAATTCTTTTTCAGCCGCTAGCGTGGTTTAAAAGCGCAGAAAGTGCCGCTAAAACAACGGTAAAAATATCAGCATTTTACCGCCGACGCTCCCCCTGCCCCAGTGTGAAAGTGCCTTAACTGACCTCAATCTCTCCCAATGCAAGCTTGTCAGCTTTCTCTACAACAGCTTCCAATTCACTGACACTATGGCTGATCTGTGCCCCTCAATTTATAGTGACATATAGTGTAGACATGTGCGATTAGTTTCGTACGAATTTCCGTAAATTTGTACATTCGGGAGGATCCGAAATACGAATTGCTATGCTTCCGAATTTTGTACGAAATATGAAATTTCGTTTACGAATTTTGGATCCAAATTCCTAACGAACATTCGTAATTGTTACGAAAAGTTACCGAACCTAAAAGTTAAAAACCCAGGAAGTCAGCACAGCACAGGGATGGTGGGAGCCCCTCATAATGATAAATCCATCATATAACAAACATTCGATAATTAATTCTAATACAAAACGGAACGAAACGAAACAAATTTATTGAAGGCGCACATTTCTAATATAGTGTACATCTCAGGAGCCTATGAGCAGAGAATTCTGAAGCACCCCCTCCCCAAAAAAAAGTCAGTGAGACCGACTTTTTTTTCTTGATAAATTACAGCAAAGGTCTGGGAAACGCAACATTTTTGTAAAAAACACACAAAAGTGGATTTTAGGGCAAACAAATGCAATAAACTACCTACATTATTGGAAAAATGTAAAAAATGAGGTTGTACATGTCAAACCTTAAATTTAAGTGAACATGTGAAATGGTGACATACTTCAGCACCCTATATTTTCTATAGGCGACTCTTCAAAAGCCCCCTATAGGTAATCAGTTTAGTGTTACCAAGGAGGTCTTGTGCTACTATTATTGCTCTCACACAGTGATATGTAACATGTGTATTGCAATCAAAGTTTTCACATGTAGGTGTCCCCCAACACATACATTTACGTTTGTATGTTTGTATATGTGGGGGTCAGGGGCCTCAAAATGTTTTTTGAGTGGGATTTTATGTGCTTAAACTTTTTTTTTCCCATCACATAGGGGACAAAACATCCCCAATGTGATGATTTTTAGGTGACATGTTCTCTTTAATAAGAAATGCAGGGTCTTTTAGACCCTGCATGTCTCCTTTGGGCTCCACTGAATGTATTGCAATGCACGCTTGCAATTCACACCCTCTTTCCAGGGCACTGCAAGAAGGGGAGGAGAGCGGGCGCGTGTCCATTATTCTCCATCCGCTCCAACCACCTGCACCCACCATGTCTGTCCGGGGCCCGCAGATAGGCAAGCGCAGCCTGGAATACATGGTGGGGGCCCCAGTACCAGGGGTGTGTGGAAGCAAATGAGCGACAGTGCAGCCACCCGAATGCTTCCACCTGATGGGCAGGAAGCCGCCTGTCAATTTTACACACAATGCTGGTGGCTGCAGCCACTGGATTGTGTGTGAAACCCCTTGCTGTCAGGCAGTGGGTTAAAAAAAACTCATACAGAAAAAACGCCCTCTAGAAAAGGGCACCTGTAGGCAGGGACAGGACAAGCGGTGGGCAGGAGGGGAAGCTGCCCTGGGCACTATGGTATCATGTGAGGTAGGAGGGGGGTGCCACAAGGGGATGGGGGGGAGGAGATTTGTGTTGGGTAGGGGAATTTGGGAGGCGGCATGGGCTAAGTATTGTTCTAGGAGAGGAAATTTGGAGGGGGGGGTGCTAAAAGTTGTGATTTAGGGGGATTTGTGTTGGGAGGGGAGCTGGTGCTAGGAGGGAGGATTTGGGTGGAATTTGTGGCAGGAGGGGGGGATGTGTAATAAGAGGGGACATTTTTGGGGTAGAGGATTTGTGCTAGGAGGGCAAATTCTTTTTGGGGGGGCATTTGAGCGAAAGGGATTTTTTTTTTGGTGGGGGGCAAAGATTTGTGCTGAGAGGAGGGATTTCAGAAATGGAGGTGGGTATTTGTACTGGGAGGATGGGGAATTTATGCTTATGGGGTAAGCATGCAGAGTAGTGCGTAATGTTTTTGTGGGGGGATTTTTGCTGACACATAATGTTCATACATCTTGGGGGGGGGGCGGGAGGAGTTTGTTTTGTTCTCTCTGGGCTCTAGATAACCTTGTCCTGGCACTGCCTGTAGACACATACCTACAGTGCCTATTGGGAAATCCGGCCCTGGGTGTTGACTTATCTAAAAGACCCCTTATTGGCACTGTAAGTCTTCTGGCCAAAGTTTAAAGGCTTTATGTGCATTACCGCTTAAAAAATTCTTCAGGGTGAATCTTCACAAAAATTCGCCGAGACCACAAATCTCGAACCCATAGTGGCATCCAGAATTAAAAACAAAACAGTTTTACCGATGCATTCCATTTAAACTGCTCCACAGAGCTTAATATACTCCACCAAGAATAGCCACCATATATGGCAGTGACTTGGCGGAATGTTGGTGCTGTTCCACCTCTCCTGCCGATTTTGATCACATATTTTGGCATTGTCAGCCAGGAGTTTTGGACGGGGGGGTTACTCGTACTCTCAAGGACCTCATTTCCATCCCAGTTCCTATGACCATTCCAATTTGCACGTTAGGTCTAATGGAGGAGGTGGCCCCACGCAGGGCCCAAAGGACCATTCTTTAATTTTCCCTCTTCTATTCATGTAAGGCCATTTTGTTGTGCTGGAAGAAACCGGAGGCTCCCTCCTTATCTTATCGGAAAGGCATTGTTAACAAAGTTCTGCCTTTATATAAAGCCACATACTTAAGTAGAGGTTGTCCCAAAAAGTTCGAAAAGGTATGGCAGTGTTGGCTTTCAGCCACTGACACTCTGGACTGAACCTTATTTTTGATGTTAACATAATAGGTCTGATGTCTATCTCTAATGTGAACTGAAGCTACTACCCCTGGCTGGGAGATCTTTATTGATTACATATAAGATAATCTCTGTTAAGGTTTTGTGTACAGCTGAGAGGGCTAATGGTCCTATTTCATTCTCTTATGCACTTTATTTTTTGCTGGGTTGTATTTGTTTTTACTGTTTACTGTATATACTCGAGTAAAAGTCGAGATTTTCAGCCCTTTTTTTTTGGGCTAAAAGTGCCCCCCTCGATTTATACTCGAGTCACCGCCGTCTGCCTACATGATCAGCGTTTCATGCAGGCAGACGGCGGCCAGCGTGTGCTATTACTATTCGGCGGCCAATTACTGTTCAAAAGCTACGCCTCCTCCTCGTCTGTGATAGGCAGAAAACTCCATTTCCCAGCAGTCAGTATACAGCCTATCACGGACATTCTCTCATCCTCGTCCGTGGTATGAGGATGAGAGAATGTCCGTGATAGGCTGACCGCAGACTGCTGGGAAATGGAGTTTTCTGCCTATCACGGACGAGGAGGAGGCACGGCTTTTGAACAGTGAATGGCAGCCGAATAGTAATAGCACACGCTGATCAGTGCAGAGCAGCACACGGAGGCATGCACAGGACACAGGTAGGATGCACACATACACAGGACACAGACACATGCACACATACACAGGACACATACACAGGACCCAGGTACAGGACACATGCACATATACACATGACACATGCACATATACACAGGACACATACACAGGTACATGACACATATACACATGCACATATACACAGGACACATGACACATGCACATATACACAGGACACATGACACATGCACATATACACAGGACACATGACACATGCACATATACACAGGACACATGCACAGGACACAGGGAGGTATACAGCTGCAGATGGGCATTGTTGACCCTCTTTTTCCACTTGCAGTAGCTGCTGCATTTCTCACCCTCGTCTTATACTCGGGTCAATAAGTTTTTCCCATTTTTTTGTGGTAAATTAGGGCCTCGACTTACTCGGGATGACTTATACTCGAGTATATACGGTATATGGTTTCTTATGTCTGAAAAATTCTAATAAATTCAATTTTCCAAAATAAAAATAAAAGAGTTTTGGCTACATATATCCTTTAAGATAAAATAAATACAATTCTAATAAAGTATCTGAGACCTTTGATGCCCAAAGTTTTCCCATACATGGGAAGATATTTAAAAAAGTTTAATAGAGATTTGTGGAAAACTCCATTGTATGCCAACAAGCAATTTTAGAGATCAGTTGCCTCTTCCCATCTTTTGTGCTTGTAATAGTAGCAGATATTTTTTAGTCTGTATCTGCCCTGTACTCATTTCAATGACATGACTTGAAAGCCACCATCTGCAGAAAATAATTGTACAACAAGTTATAAAATTCTTTTGAGCACACGTCATTGATTATTTTTGTGTCTAGAATGCTGCATTTGTCACTTTGTATTTTGAAATAAAGAATCTTCTGAGAAACCAGTCTACGAATGGGAAGCCTTTTGTTTTTTATTTTCTTATTCTTTTCTAGACGAGTTATTATTTCAGCCATGTGACTCCTTTATTGACACGCACACACAGCAGGATGTCAGTGTATATTATCAAGTTTTGCCCTATAGATAAAATTAAAGAGACCCTGTCATTCATTTTAAAACTGCAGATAAAATCACACACAAATAAAGTATTTGTACTGCTTACTTGCAGTGTTTTTTTTCTTTCCATAAACAATTTTTCTTCATTTTCACTGAGCCTTTAAACTTGCTATACAAGTTGAATACTTCTGGAAGAGTCACTTCCCTAGCACAGTTCCTCCCCGTCCCCTTGCATAGTCCTTTCCCCTTCTGGGAGTGTTGTCTAATTACTGTCTATGCTGGCCTAGCTCCTCCACCCTCCCCTTACCTCCTTATATGACCTTTTATGTAGCAATCAGAGCAGAATACTATAGAGGAGGGGTGCCAAACTCAGTTTCATTACAGGCTCTATCAGCATTATGGTTGCCCTCAAGGGGCCGGTTGTATCTGTAGGACTAGATTTCCAGAGCAAGAAGTCAAGGATCCCCCACCCTACCTTACATCACAGTGCACCATCCTTACCTTGTGTTAATGCAAGGTTGGGAAGTAGAAAGTGCAGGGTCTGGAGGAGAACCAGAGGAGGGGTGGAGTCAGCTGCTGGAGCCTGCTGAATGCTGAGTTTCGGGGAGGTGGGGACAAGGGGGTGCTTCGGCTGCACAGAAAGGTGCAGGATCTGTAGGAGGAGTTCTGACCTCCTCTTTGCTGCTGACTGCTGAGAAGGGGAGGGGGCCAAGACGAGCCTCTCTGTGGCTGCAGGGAGAAGCGCAGAATCTGGCAGAGGAGTTCTGTCCTCTTCTCTGCTACTGACTGCTGAGACAAGGTGGGGTTGGAGATGAGGGGGTGCTGCCACTGCAGGAGAGATGCGAGGGCCACAAAAAATGGCCTGGAGGGTCAGATTTGGCCCCCAGGGCCTTGTGTTTGACACACACACACAGACACAGAGGCTCCGGATCTTTCGGAGGAGTTCTGCTCTCCTTTCTGCTGCTGACTGCTGAGAAGGGGAGGGGGCCAAGACGAGCCTCTCCATAGTTGAAGGGAGAAGGGTAGGATCTGGCAGAGGAGTGCTGTCCTCCTCTGTGCTACCGACTGCTGACACAAAGTGGGGGTGGAGACGAGGGGGGTTCCACAGCTGCAGGAGAGATGCGAGGGCCATGTGAAATGGCCTGGAGGGCCATATTCGTTCCCGGGCCTTGTGTTTGACACATGTGCTATATAGTAGCACTTATGTGACAGCTCCACTTCTGCTGGGGCTGCTGATGTCACATCTAAAAAGGCAATGCACAGCAGCAGTCTCAGGGCTTTTGCATGTCGACATATGGGAGGCTTTTGCAGGGAAATAATATGCGTAAAATACATTAAGTACACATATAATCTTATGGAAAGATTGCTGTTAATGTGAAGGGTCTGGAGAAAGGATCTATTTATCTATGCCATTCTGTTGTTTACATGCAATATACATATATGATTGAACTTTCCTTAGGATTGCATTTTGGGCTACAGTGCCTT
Organism: Aquarana catesbeiana; assembly: GCF_042186555.1. NCBI lineage: Eukaryota > Metazoa > Chordata > Amphibia > Anura > Ranidae > Aquarana > Aquarana catesbeiana. The sequence goes on from NC_133327.1 coordinate 62,491,888, forward strand.
GCAAAAGTATTTACCCCCTTGGCATTTTTCGTGTTTTGTTGCCTCACAACCTGGAATTAACATGGATTGTTTGATGATTCGCATCATTTAATTTACAGAACATGTCCACAACTTTTAAGATATTTTTTTTTATTGTGAAGCACACAACAAATAGGACAAAATAACAAAAATAGTCAATGTGCATAACTATTCACCCTATTCATTCCTCATTGCAAAACTGTTCCAGCTCTTTCAAGTTGAATTGTTTATGCTTGTAAACAGCAATCTTTAAGTCTGACCACAGATTTTCTATTGGATTGAGGTCTGGGCTTTGGCTAGGCCATTCCAACACATTTACATGTTTCCCCTTAAACCACTCAAGTGTTGCTTTAGCAGTGTGTTTGGTGTCATTGTCCTGCTGGAAGGTGAACCTCCGTCCTAGCCTCAAATCACACACAGAGTGGTACAGGTTTTGCTCAAGAATATCCCTGTATTTAGCACCATCCATCTTTCCCTCAACTCTGACCAGTTTCCCAGTCCTGACTGCTGAAAAACATCCCTACAGCATGATGCCGCCACCACCATGTTTCACGGTGGGGATGGTTTTTTTTTGGGTGATGTGATTTGTTGAGTTTGCGCCAGACATAGCGTTTTCTTTGATGGCCAAAAAATTTAATTTTAGTCTCATCAGACCAGAGCACCTTCCTCCATACATTTTGGGAGTTTCCCACGTGCCTTTTCGCAATCTCAAAACGTGCCATTTTGTTATTTGCTGAAAGTAATGGCTTTCTTCTGGCCACTCTGCCATAAAGCCCAACTCTATGGAGCGTACGGTTTATTGTCGTCCTATGTACAGATACTCCAGTCTCTGCTGTGGAACTCTGCAGCTCCTCCAGGGTTACCTTAGGTCTCTGTGCTGCCTCTATGATTAATGCCCTCCTTGCCCGGTCCGTGAGCTGTGGTGTGCGGCCGTCTTTTGGTAGGTTTGCTGTTGTGCCATGTTCTTTCCATTTGGTTATGATAGATTTGAAGGTGCTCCTAGGGATCATCAAAGATTTGGATATTTTTTTATAACCTAACCCTGAATTGTACTTCTCAACAACATTGTCCCTTACTTGTTTGGAGAGTTCCTTGGTCTTCATGGCAGTGTTTGGTTAGTGGTGGCTCTTTCTTAGGTGTTGCAGCCTCTGGGGCCTTTCAAAAAAGTGTGTATATGTAATGACAGATCATGTGACACTTACATTGAACACAGGTGGACATCATTTCATTAATTATGTGACTTCTGAAGGTAATTGGTTGCTCCAGAGCTTTTTATGGGCTTCATAACAAAGGGGGTGAATACATACGCACATGCCAATTATCAGTTTTTTATTTCTAAAAAATAGTTTTATGTATATATTTTTCTAATTTTACTTCACCAACTTAAACTATTGTGTTCTGATCCATCACATATAATTCAGATTAAAAAAACATTGAACTAAAGGCTGTAATGTAACAAAATAGGTAAAAAGCCAAGGGGGTGAAAACTTTTGCAAGGCACTGTACGTTTCTGAAACAATAGGCAGAGGATATAGGAAAAACTGAATGACAGCACGTTACAGGCGTCATCCATGATCTTTCTTATCAGTGTCAGTATTTCCATTTTGGTCATCATTTTATTGCTGTGTCGTAAATATATAATTAAGACTTTATATTATAGTGGGCTGAGGTACATGGACTAAAGCCTGCACATAATGTAAGGTTTGGAGGGATGACAGATGGGACATGGATGACGAAAGGCAAGAATGACACTTGGAGGCAGAAGGAAAAAGGGAAAAGGTTTTCTTTAACCTGAGTCTCACCTGAACATCTGAAATTAAAGATTTATTCATTTTTCATTGATCAGTTCATTAAAAAGGTTAGCAAAACAATATCAAAAGTGTATTTAATCAAACGTTGAATAACCTTTGTAATTAATCATAAAGGTGCTTGTTAGAACTTCAGATAATTGGAATTAAAGTATAACTAAAGGCAATTTTTTTTTTTTTTTTAATTTGGATAGAGTACAGAAGAATAAGAGCCCCGGTCAGTTTTTATTGTTGTCTGTGCCCCCCGTTAGGGAGATTCCCCCTCTTTTATATGTCCTGTTTGCCATTATTATTTAATGTGAAAGTAAAAAAAAAATTCCCAAATTTTGAGTTGTCCCCATAAAAAAAAAAAAAAAAAAAAAAGAGAGAAATCTTTTAATGGAGACCCTAGTTCCGGTCACCTGGATGTCCCCAAGGAATTCCCTTAATTTACAAAGATTTCTCTCACTTCCTGTTGGGCTATGGGACAGGAAGTGAGGGGAAATCAATGCAATGAGACACAGATGGCGGAAAAAAAATCTGACTGGGGTTTTAACCCTCTCTTACTCTATCCAAAATAAAAAAAAGTTGTGCCTATAGTTCTACTTAACTTACTATACACCCCTAATCCCTGTTCAGTAATTCTGTGCAATTCTGTGCAATTAACCTTTTTTAACAATTGCCCACATTGTCACGTGTTGCAAATGTATTATCATAATTGGCCATTTGTTGCCTTCATATTGTCACGACTCGCCACTTTGTTGCCACATTTTATCACAATTGCCCATTTGTTTCATGTGTATTGTGTGTAATAATTACTAATTTGGGGCCCATGTAATGTCAAGTTAGCCATTTTTACCCAGTCATAGCTGTTCAGAGCAGTATTTCTCAACCTTTTCTCAGTCAAGGCACCTTTTAAAATGATGTACAATCTTGAGGCCACCCATTCTAAAATGTGAAAAACTAAAGAAATAGTTTTACTGAAAGCAGCAACATCCACACACGTAGGACACCAAATGGTGCCCATACACTAGAGGAAAAATCGTTAGAAAATCTGTCATTTGGACAGTTCGTTCGTGTTTCGTCTAGTAGTTAATGGGCACAAATTACTTGTGACATTTTTGAACCAAAAAATCAAAAAGAAAAATTTGGAAAACTTCTGCCGAACGGATGATAAATTTAAAGGTTAATGTGTTTCTCACCCGTTAAAAAAATGTAAATGTTGGTACTGAGCATATGTGACCCAGAAGCAAAAAACACACGAGAAACTATCTCATTTATGACCATTGAGTGATTTATTGTTCAAAATTCGGTCATTACATGATGGTAATATCGTTGGCGCTCATGACAGTGTTCGTTTTTCCGAAATGGGTTTAAAATGTTTTTCCGACTGGTGTGCGGCTAGCATAACATTAGAGGTGATTCATTCTTCCAAAGCAAACGTACCTTTGCACACTGATACTGACTAGTATTCCAATGTTTCTCTTCTCCCTCACTCAGCTAATGTAACTCCAGTGCTGATGGAGAGGGCCAGGTGAGGGGCAAACAAGGATGTTGTGCAGGCACCTGACATCCTCCTTATCAGCCGACGATGTCCTCGGTTGTTAGGAGACCAGCGGCAGAAAAATTATAATGGTGCACAATGAAAACTGGCTTGTAGACAATCATTGTGCAAATTTCAGACGTTTTGCCAAGGCATGATGGTTCAAAATGGCTGGTTTAGAGGATTGTGTTAATATAATTTTGTTTCCTGTGGGCCTGTCATTATAAAAGCACAACACATAATCCTTATGTTTGACTGCATTTATTATCCTCATGTTTCGCCATGGCGCACTATGCGCACTACTAATAAAACCTTGGATTTTATTTCATTCATTGTGCAGATACCTATATTTCACAACAGTACAGTACACGTTGGTTTTTATTTTTTTTTACATACCTGATTATATATAAAACATACGGATAAAGAAAGTCTTCACTGTCTCCAGTTTTGTTCTGTCCATTATTAATATAAATTTATTTTCATGATTACCATTGAAAATAATTACGACTTATAGAGAAGCATGTGGGGGGTAAAAAATTCACCCCAAATGAAAAATGTAGAGATGAATGGGCAGAGGCTTGGGTGTGAGAACCAGCACAAGCACCCAAAGAGCTTCTCCCAGGGCTAATAATAAACTTAAACAGGAAGTGTCCACATGCTGCACATAACAAGCAAACAGAGACAAAATCACCAAACATGATTGAAGAACTCTTATTAATAATTTCCTCCTGAGAGGCAAGGAAGACACAGCCACCAGCGGATGGAGATACAGAATGAGCTATTTTAGCCTCTTTTAGGAAAAGGAAATCAATCATAAAGGGATTGGCATCAATGAGTAGTGCATGTTGAAGGAGCGCCCTCAGCTGGTCACACAAAATTCTCTGTCTATAACCACATTATATAACATTATATAACTGGCCACAAACAGAATGTTTGGATAACATGTTTTGAGGGAAACTATAGTGTTATTTTTGTCCTTACAAATTTAGGGTTATGATTGTAAATTACATGAGCAATGTTGTGGGATGGAAGCATTCATACAACCACCACACTTGGGTGTACTGGGAACTAGGGTTGCGCCAATACCGTTTTTTTTATCCGCGAGTACGAGTACCGATACTTTCGGTCAAGTACTCGCTAATACCGAGTACCAATACCTTGCGGTACCGATACTTTTGCGTCGATACAAAAAATTGCAAACTGCAAAAAATTGCATGCGGTGCAATTCCTGTCCGAATCACATTTCATTTTCCCCACTACTTCTGTGTTTGTGTGTGTGTGTGTGTGTATATATGTATATATATATATATATATCTATATATATATAGATATATATATATAATTATAAAAGGGGAAAGCGCCATCTAGTGGGCAGTTTAAAAAAATGTTAGCATCTCACAGTATATGTCTGACCACATGCAAAATAATCTACATAGGTGTCCCGGTCCACTGATGATAGCAAATCAGGGCCGCTGGAGGTGCTCACAGGCCTGGAGGAGAAGTTCCGGGACCCGTGGGTATAAGACAGAAGTAATGTCAGCTTGGGGGTGGACCGCCTCTACATCCCCTCCAGCCCTGTGACCACCTCCAGTGGCTCTGATTTGCTATCATCGGCGGACTGGGACACCTATGTAAATTTTTTTAAATGTGGCCAGATATGTACTGTGAGTTTTAACATTTTTTAAAACTGCCCACTAGATGTCGCTTTTCTCTTCTGTATACACACACAGGAGCAGTGGGAAAATCAAATACAATTCAGACATTTTTTAAACTGCCCACTAGATGGCACTTAAATCCCTTTCTATACACACAAACAGGAGCGGGGGGGGGGGGGGGGGAATCGCATGTGATTTGTACAGGAATTGCACTGCGTTTCTGTTCAAATAACATGCGATTCTTTGTATGGACCCAAATCACACTGCAAATTATTAATTTCGGTATCAGGAGCATTTGGGCGAGTACTGATACTCACGCATATGCTTGGTGTCGGCACCAATACCGGTATCGGTGCATCTCTACTGGGAACCATTACTTACATACTTGCAAAGTTTCTAAGATTGAAAAAAGACACAAGACCACCCAGTTCAACCTATATGTGTTTTTTTTTTTTTGTTTATGATATTTATTCTCTAACCATTCCCTGTATATTCTGCTTCCTGAAGAAGACTTTTTCAGCTACTACCACCTTCTGGGAGAGGGAGTTCTACATTTTTACTGCTTTTGAACTGGCCATAGACAGCAGGAACCGGCCAAGATTCAAGCCATGTATGGACAACCTGAATGTACCCAAGTTGATTGATCAATCAATTTGGGTACACCCTACCTGTTGTATTTTACATGCAATTATTGCTAACGGCTGCTATGGCCACTAGCAATAATCACTGTGTTCTCTTAGTGGGGACAACTTCCCCCGCCGGGAGAACACAATGGCTCTGCAGGAAGGATTCGCCTGCAACACTGTCTGTGTTGATGGGGGAGCCGAGCAATTTTCTTTCCTGCAACCAGTGGTTTTGCCCTGTCCATGGCTGCCCTTACAGTAAAGAACCCTTTCCTCTATCTAAGGTCAAACCTTCTTTCTTCTAACCGCAAATCATAGGTGTGTGTCCCCTTCAACAACTTTAACCACTTGCCGACCGCTGCACACACATATACGTCGGCAAAATGGCACAGGCAGGCAAATGGGCATACCTGTACCTCCCTTTTTTGCTGCCTATGGCGCCCGCCGCTCGCCGCGGGATCGTACCCGTGGGTCCCGCGAACTCGATGTTCGGTGGCGGCCCGCAATTGCGGCGAGGAGAGGCAGAACGGGGAAATGCCTATGTAAACAAGGCATTTCCCTGTTCTGCCTAGCAACATGACAGGGAGCTACTGCTCCCTGTCATCGGGTGCAGCGATTGCTGTCATGTTGTAGTGAGTCCCCCCCCCCCACAGTTAGAATCACTCCCTAGGACACATTTAACCCCTCGATCGCCCTCTAGTGTTTAACCCCTTCCCTGCCAGTGTCATTTATTCAGTAATCGTGGCTATTTGTAGCTCCAATCGCTGTATAAATGACAATGGTCCCAAAATAGTGTCAAAAGTGTCCGCCATAATGTCATAGTCCCAATAAAAGTCGCAGATCGCCGCCATTACTAGTAAAAAAAAAAAATAACAATAAAAATGCCATAAATCTATCCCCTATTTTGTAGACACTATTACTTTTGCGCAAACCAATCAATATACACTTATTGTGATTTTTTTTACCAAAAATATGTAGAAGAATACATATCGGCCTAAACTGTGGAAGAAATTAGTTTTTTTATATATATATTATAGCAAAAAGTAAAAAATATTGGTTTTTTTCAAAAAAATTTTTTGTTTATAGCGCAAAAAATAAAAACCACAGAGGTGATCAAATACCACTAAAAGAAAGCTCTATTTATGGGGAAAAAAAAGGACAAAAATTTTGTTTGGGTACAATGTTGCATGACCGCGCAACTGTCAGCTAAAGCAACGCAGTGCCGAATCACAAAAAATGCTCTGGTCAGGAAGGGGGTAAATCCTTCCGGGGCTGAAGTCACCATTGACATACTGTTTTTGTACATTGTAATTATATCCCCAATAAAGCACCTTTTCTCCAGAGTGAAAAACTGTAAACTATGTAACTGATCCTCAGAGTCCTCCATCCTCAGACTCTTGCAGGGTCCATTGGTAGAGAATAGGACAGGGTGGCAATGAAGGAGCACAACAGGCACAGAGCATTATCACCTTGTAACAGGAAGTGTCTACAGTACAGGGAGGACTTAAAAAGCAAAAATTGCTGTGCTAACGCTAGAGAGACAGACTGTGTCTTACATGACTATTTTGATTTTGCCTATTGTTACACTTTAGCCGTAAACTTGCACAGGTACGTTTTGAGGGACAGTCACAGCAGATATCAAGTGCAAGAACAATGGATGATTATGTTAATGTGTTTTTTTTTACCAACACCATGTTACTTGTTATGTACAACAAGTGTTAATGGCGGATACCTCCCAACTGATCGTGTCAAATATTTAGAGGAGCAAACGGATGGTAGGACAATAGAAGGAAATAGCTCCCAACTGTCCGGCAACCAATTATAACAAAGACAAAATCCACAGGGATGGCACGTATCTGTGATTTAAAGGGACCGAAAATATTCACAGAATGTAAAGGAATTTAGATTGTTCATACAGCTGGCTAGAAGGAAATTGCCAACTGTGAGAATTGAGAGTTTCAGGCAGAGTATAACTTGCTGCCAATATTAACAGAAAATAATATTAAAAGAAACCACAAAACGTCTACAGCCAAAATGAAATAAAACAGATCTTTTGGTTTTCTTCAGGTTTTGATGTTCCTGGATTGGATTCTGTAATTTGGAGACTTCGAGGAGTTTTTTGGGGGAAGAAGTTTCCAAACTAGTGTCCAGGTCTTGCACAGTTGTTATAATGGCAGGCTTGGGCATAGACCAGGGCTCACGGTAGGAGACAGGTGTGCTCTGCTCAGGAGAAAGCACTTCATGCTGGAGACAGGAGATTCCTTGACTAAGAGCTGAGATAGCTAAGAGGGTCTGGAGGACTGAGAAAGCTGAGACAAGCACTGAGGGGATCTAGAGGTTTCAGGGGACTGAGAAAGCCAGGACAACTAAGGCACCCAGAGAGGTGAGAGAGTGTGTCCCCATTGGAAAATGTCCTGTTCTGGTGACGACTGTAAAATTTTGGATTTCCAAACACTTTCTATCTAAATGACAATGTTCACCCCTTTAACCCTTTTGCCACCACTGCTGTAAGCCCTATGTTGGTGGCTATGGGGTTTTTTTGCACACACTCCCAGTGGCTGTAGCTGCCGGGAGTGTATGTAAAACTGCGAGCCAACTGTCTGTCAGCTGTCAGATAGAAATGATCCACCAGCTGTGCAGCCGCCTGATCTCTTCAACACACCCCTGTGAGTGCTGTGTATTTTTTTTTTTGCGGGGTGGGGGGCTTGCTTGTCCCGAGTTTAACTACAAAATGCTTTATTAAGCTGCTTTTGGAGCTGGACTCTCAGTGCCGCATGTGTTAGTCCTATGTGCTATTAGAGTAGAGGATCCTGATATAGGACAGCCTGCACTGTCTACTAAAATATCAGTTAGCAATTAGGTCTTAGATAAAAGCTCATCTCCAGTTAAAAAAAACAAAAACTTCCCCCATCTGCTTTGCCCCTAACTAATCACAAGGTTTTTTCTTTCAAAACATCTAACTAAAAGCCCCAAATACTTACCTAAAACATTGGTCAACCGATAACTCATAATTCTTCCTATTTCTGCTCTGTAGTATGGGATTGTTCTTCTTGCAATACCCACATCACTTTCTGCTAACATGGATACTGCCCATTGACTGCCTCAATTGTCTAACTTAGTGTCCTCAAAAGGTCCTGAACAAGACTGGTCAGTTGGCCTGGACTGCAACTTCCAATCACTTCCAATCACCACTCTCTGGTACCAGAAAAATCTTCATGGATCATCTTGTGATAGCCTATAAACGGCTAAGATTGGGATATTTTTCCAAAATTTGGGCTTTTACGGTTAGTTTTGAGTTAGGCTTCAATATCTTAGGGGTTCAGTGATGAGGGAGTTTAGAGGTCTAATACTGGGAGGGGGAAAGTGTTTGGTGCTTACATGCTGTCAGAAAAGCAGAGATGGCCTAATTAGTCTGTTTCTGCTCTTTGACCATTCATTATCAGAGGGCGGGGAGGTAACCTAACTGTGTTGCTTAGCCCACGTTCACATTGGGCCAATTTGGCATGCGATTTGACATGTCAAACTGCATGCCAAATCGGAGCCTATTGCCGGCAATGGCATCGTCCAAAAGTAGTTTTGTGCACTACTTTTGGCGACTTCAGGGGCGATTTCAATAGACATCTGTGCATGAACCCGCACAGATGTCTGTCAAATCGACTCCGAAGTCAGACTGAAATTCCGCTTTGAAATCGATTTCAAACACGTCCTCAGTGTGAACATGTGTTTAAAGTATAACTAAAGGCAAAACTTTTTGTTTTGGAGGGAGTGCAGAGGGCTTAGATACTTGCGAGTTTTTATTGCTGTCTGTGCCCCAGTTAAGGAGATTCCCCCTCTCTATCTATTAGTCCTTTTTTTACCATTATCATTGAAAGTGAAAGTAAAAGAAAATCCTACATTTTGTATTGTCCCCATAAAAGTAATAGAGAGGAAATCTTCCAATGGGGACACTAGTTCTGGTGACCTGGGGGTCCCCAAGGAATTCTCTTAGTCTGCTCTCACTTCTTGTTTGGCTATTGGACAGGAAGTGAAGGGAAATCTCCACAATGGGGCATAGATGGGGAAAACAAAATCTGACAGGGGTTATAACCCTCCCTTACGCTATCCAAAATGAAAAAAAAAAGTTTTGACTATAGTTCTACTTAAACTGCATCAGAGAAAAGTCAGGTTATTAGCTGTGAATTGCAGGTGGACAGAAAAACAAATCATTTGACAGGTAAAACAGCTCTCTTTTATAAATTTTATCTGTGTATTTTGCTGTTTGACTGGGGCTCAGCTTTAATTATTAAAGCCCAACTCTGGGATGAAATAATAAAAATAAAAAGATGAGAAGGCTGTATCACTATCCTTACCACAACTTTGGCCGGCACCAGTGCTGTCCTCTTTTCCCTATGGGTATCTTTTAGTGTCATCACGTGCAATGCAGGTACATAAACAATGCATTGTAGGAGGAGGAGTAGATGGCAGGAATGCAAATGTGGCTGGAAGCACCTTAGAGAAGAGGTTCCATAGGAGTGGACTTTGCTGGCATGAGGAAAAACATAATTATTACAGCTTATTCCTCTATACCACGTGTGTCAAACACAAGGCCCGCGGGCCAAAAGCAGCCCACCAGGCCATTTAATGTGGACCTCGCACCTATCCTGCAGCTGTGGTACTCCCCTCATCTCCACCCCTACCTTGTCTAAGCAGTTGGCAGCAGAGAGGAGGACAGGATTCCTCTGCCAGATCCTGCACTTCTCTGTGCAGCTGCAGAGAGGGTTGTCTCTGCTGCCCCACCACCAGAGGGTTGCACACCACTGGTATAAGCCACAAGAAACTTTATTGAAGACTGCTCAGACAGAACACCATGGCCACACCATGTTTGATCTGAGCAATCACCAAAAACTTTTCTTGTGGATGACACCAGTGGTGTGCAACCCTTTTCAGAAGTGCATCATCTGCTACAAGAGTGGGAGTAGCCTCCGTGCTGGTCTGCACCCACCCTTCACAGCTTAAGTCTTAATTTATTACCAAAACCAGTAATAATGGAATGCAGAGGCAGCTATCTAATATGATAGAGAAGATACATTTGTATAAACTTACAGATACAACCGGCCCTATGAGAGCAGCCATATTGCTGATGCGGCCTGCAATGAAATTGAGTTTGACACCCCTGCTCTATTCCCTGAAAATGAGCACAGAAGGTAGTATTAAACACAAAACCAAAAATGTTATTTATTGCAGCTTACCAATCTTTAAGCCGCGTACACACGGGCGGACTTTTCAGCATCAAACGTCCGACGGTCTTTCCGACGGACTTTCAACTGAGTTACGATGAACTTTCGGGTGACCGGACTTGCCCACACATGAACGGACTAAAGTCCGTTCGAAAGTCCGTTGGTTTGAACGTGATGATGTACGAAGGGACTAGAATAAGGAAGTTGATAGCCAGTAGCCAATAGCTGCCCTAGCGTCCTTTTTTGTGCGTCGGACTAGCATACAGACAGATTTTTCGACCGGACTCGAGTCCGTTGGAAAGATTTGAAACATGTTCCAAATCTAAAGTCTGTCTGATTTGCAAGAGAAATTTTGTTCCGTCAGACCAGTCCGGTGGAAAAGTAAAGTCCTCCCGTGTGTACACGGCATAAGATGTGATGGCTGCATTTGTTTTCTTTTATAAGTTTTTTTTCCCCCTTTAGTTCACTTAGTGATCCTGCCAGTAACACATTTCTGCCATAAGGTGTCTTCATTCTTGATGAAGTAGTAAAGCAGACACCTTTGGACAGTAGCATTGTCAGTCTGGGGAGAGGGTAGGGTTAGACTAGCAGGTTTAGATGGACCCGACTAACAAATTGAAACTGAACTCAAGCTTATACTTTATAGGCAGGTACATCAACAGTTTTTTTTTTTTCTTTTGGGATAAAGGTTTTACATTATTGAGTAGCTGAGTAAGCACTCCTGTCATTGGTAAACGTTTTGTCTTGACCCTGTAACTTCGGCCTTGTCTGGACAGCTTGGTCTGTTAAAGTAAGTTGAAAAATGATAGACTTATTGGTCTAATTACCAGGTATAAATACAGGAAAATACAAGAAAACGAATTAAGTCACCACATCCAAGAATCAGTAAGCTGCAATTTGAGAAATGTATGGTTTTGGGGTTAATACCGCTTTAAAAGGGTTAAGAGAGGGTGCTTTCATGAAGGTATATTTTGCTTTTTTTTGTGTTAGGAGACATACAGAGGTTTCATTTGTTGCCAGGAGCCACATACCCAAAACTACCAATGCAGGTTGACTTTGCTGAGAACACAAAAATTGCTCTTTATTTACACATAACAGCTTTTTCTTCCTTCACCCACCTCCAGTAAATCCTAAAATCGCCCTGATAAACAAAAGCAAATGCCAGCAAATGTGGCCAGATCCAGCACATGACTGTAATAATCTTATGCATGAATAGAGCATGTCGTTAAAATGTCCACCGCATCCCTGCTGGATATACGAGAGCTGTACCAAAAGAAATGCAAAAGTGAGCATAACTTTTTATTAAGGTTGTTCAAATTTCACGTTGATAGAGTAACTTTTCCCCTATAGTAATGCCCCGTACACACGGTCGGACTTTGTCCTAGGATTTTTTCCGATGGATGTTGGCCCAAACTTGTCTTGCATACACACGGTCACACAAAGTTGTCGAAAAATCCGATCATTCTGAACGCGGTGACGTAAAACACGTACGTCGGGATTATAAACGGGGCAGTAGCCAATAGCTTTCATCTCTTTATTTATTTTGAGCATGCGTGGCACGTTGTGCGTCGGATTTGTGTACACACAATCGGAATTTCCGACAACGGATTCTGTTGTCGGAAAATTTTATAGCCTTTGTGTGTCGGAAAATCCGATGGAGAATGTGTGATGGAGCCCACACACCATCGGAATTTCCGACAACAAGGTCCTATCACACATTTTCCGTCGGAAAATCCGACCGTGTGTACGGGGCATAACTCTTCTTCTTTTTTATTGCAAGTAAATAATGAATTCCAAGCATGAGCAGTGTGTCATCATTGAGTTCTTGATGAAGGAGGGGGTGCAGGCTGTCTGAAAACCACAGAAAGCTACAGAATGTGTATGAAGGTGACACCATTGACAAGAGCAGTGTCTTGTTATTACAGATAACTGAACTTCTGCGCTACTATGTAAGAACTGCAAGTTAGTAATGGTTACCAGTACAATGCTGAATCGTGAGGTTGCTGCTTAACCACTTCAGCCCTGGAAGATTTGGCTGCTGAATGACTAGGCCATTTTTTGCGATTCGGCAATGCGTCGCTTTAACTGGCAATTGCGCGGTCTTGCGATGCTGTACCCAAACAAAATTGACGTCCTTTTTTTCCACAAATAGAGCTTTCTTTTGGTGGTATTTGATCACCTCTGTGGTTTTTATTTTTTGCGCTATAAACAAAAGAAGAGCGACAATTTTGAAAAAAAACACAATATCTTTTACTTTTTGCTATAATAAATATCCCAAATTTAAAAAAACAAAAATAAATTTTTTCCTTACTTTAGGCCAATATATATCCTTCTACATATTTTTGGTAAAGAAAATCACAATAAGCGTATATTGATTGGTTTGCACAAAAGTTATAGCATCTACAAAATAGGGAATAGATATATGGCATTTTTATTATTTTTTTTACTTTACTAGATATATGGATTTATATAAATCTATATTTATATTTACTAGTAAAGTAAAAAAAAAAATAATAAAAATGCCATATATCTATCCCCTATTTTGTAGATGCTATAACTTTTGCGCAAACTAATCAATATACGCTTATTGTGATTTACTTTACCAAAAATATGTAGAAGAATATATATCGGCTTCAGGGGCGGACTGACAACTCATGGGGCCCCCGAGCAATAGGAGACCATGGGGCCCCCCCTGTGTCCCTTACCACACTCCCCACATTACATACATTGGTCTCTACCCCCTTTAGCTGCAGAGGCAGCAGCTGAGGATGTACACATGCTGCAGCAGGAATTATACCCCCTGTTGCTTTTGGTGGGTGATAGTGACCCAATCAAGTAAATAGGGCCACTCTGCAAACACCCAGCAACCATGTGTAATGCACGCAGTAGCAGCATGCTAGTGTGGGATCCAAGGGCTTAAAGCAGGTTATGTGATGAGGCAATACAACACCTCCTTATAGCCTGCTTTAGCCGCTTGGTCGCTGTACTGCATAAGGTTGCACTACCTTTGCAGAGCAAGCCCCATGCCAAGCGTGACAGGGTGTATAATTTCTGCTGAGGCTGCAACATGTGTACACCCCTGGACCCCTAGGATGGAAGCAGAGAGGGATCCCTGGGATGGAAGCAGAGAGGGGCAAAGGCTGCGGACATGATACGGGAGGTGGACAGAGGCTGCGGACATACTGCAGGTGGACAGAGGTTGCGGACATACTACAGGAGGTGGACAGAGGCTGTGAACATACTGCAGGTGGACAGAGGCTGCGGACATACTGCAGGTGGACAGAGGCTGCGGACATACTGCAGGAGGTGGACAGAGGCTGCGGACATACTGCAGGTGGACAGAGGCTGCGGACATACTGCAGGAGGTGGACAGAGGCTGCGGACATACTGCAGGTGGACAGAGGTTGCGGACATACTGCAGGAGGTGGACAGAGGCTGCGAACATACTGCAGGAGGTGGACAGAGGCTGCGGACATACTGCAGGTGGACAGAGGTTGCGGACATACTGCAGGAGGTGGACAGAGGCTGCGGACATACTGCAGGAGGTGGACAGAGGCTGCGGACATACTGCAGGAGGTGGACAGAGGTTGCGGACATACTGCAGGTGGACAGAGGTTGCAGACATACTGCAAGTGGACAGAGGTTGCGGACATACTGCAAGTGGACAGAGGCTGCAGACATACTGCAGGTGGACAGAGGTTGAGTACATACTGCAGGAGGTGGACAGAGGTTGTGAACATACTGCAGGAGGAGGACAGAGGCTGCGGACATACTGCCGGAGACAGACAGAGGCTGCGGACATACTGCCGGAGACGGACAGAGGCTGCAGACATACTGCCGGAAGTGGACAGAGGTTGCGGACATACTGCAGGAGGTGGACAGAGGTTGTGGACATACTGCAAGTGGACAGAGGCTGCGGACATACTGCAGGAGGTGGACAGAGGTTGCGGACATACTGCAAGTGGACAGAGGTTGCAGACATACTGCAGGAGGTGGACAGAGGTTGCGGACATACTGCAGGAGGTGGACAGAGGCTGCGGACATACTGCAGGAGGTGGACAGAGGTTGCGGACATACTGCAGGAGGTGGACAGAGGCTGCGGACATACTGCAGGAGGTGGACAGAGGTTGCGGACATACTGCAGGAGGTGGACAGAGGCTGCAGACATACTGCAGGAGGTGGACAGAGGTTGCGGACATACTGCAGGAGGTGGACAGAGGTTGCGGACATACTGCAGGAGGTGGACAGAGGCTGCGGACATACTGCAGGAGGTGGACAGAGGCTGCGGACATACTGCAGGAGGTGGACAGAGGCTGCGGACATACTGCAGGAGGTGGACAGAGGTTGCGGACATACTGCAGGAGGTGGACAGAGGCTGCGGACATACTGCAGGAGGTGGACAGAGGCTGCGGACATACTGCAGGAGGTGGACAGAGGCTGCGGACATACTGCAGGAGGTGGACAGAGGTTGCGGACATACTGCAGGTGGACAGAGGTTGCGGACATACTGCAAGTGGACAGAGGTTGCGGACATACTGCAAGTTGACAGAGGCTGCGGACATACTGCAAGTTGACAGAGGCTGCGGACATACTGCAGGTAGACAGAGGTTGCGGACATACTGCAGGAGGTGGACAGAGTTTGCGGACATACTGCAGGAGGTGGACAGAGGTTGCGGACATACTGCAGGAGGTGGACAGAGGCTGCAGACATACTGCAGGAGGTGGACAGAGGTTGCGGACATACTGCAGGAGGTGGACAGAGGTTGCGGACATACTGCAGGAGGTGGACAGAGGCTGCGGACATACTGCAGGAGGTGGACAGAGGCTGCGGACATACTGCAGGAGGTGGACAGAGGCTGCGGACATACTGCAGGAGGTGGACAGAGGTTGCGGACATACTGCAGGAGGTGGACAGAGGCTGCGGACATACTGCAGGAGGTGGACAGAGGCTGCGGACATACTGCAGGAGGTGGACAGAGGCTGCGGACATACTGCAGGAGGTGGACAGAGGTTGCGGACATACTGCAGGTGGACAGAGGTTGCGGACATACTGCAAGTGGACAGAGGTTGCGGACATACTGCAAGTTGACAGAGGCTGCGGACATACTGCAAGTTGACAGAGGCTGCGGACATACTGCAGGTAGACAGAGGTTGCGGACATACTGCAGGAGGTGGACAGAGTTTGCGGACATACTGCAGGAGGTGGACAGAGGTTGCGGACATACTGCAAGTGTACAGAGGCTGCGGACATACTGCAAGTGGACAAAGGTTGCAGACATACTGCAGGAGGTGGACAGAGGCTGCGGACATACTGCAAGTATACAGAGGCTGCGGACATACTGCAAGTGGACAGAGGCTGCGGACATATTGCATATGGACAGAGGTTGCAGACATACTGCAAGTAGACAGAGGTTGCAGACATACTTCAGGAGGTGGACAGAGGTTGCAGACATACTTCAGGAGGTGGACAGAGGTTGCGGACATACTGCAAGTGGACAGAGGTTGCAGACATACTGCAGGAGGTGGACAGAGGTTGCGGACATGATAGTGTCCTCATCACCCCCTCACAGTAGCCTCCTCCTCTGTCCCCCATCATATTACTTCTCCACATCATCAGTGCTGTGTCCTCCTCCTGGGTCACTTTCACCTCTCCACAGATGTGCTGCCCTGACCTGTGGAGAGGTGAAATGGGCACAGGAGGAGGACACAGCACTGATGATGTGGAGAAGTAATATGATGGTGGACAGAACACATCAGTCTCTGTCCCTCCCCTGCATGCCACAGCTTCACCCTCTACCGCCTCCGGGCTCCCAGCGATGTCCACCGTTCTCACTCCCCACAGTTTTACTCTCCTCCTCCTCCTCAGTCCTCACCCCTGCTCGGCTTCTCTGTCTCTGTCTCCTCTGCCATGGTGTGTCCCGAGCGTCTATTTGAAAATAGCGCCGGTGGGCGCCATTACGTTACTGTGCATGCGCCGCCCCGGCCAAGCGCGGACGAGCTTTCACGAGCCCGGCCGGCTTCGGAGCGGCACATGCGCAGTTCCATGGTCGGCTCGCGGCCATCTTTTTTACGGGCACCGATGCCCATAACGGGGCTACAGTCAGCCTAAAAAAGGGGTTAAATCTACGGGCGTTTGGCAACACTGTGGGGCCCCCTGCTGGACACCGGGCCCTCGGTCGGCGCCCGAGTGACCTAATGGTCAGTCCGCCCCTGATCGGCTTAAACTGATGAAGAAATCCGTTTTTTGGGGGATATTATAGCAAAAACTAAAAAATATTGTTTTTTTTTTAAATTGTCGCTCTTTTTTTATTTATAGCTGAGGTGATCAAATACCACCAAAAGAAAGCTCTATTTGTGGGAAAAAAAGGACGTCAATTATGTTTGGGTACCACGTCGCACGACTGCGCAATTGTCAGTTAATGCGACGCATTATGATGGTCTGGTCAGGAAGGGGGCAAATCTTTCCGGGGCTGAAGTGGTTTAAAAAGTACCCCTACTAGGTTTTGAAGCCAAAAACACCAGTGCTGTAAAGAATGCAAAATTGTGCAAAAATGTGCAAATAAGCAAAAATAGATTAAATATTAATCAATACAGTGATAAAGTGAAAAACAATCCAATTTAGCGACTTGATTTTTATATAACAGTGTCCATTAAAAGAACAAAATCAGTGTATCCAGTGATATCCGTTGTGCAAGTGTCATCAAATTCCTCAGTGATGTGATCACTCTCCATTTCCACCTCAATCCACACTGTGTGG
This sequence comes from Aquarana catesbeiana, assembly GCF_042186555.1. Classification (NCBI taxonomy): domain Eukaryota; kingdom Metazoa; phylum Chordata; class Amphibia; order Anura; family Ranidae; genus Aquarana; species Aquarana catesbeiana. Next base: position 62,509,487 of record NC_133327.1, read on the forward strand.
GCTAGCAGCTCACCTCATTCCCTAGACCAGAAGGCATTTAGGGTGTAAGCAATTCCTCTCTATGGGTGGCTATATCATATCCTTTCTTCCAATCAGCAATGTGATGCATTATGAGTCTGTCCACACTCTCTCCCATTATCCACTCTCCTCCAGTAGGTGATATGGTTATACAAGAAAGCAAATCCTCATTTTGTAGTATTCCAATTAAAATGTATTATATAAAAACGTATTAAGTCACATTTAAAATCGATTACAACAGCATCAGAAACCATGAACTTCCAGGATCGGCCAAAAACCGGAAGTGACGTACCCAACTCCTTCCCGACTAATTGCGTCACAGACCACGTGACTTCATCAGGGATCTGATGGTGTTGTAATCGATTTTAAATGTGAGTTACTACATTTTTATTTAATAAATTATATAATAAATAATACAAATTCATGGAAGTAAAGTACAAGGCGGTTGGCAAGGACCTTCGCCAACAATATAGTATCAGTGTTAAGGGTCTATGAGAGTCTGGTAGTGCTGTGATACCTTGACTGGGAATTACTCATTCATACAACACTGTATCCAAATAGATTTTATAACACTTTTTTTGAGACAGATAGAACTTTATTTTGGTGGTATTTAATAACCACTGTTTTTTTTATATTTTTATTTTTTTAATTCCTTGTGTAAAATATATCAAATTTAAAAATGTCAGGATAGTACAAACACCACCAAAGTGACTCCTTTTCAGTGTGATCATATTTTTGCCACAGGTTTTTGTAAATTAAGAAACTTGAGGTGATGTTGGGGTGGGTAAAGTGCCCTTAGCCTGGAGAATGAAACTGCACTGTCATTGATGTTGTTGAATGCCATTGATAAATCCAAAACATTTTCAACCCAATCCCACCCACCACCACCCAAAAAAACAATGATCCCACAATTATTGGTTGTCAGTGGCATTTTAACCCCACTCCTTATTGGTGATCAGTGGCACTTTAACCCTCCTTTCTGTTATAATTATGCAACATTGGTGGTCAGTGGGATTTTGAAATCCCACAACACTGGTGGTTATCTGCCTTGGTACCCTTTACAAGAATATACATAATACCTTTTGTCCAGGTGTTTGCAGTGCTAAACCTTTCATTAAAATTCTAAATTGCTGCATTTGTAAATTTTAAAAGCCAATATAAAGGAATAGTAGTGGTAAAAAAAAGCCCTTGTGGATTTAATTAACCTTTTGTTTTTTGGTTAATTCTCCTTTAGGGGGGTTTGGCAGGGGGCATGTCCTATGCCTACATATGTTTGCTAGTAGGTGTCCCTCATTCCCATCTCAAAATGTTGGGAGGTGTGTATTAGGCTAATAAGAAGTAGGTTGAATGACTCAGGGCATCAGTTAACCTGAAAGAGGAATGTCTAAGCACTGCTGGATCAGTAGCAGGTGAGTGGGTAATAGAAGCTAGATCTGCATTTGACAAATGGCAGAAAAGCTGACCAAATCATTCTTTGCTATGATATGTAAAATTATCCTTTTCTAAAGATAGTTTGAAAATGTCTAAATTTATAATCAGTCACTAATTTTTCCATAACATTAGACCCAATGTAACACAATACAAAAACCTGGCTTCTAACTTATATATCTGTCCCCCCCACCACCCAGTTCTCTTTCCGGTGTGTAATCTTCTCACTGGTGGAAGTGTCCTGACATTGGAACTCCTACCCCCTCTGAGAGTAAAGATGAGATTTCCTAGAATATAAAGACAACTTCCCAACTTAAAATGGTTTAGGAAAAGCCACTTCAGGTCATTAAAAATAGTTTAAAAGAACAGATTTTTTTTTTAGCATCTCGTAAAACAGCAGTTCATTTTGAAGCTGACTTTCTGACAGCGGTCCTCATTCCATGTGAAATAAAATTTACAATGGAATATAAATACATGTTCAATCACAAATGTAAACGAATAGTATGCTTATGCCTATTTTCCTTATAGAGTATATAGCATAGTTCTAATAATATTCCCCAAAGTACATGTATTTATTAACTATTTATAAATCTGTAACTTTTAGCAGTGATATGTTTTTAATATTTCTTTTTTTTAACATACAGTTTGGATTTTCTGTTTTCACTCCTTCCATCATGTCATACCATAAATACATTCAGGGCCAGGGCAAGGGTAGGGGCAGGAGGGGCAGCTGCCCAGGGTGAAGTGTTCATCTGGGGGGGGTAGGGGGCCACCACATGAACATCACTCACTGCTACTCTTTAAACTTCTGAACTACTAAACTCTATGGAATGAGAAGCACCCAGCTTGATCAGACTGGTGGGGTAGAGGGTAAATACCCCCCCCCCCCGCCCCCCCGCTCACAGCTACCCTATCTCATGTGTGAGAGCGGGCTCCCTCTTACGGTAAACCTCAGTAAACTGAACTATCCAGCATCAAGCACTCGAGTCAGGTACCAACATCAGCAAGAGGCCACAGGATTACATTATTCTGTATGCACTGTCTACTACACAGCCCATTGTACCACCTCTCAGCCCCAACCCGAGGGAAGGAGGGTGGGACACAGTTTGGCATCTTCACCTTGGGCACTGATTACATGGTAGGGAACTTATTTTATTCTGTTTAGGGGGCCTCAAGTGTGGCACTGGATATTACCAAAGAGTTGCATATTCAGTAATATGTTTCTCATATTGATGTAGGGGGGGCTCTCTGGGGACCCTGATGCAAGGCTGAGGCTCTCTGGGGACTCTGATGTAATGTCGGCTCTCTGGGGACTCTGATGTAAGGGGGGCTTTCTGAGAGCTCTGATGTAAGGGGGGGCTCTCTGGGGACCCTGATGTAAAGAAAGGGCTCTCTGGGGACACTGATGTAAGGGGGAGGCTCTCTGGGGATCCTGATGTAAGGGGGAGGCTCTCTGGGGACCTTGATGTAAGGAGGAGGCTCTCTGGGGACCTTGATGTAAGGAGGAGGCTCTCTGGGATCCTGATGCAAGACTGAGGCTCTCTGCGGACTCGGATGTAAGGGGGGGGCTTTCTGGGATCCTGATGCAAGACTGAAGCTCTCTGGAGACTCTGATGTAAGGGGGGGGGGGCTCTCTGGGGACACTGATGCAAGACTGAGGCTCTCTGGGGACTCTGATGTAAGGAGGGGCTCTCTGGGGACCCTGATGTAAGGATGGTTCTCTAGGGACTCAGATGTAGGGGGGAGGGTTTTTTGTGCAATTGCATATAGTTTATATACTGTTTTTGTGCGTGTTTGCAAAATGAAATTGGGCCTGTCTGGATGAAGTCCAGGGACACATTTTTGTCTCAGTCCAGCCCTGTAGTCAGGGACTGTGGAAATGTTGCAGCTCGTGATCAGGAACTTTGGAAATGTGGCAGGAGGTGGTCAGGGAGTGTGGACATGCTACACAAGTGTAAAAAAGGTGTAGAAATTGCGCCAACTCTTGTAAAGCAGCCAACACAGCAATTTGACCGTTGCAAGTAGAAATAAGGAGGATAGAAAAGTGTGGCGCTGGTGAATGGTGATGTAAAAGTTGTAGGTCAGGACATGATAATCCTTAAAAAGAACAAATAACAATTACAGTGTGGATTTGTGTAATCAAAAGCAATTGTTTTGGGAGGACATCTAAAAGAGTGTATAGAAAATAAATTGAAAATGAAAAACTCAAATGTGTGAGGGAGTGAAATGTTCGATAACAACCTGTAGGGTGGCTAAAAAACAATCATACATACACAACCATATTTTAAAGTGACATTGCAGGAGGATAGATAAGAAGTACAGGATATCTTAGTATACTAAATATACAGCTCCACGCAAAAATACTGTTCATTGGTGTTAAAACCAGAAGAGGGGACGTCAGAATCCCTATGAGGGGATACGCATATGTGAATGGTCAATGTTAATTGGGGGACAAATAAAGTACTACTAAATAAGTCCCACAAATATCCGGACATAAGCCGTCTTCCCGTGAGATGATGACAGATCCTTAAGTACGGAAAGATTGTTGACTCATGTGGATGATCCCAACATCGAAAAAAAAAGACAAAAGAATGCCCTTACCGGATCTGGTGGACTCACAGGCCGTTGGCGGTGAGTCAATCGGGCTTGTACCGTCAGGCGGTGTGGGGTGGAGGTCTGTGCGAAGGCTGGTACGAAATCTCGTCAGACGTCCTCGGATGGTGTGCCAGGGTGGGATCCAGAGCTCCCAGGATTCGGTTGCGGTCGCCGAATGACCGTTTCCTCAACAGCCAGCCACGTGAGACAACAGGCAGAGAAAGGAAAAAGAAAAAAGCTTCCACATAGTGTGAATCCTTAATTCTGGTTTTAACACCAATGAACAGTATTTTTGCGTGGAGCTGTATATTTAGTATACTAAGATATCCTGTACTTCTTATCTATCCTCCTGCAATGTCACTTTAGAATATGGTTGTGTATGTATGATTGTTTTTTAGCCACCCTACAGGTTGTTATCGAACATTTCACTCCCTCACACATTTGAGTTTTTCATTTTCAATTTATTTTCTATACACTCTTTTAGATGTCCTCCCAAAACAATTGCTTTTGATTACACAAATCCACACTGTAATTGTTATTTGTTCTTTTTAAGGATTATCATGTCCTGACCTACAACTTTTACATCACCATTCACCAGCGCCACACTTTTCTATCCTTAATGCTACACAAGTGTTTACAACTGGGGACATGCTGCATGAAGTGGTTAGCGACTTTGGAAATGTGGCTAGAGGTGGTCAGGAACAGCAGGCATACAGTAGCAATGGATACAGCTATTCAGTAAAACATAATCCAGGGCTTTCATGGCATGTCAGTCTTCTTTAATTAGAGTACAACTAAAGGCAAAACTATTTTATTAGTATTGGATAGAGTGGAGAGAGATTAGAACACCTTTTAAGTTTTTATTGCTGTGTCCCATTAGGGAGATTCACCCTCTTTGTCCTGTTTATCATTAATATTAAAAGTGAAAGTAAAGAAAAATCCCAAATTTTGAGTTTTCCTCAGAACACTAAGGCTCGATTCACACCTATGCATGTTGCTTTTGAGCGTTTTTGGAGGTTTTTTTTTCATGCTTGCCGCGTTTTTGAGCCGCGTTTTTGCCGCGATTTTGCCGCGATTTGCGTTTTGCGTTTTTTTTTTTTTTTTTTTTTTTTTCATTTTTTTTTACAGTCTTACAAAAAAATTACAAAAAAAAAAAAAATAAAAAAAAAAAAAAACGGCAAAAACGCACCAAAAACGCATCAAAAACGCATCAAAAACGCTGCAAAAAAGGTGCACTTGCGTTTTTGATGCTTGTCCATTGAAAACCATTACATGCAAAACGCTGCATTTTGCATGAGAAAAAGTCCCCGACCCTTTCCAAAAACGCGGAGATACAAAAAAGCATTGATGTGAACATGTTCCATAGGAACCCATGTTAAAAAATTCCCGTGCATTTCTGCAAAATGCAAAATGCATCAAAAAACGCGCTAGTGTGAATGGGGCCTAAGGGATGGGAAATTTTCCAATGGGGACAAAAGATCTGGTGACCCTGAGACAACCAAGAATTCCCTCACTTTAATGGGATTTCCTCTAACTTCCTGCTTTGGCTATGGGACAGGAACTGAAGGAAAATCTCCCCAAACGGATGCAGATGGCAGATAAAAAAAACCTGATAAGGGTTAAAAAAAAACTCCCTTACTCTATCCACAATGCAAAAAATTAAAGTTTTGCCTTTAGTGCTATTTTAAGTATAAGTTCACCTTCATCAACTTTTCCATAAATCTAACTTTGCACTACATATCTTCTAAATAGAAGAGATCCTCCTGTTTCAAATGTGATACTTCTTCCCATTATTATTATACGCGATTTATATAGCGCCAACAGTTTACGCAGCACTTTACAATGTATAGGGGGACAACACAATTACAGTAAAGTTCAATACAAAAGGGGCACTCTGCAAAAAAATGTGCTTAACCCCCCCCCCAATTGGAATCCATGCGTCCGGCGCCCTGCATGTAGATCAGGGGGGCCGGACCCATGGATTGGGGGGGGTGGCACCCGTGCGCTCCTAATGGATGGGCCGCCACTGGTCAGGTTTCTGGTGAATAAAGGAAATCATCTGAGATTTGTACATTATGTGGGATGAGAGTGGTAGAATTCAGTGGATTTTAGGCTGCACTTACATGACTGTGGTTGCTGATGGCTGGATGCTGGTACTGGAATTATCTGGGATTAAAACTGGTTACTAGAATTTAATTTAGGGTTTTGGTATAGCATAAGATAACAGGGTTGGAGGTAGATTTGGCTAGGACAATCAAGGACTGGATTTGGGAATTAAATATACAGAAATTAACATTAATTTACACACTGTGCTTACCTCCCCCTTATCTGCAAATCCTGAATCGGTAGATTGGCAGAAAGCTGTCCTTTAAATAATGACCAAAGGATTTGTTTAAGCTAGAACACGGCTGCCTTTCATGAAGATATTAACTATGCTTAAAATATTATTTGTTCTTCATTTGTCCCTGTTAATCTTTGAAATGAGAAAGGCAGCATTTATCATTTCCTAAGACATCTCAATTCCCTGACTCGTTCTTAAGAACAATACTGTCCATTGTCACAAAAAATGACAAATGAAAGGACAATTCTTTAAAATCCCTGACAGTGAGGAGGCCCTGCCCTCATGGTAGAGACCAGATAAATGTGGAGCGACAAGCTGGTACACTGAGAAAGGGTGGAGAACGCATCTGATAAGACTGTATTTGGACAGAAAATGCCAACATTATTCTTCATGTTCAGGCAAATCTTTCAGGGCTCATATATCACTGAAATCCAAAAAAATTATCCTTATATACATTTCTCAAGATCTCATGATATACACAATATGAGAAAATATGGCTAAATCATGACTTTCAGGTGTTTCCAGTGTAGCACTTACTCCAAAGGAAGCACTGTGCTAACGACCCAAGCAGTACCGCACTGTCTGACACAACAAGCCTGAAAGAAAGGTAGTTTTTTTGGGCACCATGTCTAGTAAAGCAAATAGCAACAACAGCAATATTAAAAAATGATGGCAAACAATGGCAAATGGCAGTTGCTGCACCAATAACACAAATGGGAAAAGGGGGATACTGCTTGGAAAAAATCCCAGGGGGGTCCCAGAAAGGGGTGGTGCAGAAGTATAGCAAATATGGTGACCAAAGGCCTCTCATCACGTTGAAGTTCATCAGAAACAGGCTAACACTTGTGGTCTCTGAGGGTAAGGGCAAGGCCCCTTTCACACTTGTGCTACTCCAAAGTCGCGCGATTTTGCCGCGATTTCACGGCTGCGATTTTGACAACACAGTCATACGACTGTGGATCCGACTTTGCCCCACCACTTGAAGTACGACTTCAATGAGCAGGGGTGCGACTTTGATTACCAAATAATTAGGGGGAACTCCATGGCAATTTAAAAAAAAAAAAAAAACGCCATGGGTTTCCCCTTCATGGGCATACCGGGCCCTTCGGTCTGGTATGGATTTTAAGGGGACCCCACACCCCGAAAAAAAGGCGTGGGGTCCCCCGAAAATCCATACCAGACCCTTATCCGAGCACCAGCCTGGCCGGTCAGGAAAGGGGGTGGGAACGAGCGAGCGCCCCCCCCCTCCTGAGCCGTACCAGGCCGCATGCCCTCAACATGGGGGGTGGGTGCTTTGGGGCAGGGGGGGCCCTGTGCCCCCATGTTGATGAGGACAAGGGCCCCTTCCCGACAACCCTGGCCGTTGGTTGTCGGGGTCTGTGGGCAGGGGGCTTATCAGAATCTGGGAGCCCCTTTTAATAAGGGGCCCTAGATCCCGGCCCCCCACCCTATGTGAATGAGTATGGGGTACATCGTACCCCTACCCATTCACCTGGGGGAAAAAAAGTCCATAAAAAAAACCACACTAGACAGGTTTTTAAAGTAATTTATTAGGCAGCTCTGGGGATCTTCTTCCGACTTCGGGGGTCTCTTCCAACTTCTTCGCTCTCTTCTCCCGCTCTGTGGTGTCTTCTCTCGCTCATCGATTCTTCTCCCGCTCTCCAGTGCCTTCTGCCGGGCTCCTCCGCTATCTTCTTCCTGCTCTTTTACTAGCGTTGGCCTGGTCTTCTCCGCTGTAATGCCGTGTGCGCGGTGCGCAACGATCATCACCCAGTGACCACGCCCCATGCCTATATAAATCGCTGCGCGACGCGCACACAGCATTAAAACGGGAGAGAGCGCCGTGTCAACATCGGAGGAAGAGAAGAGGGAAGAAGACGACGGAGAAGACCGGGCCAAGGCTAATAAAAGAGCTGGAAGAAGGTAGTGGAGGAGCCCTGTAGAAGGCAGAAGGCACCAGAGAGCGGGAGAAGAATCAGAGAGCGGGAGAAGAGAGCGAAGAAGTCGGAAGAGACCCCCGAAGTCGGGCAGAAGACCCCCGGAGCTGCCTAATAAATTACTTTAAAAACTTGTCTAGTGTGTTTTTTTTATGGACACTTTTTTCCCCCAGGTGAATGGGTAGTGGTACGATGTACCCCATACTCATTCACATAGGGTGGGGGGCCGGGATCTGGGGGCCCCTTATTAAAGGGGACTCCCAGATTCCGATAAGCCCCCCGCATGCAGACCCCGAAAAACAATGGTCGGGGTTGTCGGGAACATGGGGGCAAGGTGCTTTGGGGTGGGGGGGCGCAGGGCCCCCCTGCCCCAAAGCACCCACCCCCCATGTTGAGGGCATGCGGCCTGGTATGGCTCAGGAGGGGGGGGGGGCGCTCACTGGCTAGTGCTCGGATAAGGGTCCGGTATGGATTTTGGGGGGACCCCACGCTGTTTTTTTGGCGTGGGGGGTCCCCTTAAAAGCCATACCAGACCGAAGGGCCCGGTATGCTCATGAAGGGGGAACCCATGCCGTTTTTTTCTTTTAAAAAAATTTCGTGGAGTTCCCCTTTATGCACAAGTCGCATGCCAAAGTCAGATCAGTTAATATGGAATCCGACTTTGATCCGACTTCAGAAAAAAAGTAGTGCATGAACTACTTTGAAGTCAGCACGACTTAAAGTCGTGCCAATATGAATGGTAGTCATTCAAAATCATGGAGAATGACTTGTCATGCGATTTTGCAGTCCAAAATCGTGGGTCAAGTCGTATAAGTGTGAAAGGGGTCTTAGGGTAAGTCCTGAACACAGTAGCAGCAACCCTGGAAGGAGCAGCAGATGTTCTGGGTGCAGATATTCTCTGCAGCATGCTGGGCCTTATAATACTATGATGACATGGGTCTGGACACCACAACTTTAGTGAAAATTCATCAGGATAAGAAATGAGAGCCAGTCTTTTAATGAGTCCCACCACTTCAGACCATGGTCCTCTGTGCACACGTTGCAGTCACCATGGAAGTAGCAGCCACTAAACAAGAGCAGTGGCTTCAGTCTCCCTGCTACAGCCCACAGGAGCTTCTGACAACACAGCTCCTTCCTCTCCTTTCGCCACATGAGACTCCCTACAGCCTGGGCTTTTGAGTCTCTTGGCATGGCAGTAGCAGCCACTAAACAGGAGCAGTGGCTTTAGTCTCCCTGCTACAGCACACAGGAGCTTCTGACAACACAGCTCCTTCCTCTCCTTTCGCCACATGAGACTCCCCACAGTCTGGGCTTTCCAGTCCTCTTTCCTCCTCCACAGCAGCCCTCTTCTCTTGGGACTTGTAATCCCGCTTTTTCACAGGCTGCTTCTGGAGGACTACAGCGCCCAGCAGCCCCTGTGCCTGCAGCTCCCAGCTTTATTATGTTTCTTCTCCTATCCAGTCTAGCTGTGGGAGCAGGATTCGGCTGTAACTACTGCCAACTGTAAAGCCTAATGAACAGATCTGGTGCACAAGGCTCCAGTCCATGTCCACCATCCAGCCCCACTGATGGTAGCCTTTCAAACTTTATGTTTCGGGCTGTATCCGCCCAGAGATGAATGCTTGGATTGCAGACCACTTGCGTTCTGGGCATTGGTCCCTTGGCGCATACTGCCCTAAACATTCGTAGCACTAGGTGCACTGTCCAGCCCCATCCATCCACAGCAGCTGTCAGCCTCTCATATACTGTAGTTTGAGAGGGCTGCCAGCAGCAAGGCTGGATGGTGCAACTGTGCCCTCTGCCCTCACATTAGGACGGGAGGCTTGTGCACTGGGGCTAAATGCCCAGTACGCCTTGGGCCTTAGACAGTTGTCACTGAACAAGTGTCCCTATGGAAGATTTCCCCTCTATTCCAGTTCTGTTAGCAGCTTAAAATTTTGGATTAAATCTTCCTAATAGGGATAAAGACAGCAATAAAAACCTGACAGTTTGTTTAACCTCAGCTCTATTCAAATCTGAAAAAAGTTTTGCCTTTAGTTACAGTTTAATTAAGAAAATAAATAAAATGCATTTTAACAACATTGTTGCATTCGTATTATTTTTTTTTTCCACTGAGGGCCTGTTCACACCAAACGCGGTGTGGGAAACCCATGTTCTATGTGTGTTTCCTGCACCACATTCACCACACACGTGTTACTGTGCGATTCCTAGTGTGAACTGGCCCTGAATATAATACATAACAATATCTATCAAAATACCATCCTTTTTTTTAAGAAAATATATAAAATATGCACAGAACTAAAAACAAAGTACAAGGGTGTCCACCATGTAATCATAAAGTCACTTTATCTTCTTTTTTCAAAGCAGCCACCACCAGAAAAGAATAGGCACTTATCGGTTCTTGTGTGACCCATGCTACACCAAGGTCTCTATGTACAGGAAGAGGATGGCTGAGAATGTTCATAGTACTAGGAAAGGGAAGAAATCCCATAGCAGTCATTGTAACTTTGTAATAAACATCCCAATGTCTTATGTTTTATGGGTTACAAACTTTTAATTCATACTCTAGGTTTCTAATAGGCTTGGAGACGTTTCTATAATAGGAACAACAACAGGCTTTCAAGTTAATGCCTTGTTTCCAGATGGTTTACATTAAGATATTCATATGAACTGTTTAATAAGTAATATCTATAAGGAGTGAGAAAAACAGACTTTTCATTTCCCTGAAACTCCAGCAAAACTCAGGACATTTCAGTGAAATTTTATCATTATGGCCAAATGTATTGAAGTCAATTGTGAGAGCGAACTTTAGATGGTTTTTGGTCCTTTTTACGAGTGCAATAGGCTCCCAGGAGATAAGGAGGCTCCTTTGAACTATCCTGAACAAGTTTTAGTACCAAAAAATGGCCCACAAACAAAGGATAAATACACAAAAAGGGGGAAAAAACACAAATACCAAGCACACTAATTAAAATAAACAAAAATACACCAAAATCACCCCACTTATGCCCAACAATTAACCTGTATTTTAATATGTTAATATTTTTATTATTATATATTAATCTGCTAATTTACATTGTATCGATGAACTTTGGGATTGTGATGAGCAGCGACTGCATCAGTGATTGCACACATAATTTTTTGAACAGCGCACCGCAGACATATTAGCACATTACTGCACATCGTACTGCACTCACTGCAATGCATGTCCATCGCGAGATGCGTTGGGGTGCCAAGTAAAATTATTGACACTGTATCGCACCAACACATTTAACAAGTGTTAAAGCCCACAGTAATGTGCACGGTTCTGAAATGTACAACGTGGTCACTGATGTGAATGAGCCCTGGCATGTGCATTTGACTTGCAGTTGACTTCCTTCTGACCTGCATTAGCCCTACTTCTAGCTGGGTTTGCATTGCCACTAGATTTTTTGAGAACACTAAAATCCATTTGAAGCGAACGCAAGCCCTCAAACACATCAATTAACCACTTAAGGTCCGCCATATTGCAGTTTTACTGCTACCGGGTGAAACCTCTGTACCGGATCATGTATATATACGTGATCTAACTCTTCCGAGTAGGGGGCACGCATACGTGCAGCCAGTGGCTTGCTTCCTCTGTGATTACACACAGCGGGAGCCAATCGGCGGGTACCATGGACTCGATGTCCGCTGGCACCCACCAATCATTAGGCAGAGAGTCAGAGCGGCAGTCTGCCTATGTAAACAAGGCAGATTGCCGCTCTGACAGGAGGGAAGGGATGGCATTTGTGTCCCTGCAACAAATAATAATAATTAATAAATTCCATCTCTTCCCCTAGTAAAAGCAACTCTAACAGTATAGTAAAACAATGGTTAGGCACACAGTTATCCCTAACGTGGCTCCCCCCCCCCCACCCGTACGTGATACGTCCAATGGGACTTCATCAGCGGGACGAAGTCCCATTAGACATAACAAACACAGGGGGGGGGGCCACGTTCGGATGATGTCACCCGCTGCCATCCTGTATGTCGAAAGTAATATGAAGCTACGTCCTATGCATATGAGCCTGTTTTACATGAATGTAATTCTAATTTTTTAATAAATTCTTGGCAAGTTTAGCAGAGAGCACTTAGATTTTATTTTTATCTAGATGTATAGGGTAAATGCCTGGAGCTTGCTGTCTACATCGTGGGTTTTTACCTTTACCCCAATTCAGGGAGACATGCGTGTATGGCTTCCTGTTAGCTCAGGTGTCCATCATCTAAAGTGAGCAAGCAGGATACCCATTGGTGGAGGGTTTTGATACTCATTCTCTGCCTCTGGATCTCTGCTTCTACACACAGATGTTTGTATTGCTCTCTGGGCCATGTGGTGCTTTCTAAGAAACTTTGAATTTTTTTATTTATATTGTATATTTCTGGAGTTATGTGAAGATCCTCTAAGTGTTCACCTGGCAAAAATGAAGGTAGAACAATATCCTGGTTTAGATAAAAACTTGATATTACCTTCGGTAAAAAGTTAGGATGAGGACGCAATACTACCTTATCCTTGAATAGAAAAAATATGGCTCTTTACAAGAAAGAGCAGCCAATTCTGATACCCTTCTTGCAGCAAATATGGTTACCAGAAAGAATAGTTTCCTTGTCAAAAAAGGACTAAGGGAATATGTCGTATCGGCCCAAAAAAAGGCTGTTTTATAATGCCGACAAAACTAAATTCAAGTCCCAAGGGTTCAGGGGTTTACCTAACCGGAGATTAAGCCATGTTACCCCCTGAATAAAGTTACGAACCAAAGAATGCAAAGCAAGTGGCCGATAAGGCTGAGACCTGTACTTAGAAAGCACTCAAGGCCAGCTTTATTTCTCACCTCATCTGCAGAAAGTCAAGGATTCTACCTTTGACCTATTTCCTGGGATGCAACTCCTGGTTTCACAACAGGAGACCTATGTTTCCCAGACTCCATAATATATAATTATGGAGGCCGGCTCCCTTGCATTAACCAAGGTAGAAACTACTGAACCTGGCAGCCCACGCTTCTTCAGAGTGTGGGTCTCCATAGCCAGACTGTTAAATTTAGCATTTGTAAAGTAGGATGGAACACCGGACCTTGCGAGAGAAGGTCTGGCCGTGATGGTAGGGTCCATGGGTCCCCTACTGCCATCTTTATGATCTCTGCATACCAAGATTTCCTGGGCCCCGCTGGGTGCCACAAGAATCAACGACTTTCCTTCCTGCTTGATCCTGCAAAGAAGTCGTGGATGCAGGCAGAATAGGAGGGAATGCATAAATCAGTGAGAACCGATTCCACGGGAATAGCAAGTCATCTGTTCCGCATGCTAGCGGATCCTTTGCTCTTGACACAAAGTTGTCGATTTCTTTTTTGAACCTAGACGCAAACAGATCTATGTCTGGGATCCCCCATTTTTGACATATTGACAGGAAGGGGTGAAGGAACCATTCTCCAGGGAACAACTGCTGGTGACTCAAGTAGTCCGCCTGCCAATTTTCTATTCCTAGAATGAAGACTGCCGATAGGCAAAGTACATTGTTTTCTGTCCAAGATAGGATATGATTCACCTTTCTCTGGGCCGCACAACTTCTTGTGCCCCCTTGGTGATTAACATTGCTGTGGCATTGTCGGATTGAATCCTGGCAGGACAATACTGTAAAATGAACGTTCAGGCCCTCAGGACCAAGAGCTCTGCCTGAATTTCTAAAATGTTAATGGGCAAGGCCATTTCTGATCTGGGCCACTTCTCTTGGACAGTTGCCTTTTCCAGGACTGTTCCCCAAGCTAAACAAAAAAGGTTGGCATATGTTGTTACCACTTCCCAGGTAACTGAAGGAAGGATTTTCCCCTTAGTAAATTTTATGATATTAACCATAAACTGAGGCTCCGGCGCACCCAGCCTACAGCACCTGGTATTTCCAGATGGTCTCTCATCCGGGTACTAACCAGGCCCGACCCTGCTTAGCCTCCAAGATCAGACGAGAACGGGCACTATCAGGGTGATGTGGCCGTAGGCTTTGGAGTCAGACACATTGGGAATGTATGAATGAATGAATGAATGAATGAATGATTTGTCTAGCAACTGCAGTTGCGAGTAGTCAAGCTTCTTAGAAGAGGTAGGTCTTGAGTTTCTTTCTGAAGGCCTGATGGTTTTCTTCCATGAGAATGTGTGTAGGTAGAGCGTTCCATAGCCGTGGTCCTTGGACTGCGAATCTTCGTTCTCCCTTTGTTTTGTAGCGGGTTTTTGGAATAAGGAGGAGGTTATGGTTAGAAGATCGAAGACTGCGATTGCGTGTGTAGCGTTTTATTTTATCGCATAGGTATTGAGGAGCGTTTCCATGTATACATTTGTGGGTGAGGCAGAGGGTCTTGAAAGTGATCCGATTCTTTACGGTTAGCCAATGTAGGCTCCTCAGGGAAGGGGAGATGGATTCCCAGGGTTTTTTTCCTGTTAACAGTCTTGCCGCCGTGTTTTGGATGAGTTGTAAGCGCGCAAGCTGATATTGTATGTATTGTATCTATGTAGAGGGAGTTTGCGTAGTCGAGTCTGGAATTGATGATTGTTCCAACTACTGCTGCTTTGTCCTCTTCTGGCACGAATGGGATGAGTCTACGTAGCAGGCGGAGAAGATGGTGAGATCCGCTGACTACTGATCCTATTTGTGCATCCATTGACATTTCAAAAATGACTACAAGACTCTTGGCTTTGGTGCTTGGCGAGTTGGTCTGTCCAAAGATGGTGTGAGGTGTCCATGGGGTCTTAGTTTTGGAATTTTGGTTTCCGTATAGGAAAGAGCTTGTAGAGCTTGAACCCTTTGTTCCAAGCCGATAGGATACTGTTTTGCAGCAGTCTCGAATGACACTGAGCATAAGGAACAGCCTCGAATGAAGCCACCATCTTTCCCAACAACCTCATGCAAAGTTGAATAGAAGAAATTAATCTTGCTTCGACCACCTAAATCAGTTCCTTTATGGCGCTGATCTTTGCCTGGGGTAAGAATACCCTTTTCTGGGTGTACCTATGATCGGACCCAAGTATTTTAGCCTTCTTCATGGTTTTAAAGATTTCTCCTAGGTTGAGAATCCAACCTACATATTCCAGGTAGTTGAATGTGGTGACCATACTTTGGTCTAAGCGGGCTACCGACTGGTCTATCAAGAACAGATCGACTAGGTAAACCATAATCGTCATACCTTGGGCCCTTAATTTGGCTAGAAGAGGGGCCAGAACCTTTGTAAACACTCAAGGTGCAGTAGCTGGACCGGAAAGCAGAGCTACACACTAAAATGAAGATTTTCCACCTTGAAAAGTAGATATTACTAGTGAGTGAGGAAACATATGGCAGTATGCATCTTTGATGTTGATTGATGCCAGAAGTTCTCCTCCTTGTAGGATGGAGATAACTGATTTGGATTGACTCCATACGAAAAAAGAGTGGTTATATTCAGGAATTGAATTTAGACTTTTGAGATCCAGAATGCCCATTCGGATTTGGCACCGTGAAAAAAAGAGGTTTGAATCAAACCCCAACCTCTGTTCTTACATGGGGATCCCCATGATCACTTTTTTCTTTTTCTCTGGATCCTTAGAAACGTTTGATCTGAGAAAACGAGGAGACAGGAACTCTGGAACTCCAGTTTGTACCCTGGAGCTATTGAGGAAGTCCCCCATTCGTCTTGACACTCTTCCTGTCAGATCCTTGTGAACTGCAGAATTCCCCCTATTCGACTGAACCTGACGGTGAAAGCTGCAGTGACTGCCTGGAGGCTGATGCCTCTGACACAGGAGAAGGAGCTTTAAAACGAAAATACATTTACTCCTTTTCTTAAATGACAAAAGGGGTGCTTTCCACCAGAATTTCTTTGGATGTATTATCAAAAACATCCTCAAATAGCTGTTACACCGCAAAAAGGAAGACTAGCCTGGAGCTTCTTACAAGGCGCTTAACGAAGAGCGCAAGGCCTGAAGGATAGAATCTCTCATAGCAACTATTGCAAACATAAAGCTACCTCCTGGGCCTGCTCAGCAGGATAACCTTGAACACCTGTTTAAACTGGTCTCTCAATGATTAAGCAATTACTGTCAATGCAGGCTGAGACACTCAATCTGCCAGAGAAAAAAAAGTGGGTTTTTTTTGTTTTTTTTCCAATAGGAATTCCACCTTTTTATCTGTTGGATCCCTAAGCATTTGAGCATTGTCTGCCTGACAAGTCAAACTTACCCACAGAGGATATAGCAGCGTCAATTGCTGGTATACCCTACTTAGTGAATTTCCTCCACCATAGGATAAAGTGTGAAAACTTTTTAGGAGGGAAAAAAATGCTTATCTGAATGATCCTCTCAGATACAAAAAAGCTTTTCCAGCAATGAATGGACAGGAAAAGGCCTGCACAGCTTGAGGAGGCTTTAGTGAACCCAAACACTCAGTTAAGGGTACATAAAAGTGGAGCGATCATTCAGCAAGAAATTGCACCATCAATCTTAAGATTGGAACAGCTGATTCTCCCGCATTTTGACACCTCAGAAGAGGAGTCTTCAGCCTCACCACGGTCCCCTTAGGGAATTCGTCTTCTCCTGCCCCTAGTTCCTCAGTTTGAGGGTCCTGGGTAATGGAAGAGAACCTGTCGCATTTTTAAACCACACTGGGATGCGATTAAAGTTACTAAACTTTTTTAAAAAAAATATCATGAAATAAACAGGGGCTGCAGCGTTAAAAACAGTTGCAGACATTTCATGGCCCTGATGCTCACTCTGACCAGCCACCCTCTCTCAGGGGAGGATGCCTCATGAAATAAACAGGGGCTGTAGTGTTAAAAACAGTTGCAGACATTTCATGGCCCTGATGCTCACTCTGACCAGCCACCCTCTCTCAGGGGAGGATGCCATTTGTAGAGATGAGTAGGCTTTCCAGAGCTTGAGGGAGACCCTGTTAACTCTTTTTTGGGGGTGTTTCAACCTCCCCTTCTGACCATAGCCCGATGCACAAAGCAGAGGTACTACTAGAAGAAATCGCATCCACTGCTTGAGAAAAAGTCCAGCCACAGCCGCTGCTATTAATGCTCAGCCTGATGCAAATAGTAAATGTGTCAAATAGGAAATGCCTGTATCACCAAAACCTCTTTCATGCTTTTCTTTGCTCTTATGTCTCTCCGACAATTTTGCAATTTTTCTCCGATCCAACGGGATTGGCTGAGTGAGGGAGGGATGGCGTGAAGGAGACCTGGAAGCCGCCACCGTGTAGGGGCGGTGAAAGAAAACGGCATTGCCAATCGTTTTTAGTTCTCCCTTATACTCAGACTCTTAAAGAGGGGAAGAGTTCAGCTCAGGTGGGGGTGTCTGGAGGAAGCCAGCTCTCTAAAATGAGAAGCCTTACAGGCAAAACCTTGTTTCTTCGGCTACGAGGATCGGGCACCATTCGATTTGGCATAAAAGACACTTTGAATGGATCAGGCTGCATAGCTAGCCCCAGCAAGGATTGCTCCAGAGAAGCTCAGCACAGCATATCTTCACTCGTGACCAACACCTTAGACACTGGCGAAAAAACTGAGATACTCCTAGTAGTGAGAGGGATTATATAGGGAGGCAACTTTCTGTTTAGGGTGTGTCAGTGTCCATCACCTGAAGGTGGACTATAACCCACATAGTAATTACTATAACTCTGTGACCCGTGATGTACGATTAAAGAAATATATTTTTTTGGACTTGTGTATAATCAAGAAGCAATGGCTGTAATGGACAACTATGAGAGATACAATACCTTGAAAAAGTATTCACACCCTTTGAAATTTTTCACATTTTGTGATGTTACAGTCAAAAACGTAAATGTATTTTATTGGGATTTTATGTGATAGACCAACACAAAGTGGCACATAATTGCGAAGTGGAAGGAAAATGATAAATGGTTTTCAAGATTTTTTACAAATAAATATGTGAAAAGTGTGGCGTGAATTTGTATTCAGCCCCCCTGACTCAATGCTTTGTACAGCCACCTTTTGCTGCAATTACAGCTGCAAGTCTTTTTGGGGATGTCTCTACCAGATTTGCACATCTAGAGAGGGAAATTTTTGCCCATTTTTCTTTGCAAAATAGCTCAAGCTCTGTCAGATTGGATCGAGAGCGTCTGTGAACAGCACTTTTTTTGCCACAGATTCTCAATTGGATTTAGGTCTGGATTTTGACTGGGCCAATCTAACACATGAATATGCTTTGATCTAAACCATTCCATTGTAGCTCTGGCTGTATGTTTAGGGCTGTTGTCCTGCTGGAAGTTGAGCCTCTGCCAGGGCCGTCTTTAATGCGGGGCAAAAGGGGCAGCTGCTCTGGGCCCAATCATTGTTTGGGGACCCAAAGCAGCTGCTTTTTGAGCCCCTGCTGTTATAAATTACAAAAGCCAATATAAACAAATAGCACTTGTGGGTTTAACCAATCTTATTTTTTTGTACAATTCTCCTTTAAGGGGGTGTGGCAAGGGGTGTGTCCTATGCTTGCATACTTTTGCTGATAGGTGTCCCTCATTCCCATCTCAAAAAGTTGGGAGGTATGTATACTGTGATTCTGTACTTTCCAAATATGCTGCAGAAATCTCCCTCCGCTGAGTCTGGCTGCAACCATTTAAACTGTGAGCAGCTGAAGCTGCTGTCTGTTCACTTCCTGGATTTACACAGACACACACCTCCAGCTCTGCAGCTCTCATTGGCCCTCTTATGACTCCCCCCCCCCCCCCTCCCTTCCTAGCAAACTCTCAGGAGAGAGAGAGCTGTGCATGATATCATAAGCCTAGGCTTTTTTTCCAGACAAGAAACAGGAAGTGGGCTGTATAAGGTATTTACTGGCAGAAAAAAAAATGTTTTACTATCCAAAGTTAAAACAACAATGGCAGAAGATTTAATAGATGGAAAGATGAAAAAATGACTGAAGTTCCACTTTAAGTTTGAGTTCTGTAAAAGATGATCTGGAAGCAAACTGTAGGTAGCGCATTACACAGTAATGAGGGGGGAAGTGACGTTCTGGCCAACAGTGGAAATAGAGTAGAGAAAAAGCCAGAACATGGCAGAATAAAACGGTTCTCATTTCTCATCATTCTAGGTATGCAGAACAGTTTTAATGACATAAATTTAGGTAAATTTATACGTAAAAGACTCATAATGGCTCCTCAATGATAGATGTTGCGTTAAACACCAGTATTGAGTATTATTATCATTATCAATATAATATCATTATTATTATCATTAATTATAATTATTAGCAATTGATTAGTTCAAGGTGTAAAAGGTAAAAACATTTAAATTAGTCAAAAGTGTTTGTATAATTGAAATGATAGGCCTAAAATATTAGATGCACAACTGGATGTATATATATATATATAAAATAAATAAATATATATTTTTTATGTGTATCTTGATGGATTCAGAGGTTTGGCCTTAGTTTGTGTTATGCTGTTTACTGTATTTGACTATGCAGTATACGGACTGTCAGCAGCCATATACCATTCAAGAGGCACAAGGAAGAAAAATAGTTCACATGCAAAAGTTATGCAAACCGTAATTGTTTTACATTTGTTTTGTCATCCCTGAATGTTTCTATCATTGTGTAAATGAAACAAGATACATGCTTCTAGGCACAGTATTGTAATTGTTGATAATGTTATAAATGATATTGAAGTGTTATATTCACTGGCTAACAGTGGACATAAAGTAGAGAAAGAACCAGAACATGGCAGAATAAAATTGCTCCAATTTTTCATCATTCTACAGTTATTGTCTCTCATTCGTTCACGTTTGAGACCGGTGACACATGCAGACCCCCTGTCACTGGGGGATATGTAAGTTTAAGGCTCCATGCACTATATAAGGCATATTATGATCAACAAGTACATTGCTTGCCATTGATCTTGTGACCAGCAAGTGAATTTTGTCTGCATGCACAAAAAGCCAAATTTCTGGCCTTGTGGTTGTCATCAATAAAAACTTGTTCTTATACATCTTGTTTACTGTATTTTTTGCTCCATAAGACACACTTTTTTTCCCTCAAAAAATGGGGGGAAATGTCTGTGCGTCTTATGGAGCAAATATTGACCCGTCATTGCCACCGCCGTGTTAGAATAGTCGGGTCGGGGGCACGACTGTGGCGGCCGGCCGGCAACTAGCTGACGCTTTTGCATTCTGGGAGTTGTAGTCCACTCCGCGCACGCTCAAGCTCTCGGTGGGTGGAGAAGCAGCGCAGCACAGCCAGGGAACTACAACTTCCAGGATCTTGGAGGCAGGGCGCGCCAGGGAGTCGGGACTTGGGACCAATGTGACTGGTTCAGGCTGCAACTTTGCTTGACCTCAGGACAGGAGCATAACCCCCCCTCCCCCAGGACTGGAGGAGGCCATGCAAGGACCTGCTGAGCTGGCACTAGCAGCTGCTATCACTGAGGTGAGAGACCCTGACACCCCCAGGGCCAGCTGATCCCCCCATCCCATCTCTCTCCACCCCCCCATACATCCCATTTACTCTGCCCCAGTGTCTACCCAGTAACCTCAAATTAGCCCTCAACACTGTGGATCATAATGGGAGCTGGCCATGGTCTGTGGGTCCTGCTGGCCTGTGTGTCCTACTGGCCACTGGCCTGTAGGTCCTGCTGGGAGCTGGCCATGGCCTGTGGCACACAGGCCATAGCCAGCTCCCAGCAGGTTCTACAGACCAGCAGCCAGCAGGACCCACAGGTCCTCGGCCAGCTCCCAGCAGGACCCGCAGCCATTTGGTTCAGAATATTTTTTTTCTTGTTTTCCTCCTCTAATACCTAGGTGCGTCTTATGGTCAGGTGCGTCTTATGGAGCAAAAAATACAGTAATTTAATGCAATGTAATTATTTTTTTATGGGGGAAAATTTCATGTGAGAAACACTAAGCCAAGTGCAGCAAATACCAAGTGCTTTTGGATATATTTTGGCTATGACTTCTACCCATCTGTCCAGGTTGTTATACCCTCAGTAGCTATGGACAATTACTTGGTCTTTTGGAGTCCTGAAATATTTATCCATTATTACAGAACATAGAGCCATATTTTTGGTGGTTTAATGCACGAGCGTTGCTAGGTCTGAAAAAGATCTGGGGCTAGACCCAACCTTTTTGGTTGGGTCACCAACCTTTTTGCAGGCCGGGGGGGCTGCCAGTGATAGGTGGCTGGTGTTGGCGCTTCAATCATCATGCGGATTGTCACTTGCCGCGTCACCTGCCACCATTTGCAGATTGTCACTTGCCACATCACCTGCCACCAGATGTGGGTTGCCACTTGCCACAACGCCTGGCACCAGATGTGGATTGTCACTTGCCAAGTGAAGTGGATTGTCATCTGCCATGCCAGCCAGTGCCACCAAATGTGCATTGTCACTGCATTGGTGGCAGCACTGGTTCATTTAGTGAGGGCAGGAGAGCAGTGATGCAGGGCAGGCAGGCCGCACCTCCGACACTGAATAGGCCCTTCTGTGAGGGTGGAAGAGCACTGATGTGTGGCGGGCAGTGAGAGATGATGTCATCTCTCTGCTCCACGCTGCACCTCGCTCCCACTTTAAAGAGGCCCGGCTGTGAGGGCAGAAGAGCGGTGATGTGGAGCGGGCAGAGAGAGATGATGTCATCTCTGCTCGTCCGCCTGCTCACTTCTCTCCTCTTATCTGACTCTCTAAGTCCACCCGCCGCAGCCGCGACCCACTGGTTAGGCAGGGACCCGGCGGCAAGAGACTCGGGGCTATGGGCCCCAGATTCTGGGCTATAGACTCAATAGCCACCCCCCAGAGATGCCACTAGTTTAATGGTTATACCTTCTCCCCATATAGACCGCCTGTGGTCAGTTCCTAAACCCTGACCTGACCTGTGGCTGTTGTTCTGTTGACCAGCTAGAGCATGGGCCAACCATGGCACATCTTCCACACATAGTGAAACCCAGCACTGCTTGATATGCTTCTATAATTCCACTTGCTGACCGGGCCTTTTTCTGACACATGTCCTGTACAAGTAAAAATCTGTATTTTTTGCTAGAAAATTAGTTAGAACCCCCAAATATTAGATATATATATATCTATATATATATAGATATATATCTATATCTATATATAGATATATATCTATATATACAGTATCTCACAAAAGTGAGTACACCCCTCACATTTTGTAAATATTTTATTATATCTTTTCATGTGACAACACTGAAGAAATTACACTTTGCTACAATGTGGCAACCTGTGAAGCTCTGGTGAACTCCATGCCCAAGAGGCATAAGGCAGGAAAAAAATGGTGACCACAAAAAATATTGACACTTTGGGCCCAATTTGGACATTTTCACTTAGGGGTGTACTCACTTTTGTTGCCAACGATTTAGACATTAATGGCTGTGTGTTGAGTTATTTTGAGGGGACAGCAAATTTACACTGTTATACAAGTTGTACACTCACTACTTTACATTGTAGCAAAGTGTTATTTCTTCAGTGTTGTCACATTAAAAAATATAATATATATATATATATATATATATATATATATATATATATATAATCTATCTATCTATCTATCTATCTATCTATCTATCTATCTATCTATCTATCTATCTATCTATCTATCTATCTATCTATCTATCTATCTATCTATCTATCTATCCACAGTATCTATCTATCTATCTATATATAGATAGATAGATAGATAGATAGATAGATAGATAGATAGATAGATAGATAGATAGATAGATAGATAGATAGATAGATAGATAGATAGATATAGATATAGATATTTTTTAGCAGAGACCCTAGAGAATAAAATGGCAGTTGTTGCAATTTTTTTATGTCACATGGTTTTTGTGCAGCGTTTTTTCAAATACAATTTCTTTGGCAAAAAATACACTTTCCTGAATTAAAAAAAGCAAAACATAATATACACCCCAATTGTTTGGTATAATATGAAAGATGATGTTACACTGAGTTAATAAATACCTAACGTGTCCTGCTTAAAAATTGCGTGCGCTCATGGAATGGCACCAAACTATGGTACTTAAAAATCTTCATAGGTTACGCTTTAAACATTTCTACAGGTTACCACTTTAGATTTACAGAGGAGGTCTTGCGCTAGAATTATTGCTGTCACTCAGACATTCATGGCCAAACCTCACATGTGTGGTGTGAACACCATTTACATACGTACGCGGCGTGACCTACGTATGTGTTCACCACTGCGTGCACGGAGCTGGGAGGCGCTTTAAAAAACGTTTTTGCTTTATTATTTTTTATTATTTTTTAAAAGTTTTACACTGTCCCTTTAAAAAAAATGTTTGATCACTTTTAATACCAATACAGCATGACAAGTCCTCTTTATGGAGAGATTTGGAGTCTAAAAAACCCCAAATCTCTCCTACCATTAAAAGAAAAAGATTAAAATAAAAATTAATTTTGATCTTTTGCTTTAAAAAAAATGGCCTTGTTTACATGTTGCCGAAACCAGAAGTGACATCATGACGTCACTCTGGTCCTCCTAGGGCAGTGATGGCGAACCTTGGCACCCCAGATGTTTTGGAACTACATTTCCCATGATGCTCATGCACTCTGCAATATAGTTGAGCATTATGGGAAATGTAGTTCCAAAAGATTTGGCGTGCATCACTGTCTGAGGGTATAGAGATGAGCGAAGGCCATTTTTCCTTCCCGATTTCCTGATAGGGCCAGGTAAGCCATAAAACCACCAGAAAGCGATTCTAAAACCACCCTCCTGTCACTTCTAAAAGTGACCCAGCAGCGAATCCGCCACTTTTATAAGGAAGGCCATTTTTATAAGGAAGACCGGTGCCTGAGGGAAAAAATTATACCGGGGTTATGGCATCTAGCTGCAGCCATAAGCCCGGTTTTTAACGTCAAAGACATAACATCTTTTCCCAGTTAGACGGTCAACAAGTGGCGGAGTAAAATCATTTTTTTTTAAATAAAAAAGTTGGTTTCCCTGCAGTTTTAAGTCATGTACTAGTATGCATTACATACTAGCACATTATGACAGACTTACCTGTAAACAGAGCCCTCCAGCACTGTGCTGTCATGGCTCCCCTTAACCCTTGGCACATCCCTCTTTTACCAGTCTTTGTTCCAGGTTCTCTATCTTTGGCCACTTGAATAGCTGGGCTGCGGCGACATCAATCTCGCACATGCGCATGGGAGTCATATGGCTACGGCACGCAGAGCAGCCCATAAATGTAATGTGAGCTGTGTATGCGTGGTTAAGATCACATTATCGCTGACAGGCGGGGGGGATGTTGGGGTGGAGAGCGAAATTGCATGGGGGAGGGCCCAAGAAAATTTTTGCCCAGGGTCCAATCAATATTAAAGACGGCCCTGACCTCTGCCTTAGGTCTTTTGCAGACAGGTTTTCTTCCAAGATTGCCCTGTATTTGGCTTTATCCATCTTCCCATCAACTCTGACCAGCTTCCCTGTCTCTGCTGAAGAAAACCATCCCCACAACATGATGGTTTCATCACCATGTTTCACAGTGGGGGTGGTGTGTTCAGGGTGATGTGCAGTGTTAGTTTTCCGTCACACATAGCGTTTTGCTTTTAGGCAAAAAAATAAAATTTTGGTCTCATCTGACCAGAGCACCTTCTTCCACATGTTTGCTGTGTCCCCCACATGGCTTCTCGCAAACTGCAAACGGGACTTCTTATGGCTTTCTTTCAACAATGGCTTTCTTCTTGCCCCTCTTCCATAAAGGCCAGATTTGTGGAGTGCATGACTAATAGTTGTCCTGTGGACAGATTCTCCCACCTGAGCTGTGGATCTCTGCAGCTCCTCCAGAGTTACCATGGACCTCTTGGCTTCTACTCTGATGAATCCTTGCCTGACCTGTCAGTTTAGGTGGATGGCCATGTCTAGGTTTGCAGTTGTGCCATACTCTTTTCATTTTCTGATGATGAATTGAACATTGTTCACTAAAGTTCACTAACAAACCTCTGAGGGCTTTACAGAATATCTGTATTTATACTGAGATTAAATTACACACAGGTGGACTCTATTTACTAATTAGGTGACTTCTGAAGGCAATTGGTTCCACTAGATTTTAGTTAGGGGTATCAGAGTAAAGGGGGCTGAATAAAAATGCACACTACACTTTTCGGATATTTATTTGTAAAAAAATTAAAAAATAATTTATCATTTTCCTTCCACTTCCCAATTATGTGCCACTTTGTATTGGTCTATCACATAAAATAGAATTACGTTTTTGGTTGTAACATGACAAAATGTGGAAAATTTCAAGGGGGGTGAATACTTTTTCAAGGCACTGTATATGTGCTTTTCTATATATATACAGATATCTCCCTTATCTTATATTGCTCCTATACCTGCCAGGTGAGGATTGGTCCTAGGCCCTTGCATGTGCTAGTTCCCCTTTGCCCGCCTAGTCCCTTTGGGTAAGCTTTTTTCCCCCATCTCAGTTATGTTGCGTTATACGTAAAGCATAGGGGAAGATTTACTAAAATTTGTGCACACAAAATCTGTCGAAGTTGCGAATCATAACCAATTAGCTTCTAACTTCAAATTTTTCAATAAAGCTTTCACAATAAAACCTAGAAGCTGATTGGTTACTATGCACAGCTGCACCAGATTCTGTGTGCACCAGTAGGATATAGTAAATCTCCCCCATAATGTCAGCTTGCTTTGTACAGCATCATTGGTTATTGTTATTATGTTATGCTATACTAATCTTTTTTGAAATTCACTCCCTCCAACACTCCTGAAGAAGCCGATTATCCGTGAAACATGTCGAAGAGCTATCTATTTATTTGTTTCCATCGTCCACTAACATGTATATGGTGCTGGAAAGTACTTTTGTGTAAACAATTAGTGTCCAGCTGTGAGGGAGTTTTTTCGCAATACTCTGTATTAATGTTCTAGGAGATTTTAATGATATACTTTTTTTTTTTTTTTTTTTTTTTTTTTACTATTAATATGTTGTGATACCTGTGTTGGTACCAGGAAAGTCCACTTGCCATTTGTAGAATGCAATCACCGCATAGGATTCAGGAATGGACCTCGGCCATCTCTTCAAACTCCAATACTTTATTAATCTCAAAAGGGAAATTGGGCAACTTTAACAATTTCCCAATTTTCCTTTGGGATTAATAAAGTATTCTGTATACTGCTTCACTCCACCGGAATCCACAAAGTAGAAAAAATACTCAAATAGTGCAGATCATCCAAGATTGTTTTTGTTCACCAGAAATACATGTTATAAATTGAATAAATTAATGGAATAAATGGTTACTTAACTAGTTTTTTACATACAGGCTTTTTCAAGAATATTGCCTATGCAGGAAAGGAACCACAGTAGGTAAAAAAACTGTGCAGCTTTGAATATTGATTAATGTAATTCCTATACCTATAGACCATTTGCTCCACTCCCTGATGCCTTGCCACTGCCAGTAAACTTCATAATTAGAATTCCCCCGTCCTGTCTTGTTACTGGGATACTTTAGCCATTGGGAACTCACCCCGGACATTACATGAGCACTGTGCTCTCTCTGCCTTGCCACGCAACAATGAATAAAGCTGCTGTTGCTATAGAGGGGAGAGAGAGCAAACCTCTCCTGTGACAGGTAGCGAGAGCATGACTACAGAAGCATGTACAGTTGTGGTATTGGCAGTTACAAAAGTGCGCATTTGTGCGGCTTTGGTGAGTGCAGAAAGGCGCATTGCTGTTGTGCTGCAAAGAGTGTGTTTAGGTGTTAGCTACTGCAAAAGTGCAGAGGTACAGTGTTGGCTAGTGCCGAAATCCACAGAGGTGCACTGTTGGTGAATGAAAAAATGTGAACTGTGGCAGTGTTGACAAATGCAGAAGTGCATGTAGGATGTATACAAGAGTACATGTTGGCCTGTGCCTGATGGGCGTAGCTGCAATGTTGGTAAGTGCAGAACAGCGCATTGTAAAGCCCCATACACACTATTAGATTTACCAAAATCATATAATATGAGGTCAAGCCTTAAGAGTTTCAATTTGTATGCAATCAGGCAGGCCCTCGCACTACATGGTTTTGGTAACTCGGAAGACAAAAATCTGCAGAAAATCTAACAGTGTGTATGGGGCCTTACTGTGTTGGAAGGTGCAGAAGTTCACATCATTGTGATATTAGTGAGTGAAAAAGAGCACATCAGTACAGTGTCAGCAAGAACCCCCTGGTGCGGTATTGGCAAGTGCAAGCGTGCACATAGCTGTGGTGTCAGGTAGTACAGAAGTATGTGAATGTGTGGTGTTAGCGAAAGTCATTGTGGTACTGGTGAGTGCAAAAGCGCTTGTCATTGCTATGTTGGTAAGTGCAAAGGTGTGCATCATTAAGGTGATGTCAAATGCAGTGGCGGCCTGTCCATAGGGGGCGCATGGGCGCCATCCCCCCACCCAGCAGTCACAATAAGGTCCCTTTAAAAAAAATAGAAAAAAAATGTTCTTTAAGTGCACTGTGTTTGGTCGCCAGACACAGTGCACTATGGGAAGCGCCACGTCAATGCAAGCACAAGATTGCAGACGAGACGCTTCATTTGCAGGCTTTTGACCTGCTTTGCGGCGCAATCCAAAGCGCCGAACAGCGCTATGGGTGGAAGCTTTGTTGTTCAAGTTAAGAGGTTACTTCCGGTTTCCCTGTTCCACAGGGAACTGGAAGTGACGTTGGCAGCTCCGTGGAACGCACGGCCGAGCGGAGCTGACTGTAAGGTAAGTGAGGCTGCGTATGATGGGACACAGAGAGGCTGCATATGATGGGGCACAGTGAGGCTGCATATGATGGGGCACAGTGAGGCTGCATATGAGGGGGCACAGTGAGGCTGCATACAATGGGGCACAGTGAGGCTGCATACGATGGGGCACAGTGAGGCTGCATTTGATGGGGCACAGTGAGGCTGCATTTGATGGGGCACAGTGAGGCTGCATAAGATGGGCACAGTAGCTGTATTTGATGGGGAGCTTTGTTGTTCAAGTTAAGAGGTTACTTCCGGTTTCCCTGTTCCACAGGGAAACTGGAAGTGACGTCGGCAGCTCCATGGAACACACGGCCCGAGCGGAGCTGCCTGTAAGGTAAGTAAGCGAGGCTGCATTTGATGGGGCACAGTGAGGCTGCATATGATGGGGCAGTGAGGCTGCATATGATGGGGCACAGTGAGGCTGCATATGATGGGGCACAGTGAGGCTGCATTTGATGGGGCACAGTGAGGCTGCATAAGATGGGCACAGTAGCTGTATTTGATGGGGCACAGTTTCATCATTTGATGGCACAGTGGCAGCATTTGATGGCACAGTGGCAGCATTTGATGGCACAATGGGAGCATTTGATATGGCACAGTGGCTGTGTCTGATGGGCACAGTGGCTGCGTTTGATGGGCACAGTGTCTGCGTTTGATTGCACAGTAGCAGTAATTGATGGGCGCAGTGGCTGGGTTTGATGTGCACAGTGGCTGCGTTTGATGTGCACAGTGGTGGCGTTTGATGGCACAGTGGCTGCGAAAAAAGTGGAAAAGTGTGCCTTTTTAAATGCAGAAGTGCATGTAGTTGCAATATTAAGAGTGCAGAAAAGAGTGTTGTTGCCTTGTTTGGAGAGTGCAAAATTGCATTAGGTGCAATGTCAGCTAGTACAGAGGTGCAGTGGCAGCTTGTACTGAAATGCGTGGAGATGTGATGTTGGCAAATACAGACGTATTTGGAGGTTGTGTGTGCAAAAGTGGGCACAGGTGTGTCGTTAACGAGAACAAATGTGTGCACAGTGTGTTGTTGGTGAGTGCAGACGTGGGCGCACTGTTAATGCAGAGCTGCAATATGGTGTCAGGGCTGCAAGCAGGGTCTTGTACAAGGATGCAGTGGTGGAGGCCGGGGTCCTGCCAAACGTGTGTACTAAGCCAGGTAATTCAATACACATAAACATTTAGTAAAGCAATCACTTCTAGATAAATACTTTAATCAATCTGCATTGAGTCATATGGCTAGATACACATTGTAAGGCCTAGTTTACATTTGTAGCAGCCCTTACCTTCCCTCTGAAAAGCGATCCACAGTGGATTGCCTTTAGTAGGCGGTTGACAAGTGGCTGGAAGGCGATATATCCCCCCCCCCCAGCATCTAATTACTAGGATGATGACACAGCAACCAATGATACTGTGTGGTCTGACCGCCAGTGCCCTAGTAACCAAACAAACTGTGCATCATGGGTTGCTAGGATGCTGTTGGCTGGGCCATACAGCCTCATTGGTTACTAGAATGCAGGTGGCTGGACAGCACAGCCTCATTGGTTGTTAGGGTGCAGGTACCCCAGGGGCTGAACGTATGTGCCCAGCTGCCAGGGCCCTAGCAACCAGCTCAGTAATGTTGTCATGTGTAAACAGAGCAACATTACTGAGCCTCAGTGAGGACCCCACCCCCAGCCTCCGTGCAACCTCATTAGCAACACAGCCCTGTCTCTAAGATTTATTAAACAAACTTTTATGTCCAGCTACCCATGCAACCCAGATACCAGCTTTCTGCCCAGGTCTTGTAATCTTCTTTCTGATTGGCTGCTGTAGACTACTGTGTATCACAGGATTTCCCATCAAATCGCTGACAATAAAGGAAAAAAAATACTGTTACAAATATTCATAGAAGAATTATTATTGCCTTGTAAATAAATCATTTTGCATGAGAATTTTAAATTGGCACTGACAAGTTGTATATAAACACTTCTAATTACTTCCTTCCAGCAGATTACCAAAACATTTCCCTTCCTCTTCTCTTCATTGCTATTTCTCAGTGCAGATTTTATGTAGAGAAGGGCCTCCCTCTGCTGGCCAAATGACTACAACTGCAGATCCGTCCAGAGAAAGAAAATACAAGGATTACTCCTGAACAGAAGACAGGGTGGTGATCATTTGATAAAATTCTACTTATACTTTGGATCATAAAATAACTTTTATCAATATATTCATTAAATGTCTGATGGATCTAATTGTGACACTGATTTCAGGTTCTCTTTGGAAATGTTTCAATATTTGTTTGCTTTGCTTTGTTTGGGAACCAATAAAACATTTGGAATGCATTGTAATGAGAAATGAATTATTATAACTCCTCTTTCTCCTGTAACGCAGACCTGCTTACTTGTCCCACTGTTTTACCACTTGACCGCCGGAAGATTTACCCCCCTTCATGACCAGGCCATTTTTTGTGATGATACGGCACTGCATTATTTTAACTGACAATTGCGCGGTTATGTGATTTTTTAACATTTTTTTTTCTCACAAATAGAGCTTTCTTTTGGTGGTATTTGATCACCACTGCGTGTTTTATTTTTTGTGCTATAAACAAAAAAAACCCCGACAATTTAGAAAAAAAAACAACAATATTTTTTACTGCCTGCTATAAAACAGATCCCAAAAATGAATTTAAAAAATTTAATTTCTTCATAAATTTAGTCCAATATGTATTCTGCTACATGTTTTTGGTAAAAAAAATTCCAATAAACGTTTAATGATTGATTAGAACCAATAGGAAAGTTATAGTATCTACAAACTATGGTATATATTTACTGTATAGAATTTTATTTATTTTTATACTAGAAAATGGCGACTTATAAGTGGGACTGCGATATTGTGGTGAAAAATCAGACACTAACTGACACTTTTAACACTTTGCAGTAACCCATGACACTAATACAGTTACATAGTTACATAGTTAGTCAGGTTGAAAAAAGACACGAGTCCATCTAGTTCAACCATATAAAATAAAAATCACACAATCCCATATACCAGTGATGGCAAACCTTGGCACCCCAGATGTTTTGGAACTACATTTCCCATGATGCTCATGCACTCTGCAGTGTAGTGGAGCATCATGGGAAATGTAGTTTCAAAACATCTGGGGTGCCAAGGTTCGC
This sequence comes from Aquarana catesbeiana, assembly GCF_042186555.1. NCBI lineage: Eukaryota > Metazoa > Chordata > Amphibia > Anura > Ranidae > Aquarana > Aquarana catesbeiana. Next base: position 62,540,688 of record NC_133327.1, read on the forward strand.
CATCACTGCCGTATACACAATCCTTCACCCACAGTTGATCCAAGAGGAAGGAGAAAACCCCAGCAAAGCATGATCCAATTTGATCCAATTTGTTACAGCAATGGAAACAATTCCTTCCTGACCCCCCAAGAGGCATTCGGATTTTCCCTGGATCAACTTTACCTATAAATGCTAGTACCCAGTTATATTATGTACATTTAGGAAAGAATCCAGGCCTTTTTTTAAAGAAATCTACCGAGCTGGCCAGAACCACCTCTGGAGGGAATTTATTGCATATTTTCACAGCTCTTACTGGGAAGAAGCCTTCCATATTTAATTAAAGATTAAATCTTTTTTCCTCTAGATGTAAAGAGTGCCCTCTTGTCCTCTGTGATGACCTTAGTGACCTTTGTAGATCTTGTTTTCAAAACTTTTTTGTTCCTTTTGTTTTTTTGTTTTTTTTGATGGACTGTTTTTTTGGCACAAGAACAGGTCCAGGTTGGTTTCGTAATCCTCAGGAGTCCCATTGCACCCTTAAAAATAACCAAATGACACCTTAACCACTTGACCACTGGGCACTTAAACCCCCTTAATAACCAGACCAATTTTGGTGCTCTTACATTTTGAATGACAATTACTCAGTCATGCAACACTGTATCTATATGAAATTTTTTGTCCCTTTTTTCACACAAATAGAGCTTTCTTTTGGTGGTATTTAATCACCGCTGGGTTCTTTATTTTTTGCGCTATAAAAGAAAAAAGACCGAAAAATCTGTAAAAAAAATGCATTTTTCTTCGTTTCTGTTATAAAATTTTGCAAATTAGTAATTTTTCTTCATATATTTTGGCCAAAATTTATACCGCTACATATCTTTGGTAAAAATAACCCAAATCGGTGGATATTATTTGGTCTTTGTGAAAGTCCAAAAGCTATGGTGCCAATATCTGAAAATTGATCACACCTGAATTACTGACGGTCTCATTTCTTGAGACCTTAACATGCCAGAAAAGTACAAATGACCCCTTTTTGGAAAGAAGACATTCCAAGGTATTTAGAAAGATGCATGGTGAGTTTATTGAAGTTGTCATTTTTTCCCACAATTCTTTGCAAAACCAAGTTTTTTTTTTTTTCACAAAATTGTCATATTAGCAGGTTATTTCTCACACACAGAATATGCATACCACAAATTACACCCCAAAACACATTCTGCTATTACTCCCGAGTATAGCGATACCACATGTGTGAGACTTTTACACAGCGTGGCCACATACAGAGGCCCAACATGCAGGGGAGCACCTTCAGGCGTTCTGGAGCACCCAGGTCAATTCTGACATTTCTCTCCTACATGTAAAAATCATCATTTATTTGCTAGAAAATTACATAGAACCCCAAAACATTATATATGGTTTTTTAGCAAAGACCCTAGAGAATACAATAGCGGTCATTGCAACTTTTTATCTCGCACGATATTTGCGCAGCAATTTTTCGAACGCGTTTTTTTTTTTTTAAAAACTGTTTTGTGCTTTTAAAAAAAACAAAACAGTAAGGTTAGCCCAATGTTTTTTCATAATATGAAAGATGAAGTTACGCCGAGTAAATAGATACCTAACATGTCACCTTTCAAAATTGCACACGCTTGTGGAATGGCGCCAAACTTCACTACTTAAAAATCCCCATAGGCGACGCTTTAAAATTTTTTACTGGTTACAAATTTTGAGTTATCGCTCTACCGATCGCAGCGATACCTCACATGTGTGGTTTGAACACCGTTTTCATATTTGGGCGGGACTTATGTATGCGTTCACTTCTGCATTCAAGCACACGGGGACAGGGGCACTTTAAATTTTTTTTGTTGTTGTTATTGTTCATTTTACTTTATTTATTTTAGTTTGACACTTTTTTCCCCAAAAAATTTTTTTTGATCACTTTTATTACTATTACAAGGAATGTAAACATCCCTTGTAATAGGAATATGGCATGACAGGTCCTCTTTACAGTGAGATGTGGGGTCAATAAGACCCCACATCTCACCTCTAGGCTGTGCCTGAAATAAAAAAACCCCAAAAAAACGATCCTGGCTTCGATCGTAGCGGTGAGTCGGTAGAAGCACCGGAGGGCGGTGGGAGGAGGGGATGTCCCCTCTCGCCTACCGTAAGAACGATCAAGTAGTGTAACAGCCACTATGATTGTTCTTATGGTGTAGGGAATCGCCGGATGAATAAGCTGATATCTGAATGATGCCTGTAGCTGCAGGCATCATTCAGATATCCCCGCACAAAGTCAAGGACGTTGTATGATGGCAGGCGGGAAGTGGTTAAAACGCTTTTTTTTTTTTTAACACAAAATTGTCCATTTATACAATATTTCTAACACATGGCATGTACATACCAAAAATCACACCCCAAAATAGATTCTTCTTCTCCTCCTGAGTACGGCGATACCACATGTGTGAGACTTCCACAACCTGGCCACATACAGAGGCCGAGCACAGCAGAGTATGGCTGAGCATGGCCGAGTATGGCTGAGCATGGCTGGGTATGGCTGAGCATGGCCGGGTATGACAGAGTATGGCCGAGCATGGCTGGGTATCGCCGAGTATGACAGAGTATGGCTGGGTATCACCGAGTATTGCAGAATATGGCTGGGTATGGCAGAGTATTGCGAGTTATGGCAGAGTATTGCACAGTTTTGCGGGGTATTGCAGGGTATGGCAGGGTATGGCAGGGTATGGCTGAGTATGGCTGAGCATGGCTGGGTATGGCAGAGTATTGCAGAGTATGGCTGGGTATCACCGAGTATTGCAGAGTATGGCTGGGTATTGCGGGGTATGGCAGAGTATTGCGGGGTAATGCAGGGTATGGCAGAGTATTGCTGGGTATTGCAGGGTATGGCAGAGTATTGTGGGGCATTGCAGAGTATTGTGGGGCATTGCAGAGTATTGCACAGCATTGAAGGGCATTGCAGAGTAGTGAGGGATGGCTGAGCATGGATGGATGGATGGCAGTTGTCACTGTGCAGCGCTGTGGGCACTACACATCCAGCCCACAGCGCTGCTACCATCCATCCATCCCCCTCTCCGCTCTCAGTGTACCGATCGGTACACAGGAGGGGAGGAGAGGAACCCGCGTCATGACATGACACCGGTTTGTTTACATGTGAATGATCACATGGTAAACGGCCGCGATTAGCGGCCATTTACCGAGATCCGCAATGCGCCGGGTCCTCTTGACCCAGCGGTCATGGATGCTCTCGAGTGCGCGCCCTAGGGGGCGCGCGAGAGCGGAATTCTGGGAGGACGTCCCTGGACGCCCTCCCAGAGTTAAGCAACCACCCTGTAGCCTTCATTTGGCTATGGGCCGGTTGTTAAGTGGTTATTAAAGTGTATATCTAGTGTAAAGTATAAGGTGTATCTTCTTTTTTTTTTTTTTAGATAAAGTGGGAGAGGGTTAAACCCCCTGTGAAGTTTTTGTTGTCTGTGATTTCCTTGGGGAGATTCGCCCCACTGTTTATACTGGTATCCATTGTCGCCGAGAAAGAACGTGAGAGTCATTCCAAAATTTTAATGGGGAATTCCACTCACTTTTTGAGATCTTCTTCAACTTCTTATTGCATCAATAGGCGAGGAAGTGAAGGAAAATGTACCCAATGGTATACAGACAGCAACAAAAAAAAGAAAACATTGCCTTCTCCACTCTATCCAAAGCAAACAAACAAAAAAACGGGAAATGGTATCATACTTACTTACTGACTGTGGATCTGGAAAGGTAGGTAGTGCCCAAACTTCCAAGAGAGTGGATTGGAAAGATACCTTAGTAACAAAACCTTGAACTGGCCGTAGCTTCTATCTGGAAAAAAGGATATATGCTCATCTTCTGCCCCCAATGCTTGAAGTTCCGAGGCTCTTTTACCTGCAATCAAAAAGGCAGTTTTGAGCTTCAGGTTCCATAAAGAAGAGGATTCCGACGGTGCAATGAAGGATGAGTTTTTAGAAAGTCTAAGACAAAGGACTGATCCCCAGCAGCAAAAGATTGCTTTACTGGCGTCCAAATCTTCTTAACTGCTCTGAAGAATTGGATAATAAGCATGTCTTCTGCCCATCTCTTTTGTGTAGCTGCTGAAATAGCCGCCACTTGAACCTTTAGAGAACTTAGTCCGAGACCGAGGTTTAGGCCTGCTTGTAGGAAATCTAAGAGGAGCGAGGAAGAAAGGACAGCGGGGTCTGAACACCTGCCAGCTTAAAATATTTTGAACTTATTCCAGACTTTTGTGTATATACAATTTTTGGATGGTTTTTTAGCCTTTAACAGTGTTGAAATTACTTGAGATGAGCAACCTAGGGATTGGAATTTTTGCCTCTCAACATCCAAACATGAAGATTCAGCTTGTGAGGTGCCGGGTGTACAAATCTCCCTTGAGAGGTAAGATCAGAATCTTGACGGGGAGACAGGTACTGAGGCACATTGCCCAGGGGAACAATGGCCTCCTCGGCCAGTATGGGATAATTGCCACCACTCTGATAGATTCTTTCAGTATTCTGAGGAGGAACCTCGAGATTAGAGGTTTGGGGGGAAACGCATATGCTGTCCTGCATTGCCAAGAACTCGAAAGGGCATCCACTGCTTCTGCCTGGGGATGAGGCAGGCGGGAGAGGAACCTCGGTAATTTGCATTCACTGATGAGGCGAAGAGATCGATTTTCTGGGGATTCTGGAGACTCGTGATCCAGTTGAATATTGAGGGGTGAAGGGACCATTCGTTGCTGTCTTGAAAGTTCCCGGACAGGTGATCTGCCTCCTCGTTCAGGTGGCCCGGAAGGTAGACTGCCTTCAGATCCAGCAGGTTCCTTTCTGCCCACAACATAATGGGCTCAACTTCCCTCAATAAAGGAATACTGTGAGTTCCCCCCTGCCGTTATACGGATGTGGATATACGACACAGCTGCCCAAGCGTAACAGGACCAGTTTTTGTTGCAGATGATCTCCCAGGTTCACTAGGGCTAGATAGGCTGCCCATATCTACAGCACATTTGAGACTATTCCCGCAGTGGGAATTTGAACTGCGAATTGATTGCAGTGCGCTCCCCAACCCCTTAAACTTGCATCGGTAGTAAGTATGGTCAAGGAGTGGCACTGCGTGGCTTTGAGATCAGATCTTTCTTCGTCCACCATAGAAGACTCCTCTTCATGGGGTTCGAGATAAATATCCGCGGATCCAACGACTATTTCTTCCACTGTGACAGGAAGCCTACTTGAAAAAATCTCAGGTGCCAATGAGTCCAAGGCAGCATCGGGATACAGGAGGACATGGTCCCGATTAAACTCAAGCAACCTGACGCAGAGAGGCGGAATAGTGACCTGACATGACTCATCTTCTGGGAAATAGCTGTTACTTTCTGGGGAGGGAGACACACTGTTCTGACTGAAGTGTTGAATAGGGCTCCTAGGTAGATCATTGACTGGGTTGGGGTGAGAAGACTCTTCTCCCAATTCACTAGCCACCCAAATTCTGCAAGGGTGGATAGCAAGATCTCTTTATGCTCCGGAAGCTGTTCCGGATTGGGAGCTAGCAACAAGATGTCATCCAGGTAGTGAAATACTCTCAGTCCTCTCTCTCTTAGAGGGTCTAGAACTGAAATCAGGACCTTTGAAAATACCCTCGGGGAGGTGCAGAGGCCGAAGGGGAGACACTGGAATTGGAGATGTGTATGACCGACTGCAACCCTTAGATATTTTCTGGAAGGCGGGAAGAATGGGAAAGTGGAAATAGGCACCTTAGAGATCCACTGAAATCATCCAATCTCCTGGCTGCACCATCTGGATGATCGTTTGTAAGTATTCCATCTTGAAGGTATCTAAATGAATAAAACGATTTAGTGGTTTTAAATCCACCACCGGTCTCCATTCCCCATTCTTTTTGGGGACTAGAAAAAGGGTTGAATAGAACCCTGTGAACTTCTCGGAGGGAGGGACAGGAACTACAGCTTGTTGAACCTGCAACAGGAGTAGAAACTTTTGCAGTGCTTCTGCCTTCTGTGGGGAGAGTGGAATTCTCGTTAGGGCGAATGAATCTTGCCAGGGATGGTCTAAAAATGTCCAGAAATGCCCAAAATAGACAGTGGATACCACCCAAGAATCTTTGCAATGGTTGGACCACACCCCGGAGAAGCGACTTAACCTGGCCCTGACCGGAATTACTTGGGGTGGCCTCGCATCAAAAAGGTTTCGCCCCATCCTGGGGATTGGAAAGAATCCTCTGTTTACTAGATTTAAAAAAAGTGGCTTGAGTGCTTCTCCAATTATTTTTAGGGTCTCTGTTTTGACGGAACTGTGAGAAATTCCTGTTCCTGGAAGACTGAAACTTGGAAGAGAATACCCGGGAACGTCTCATCCTTCTGTCTTGAGGAAGTAATCCTCCTGACTTCCCTCCAGTCAACCGGGAGATCGCTTTTTCAAGCCTGTCCCCAAATAATGCCTTCCCATCAAAGGGGATCTTGCACCATTTCTGGTTAGAGGCTGCATCTGCAGCCCATGGTTTTAGCCACAAGGCCCATTTGGCCATAACCGCATGCAGCATAGCCCTAGCTGAATATCTTATTGAATCGATGGCAGCTTCCCCCACAAAATCAGCTGATATCTTGAGCTCTTCCAGTGCCTTTATAATATCATCCTTTGGTACATCTTGCCGAATGGCCACCTCTATGTTTTGCATCCAGACTCTAATAGCGTTCAAGACTGACGTCAACTCCACTGCTGATCTGCAGGCGCCTCCATCCGACTGGTAGGCCTTTTTGAGGTCTGAATCAATGCACCTATCTAAAGGATCCTTAAAGGAGGCTGAGTTCTCCATTGGCAAGGTGATGTTCTTGGCTAGGTGAACTACTGCAGCGTCAACCACCGGAGAGGTGTCCATAAGAGCTCAGTCTAACTCGGCTAAAGGGTAAAGCTTATTTAAACAATTCAGGGAAAATCCTTTTTCCGTCTTTTTCCATTCATTCTCTGTGAGGTCCTTCATTTTCTCCATAAGAGGTAAAAAAGAAAAGTCTCTTCTTCAGAAATGGAAAATAGGACCTCGACTTCTTAGGAGGTTCCTCGACCTCCTCCCAGCCTATTGCTTGCTTTGCTGCTGAAACAAACAGCTGAACTAAAGAAAAACTGAATCCTGACAAGTCAGTCTCAGCTGAATCCTCTGACCCATCTTTATCTCCTGCAGTTATAGAAGGAGGTAATGATGCGGACTTTACAGGACCAGTGGCAGAAGGACCTGGGAGCACTACATCCAAAGTTTCATCCTGCCCACTTGTCGCAGCCTGCTGGGAAGGTGTTGATCCCATTAGCTCCACTAGTGAGTCTTTGACGACTTTCTTGATCAAATCTGTCACTTGTTGAGCTTCAGCCTCCCCTTGAGTGGCATAGCTTCAGAAACAGTCCTTGCAGACCAACTTATCCGCCATAAGGACGGCTCCGCAAGCCTGACACCTTCTAGAACTTTCTCGTCTGGGAGAATTTGCCGATCGGTGTCTTTTAGATGATGACCTTTCATCAGAATGATGTGGTGATCTAGACGATTGTGTTCAGGGCTTGGATGGGAATGACCTCCATGTCGGCCAGAAGTCTTGTTAGACTTATTTTGGCATATAGGGCTGAAACAAAAGTAACAGCATAAAAGCAGTCTTTTAATTTCCTTTCAACATAATTTTGTTTTTTTCAGGAACGAGGAACCCAAGTGCATGTCCTTACCTAAGTAAGCAAGGGTCTTGATCTGAAGGTGGCTGACTCATTGCTGCGGGGCAGGCAGTAACAGTTAGATAGAAGATAGAAAAACTGGAAGGAAATAGAGAGGGAAAAAAAAGACAGATTTTCAAAAATAAACATTCGCATGGTCCAGCACGCCACAACCGCTAGTCTTATATTTCCACCCTCTTTACTACATCTTTTTTTTTTTTTCTTAATAAAAAATACCACCCACCAGAGCACCAGCGATCTGAGGGCATTCAGGAGCACTCAGCACAGGCAACCTGATGATCCAAAGCAGGCTGCCATACTAACCTCCCCTCACCCTTAAATAGGACAAGGGAAGAATAAGGGGGTGGGGGGGCAAGGGATCACCTTAGTCCATGCCCTCCCATTTCTTCTATTGTGAGGGCAAAACCTGAAGCTGTTTCCCTCAAGGAAGATAGTGCTAGAGCGGCCAGCTCATCTCGCATGCGCCGTACGGCTGCAAATGCCGCCCAGGTCCCACCTACAGTCTCTGATTCGCAGAGACTATGTTTGTTATGACGGCAGCCCGCTCGCCTCACAGCATGAGGGATGCCACCAGAGGGAAGCTAAAGGGAGAGCAAAGAGGGGAAAACCAAAGGGAAAATGTTAAAGTTTAGCAAAAAATGACAGTGGCATACCAAACAAAAATAGCAGAGCTGCCTTACCTGCCCACACAGCACTGTACCAGCCATACCCAGAATGCAGGACCAATGCTCCAGGTTAGGAGACTGATGCTGCCCCAAAAGACCCTAAAAAGGGGCTCACCACCTTATCAGCGCTTTTAGCAGCCCAAGGAGAAGGACTGCATCTGGGAGAGCCTGAACCCAGACGGAACCTGCACACGGCAGAGACAAGGACACACAACACCACCATCCATGAGGTATGAGGAAAAAAAGGAGAATGCTATGGGGGTATTGGTCTTTCTTTTATAATATATTCACTATCCTGAGGGGAGGAGTCCAGGGCGGAGCTTATCACAAATATGCTGCCATGGAGACACCAGGAAAAAGTTTTGCCTATACATGGACTTTAATTTTGCCTTTTCATTGATTCCAATACACTTCACAAAACTATCCTGATTTTGAATGAAGTGTTGTGGGAAACTAAAACTCTCAATTTTGCTCATCTCTAACCACCAATGTAATTGTGCACTGAACACTTGTGTAAGGGGGCATTTCTCCACCTACCACCAATATTTGGGGGCTCTTTTTCTCTGACCAGCAACATAAGAAGGCATTTCTACATTGACCACTATCTAAAGATTAGAATCCTCTCCTGACCACTGCCTAGGGGAGTACTTCTCCACTGACAACCAACATGAGCGGTAGTTCTCCACTGACCACCAACATGAGGGGTAGTTCTCCACTGACCACCAACATGAGGGGTAGTTCTCCACTGACCACCAACATGAGGCGTAGTTCTCCACTGACCACCAACAGAAGGGGTAATTCTCCACTGACCACCAACATGAGGGGAGCATTTGCTACTGACCACTGTATAAAGGGGCATTTTTTCACTGGCCACTAATGCAAAAGTGCTCATACTTTTCTGCCCATTGTTATTAGTCAAATGATCCACGCCAGGTGTCAAAATGCTAGGTAGACTGCTGGGTGCAAGGACATTGACAATTGGTAAGTGTTATCTTGCACCTAGGGGAGGATGGCTTATGATATCATGCATTAGTTCCAAATTACATCCCCAACTGCCCCTTAAGTAAAGGTGCAAGTTTTCCAATTAGGCCCACCTGTCAGTTTTTCATGTGGGCCTGATTGAAAGCTCCTTGTAGGTCTACATAAGTACGAGAAAAGGACTGTGTCCTTTTGTATTTTTGCAGACTTAAACATGCCAGATCAGAGGTAGCTTGATGCAAATGGACATGAATCTGTTTACATCCGGCTACCCATAGAGCCATTATAAGTGCACTCCTGTGCGCTGTGTGGTTTGTGGACACAAACTGAACAGATACGGATGTCAAAACACTGACATCTGCTCCAATTCAGCAGGAAATGCGCCCACGGATCCCCTGCTGAGCAGATCGGCTTTGTTTGAAAGAACTCTAATGCTGGAAAGGCAGCTGAGGGGAATTTACATATTCCACAACTGCAATGCTTTTATCCCCACTGTCACCACCCACCATGTTGTCTGCTCAACAAAATGCCATTTAACTGCAATCAGGATTTTTAAGTGTTTAAAACAGGTGGTTAGGAGGTGATACAACGCCTCATCAGCACCAGCTACCTACTCTCTGAAGAGCAATCTAAATGTAGATCGCTTTTCAGAGAGCAATGCTAGTGTGAACATGTTTGAAAAAAATTTAAATAATTATTGGAGTATATGCTTCAGCTGATTTAAACACATGTAGCACCCTCTACCAATAGGCAGGTGCTAGTAATAGGTTTTTACTAGGAACTTTCAGCACAGGCAAATTTAGGCAGGCCTATGCTGCAAGCTAGGCCTGTCTGTTTTGATCTGGGGGCTGGGAGTGGTCAGAGTAGCAGTGGGGGTGACCACCTGTGCTCCAGTTCTGAGGTGCTACCCTGCTTTCAGGGAGAATGTTCTGGAAGAGTTGCTGGGCCTAGAACTGGATCGGCAGGCAGCTCATGTGGGAGCCCTGACCAATCCCCATTTGGCATTGGCAGGAGGCAGGACTCCTATATAAGCTGAGGTAACATGCCACTGGGGAGGAGATGTCGACTGAGTGAAGTGAAGGATGGAATACTAGGCAGCAGCAGGAGGGCACCCCTATCTAGGGAGGATGCGCCGATCGCAGGAGGAGGCCCGGGGAGAGCTGTGTAGGAACTTTGCCTCTACACGGTCATTGGCGATGTCACACAGTGATTGATAAAGAACTCCTGGAGCAGAGGGGAAGGTGAAGCTGTCGGAACGTATGGTCTGGTCAAGTTCCTCATCAAGGACTCAGGGCAGTGAAAGGTCAGTGAGAAAAGTCTTCATCATTTACACGGGGAATGATGGGGAGTCCTGGATCAGAGGAGAGACTGTGTGGTTATGTGTGAAATTGATGTGGCCTGAGGGCACAGGATTTGCAAGCTGGGCTGGCTGGGAACAGTAGGCCATTATCCAAGAGAATGCTTTTAACCTACTAGGCCTCCGGGGAGAGGTGCTGCAGGCCTCTGGCTTAGTAGCAACGAAGCAACTAGAGTCTGCTTAAGGACTTATTCAGAATGGGTTCTTCTTGCTCAACAGAAGAAGATGTGACATTACTTCACTTCAGGATAAGTTTGTGCAGGAGGAAAGAAGTTCTGGGAACATCACTCTTACACGGTCAGGAGTGATGTCCTCATTCTGTACACGGTATTGAATAGGGTATTCTTGGAAACAATAGTCTGTGGGAGTTAAGTGCAGGAGGAGCAACAGTCTGCATGGAGATGCAGGAAGAGAATCACAACAGTTACAGATGCACATCATATCTTCTGGCTCCAAATATGTGCTAGTGCGTATAATCTCTAAAATATGATGGTAACTGAAACATCCTATAGGCATCCCATATACACTTTTTCCCCAACCAAGTTGTACCCCCCCAATAATAAAAAAAAAAACAAAATCAGCAAAAGACTGTTCATTGTCTCTGCAAGTGATGTATGGAGTCTGATTCTCATTAGCAGGGATGGGCTAAGGCATGTTTAGATCCAAGTCTAATCTAATTGATAACAGGCTACAAGAAGATAAAAATCATTTGAAGACAAAAGCTGCATTTTTTTTTTTTAAGGCAGGTGGATGGGGTCAGTGGCAGGGTCAGGGGGGCCCCAGGTAGGCTGTACGGGGCCCCATGATTTCTAAAACCGGCCCTGATGATGGTGCATCCCCGTTCCCCACACAAATTCTGATTATGCAATCATTGTGTCTAGTGGTGTGTGTGCTTAAAGCAGACTGATAGAAAGTATAATCACAGCCTGAGTGGTGTGATAAGAAAGCACTGCAGTCACTGGGTATAATGGGAAGTATTTATGTTGGTGTCTCACAATACCTGTCAGTAAGGAGCAGAAAGCCTTTGATTGTCTGGGAAATGATGTGGCTGAGTTGAATCACTCCTTGAATCACAGACATTCCTTCATCAATCCTCTGGTACTGGAGATGGCTGTGCTAGAGAGGATAGGAGTCTGGGAAAAAGCAGAGGTGTCCTCACATAAACCCTCCTGCTAAAGAATGAGAAATGAAGCATATATATATATATATATATACAGTGGGGACAAAAAGTATTGAGACCCCCTTAAATTTTTCACTCTTTGTTATATTGCAGCCATTTGCTAAAATCATTTAAAGCGGAGGTTTGCTGAAAAAAAAAAAATATTAAAAGCCAGCAGCTACAAATACTGACTTTTAATATATGGACACTTACCTGTCCAGGGAGCCTGCGGTGTCGGCAGCCGAAGCCGATCCGTCCTTCAGCTCTCGGCTGCTGCCGCCGCCATCCTCGGTAAGGGAGTAAGGAAGTGAAGCCGTGCGGCTTCACTTCCTGGTTCCCTACTGCGCATGCGCGAGCCGCGCTGCGCGTCCTCACAGGTCCCTGCTGTATTCTGTGTCTCACAGAATACAGCGGGGGAGGACGGGGTAGGCGGCGGAAGTGGCGTAGGTCACCGCAATCACCGCGGTGATCTATGCCAGGAAGTGGGAGCAAATACCTGTATTAGACAGGTATCTGTTCCCTCCTCCCCCCTGAAAGGTGCCAAATGTGACACCGGAGGGGGGGGGGATCTAAAAAGTGGAAGTTCCATTTTTGGGTAGAACTCCACTTTAAGTTCATTTTGGTCTTTATTAATGTACACACAGCACCCCATATTTACAGAAAAACACAGAATTGTTGACATTTTTGCAGATTTATTAAAAAAGAAAAACTGAAATATCACATGGTCCTAAGTATTCAGACCCTTTGCTCAGTATTTAGTAGAAGCACTCTTTTGATCTAATACAGCCATGAGTCTTTTTGGGAAAGATGCAACAAGTTTTTCACACCTGGATTTGGGGATCCTCTGCCATTCCTCCTTGCAGATCCTCTCCAGTTCTGTCAGGTTGGATGGTAAACGTTGGTGGACAGCCATTTTTAGGTCTCTCCAGAGATGCTCAATTGGGTTTAAGTCAGGGCTCTGGCTGGGCCATTCAAGAACAGTCACAGCGTTGTTGTGAAGCCACTCCTTCGTTATTTAAGCTGTGTGCTTAGGGTTAAATTTAAATTCTAAGTGAATGAGACCCCATTTTATACACTGAGGTTATAATGGACTCTGTTTTTTTATATTGCTACATATGGTAAAGTGCTTTATATTTATTAATCGGGAAAAAATGCATTTTACATCGAGAAGAGTGCAGCATTCTTCCCACTGACCACCAATGTAAGGAACATTCTTCTTCCCACTGACCACCAATGTAAGGAACATTCTTCTTCCCACTGACCACCAATGTAAGGAACATTCTTCTTCCCACTGACCACCAATGTAAGGAACATTCTTCTTCCCACTGACCACCAATGTAGGGAACATTCTTTTTCCCACTGACCACCAATGTAAGGAACATTCTTCTACCCACTGACCACCAATGTAAGGAACATTCTTCTTCCCACTGACCACCAATGTAAGGAACATTCTTCCCACTGACCACCAATGTAAGGAACATTCTTCTTCCCACTGACCACCAATGTAAGGAACATTCTTCTTCCCACTAATCACAAAGGCAGTGCAGAGAGAGAGGAAGTCAAGAGGAACTTGGTTCCTCTATGGTTTTCTGGGTCACCGGGACAGCGATTCGCTTGGATGCTGACAGGCCATGTGACTTTGGCAGCCATCCAGGGTCAGGCAGAGTCTATTTAAAGTGGTTGTAAAGGCTGAAGGTTTTTTACGTTAAAGCATTTTAGGTAAAAAACTTTCTGTGTGCTGCTGCCCCCACAGCACCCCCAACACTTACCTGTGCCACATCTGAATCCAGCACTGTGTACGGGAGTAGCGTCTCTTCCAGGTCTCTCTCTCCTCATTGGCTGAGACACAGCAGAGGGAGCCATTGGCTCCTGCTGAAGTCAATCACAGCCAGTGAGGAGGGAGCAGGGGGTGGGGTTGAGCCTTGCTCTGTGTGTCTCATAGACACACAGAGCAAGGCTCGGAAACAAGCACGCACAAGTGCCCCCATAGCTAACGGCTGGCTATGGCACTCAGCAGGGTAGAGGGGCCAGGAGCACTGGTGTGGGACCCGAGAAGAGAAGGATTGGGGCTGCCCTGTGCAAAACCACTGCACAGAGCAGATATGTATAACAGAGCAGATATGTTTGGCATTTAAAAACCTCCTATAATTTGGAGGTTAGCTTTCTGGTTAGCAGCCCCTCTCTTCCATGGTGGCAGGCTTACACTCCTGAATGGTGGTAATACATTCAACATCGGTGGTGGAACATCGGATGGATTTATATATTTGGATTCTTCATAAACTGCATGGACAATTATCATAACAAAATCAGACTTTATTGTAAAGTTTACTGCACAAGTACTTTGGTGAATTGTTTTATAGCACATATTGCACTTTATTATAAGTAGATAACGTAATATAATTTATTATTAATATTATTGTTATTTATCATTTTCAATGTAGTACAGCATATTAAAGGGGTTGTAAACCCTCAAGGTTTTTCACCTAATGCATTCTATGCAAACCTTCTGTGCTGCAGCAGCCCCCCAGATCCCCCCTTTTTTTACCTGAACCCGATCGTTCCAGCGACAAGCATTAGCCCAGCAGCTCCAGCCGCTTTCTCGGGTCCTCATAGGATAGACTGATAGCAGCAGGAGTCATTGGCTCCCGCTGCTGTCAATCAAATCCAGTGACACAGGAGCCGTGGGCGGGGCCAAGTCCTGCTGTCTCTGTCAATGGATGTAGCAGCAGGACTCGGGAGCGTGCCTGCATGAGTGCCCCCATGTAAATTGGCTCTCCGTGGGGGCACTCGACGAGGAGGAGGAGTGCTGCCAGGGGGACCCCAGAAAAGAAGGATCGGAGCCGCTCTGTGCAAAACCCTTGCACAGAGCAGGTAAGTATGACATGTTTGTTGTTTAAAAAAAAAAAAAAACCTTTACAATCACTTTAACACTTTAATTAGTGAACAGCAATTGGTTTCATATCACAAAGCACTTTTACAGAAGTATAAATAATCATTGCTTATTTGTTCCGTATTCATTGTTTATGATTGGACAGTGCACCATTTTTTATGCAATTGTCTCACCCAAAGCATTATCTTTTAAAGTAAAACTCTGAAACAGAGGAATCTCTCTAATTAAGCAGAATCTCTCTATAGGAGCTTTTCTCTCCATTTTCCTGATACTTCAAATGTTAATATGTATGGCAATAATCACCCTGCCAGTATCTTCCCATTGATAAGCTTCTACCATACCATTTGGCTCCCCCTCAACTGAAAAGCACCCACAGCCACCCCCAGTAAAATGAGCAGTTATAAAAGTATAAAAGCACCCTTGACTTCCTCCTCCTTGTCTAATGACCAAACACAACTCCCCTCAGATGCTACCATCCAACCCCAAAACTCTGCTTTGTATTTAAAGTGATTGTAAACGATCACCTTATAAAACAACCCATTCAGTTTGAAGTAGAAATGAAAGGCAACATTTTTTTGTATAGATATAAAAAAACATTATAAATACCTTTTTCCCTTTTTTTTTTATAAGTGATCACATTCTCTCTGTTCCCAGCTGCTTAAAGTGGAGGTCTACCAGAAAAAAAAAATTGCACCAAAAAATCCCTAAAAAATTGGAGGAAAAAAAAAAAAATTTAACTCACCTGAAATGGCTGTTGCTAAGCAGTCTTCCTAATCTGCCTCTTCCTATGCCGCGGTTATGTTCTGTCTTCTCCTCCCTGCGTTGTCTTCTGGGGAATGGGGCGCAGTGTGTTATGGGAACTGTGTGTGTCCCATAACACATCGCGTCCCATTCACAAAGCGCTGCGCGACTCGCGCATGCCCAGTAGGAAACGGGCAGTGAAGCCGTAAGGCTCCACTGCCTGCTTCCCTTAGGATGACGGCGCCGGGACCGGAGAGCCGAGGGACGGGTCGGCCTCAGGCGGCCGACATCGCGGGCACCCAGGACAGGTAAGTGTGCTTATTTAAAGTCAGCAGCGGTCACGGTGTTTGTAGCTGCTGACTTTTACATTTTTTTTTCCCGGCCGGAACTCCCCTTTAAGAGCTGGGGGGAGGAAACGCAGCAGTACACTGATCTTCCTAGTGAATGGCTAAGCAGGGGGGGGGGGGTCTCAGGACAAGTCTGATCATTGGAGGAGAGCAGGCTGAGTTCCCAGCATAGCTAGAGAAGTGACCATGATGTGCTCTTCTGCTTAGTGTGATCAGTTTCTAATAAGGAACGCAGAGGACTGACAAGAACACCAGGGATTTCACATAAAGAAAGCGATACAAATAGAACAGGAGACTTTCTCATACAAGTTCATGGTACAGCAGGCACATATCAGGAATATGATGTGTTGGTTAACAAACACTTTAACCGCTTTGCCGACCAGCCGCCGTCATTATACTGCGGCAGGTCGGCACGATCCCGCGAACTGTCGTAGCTATACAATGGCTCGCGGGATCGGGATTGCAGGTGCGTACACGCCGCCAGAGAAGTACGCACGTCCCCACTGCAGTGCAGATGTAGCGATACTCATGGCCGGCGGTCACGATGATCGCCGGCCACGAGCGATCGCGAGCACGAGAGGCAGAACAGGGACATGTGTGTGTAAACACACAAATCCCTGTTCTGTTTTGTGAGGAGTGACAGATCGTGTGTTTCTAATAGCTAGGAACCACAATCTATCATTTCCTCTAGGTCAGTCCCCTCCCCCTACTGTTAAAAACACAAACAGAGAACACAGTTAACCCCTTGATCGCCCCCTAGTGTTAACCCCTTTCCTGCCAGTGACATTTTTACAGTAATCAGTGCATTTTTATAGCACTGATCGCTGTATAAATGCCAATGGTCCCAAAAATGTGTCAAAAGTGTCCGATGTGTCTGCCATAATGTCGCAGTCCCGATAAAAATCGCAGATCGCCACCATTACTAGTAAAAAATAATAATAATAAAAATGCTATAAACCTATCCCCTATTTTGTAGACGCTATAACTTTTGCGCAAACCAATCAATATACGCTTATTGTGATTTTTTTTTAGCAAAGATATGTAGAAGAATATATCTCGGCCTAAACTGAGAAAAAAGTAGCTTTTAAAAAAAAAAATGGGGATATGTATTATAGCAAAAAGTACAAAATATTGTCTTTTTTTCAAAATTGTCGTTCTTTTTTTGTTTATAGCGCAAAAAATAAAAACCGCAGAGGCGATCAAATACCACCAAAAGAAAGCTTTATTTGTGGGAAAAAAAGGACGTCAATTTTGTTTGGGTGCAGCGTCGCACAACCACGCAACTGTCAGTAAGAGCGACGCAGTGCCGAATCGCAAAAAATGGCCCGGTCATTCAGCAGCTAAATCTTCCGGGGCTGAAGCGGTTAAGAAGTTAGCCAATAAAAGGAACACATCTCTACATCTAAAATTTCTTCTTTCATTAATAGTAGCACATCACACCGATGCCACTAAATGTAATCAATCATTCAACACATTAATATTACATTTTTTTAAAACATCTGCACATATTTTTTTACCTAGTTACAGTATATAAGTGACCATTAGATGGTGCCAGGAGGCTCTCATAAAGTAAGAGAAGTTACCATTGAGATTGTGTCATTCGGGAATGCAGCAGCATTACTTCTTTATGTCTCTCATCCTGCAATCTAATTATTTCCATTCCATGAGGGTGACTGTGTATTACATTGTCATTATTTACAATTTTTAAACCTGCTATTAAAGCAATACTCCACAACAGGACAGGCTGATGATGTTTGTCGGAGGGATATCATTTATTATGATGTGAGGAATGCAGGGATTACAGTTGAAGCAGACGTTGTAGTGTGGTGACTTATAGGTGTCATGTAGCTGGCTGACGGTAAAAAAAAAAACAGTTTTACCGTAATGACCCTGTGTCATTCCAGTGACTGCTTGTAATGAGAATTTATTTAGTAACTTGTTTTTTTCTCTGTGCTGACTTGATTAGGATGTTACAGACCAAAGAAAAATAATTTTATAAGTTTTATAAGTGTGTGTAAACCCGGAGGCCATTCATTCTTAATGGCACCCCAATGCACCATGCCGGCTCCTGTGCATTGCAGCTCACCACAACGCATGGTAACAATTCTACCAAGTGATAAGGCTACTTTCACACTGAGACAGTTTTCAGGCACTTTAGCGCTAGCAATAGCCTCCGATAAAGCACCTCCCATTCATTTCAGTGTTTCTTTTCACACTTGGGCGGTGCGCTTGCAAGACGTTCTGAAAAGTCCTGCAAGCAGCATGTTTGGGGTGGGTTGGGAGCGCTGTAAATAGCTTTTCCAAAACATCCCGCCCATTGCAGCACTTCCAAAGTGCCTGAAAAATCGTCGGCAAAACGGAAGTTTTTAACAGTTTCTTTTTTCAGTAAAAAGCCCCTTGCTAGCAGCTGAAAAGCGCAGCAAAAGTGCCCCTAAAACAGCGCTAAAGCGGCGCAAAAATGAGCAGCGCTTTAGCCAGTGTGAAATGGTCTTAAAGTTAATTTAGTTGTATAGACACCTAGTACCTGAAACATAGCAAGTTCCCTTATATGATTTTATGTATTTACCTGAAGACGTCCCCAACACAGGTTTTAGACAATCATCCCTCAACAACACTCTTGTCAATGTCACCTTCTGGGAAATTACTCAGTGTGTAACCGTGGAGTCCAGAAACTGGAATTGTAGGGAGTCTCTAATACTAGTGGAGCCTGGTCATACTGATCCTCCACATTTATCCTGTAGGCTTTTCAACATAGAACATTTCCTATTTTACAGGGTGTAGTATAGCCATTCCCAAATTGTGCTTTCAGGGCATATGAATAGAACTACCTTAATCCATATGGTCAAAATATATTTTACAGTATCAGTAGTTCACTTTCCTTAATTGTATTTACTGTATATACTTTCATCTCCATCCATTAATTATCCACTTCCAGTTCTTGGTATTTTAAACCTCCTTTTGTACCCTCATGGTTAATGCATCATTATTTAGGTGTCCAACATTGTTCGATTTTATTGAAGTAACCACTGCATTGCATAGGGAGGCCATCCCTAGTTCAAACAGGGTGGTTCCATCTATGTACATTTTATTTACATTTATTTTAACTTAGTTACTTTGAATGTATTTCTTAGCATTGTGTCTACCTTTCCTTTTATCGTTCAATTAAAGATATCCGTGTTCTCGATTTTAGTCGATAGCAAATGGTATATTGTTATTTTATCATTACATTGGTTTAAATACATTAAATTATTATTAAATATTATTTTCATTATCTAGCAGGGGGTGTTTCCCCCCTTTGCTATCATTATATGCACTGTGGTCGCCCTGTGTTGGCATGGGTGGTCCCCTTCCATGTTGTTTCTGGCTGCATCAAAGCTCGTCACTGACATTGGATGGTATGACTATTTGTTTTACTTTAGGAGGGTTTTAATACATTTATTTTACCCCTGACTTTTTTGGGGGTCCGGAGTCACCAACATATTATTTAATTAATCTATAACTAGGTGGCAATTAGGGTTTTTGTAAGGGATAGTCCTCTGGGGGTGTTACCTATCCCAGGGCCGGGCTGAGTAGAGCCTGTGGTGAGTTTTTTAACCTTATACTTTCACCTTCCACCAGTCTGGTCTGAACATGAGGGGTGACCACCTGTTTACCAATTTTACTGCTATCCTTTTAATTAATTCAGTTTAAGTTTTCATACTTCTAGGAAATTAGTAAAAGAAAAGATTTTTCTAAAGTTGCCTCGAAGTAGCTATTTTATTTATTTATTAGCTTATCACATTTCCATAGTTATGTTTCCCATACGGTCATTCTTTTTTAATATAGTACTAACAAAGAAGGAATCTCTTCTAGCAGCTTCTGTATTTGAATACCTAAACAGTGACTGCATCTTACATGGTCAGCCTAAACCTACATCTTTCATGGTTTATAGTAGATGAATTCTCTGAGCCGGTTCACACCAGGAATTGCACAGGAAGGTGCTGCGTTGAATGGGCTGGATAACACTGGACTGCACCAAAAGTAGTGCAAAATTAGTCTGCAACTAGATTGCGTGGTACTTGTATATCATGCAACCTGGTGCAGGCAAACACACTGTGTTTTTGATCTGCGCTTGGGGTATCGTTAACTTGTCATTGACACCTGCTGCAGATTGCAACTGTAGTGCATTTTTAATGTGGTGAAGGAAACATGCACAGAATGTGGGTTTCCTTGCACTGCATTCTGGTGTGAACAGGAACTATGCACTTCATTCTAAGGGACAGGTAGGTTGAACAGAGGCAGTAATGTAGGCTTCAGGAGCTTGAGGCAATGGGGATAGTTATGCGTTTTCTGACTGAGTACTGTTGGGAAGGATTACCTTTACTTCCTTTCCTGTAGAACAGTGTCAGGGCACTGTCCGCAACAGAGGTGCTCAAAGACCTGGTATTCCTGCCAGTACTTTGCATCCGTGCCGCAGGGCACGGATGTGCATTGGTGCACAGTTACGCACAACCCCAGCTCAGTTTGGCGTCAAATGGCCTTAAGACCCCTTTCACACTGCGGCATTTTTCAGGTGCTACAGCGCTAAAAATAGCGCCTGCATAGCGCCTGAAAAAAGCCTCAGCTTCAAACCCAGTGTGAAAGCCCCAGTGCTTTCACACTGGGGCATTGCGCTGGCAGGGCGTCACAAAAAGTCCTGCCAGCAGCTTCTTTGCAGCGGTGGAGGAGCGGTGAATACACTACTCCTCCACCGCTCCTGCCCATTGCAAAACCGCCCCGCTAGCGCCTGAATAGCGCCACTAAAACAACGGTAAAGCTTTAAAGCTGACGCCCGGGGCGGCTCAGTGTGAAAGGGGTCTTATAAAGAAAGCAGTCATTCTCTGCAGTTGTGGCTCCTTCAGTGTGTTGTTACTCTGATTTCCTGTTACCTACTAGGCTTGTCCTTGACCTGTCTTCTGCCTGCCTCCTGACCTGACCCTGGCTTGTTTAACAGATCTTCTCTCTCTGCTCTTCTGTGTATGACCCTGGCTATCCACCTGACTACGCTTGCTCTAATCACCACCTGGCACCTGACCTTGGCTTCGAACCAACTTCTCTCCTGTTCTCTGTGCTCAGTATAAATACATCTGTTCTGTGAAGCCCTTAGAGGTTTGTTAGAGAACCTTAGTGAACAAACGGCATCATAAGGGCCAAGGAACACACCAGACAGGTTAGGGATAAAGTTGTGGAGAAGTTTAAAGCAGGGTTAGGGTATAGAAAAAATATCCCAAGCTTTGAACATCTCACAGAGCACTGTTTAATCCATCATCCGAAAATGGAAAGAGTATGGCACAACTGCAAACCTACCAAGACATGGCCTTCCACCTAAACTGACAGGCCGGTCAGGGAGAGCATTAATCAGAGAAACAGCCAAGAGAACCATGGTATTTGGCTCCATCCATCATCAACTCTGAGCAGCTTCCCTGTCTCTGCTGAAGAAAAGCATCCCCACAACATGATGCTGCCACCATCATGTTTCACGGTGGGGATGGCGTTTTCAGGGTGATGTGCAGTGTTAGTCTTCCGCCACACATAGCGTTTTGCTTTTAGGCCAAAAAGTTGATCTCATCTGAGCAGAGCACCTTCTTCCACATGCTTGCTGTGTCCCTCACATGTTTTTTCACAAACTGCAAACTGGATTTCTTATGGCTTTCCTCTTGCCATGCTTCCATAAAGGCTAGATTTGTGGCGTGCATGACTAATAGTTGTCCCGTGGACAGATTCTCCCACCTGAGCTATGGATCTAGCATAATCTCCCAGGTTGTAAATTGTGAGGGTCCTAGACAACAAAAACAAGATAAGGATTGGCCATGGTGCCAGAATGCGTGTAATGAGATTGATGACTCATGTCTCAACTAACAAAATGAATAGATACTGTGAAGTTGTTTTCCTCATTACTGGAAAAAAAGGGGCTTATTTAAAAGTTGCCTTATGAAAAAGTATTAATTGCAAGTAATTATATTAGCAATAGATTCTATTGTTTTAGTATTACATTATATGGAGTAGTTATATGCCTACTTAAGTGAATAATTTCAAATATCTTTTGTTTATGTACTTTTATAATATTCAACATATATTCATTATATATTGTTTGATTGTACTCATTGAAATTTATTAGTAGATATAGTATTAATATGAGGGTAGCATGTTTGAAGTACTATGAATAAGAGTGAAAATACATATGAAATAGCCATTGTGTTTTGAAAACCAATTACCTCACTCTCAAAGGAATTTGGAGGAAAATTGTCGTTGTTAGACTTTCTTAAAGCAGTAAGTCTGACAGATACCGCCATAAAATAGACCACCCTACTTTATTTATTGTTTTGCTTAAGGTTGAGGTCGGAGGTTATTTGAAAAAAAATCACAGTAGTTTTAAGGAAAGTTCCAAAATTATTTTTAATCCAATACTGCCCCCTTTAGGTAGTTGTGCCATGGGTACATAGTAAATAATACGTCATTTGACTGCATTAATTACATGGAAAACATATCCACGCCTACTTTCTTTGGGGGATAAGAGTTTGAAGAAAGATTGAGAGGGGGGAGAACGAAAAAAAATCAAGGAAGGGAAGAAGTGTCCAGTGGGACAAACAGCTGACATCTCTCAGACAAAAGATTTTGAGATTTCTGCTAAAGTATACATTTCGATTTATCTGTAGGATATTGACTAGACATACATAAAGCTGAATGATTTAGTCTTTGTAGTATAAGATTTGGAATTATAATAATTCTAACTGCAGTATGAATTGTTCCTCTTTCAATCAAAGAGAGGAATACACTCGTGTATAATCTCATTGAAGCTGACTTCAGTTTCTATTAAATGGTTTAGTTATGATGTATGCTTAAAATAAAATATTTTGTTGGAAGTTATCTTTACCTTAAATATAAGTCTTGTTAAATCGCCAATTCTGTGCATGGTATAACAAGTTTGTCCATGTGCTGTTAAAGTAATTTGAGCTTGCAAAATCTGTTGACTGAGAGAGGTCACATGTCAAAATCAGCACCTTGTTGTTTTCACATTCTGCTGAGCCACTGATAGGCTCTTAATCACTTTTAAGGAATTACTCAGTTTTGCTACATTGATATTTTGAAACAAAGTCCTGTGGTTATTTTCTCATCATCTGTATTAACCACATTATTGAAATGTTGATACATATTCTTTGCTTGTCATCAATTATATTTTGATATTATTTTGTACTGATTTTTAGTAAATAAATATATATATTTTAGCACACTTTTGTATTCCTTTTGTCTTCAGGTTAGCGTGAATAAACAAATTTGAGTTAGTTTGTTGATTTGTGGAAATAAGTGGGAATCTCCTTAATTATAGATCCTTGCTTATTTTCATAAATATAAAACTGTTTAATATTTCAGCATAAACATTCTGACAGGAGTATTGGTTGCAGCTGAGAAGGTATTTCAACAGGGTGGAGGAGTTGGAGGTTATGTCAGTGTAAGAAAATTGGATAAGTCTTTAAGTTGATAACCCCTTTAAATGTAACTGTATGCTGCATGAATATCCAGAGCTTTGCTAGGCAGCTGAAGGGAGCAGTTAAATAGGCCATTAATATAGGCCCAATCATCATTCAAAATGACATGCCATCATCCTTCTTTTGCAATGTAAAGGAGACCCTTCAGCTGAGAGTAGAACTAAGGTAAATGAAATAATTACACTGAAAGCAATTAATATTAAAATGTTATAACTGGAAAGTCATCTGCACATCTCATAAATAAATTCAGGAGTACATTAGAGCTCTTCCTACCAATTATTTTTTTAATTCATTAACGTCCTAAAATCCATTCTGATGATGCCTGCTTCTTGAGTGTTGATTGAAGTCATTGTAGTGAAGTGTTCTTTTGTACACTGTCTGTGAGGTTGTTTACATTCATGCCTGGTACTTACCATAGAGTTCTTACAGCAGATTCTTCCTGTCCCTGCTTAAGGGTCAGGAAGCCCCTCTAACCTATATATGTGGATGCTTTACAGCAAGTGAAAGGAGAGTGGCCAGACACATGCTTTGCAAGCCAGGAGGTGCTGGAGGCTGATTTTTTGGTGTTGTATCCATCCTTCCAGGCTGAAAAGGGACAATAGGCAAGTGTTACTGCACTGTGTAGCTTACTGTTTGTTATATTACTGTCACTCCTGTGTGAGCACTCCTGTGTGAGCACTCCTGTGTGGGAATCAGAAATAGCGTTCCCAGGAAGCCACCGCTCCACAGATGCATCAGCGTTCGTCCTCTCAAGCCAGATTGTATTATGCCTTGCAAGCCAGCTCATCAGGGGCCCCTGCAACTGAACTGTGCCATAGGGCCTAATTGGAGGTGTTGAAGGCCTTTAGTTATACAGTATCTCACAAAAGTGAGTACACCCCTCACATTTTTTGTAAATATTTTATTACAACACTGAAGAAATTACACTTTGCTACAATGTAAAGTAGGGAGTGTACAGCTTGTATAACAGTGTAAATTTGCTGTCCCCTCAAAATAACTCAACACACAGCCATTAATGTCTAAGCCGCTGGCAACAAAAGTGAGTAGACCCCTAAGTGAAAATGTCCAAATTGGGCCCAAAAGTGTCAATATTTTGTGTAGCCACCATTATTTTCCAGCACTGTCTTAACCCTCTTGGGCCTGGAGTTACCAGAGCTTCACAGGTTGCCACTGGAGTCCTCTTCCACTCCTCTATGATGACATCACTGAGCTGGTGGATGTTAGACCTTGCGCTCCTCCACCTTCCATTTGAGGATGCCCCAAAGATGCTCAATAGGATTTAGGTCTGGAGACATGCTTAGCCAGTCCATCACCTTTACCTTCAGCTTCTTTAGCAAGGCAGTGGTCATCTCGGAGGTGTGTTTGGGGTCGTTATCATGTTGGAATACTGCCCTGCAGCCCAGTCTCTGAAGGTAGGGGATCATGTTCTGCTTCAGTATTTCACAGTACATGTTGGCATTCATGGTTCCCTCAATGAAATGTAGCTCCCCAGTGCCGGCAGCACTCATGCAGCCCCAGACCATGACACTCCCACCACCATGCTTGACTGTAGGCAAAGCACACTTGTCTTTGTACTCCTCACCTGGTTGCCGCCACACATGCTTGACATCATCTGAACCAAATAAGTTTATCTTGTTATCTTGGCTTCCTTCTGGGACGACAGCCATGCAGACCAATTTGATGCAGTGTGCGGCGTATGGTCTGAGCACTAACAGGATGACCCCCCACCCCTTCAACCTCTGCAACAATACCAGCAGCACTCTTACGTCTATTTCCCAAAGACAGCCTCTGGATATGATGCTGAGCCCGTGCACTCAACTTCTTTGGTCGACCATGGCGAGGCCTGTTCTGAGTGGAACCTGTCCTGTTAAACCACTGTATGGTCTTGGCCACTATGCTGCATCTCAGTTTCAGGGTCTTGGCAATCTTCTGATTGCCTAGGCCATCTTTATGTAGTGCAACAATTCTTTTTTTCAGATCCTCAGAGAGTTCTTTGCCATGCGGTGCCATGTTGAACTTCCAGTGACCAGTATGAGAGAGTGAGAGCGATAACATCAAATTTAACACACCTGCTTCCCATTCACACCCGAGACCTTGTAACACTAACGAGTCACATGACCCCGGGGAGGGAAAATGGCTAATTGGGCCCAATTTGGACATTTTCACATAGGGGTGTACTCACTTTTGTGTGTTGAGTTATTTTGAGAGGACGGCAAATTTACACTGTTATACAAGCTGTACACTCACTACTTTACATTGTAACAAAGTGTTATTTCTTCAGTGTTGTCACATGAAAAGATATAATAATTTATAAAAATTTGAAGGGTGTACTCACTTTTGTGAGATACTGTATGTCCGGATATATAGATACATATATACACTATTCTTCTCAGACATATGTGCATTCTTCCTGTTATTGCTTTGATTTTATGTAATGCCATCACTTTATCACATATAAAGTTACAATAATCACCTGCTGGTATGTCTGCATATCTTTACTCTTAGAAACCTATGCTGTGTGTATTAGTACTACTGCTGTCAGTTATTTTGGGTGAGTTACTAGTTATTGTCCTAGAAAGGGATCATGTCTACATAAGCTGGAGCCCTGTTCTAGGTGGAGGTACTGCGAATTATATATTCATAGTCCACTCTTCCTTTAGCGAAGGCTCTGGCTCATTTGGTTACCTGCAGGTTAGCACCATAGCCTGCTGTCTGGAGAGGGCAACTTCATATGACCCCTGCTATAACACTGACACTAGTAAACATTTTAACAAAGGTTTACAGAATACTTCCAATTCAATGAGAAAAACACGTTGCTTCGTACGGCAATTCAGAGTTTCGTTTTAAGAAAGAAAAAGACAACACGTGGTCATATTATGAATGGGTGAATGAGATTGTGTGATATTACTTGTAGTGATACTATATTTTGGAAGACCTCTTGAGCATCCCTACTGTCCCTTTTTTAATTTGAAACAAAATCTGAACGCCAGGCAGATATAAAAGATGCTAATTAATTTAGCACTTTTTAAATGGAAGCAGTGTACAGGTGATACTCGAAAAATTATAATATTGTGCAAAAGTTAATTTATTTCACTAATGCAACTTAAAAGGTGAAACTAATATATGAAATAGACTCATTACATGCAAAGCAAGATAGTTCAAGCCGTGATTTGTCATAATTGTGATGATTAGAAATCAAATGGAAGACACTCATGGGAGAGAAGACAAAAATGGCTGCACACCCCGAATGAGAATATCAGAAAAGGAGATTGTCCCCCATGGGGGGTTTTCTAGGTAGCAAAAGATAAAAATGTATATCAAAAAATTATATTATAATTGAATTTTTTATTTATAACAAAGTATCAAAAGTTGCTGCTTAAAACATATATAGTCAGAACATGTTGTGGTACATAAATGATAAGTAAAAACAACGTCATGACAAACACTGACATGACGGTATACAATGATAATACACCATAATCAAACACCATAGAGAAAGGTGATACATAAGTCTTGAATTTGAAACTGACGTGTTTCGACCCCAACGGGTCTTCTTCAGAGGATTTTGTAAACTGTAAAAACGTTAGAATATATTGAAATTTAGGGAGGCTGAGGAGGGGGATGGGCGGCACCTGCAGTGAAGGTATTATATGTAATAAATGTAATAAATGAACAGCTCAAGAGGATATAATCATCCTCTTGAGCTGTTCATTTATTACATAAAATACCTTCACTGCAGGTGCCGCCCGTCCCCCTCCTCAGCCTCCCTAAATTTTTGGGATTACCTGCAGTGTGACCCCTCGTAAGGCGCGCATGAGCGGTAGGCTCTCCTCTTGCTGACTGTGCCAACCATTGAGAGATGTTGAGATCGAGCAAGGGGGTTTTTTCCATACAGAGGCCATTTAATATGGTCTAATACACCGTGATTGGTAAATATATGAAAATGTTTATTACTGTTTTTCTTTTTTTCTTTTTTCTTTATCAATCAAAAATTTCAATATATGCTAACGTTTTTACAGTTTACAAAATCCTCTGAAGAAGACCCGTTGGGGTCGAAACGCGACAGGATTCAAATATAAGACTTATGTATCACCTTTCTCTATGGTGTTTGATTATGGTGTATTATCATTGTATACCGTCATGTCAGTGACGTTGTTTTTACTTATCATTTATGTACCACAGCTCATGTTGTGACTATATATGTTTTAAGCAGTAACTTTTGATACTTTGTTATAAATAAAAATTTCAATTATAATATCATTTTTTGATATACATTTTTATCTTTTGCTGCCTAGAAAACCCCCCATGGGGGACAATCTCCTTTTCTGAAATTGTGATGATTATGGCTTATAGCTCATGAAAACCCCAAATTCACAATCTCAGAAAATTTAGAATATTGTGAAAAGGTGCAATATTCTAGGCTCAAAGTGTCCCACTCTAATCAGCTAATTAAGCCATAACACCTGCAAAAGGGTTCCTGAGCCTTTAAATGGTCTCTCAGTCTGGTCCAGTAGGAATCACAAACATGGAAAATACTGCTGACCTGACAGTTGTGCAGAAAACCATCATTGACACCCTCCATAAGGAGGGAAAGCCTCAAAAGGTAATTGCAAAAGAAGTTGGATGTTCCCAAAGTGCTGTATCAAAGCACATTAATATAAAGTTTGGAAAGTTACGTGGAAGGGAAAAGTGTGGAAGAAAAAGGTGCACAAGCAGCAGGGATAACTGCAGCCTGGAGAGGATTGTCAGGGAAAGGCCATTCAAAAGTGTTGGGGACTTTCACAAGGAGTGGACTGAGGCTGGAGTCAGTGCATCAAAAGCCACCACACACAGAGGGATCCTGGACATGGGCTTCAAATGTCATAGTCCTCTTGTCAAGCCACTCCTGAACAACAAACAACGTCATAAGCGTCTTACCCGGGCTAAAGAAAAACAGACCTGGTCTGTTGGTCAGTGGTCCAAAGTCCTCTTTTCTGATGAGAGCAAATTTTGCATCTCATTTGGAAACCAAGGACCCAGAGTATGGAAGAAGAATGGAGAGGAACACACTGCAAGATGCTTGAAGTCCAGTGTGAAGTTTCCACAGTCTGTGTTGATTTGAGGAGCCATGTCATCTGCTGGTGTTGGTCCACTGTGCTTCATTAAGCCCAGGGTCAACGCAGCTGTCTACCAGGAGATTTTGGAGCACTTCATGCTTCCTTCCACAGACGAGCTCTATGGGGATGCTGACTTCATTTTCCAGCAGGACTTGGCACCTGCCCACACTGCCAAAAGCACTAAAACCTGGTTCAATGACCGTAGGATTACTGTGCTTGATTGGCTGGCAAACTCGCCTGACCTGACACCCATAGAGAATCTATGGGGCATTGCCAGGAGAAAGATGAGAGACATGAGACAGAACAATGCAGGAGAGCTGAAGGCCGCTATTGAAGCATCCTGGTCTTCCATAACACCTCAGCAGTGCTACAGGCTGATAGCTTCCATGCCACGCCGCATTGAGGCAGTAATTGCTGCAAAAGGGGCCCAAACCAAGTACTGAGTACATATGCATGCTTATACTTTTCAGCGGTCCGATATTGTTCTATGTACAATCCTTGTTTTATTGAGTGCATGTAATATTCTAATTTTCTGAGATTGTGGATTTGGGGTTTTCATGAGCTGTAAGAAATAATCATCACAATAATGACAAATCATGGCTTTTAACTATCTTGCTTTGCATGTAATGAGTCTATCTCATATATTAGTTTCACCTTTTAAGTTGCATAAGTTGTGTGTCAGTGTAAACAGTATGCTGATAGAAGGAGAGAGCACAGTGACAGAGAGATGAGCGTATTGTTCTGTCATTCTGCTGCTTCTCTTTTCACTGTCCAGTCACAAGTTGGGCATGGAGAAGAGACCTGAAAGTGTTACTGAACTTCAGCAGAGAAACAAGTCTCCTCCTCTGCCAGCTAGAGCTGCACTGTGTGGATGGATTTCTCATGGACAAAAATACAAATCCTTTGGCACGTAAACCAGCTCCCTTACATGTATTTCATCTTTGTATTAAGCTGTTTGTCCTGAGTTGGGGTTTGATAAAAAATTACGGTTAAAAAAACTCCCTCTACACAAGGTGATATGGACTTATGCACAGGCAATGCAACAATGATTAAATGACCTCTAAAGCTCCCTTATAAAGCCCTATTCCTGGAGACTAGGGGACTTCCATGCCAAGATGCAAGGGCCTTTTCTAAAGTGAAGGGGGGAATCATTACATATTTACTTTAACACACAATTACAGCTTTCAAAGCACCACTGTCGAGATTCTGTACTATATAAATAGCCAATGCCCTAGGCTAATGTCATGCAGTGGGCTCTCCTATAGGGCGTACACACGGTCGGACTTTTTCGGACATTCCGACAACAAAATCCTAGGATTTTTTCCGACAGATGTTGGCTCAAACTTGTTTTGCCTACACACGGTCGCACAAAGTTGTCGGAATTTCCGATCGCCAACCACGCGGTCACGTACACCACGTACGACGAGACTAGAAAAGGCCGGTTCAGAACCAAGCGCGGCACCCTTTGGGCTCCTTTTGCTAATCTCGTGTTAGTAAAAGTTTGGTGAGAGACGATTCACGCTTTTTCAGACTCGTGGCTTTCAGATCGTTTTCTGCCGTTCAGTTTGTGCTTGTGGGTTTGTATCTGCTCTTCAGTGCGTGCAGTCAGTTCGTATCAGAGTTTTCTGTGTGATCTTGCCTGCTCGTTGCTGTTTTTCAGGTCGCTCTTCACAGGCCTTGCTGTTCTTCAGTGCGTTCTGTTACTTCGTTCTGAGCAGCCGACCGTTTTCTAGCCATGTTTCGTATGCGTACTCCTCGTAGAGTTCGTGCTGTGCGGGGGCTTGGTGTTGGGGTCCTGACCTTGACACAAGTCCAGTCCATGAACAGGGTGGGGTGGAGTTCATGGACCAAGAATTGGTTGCTTCAGCGTGACCAGTTCTGTCATATGCCTTTGCTCCGTGAGATCCGTGAGAATAATCCTGATGATTTCAGGAACTTTCTCAGGATGACAGACCCCGTGTTTCACCGTTTGTTGGCTTCGCTGACCCCCTATATCAGCAGGCAGGATACCTGCATGAGGCAAGCCATCACTCCGGAGCAGAGGCTGGTCGCTACCCTGCGGTATTTGGCCACAGGGAGAAGTCTGCAGGACTTGAAGTTCTCGACAGGCATCTCCCCCCAGGCTCTGGGTATCATCATCCCAGAGACCTGTTCTGCCATCATACAGGTCCTGCAGAAGGAGTATATGAAGGTAAGATTTTTATCCTTTTATATCACATTTTATTGTCTTTAATGTTTGATAATATATTGTATTTCTTTCCTCATTCCCTAATTACCATGCTTGTAATATGCTGTGAATGTCCCCTTTGTCCTCATGCATGTTGGATTTTTATGTAATTATTATTTAAGGTCGTTCATACATATTTGCCCTTCAATAACCTCCCCAGCATGGTGTCTCCTGCCCTATATTCACCTCATGTAGTCACTTAACAATGTATTTTATCAGCTCCATAGTAGTGCTTTACCCCAAACACCCCCTAAAATGTTTGGTAATGTTATTTTTGATTTAAATTCAGGCAGAGTGCCAGAGGCTTTTTTTTGTGGTGTCCCAAAATAATTTTTAGTAACCCTCCCTCCCCCAACTGCTAAGTCAGCTGATCCCAATTCTCTATCCTCAATCATCTATCTGCTGACTTTGCCAAACCCATACACACTATACCCATCTCTTTTGTGGTCAGATTTATGGCTGAATTACCCAAAGCATGCAGTGCAAGGGCCTGCCTGTATACTTTCCAATGGTACTGTTTAAAGTTTTTGTATCCTATTATTATCTTGATAGGTAATAGCAGAATGTCCAAATGTCCTCAAATGTGTACAGTGTGTATTTATATCTTTGTATTATGACACTTCTTACCTGTCCAGTGGGCTGCCAATAGTGTAACTAAGGAGGGGCTGTTCCAAGTAAGACCCATTATTTAGGCATTCATCTCTCAATGAAGTGAAGAGGGTTACCTGTCCAAGATTTCCACACACCCCATAATGTTAGAAATGGCCCATGAGAGGGGGGGGGGGGGAATATGATAGGTGTACCTTATACTTTGGCCTTGTTAAATTCCCCTTAATAAATGCTATCTGGAGGTTGCCCCATAATGTTTGTGTCTAATCTGCTTGCCATGTTTCAGAGTAAAAATAGTAATGTTTATTGTTTTTTCCTCAACAGTTTCCTTCCACGCCACAGGAATGTCAGACTGTGGCCTCCCACTTTGCCCAGCGGTGGGACTTTCCTAACTGCGGAGGGGCAATTGATGGGAAACACGTCCACATCGTCCCACCACCCAACTCGGGTTCGTACTATTATAATTACAAGGGGTTTAATAGTATAGTGATGTTGGCGGTGGTGTCGGCTAATTACGACTTCTTGTATGTGGACGTGGGGAAGAATGGCCGGATGTCCGATGGTGGAGTCATCACCCAGACGGAGTTCTACAGGTGTCTCCAGAATGGCAGCTTGGACTTGCCAGCTCCAGAGGACAGGGTGGAAGGACTCCCATTTGTGTTCGTTGCTGATGAAGCATTTGCGCTGGGGGACCACCTGATGCGGCCATTCCCGATGAGGACCCTCACCCCGGAACAGAGGGTTTTTAATTACCGGATGGCCAGAGCCCAAAGAGTGGTGGAGAACACATTTGGAATCCTGGCCAGCCGGTTCCGCCTATTTCTGACACCTATCCATATGGCAGAGTATAAACTGAACCATATAATACTTGCGTGCTGTGTTCTCCATAACTTTTTACGGAAACATTCGGCCAACTATGCTGGCTCAGTTGGGCCTGAGGCCGGAATCCTACATCAAACCACACTGACGGCGCTTGAAAGTGGCCGTCCTGGCTTGCCCTCCCTGAGTGCCCGTGATGTCCGGTTACGCTACCTGGAGTTCTTTGCGGGTAGGGGGGCTATCAATATGCCAGACAATATGTGAAGCCTTTTTAAAATTAAAAAAAAAAAGAAAATCTTTGTGGACATTTACTGCTTGTGTTTGTTTTAGCTGACCCTGACAGAAATGTTTTGAGTGCAGAAAATGTCATGATTGGGTAACCTTATACAAAGCACTGTTGGCTGTTATTTCCTAAATGCAAAAACACATTTCACTACAAGTGCACTTGCAACTGCACTGAAACTGCACTTGTAGTGCAAAGAGGATTTGCCCTTAGGAAATAACCCTCACTTTTGCATAAAACAGCTATTACATCACCCCAAAAGTGTTGTAGTGTTGAGACAATAATCCACACATTCTTGAGTAAGCCACTTTTTTATACCTGCACAATCACATGTGCATTTACCAAAGGTTTTTAAAACAAACCAACATGTTTGTTGTATAACAATTTTTGCAGTAGCATTATCAAAAATTGAAATGTCCATTTCAGATAAAACAGGCCTGTGTAAAACCAACAAGAAAGCCAAAAAACTTGAACTTACAAAGTTCACATTAGGTAAAACCTGAAGGCTATATCAGACATCAGTATTTAGGAACTGGGTTTGATATAGCGTTCAGATGGGGGGAAATCACCCCTGGAAAAGCCAAATTTGGAAGATGCACACCAATTTCCCAATGTCAACATGTGCTATCTGCCATCAGGGGGGATCAAGGGACGTGTTGTGGGGGAGCAAGCCCTTCCTCAACGCGACTTTATAATTGAGGAAGGAGTTGCACCCCCAAAACGCGTCCATTGATCTCCCGTGATGGCAGATAGCACATGTTGGCACACTGTGTGCATCCTCCAAATTTGGCTTTTCAAAACATTGCAAAAAAATTTAAAAGATTGAACCACAATACAAAAAGTGATTTTGTGGGGTTTTAAATTCGCCCCAAAACATCAATGATGTTATTATTTTTTTTAATAACATCATGGATTTTTTGCTGGATGCTTTGCAGTTCGGCATTACACCCCATGATCTCCCCGATCAGGATCTGGGCACTTTCTGAAGTAAAGCGTTCTCTATCCCTCACATCATGATCACCTAAAAAGAGATAAAATAAAAAAAAACAGGTCTCAAAAATCTGCCACCATCCATCTCTTTTACCTGAGCCTGTGATCGCAGACACTCACCTGTTGTGGTGCCAATCTCTACCACATCTTCTTCATCCTCCTGCTCAGCTTGTGTTGGTGTAAGTTCCCCTTCTTCCAGAGGTGGGGGGTCTCTGGTCTCCTCGGATGAGGGGTGTCCTCCGAGTCTTTTCTCCCCTATGTAAAACAAAAATGGTATAATTAGCACACAGATATTTGATAGCAGAACTAGAAATAGGAAACATTGCTTGGAAGTGGGGTACAATTGTCTATTTTAGCCGAGTTCCAAGATGTATTTTTTTATTGCCCTTTGTCAAGCTGCAATACTTTACCTGTTTAGTACAAGCTTCACAGATGGAGACCCCCCTATAGTATACACTGGAGCACCTGTGTGGCCCACTAATAAAAATGGTGTTCTTGTGTCCCACACTAGTGCTCCAGTGTCCAGATGTGAAAACAGCTGCTCAGTGTCCTCTCCTTACACACAATCTAGTTTGCATTTCATTCTAGTAACAAACCCATCTACACAAACAAATATTTGGCATCCAAGTAGGCCCAAAAAAAATGTGGGAAAATGCATATGGCCTAAACAATGGTGTTCTAGAGGCCGAAAGAAAAATGTTTGATACGAACGAATAATGGGCCCATGAACATTAAAGTTGCCCTTTTAAACGTTACAATTAATAAAAGCATATGGAGCAGCACGAACGTAATAAAGACAGAAAGAATAGGAACACAGCACAACTACTTACTTTTTTGCAGCACTCTCCGGATCTTTCGGTACTGCTCTGGCTCTCTCAACTTCAGGTCCGACCACCGCTTCCTGAGCTGATCTTTAGATCTTCGTACCCCGAAATTCCTGTGAAGGCTTTTGACCACTTTCGCCATGATCTTGGCCTTTCTGATGTTGGGGTTGGGGTAAGGCCCATACTTTCCGTCATAGTCGGACTTCTTCATGATGTCGACCATCTCCAACATCTCCCCAAAGGACATATTTGTGGCCTTAAAACGTCTCCTTCTGGATCGGGACGTGTCCGGATCCGGGCTTTCCTCCTCCTCCTCCTCATTGCTAGAATTAGCATGCACCTGTTCTAAGTCCACCATGTGCTCTTCACCCACTGCGCCGAACGAAAAGGGGCGGGGAATAGACTAGAAAGAATGTCAGGGGTGGGCGGAGTTACACGCATGCGCAGTGTGTATAAAGCGTAACACGCGTGCGTATTACGTACGATCTGTGAGCGGAGGAAGGAGCATTGGAGGCGCCGATCGTAAGAACGAAGGTAAGAGACAAACTTGTGCCTATACTGCTTCTAGATTGAGGCCTATATTGTAACAAGATTAGGAGAGTTTTGTCTGACATTAGGCTTTGTCTTGTGTTGTGTCTTGCAGTGAACATGGATATGCTACTCAAAGATAATGACTTCATGTCAGTATTCATAGATATGTTACGGGAGCTGCCCTGTCTGTGGGAGATTAACCACCCCCATTTCAAGAACCAAACAAAGAGGAAGGCAGCACTGGTGCAATTGTGTGAAATTGTGACGCAGGTGATCCCCACGGCAGACATCACCTATTTAAAGATATTAATTGGTTGCCTGAGGAGCACATATCTAAGGGAGTGCAAGAAAGTCCTGGATTCACAGAGATCCGGAGCAGCAGATGACATCTATGTCCCCAGGATGTTGTACTACGACAGGCTGCATTTTCTGGCAGGCCAGACTGAACCCAGGCCATCCCTCTCCAGTCTTCCTTCCACGCTTCCTTCCCCCCTCGGCTGAGGCTTCTGACGCCCAACCTGGGCCTTCCAGGCCACATGTGGAGGAGCCCAGATTGAGCCAGGTATAGCATTACTCGAAATATTTCTGCTTGTCCAATCAATGATGTTAACTAGATGTTAGTTGGGAGTACTAATTTAGGATTGGGATTGATGAAGCAAAACATTACAACCATGTCCCTTTTTCATACACAGGGATGTCTCAGCCAGGAGGTGGCCGGGCCGAGCCGGCTGGCTGATCTGCAGGTCCCTCCACCCCCCCTGAAAAGAGAAAGTGGCAGTAGGAGGAGTGCCCTAGAGGAGGCTGCTATAGGATTCTTTTGGAAGGCTACAGAGGTCCTGGGAGCACCCCACACCATGGAGGAGAACATTGCTGCCTTCATTGCATATAAAATGCAGAGGATGGAGGAGGGCCAACAAGTCATGTGTGAGGCCCTCATATTGGAGACTCTTGAGAAAGGTATGAGGGGCCAAATGACACCTCAGACACACCTTTGTGATGGTCCTCCTCCTCCTCCTGCAGGTCCTCCTCCTCCCTCTCCTCCAGGTCCCCCCAGGCCTCCTCCAGGTGCTCCCAGTCCTCCTCCAGGTCCTACTCCTCCTCCTGCCACATCTCCAACTGCACAGCCACAGCCCGGAAGGAAGCGTGGAAGGAAGACCAGACAGTGATTGCCCTGGGTTCAGTCTGGTCGGCCAAAAGATGCAGCCTCTTGTGGTACCACAGCCTGGGGACACAGATGTCATCTGCTGCTATCCGGATCTCTGCGAATTCTGGACCAGACTGCCCTCCCTTACATATGGACTCCTCAGGCCACCAATTTTGATGTTGAAGAATTGATGTTTGCCGTGGGGGTCCCAGGCTTTGCTAATTTCTCCTGTTGATCCAGTGTTGCCTTCCTCTTTGTTTGGTTCTGATCCCTTAATAAAGGATTTTTGTTTTGAATTATACTCTCCTATGTGTTTTACTTCATAAAGGACAGTTTGTTTGTGAGGATTCAGGTACATTTCAAATATACAATGTGAAATGAACAAGGGACACCAACACCAAACAATCTCCTGGAGATTAAATAATACAAGATATCAATGGTGTTGGGGTAACTTGACACACAAAACACACCCAAAAATATTCTGGAGTAAAAATAAAAATAACATTGAACAAAGATCAGCCTTGGAAAAAATCCAAACATTAAAGAAAAAAAAAGGCTGAAAATCCAAAAAAAAAAATAATATAAAACTGTCAGATGTGACAACTAATAACAATATATTCAGGGAGTCCCACTAAAAAAACACAAATAAAAGTTTGTGAGAAGTGTGTGTGAATATGAGCAGCAAAACTACTTAATTCTTGTCACATTATAAAGAAGAAGAGAGTGCGCTGTATTAAACCATTTTTAACATTGCAGCGTGACGAAAGTGCTGTATCCATTGCGAACGCTAAGTTTACCAGAACGAGCTGTCCCGTCTCGGAATTTCTTCTGAGCATGCGGAGCATGCGTGGCACTTTGTTCGGAACAGGCCACACACGGTCGGAATTGACGCGATCGGATTTTGTTGTCGGAAAATTTTATCTCCTGCTGTCCAACTTTGTGTGTCGGAAAATCCGATGGAAAATGTCCGATGGAGCCCACACACGGTCGGAATTTCCGACAACACGCTCCGATCGGACATTTTCCATCGGAAAATCCGACCGTGTGTACGGGGCACTAGAAGTATGGGTAAAGTTATTTTGCAGTGCAGTTTGTTCTGCACTCCTGCGACTTGTTTTCAGCCTACAGTGGAGCCCACTGTCAGCTAACATCACAGAGCTGGTCCAGGCTCTGAAAAAGATCTTGACCATATGTTCGATCTCTGCGCAGGAGTATGGACCGGCAGCTGGCCCAGCCTAACCTAACGTACCTTCCCTCTCCACAGATGCATTCGCGCCTCTATCCAATGGCAACAGCCTTTGGCCTTTGGTTACATCCAGCTCAGCGAGTCTGGCTCTCCTGGCCATGCCTGTACATTACAGCCCTATAGAATATAGGGCTGTGTTCTGAGGCCAGACATGAAGATTATGGGGCTCTAAAGCACAGCCATGATGAGGACATCAAGGCTTATGGTGCTGGATGCAAACAAACAATGGAGGCCCCAGACAGTGGATCCAGATAAGCCTGCATCTGTGGAAGGGAAGGGTAGGTTACTTTTCAGAGGAGTGATAGTCCTTGCCGCATATGTGTAAACAAGACCCGTCTTCATGTTCAACAGCTAGGCACTCCAAGAATACAGAGGACAGTAATTTGCTCTTTTTAACATTTTCTGCAAACTGATGGTCCCAAGAGTCACATGGGCAGCCAGCATCCAACTGGATTGATGCCCCAGTGACCCAGGAAACCATATAAGAACCATGTTCCACTCTCCTTTGCTAGCCCTCTGCCACCTCCCACAGATTTCTTTTGGTCAGTGGGGCAGCCTATCATATAGAGACAGTAATAGGAATGAGTAGGGGGTGAGATGAGAGGGCAATCTTTGACACTAGGGATGAGTCGAACACCCCCCCGGTTCAGTTTGCAGCAGAAAATGCGAACAGGCAAAAAATTTGTGCAAAGACGCGAACACCGTTAAAGCCTATGGGACACAAATGCGAAAAATCAAAAACGCTCATTTTAAAGGCTTCTATGGAAGTTATTGCTATAAAAAGTGTATGGGGACCCGAGTACTGCCCCAGGGGACATGCATCAATGCAAAAAAAAGTTTTAAAAACATTTTCTCAGGAGCAGTGATTTTAATAATGCTTAAAGTGAAACAATAAAAATTAAATATTCCTTTTAATATCATGCCTGGGGGTCTCCTTAGTCTGCTTGTAAAGTAGCGCATCTTTCCCATGTTCATAACAGTACCACAGCAAAATGACATTTCTAAAGGAAAAAATGTCATTTAAAATTGCTTGCGGCTGTAATGTATTGCCAGATCCTGGCAATATAGATACAAATCATTGAAAAAAATGGCTTGGGTCCCCCCCCCCAATCCATACCAGGACCTTCAGGTCTGGTATGGATTTTAAGGGGAACTCCGCGCCAAAATAAAAAAAATGGCGTGGGGGTCCCCCAAAATCCGTACCAGACCCTTATCTGAGCACGCAACCTGGGAGGCCGCAGGAAAAGGGGGGGTGAGAGAGCGCCCCCCTTCTGAACCGTACCAGGCCACATGCCCTCAACATGGGGAGGGTGCTTTGGGGTCACCCCAAAACACCTTGTCCCCCTGTTGATGGGGGCAAGGGACTCATCCCCACAACCTTTGCCCGGTGGTTGTGGGGGTCTGCGGGCGGGGAGCTTATCGGAAACTGGAAGCCCTCTCCTATATGAATGGGTATCGGGTACATTGTACCCTACTCATTCACCAAAAAAGTGTCAAAAAAGGAAAAATGACAGTTTTTGACAATTCCTTTAATTAAAAAAAAGTGTCCCGCGATGTAAATCCATTTTCAATCACAGCGCAGAAGACCTGAAAAAATGTACGTGGGTGACCCCCCCTCTTCTGACATCAGAGGGGATGGGGTCACCTGGTTACGTCACCAGGTGGCCCCGCCCTCAGTTATATAACAGCTGACATCACGTAAAAGATGAAGTCGGGTCAGGGACAAGGTGTTTTGGAGGGGACCACAAAGCACCCTCCCCATGTTGATGGCATGTGGCCTGGTACAGTTCAGGAAGGGGGTGGCGCTCTCTGCCCCCCCCCCCCTTTCCCATGGGCTGCCAGGTTGTGTGCTCTGATAAGGGTCTGGTATGAATTTTGGGGGGGGCCACAACATTTTTTTTTTTTGGCGTGAAGTTCCCCTTAAAATCCATACCAGACCCTAAGGGCCTGGTATGGACTGGGGAGGGGGGAACTCATGACTTTTTTTTTCTGAATTCTGTCATAGGGTTCCCCTTAACCACTTAAATACACTATATTATATATTGTACACTGCACTATATACCCTGCACTGTATTATACATACTACACTGACTGCACTATATACTCTGAACTGCAGTATATATACACTATACAGACTGCACTATATACTCTGAACTGCAGTATATATACTATACGGACTGCACTATATACTCTGCAGAAAAATTGAACCTTGGGTGTTGGTGGTGCCAGAACACTGTAACCCCTCAGTTACTCTTGTTGGGCGCAGGAACCTGCCCTGCTGTTAAATATTATATCAATAATTGTCATTACATGCCCCTGTTAAACCGGGCAGAAAAATATATCCTTTGGTTTTAGTGGTGCCAGAACACTGTAAGCCCTCACAGTTACTCTTGTTGGGTGCAGGAACAGGCCCTGCTGTTAAATATTATTTAAAAAATTGTAATTACATGCCCCTGTTAAACAGGGGCAGAAAATATGGGCCTTGGGTGGTGATGGTACCACAACACTGTAACCCCTCACAGTTACTCTTGTTGGGCACAGGAAATAGGATAGGCAACATAGTCAGTCTTCAAAGGAGCCCAGATCCGCAGCAAATTCAATCAGTTACATCATCATCAGGTGCTGATTCATTTTTATAAATGTGAGCCTATCAACAGAGTCTGTGGACAGGCACACTCTTTAATCTGTTACAAACCCTCTTGCAGCACTAAATGTGTGTTCAGAAAGCATGCTGGATACAGGACAGGCCGGTAGCTTGATTGCATATTGAGAAAGTTCAGGCAATTGGTCCATCTGCAAGACCCAGTAACCAAGTAGATGCTCTGTTGGAAAGGTCTCCAAGTCTGCTTTTGTCCCTAGATATTCCTGCACCATAAAATGCAGATGCTGGCAATGGTTGCCTGAATAAGACCTTGCCACTGAGGACTGAAAAATTGTTTAAAGGCATCGGTCAACCGGCCACCTTCTCCGCCGCTCTTCCTTTGACCGAACAAAGCCTCAGAAACACAATGTCAAGCACCAGGAAATGGTAACCTCCCAGGGTCTGGAAATGTGTTACACAAACTTTTCTTCAATGCCTCCTGAAGATGTTTCATCCTCTGCTCCCTTTGCGAAGGCAGGATGAGTTCTGCAACTTTACCCTTGTAACGTGGATCAAGAAGGGTTCCCAGCCAGTAATGATCCCTCTCCTTGATACCAAAAATTCTAGGGTCCTTTCGCAGGCTTTGCAGAATCAGGGAAGCCATGCAGCGTAAGTTTGCAGAGGCATTCGATTCTAAGTCTGAGTCACTAAGGATCACATTATCCGTAACTACCTCCTCCCAGCAACGTACAACTCATTGGGTTTCTGGGGACTGAGGCGTGGTGGCCGAACAAGCTCAAACACTGAACCCTGTCCTGCATTCTTTCCAGCTGCCAGCAGAGTTACCCAGTGTGCCGTGAAGGAAAGGTAACATTCCTGCCCATGCCTGCTGGACCAGGAGTCAGCGGTAATATGAGCCTTATGCCCTGTACACACGGTCGGATTTTCCCACGGAAAAAGTGCGATCGGATTGTCTTGTCAGAAATTCCGATTGTGTGTGGGCTCCATCGGACTTTTTCCGGCTGAATTTCCGACACACAAAGTTTAAAAGCAGGATATAAAATTTTCCCACAACAAAATCCGATCGTTTAAATTCCGATCGTGTGTACACAAATCCGACGCACAAAGTGCCACGCATGCTCAGAATAAATTAAGAGACGAAAGCTATTGGCTAGTGCCCCGTTTATAGTCCCGATGTACGTGTTTTACGTCACCACGTTCAGTACGATCAGATTTTCCGACAACTTTGTGCGACCGTGTGTATGCAAGACAAGTTTGGTACAAAATCCATCGGAAAAAATCCGACGGATTTTGTGGTCGGAATGTCCGATCAATGTCCGATCGTGCGTACAGGGCATTACTGCTGACCGCCCTCTCCAACGAGGCCAAAACATTGTCTTCTACATGACGGTAGAAAGCCGCAATGGCCATACATGAAAGAAAATGTAATTTTGGAACCTGCCACTGTGGTACAGCACATTCCACAAATTCGCGGAGGGGGGAGAGTCAACCAGCTGAAAAGGCAGTGCTAGTAATTTGGCCAAGCTAGCATTTAGACGTTGAGCATGTGGATGGCTGGGACTGAATTTCTTTTTACGGTTCAGCAACTGGGGTAGGGAAATTTGCCTGCTGACATCAATTGGTGGTGTACTGCTAGCAGATTGGCTGCAAGTAATTGTGACACCTATTGCTATACCTTCATTCCTCTTAGTGCAGGTTTTTGAGAGGAGTGGGGGTATAATAGGGTTGGAGATCCCAGATGAGAAGCAAGGAGAAGTCCGCCTTTTTCTATGATGTGGGTCTTTCAAGTGCTGTCGCCAACGGACTGCATGGCAGGTCGTCATATGTCTGGACAAGCATGTGGTGCCCAAGCGGCTGCTGTTCTGGCCACACTTGATCTGCTTCAGACATAGGTTGCAAACAGCAATCTGCTGCACACATATCGAAAAAGGCCCACACCAAGGAACTTTTAAAAGTCAGCGGGGAGTCAGCAGCGCCCTGTACATGTAGGAGGTCTGCGGTATGATGCAATAGGGTGGCTGCCCTTAAGCTGCCCCCTGGAGTACATCCTGCCTCATTGGAGTTGTGCCTCCTCTTCCTCCTCTTTCTCACTTTCCTCCTCTCTTATCTGAGGCACCCAAGTACAGTCAGTGATCTCATAATCCCCTCCCTCCTCGTCATTTGAGCAAACTTGGCAGTATGCTGCAGCTGGAGGAACATGACTGACAGTTTCTTGTCCTTCTGCAGCACCCCCTCTCTCTAGGCTCACATTACTCCCTTCCTCAACCTGGGAACCCACATCGGAGCCTTCAAATCGTTGCGCATCCTCCAGCAGCATGTAACCAACACTGTGGTCGAATAATTCTGGGGACTCCTTCGTGCATGATTATGGGGGTATGGAAGCAGTAACTGTGGACAAGGAGCAGGTGGAATAGGCCACTTTGGAAGCTGCGTTGGAAGGCAAACAACTGAGCCTGGGTGACAGAGGATGGGGAGGATGAGGACAGCTTCGTTATCCACTCCACCAGCTCTTCTGCATGTTGTGGCTCAAAAACAAGGCCAGCAGCAGAAAAAAAGGACAAGCGTGCCCCATAGTCACTTGCAGAGGATGCACCATGTCCACAAACACCACTGTTGACTGTAGACACAGAGGCTGCTTGCCCTCTTTTAGTGGCTTGTGAGCGTCTGCCTCTCCTTAGTAGCCTTCCAGACATGATGTTTTTTAGAAACAGTACACCACAGAATGCACTGTATATATAGGCTACACTGAATGCAGAGCGTATATATTTCCTGGCCATACCTCACATCAGCACACAATGGGTTAATGCCTCATCTGGCGCCCGAAGCCACCTTTTCCTAGCTGAATAAAAGACAGACCCTCCCCCACTGGCGTGTTCTTTTTTCTGGTCTGCTCCAGGCCAACTGTGGATTGCAGTGGTAAGTACTTTGTTTGCTGCAAGGATATCCCCCCTACCTAGGGTTGCCACATCATCCCTTTAGTCCAGGACATATATTAATTACACAGGTTCTGAGGCCAATTTATTGCAGATAAGGCACCAA
This sequence comes from Aquarana catesbeiana, assembly GCF_042186555.1. NCBI lineage: Eukaryota > Metazoa > Chordata > Amphibia > Anura > Ranidae > Aquarana > Aquarana catesbeiana. The sequence continues at coordinate 62,583,461 of NC_133327.1, forward strand.
GTGAGTTTAATTACCACCATAATCAGCCACAGAACCTGTGTAATTAATGTGTGTCCTGGATTAAAGGGATGAGGTGGCAACCTTACCACTACCGCACCGCCCCTCCATGTTCAGCCTCTCATGGAGTTGGAAGACCCAGAATGTTGGACAGCGTTGCATCCTTAAACTGGGTATCCCTTGTGCCGGGTTGCGGGCAAAGTTGCTTAGATAGCACAAATATTTTACAGGTGTGGTATTAGTAAGCTCTGCAATGTCACCATTGGGGTTTTCCCGTCTTGTATAGGCAGCATGCCGCTCTCCTGGCTTTGTTTTCAGTCTGAGAGTGGCGGTAGATGATGACAAAGAGGTCAGGGAGACGGGTGGCGCAGCATAGCGACCGCCAGTCACCAAGCAGTAGCTTAAACAATCTTAGAACCTCCGGACAGTAGAGGTGTAAAGTTCTGATTAAATACTTGTATGTATCTATAACTGGCCTCTGTGCGAAGTCAGTTCTAATCAGGTATTTAACACCATGTTGTATGTCAGTTTGATGCAATGTTTTATCCAAATGGAATGCATATGTTCTGGACTCTGTAATGTCAAATATACAGTATCTCACAAAAGTGAGTACACCCCTCACATTTTTGTAAATATGTTATTATATCTTTTCATGTGATAACACTGAAGAAATGACACTTTGCTAGAATGTAAAGTAGTCCCCTTAAAATAACTCAACACACAGCCATTAATGTCTAAACTGTTGGCAACAAAAGTGAGTACACTCTTAAGTGAAAATGTCCAAATTGGGCCCAATTAGCCATTTTCTCTCCCCGGTGTCATGTGACTTGTTAGTGTTACAAGGTCTCAGGTGTAAATGGGGAGCATGTGTGTTAAATTTGGTGTAATAGATGTATGAGTGCTGCCAGCATTGCTGCAGAGGTTGAAGGGGTGGGGGTCAGCCTGTCAGTGCTCAGACCATACTCCGCACACTGCATCAAATTGGTCTGCATGGCTGTCATCTCAGAAGGAAGCCTCTTCTAAAGATGAAGCACAAGAAAGCCCTCAAACAGTTTGCTAAAGACAGCAGACTAAGGACCTGAATTACTGGAACCATGTCCTGTGGTCTGATGAGAACAAGATAAACTCATTTGGTTCAGATGGTGTCAAGCGTGTGTGGTGGAAACCAGGTGAGGAGTACAAAGACAAGTGTGTCTTGCCTACAGTCAAGCATTGTGGTGGGAGTGTCATGGTCTGGGTGCTGCCGGCACTGGGGAGCTACAGTTCATTGAGGGAACCATGAATGCCAACATGTACTGTGACATACTGAAGTCGAGCATGATCCCCTCCCTTCAGAGACTGGGCCGCAGGGCAGTATTCCAACATGATAATGACCCCAAACACACCTCGAAGATGAACGCTGCCTTGCTAAAGAAGCTGAGGGTAAAGGTGATGGACTGGCCAAGCATGTCTCCAGACCTAAACCCTATTGAGCATCTGTGGGGAATCCTCAAATGGAAGGTGGAGAGGCGCAAGGTCTCTAACATCCACCAGCTCCGTGATGTCCTCATGGAGGAGTGGAAGAGGACTCCAGTGGCAACCTGTGAAGCTCTGGTGAACTCCATGCCCAAGAGGGTTAAGACAGTGCTGGAAAATAATGGTGGCCACACAAAATATTGACACTTTGGGCCTAATTTGGACATTTTTACCTAGGGTTATACTCAATTTTGTTGCCAGCGGTTTAGAAATTAATGGCTGTGTGTTGAGTTATTTTGAGGGAACAGCAAATTTACACTGTTATACAAGCTGTACACTCACTACTTACATTATAGCAAAGTGTAATTTCTTCAGTGTTGTCACATGAAAAAATATAATAAAATATTTACAAAAATGTGAGGGGTGTACTCACTTTTGAGATAACCCCCAGCACTGGTGTCAGCGGACGCATTATTAACCCCCAGCACTGGTGTCAGCGGACACATTATTAAACCCCAGCACTGGTGTCAGCGGACGCATTATTAAACCACAGCACTGATGTGAGCGGACGCATTATTAAACCCCAGCACTGATGTGAGCGGACGCATTATTAACCCCCATCACTGGTGTCAGCAGACGCATTATTAAACCCCAGCACTGGTGTCAGCGGACGCATTATTAAACCACAGCACTGGTGTCAGCGGACGCATTATTAAACCCCAGCACTGATGTGAGCAGACGCATTATTAGCCCCCATCACTGGTGTCAGCAGATGCATTATTAAACCCCAGCACTGATGTGAGCGGATGCGTTATTAACCCCCATCACTGGTGTCAGCAGACGCATTATTAAACCACAGCACTGATGTGAGCGGACGCATTATTAACCCCCATCACTGGTGTCAGCGGATGCATTATTAAACCCCAGCACTGGTGTTAGCGGACGCATTAATAAACCCCAGCACTGGTGTTAGCGGACTCATTATTAAACCCAGCACTGGTGTTAGTGGGCGCATTATTAAATCCCAGCACTGATGTTAGCGGACGCATTATTAAACCCAGCACTGGTGTTAGCGGACTCATTATTAAACCCAGCACTGGTGTCAGAGGACGCATTATTAACCCCCAGCACTGGTGTCAGTGGACGCATTATTAACCCCCAGCACTGGGGTTAGCGGACACATTATTTAGCCCCAGCACTGGTGTTTGTGGATGCATTATTAAACCCCAACACTGATGTGAGCGGAAGCTTTATTAACCCCCGACATTACCCCCTACACTCCACAAATACCCCCCTACACTCCACAAATAAGCCCCTACACTTCATGAATACGCCCAGTGGCGTAGCGTGGGTTGTCAGCACCCGGGGCAAGGCAAGTAATTTGCACCCCCTAACCTGCGGACTTTTAGCTATCCCTGAGTCCCTTCAAATACAATATTACACTGACCACTATACTGACCACTATACTGTCCACTACACTGTCCACTATACTACACTACACTGTCCACTATACTACACTGACCACTATACTACACTATACTGACCACCATACTACACTGTCCACTATACTACACTACTCTGACCACTATACTACACTGACCACTATACTACACTATACTGACCACCATACTACACTGTCCACTATACTACACTGACCACTATACTACACTACCTTGTCCACTATACTACACTATACTGACCACCATACTACACTGTCCACTATACTACACTGACCACTATACTACACTGACCACTATACTACACTATACTGTCCACTATGCTACACTGACCACTATACTACACTGTCCACTATACTACACTGACCTCCATACTAAACTACACTATACTGACCACTATACTAACCACTATACTATACTACACTAACCACTATACTACACTATACTGACCACCATACTACACTACACTGTCCACTATACTACACTGTCCACTGTACTACACTATACTGACCACCATACTACACTGTCCACTGTACTACACTATACTGACCACCATACTACACTGTCCACTATACTACACTACACTGACCACTATACTACACTGTCCACACAATAGTACTGACCTACCTGATTCCTATACTGACCACTACACTGAGAACTACACTGTCCACTACACTACATTGTCCACTACACTGCCCACTATACTGACCACTATACTATACTGTCCACTATATTACACTGACCACTATACTGTCCACTACACTGACCACTACACTGACCACTATACTACACTGACCACTATACTACACTGACCACTATACTACACTGTCCACTATACTACACTATACTGACCACCATACTACACTGTCCACTATACTACACTACACTGTCCACTATACTACACTACACTGTCCACTATACTACACTACACTGACCACTATACTACACTACACTGTCCACTATACTACACTACACTGACCACTATACTACACTACACTGACCACTATACTACACTATACTGACCACCATACTACACTGTCCACTATACTACACTACACTGACCACTATACTACACTATACTGACCACCATACTACACTGTCCACTATACTACACTACACTGACCACTATACTACACTATACTGACCACCATACTACACTGTCCACTATACTACACTACACTGACCACTATACTACACTGTCCACTATACTACACTACACTGTCCACTATACTACACTATACTGACCACCATACTACACTGACCACTATACTACACTGTCCACTATACTACACTATACTGACCACCATACTACACTGTCCACTATACTACACTACACTGTCCACTATACTACACTATACTGACCACCATACTACACTGTCCACTATACTACACTACACTGACCACTATACTACACTGTCCACTATACTACACTATACTGACCACCATACTACACTGACCACTATACTACACTGTCCACTATACTACACTATACTGACCACCATACTACACTACACTGACCACTATACTACACTGTCCACTATACTACACTGTCCACTATACTGTCCACTACACTGACCACTACACTACACTGACCACTATACTACACTATACTGACCACCATACTACACTGTCCACTATACTACACTACACTGACCACTATACTACACTGTCCACTGTACTACACTATACTGACCACCATACTACACTGTCCACTATACTATACTACACTGACCACTATACTACACTGACCTCCATACTAAACTACACTATACTGGCCACTATACTAACCACTATACTACACTATACTGACCACCATACTACACTACACTGACCACTATACTACACTGTCCACTTTACTACACGACATTATACTGACCACCATACTACACTACACTGTCCACTATACTACACTGTCCACTATACTGACCACCATACTACACTACACTGTCCACTATACTATACTGACCACTATGCTAGACTACACTGACCACCACACTATACTACACTATCCACTACACTATACTGACCACTATACTGTCCACTACACTAACCACCATACTAACCACTATACTACACTACACTGACCTCCATACTAAACTACACTATACTGACCACTATGCTAACCACTATACTATACTACACTAACCACTATACTACACTATACTGACCACTATACTACACTGACCACTATACTACATGACACTATACTGACCACCATACTACACTGTCCACTATACTACACTACACTGACCACTACACTATACTGTCCACTACACTGCCCCCCATACTGACCACTACACTACACTGACCTCCATACTAAACTACACTATAATGACCACTATACTAACCACTATACTATACTACACTAACCACTATACTGACCACTATACTACATTACACTGTCCTGCCTACAGTCTCTCTCTCGCCCCCTCCCCCCTGGCCAGTAACAAGACTCTCACGAGGGAGTCTCACTCACCTTCTTATCCTGGCCTGCATCGATCCGGAGGAGGAGGAGGAGGAGAAGACAACGGCGGCTCACATTCTTCTCTCCCCTGCGCTCTGCTTGCTGCCATGTTCAGTATCCAGCGCCCTGTGATTGGGCATATGGGGGTCATGTGCGGAGGCGGTACTTCAGGAGCGATCGAGGACAGGCCAGCCCTCCACCTCACATGACCCCCATACGCCCAATCACAGGGCGCCGGACACTTAACATGGCAGCCGGAGCGCGGGGGACACAGGAATTAGAAATTAGGAGGAGGCAGCCAGTGACACATACTGGCGCCCCCATAAATGTCGCGCCAGGGGCCACGGCACCCTTTCCCCCCCCACGCTACGCCACTGAATACACCCCACACTTCACAAATAACCCCCCCACCCACACTCCCCAAATACCCCCTCTTCACAAATCTCACTCAGCCTCAGTGTGATGGCTCACTTACCTCTACTCCTGGCAGTCAGCTGGTGGCCTGATCTGCTGCCTCCCGAGGCCTCTCCTCCTGTCAGGTCCTGGCTTCAACACAGGGCACCCCGAGAACGCCACGATCTCCCGCCCTGAGGTGACAGCAGAACCCTGGATCTGGGGCTCTGGTCGATCATCAGTGCCTAGGTGGGCGGGGCAATGTACGGATCATCCCTCTTCTCTGTTTTCTCTCTGCTCTCCTGTGCAGTGTCTGTATCCAGCTGGGCTGGATACAGACACAGGAAAGGACGGAAAGGACACAGGTATTGGAGAGATAAAGCTTTTCAGCGAGGCCCCCCCCCCCCATCTGCGTGCCATTTGTAACCGATCCGTGGGCCGCAAGTGACCCGTGGTCTGGTACTTTGAGACCGCTGGTTTAGAGAGAGAGAGAAGAGGATGTGATGCAATCATTGTTCTACAAGATCCTCCCTGCCAGAATACAGGCAGCATTTTTTGAATCAGAGCTGACTTCCTGAAAATTTAATCAGACATTTCTCTTAAACAGTAAGAAAATGTAACAAATGTAGTAACTGTTTAGTGTTTTTTGTGGGGGGTGTACTAATGGGGGATTTTTTTGAAAATCCCGGAGTTATGCTTTAAAAGCGGTGTTCCAACCGCAATTTTTTTTTTAAGTCAGCGGCTACAAACATTGTAGCTGCTGACTTTTAATAAGGACACGTACCTGTCCAGGGAGCCCGCAATGTCAGCCACCGAGGCCAATCCGTCCATCTAAGCGTCATTCTAATTAAGGGAAAAAGGCAGCGGAGCCTTGCGGCTTCACTGCCCGTTTTCCTACTGCACATGCGCGCGTCGCGCATCGCTTTGTGAATGGCCAGCTGTCTTCTGGGACACACACATGTCCCAGAAGACATCGGGGGCGGGCTCGCCAAAGAAGAGGATATGACGTCCTGCACCGCGGACCGGATGGATCGGAAGTACAGGCTGTACTTCATAAAAAGGTAAGTTAGAAGAAAATTTTTTTTTTTAACTAGCCAAAAACGAGTGGTGGAGAGGTGGTCTTTCATTTAAGACCACCTCTCAAAAGTGGGTGGAACACCGCTTTAAAGACAGTTTTGTCGAAGTTCTACCAACATGTGAATTTTGCAACAAGGGGATAGGACACACTGGACTTTGTTTATACAACAGAGAAAAATGCATACAAGGCTGAACCCCGCCCCCACCTTGGGTTTTCAGATCACATCTCTTAATGCTAATTCCAGCATACAAACCATTGCTTACACTTGTGAAACCGGTTCAAAAACAAATCACAGTATGGCCAGATAATGCTACCCCAGTACTGCAGGACTGCTTTCAGCACACAGATTGTAACATGTTTAAAGAGGCAGCCACTTACAACAATCATACAGACTTACAAAAGTACACTGAAACAGTGACTGCTTACATCAAAAAGTGCTTAGATGATGTGTCAATCACCAAGATTATCACCACACGTGCCAACCAGAAGCCATGAATGACAGCAGAGGTTCGTGGGCTGCTAAAGACCAGAGATGAGGTATTCAGATCAGGAGATAAAGCAGCGTTCAAAATAGCAAGAGCCAATCTGTCTCATGGCATCAAGAAGGCAAAACAACAATATGCTCAAAAAATCAATCAACACTTTAGCAACAGCAAAGATACACGGGCCCTGTGGCAAGCCACCCAGACCATCACAGACTACAAGCCCCTGCCACAGGCCAGTGACAATGATACTTCCCTCCCAGATGCACTCACCCATTTTTTTGCATGGTTTGAGATGCAGAACCAAACACCTTCACAAAAACTACCCACATCCCAAAACGACCAGGCGCTCTGCTTTTCTGCAGCCAACGTAAGGAAGACCCTGTTCAGGATCAACTGACAGAAGGCTGGTGGCCCTGATCGTGTACTGAGAGACTGTGCTGTACAGCTGACAGATATCCCTACAGATATCTTTAACGTTTCGCTGAGCCAGGCACTTGTCCCTACATGTCTTAAATCCACCACCATAATTCCTGTGCCAAAGAAGACACCTGTGTCCTGTTGGAATGACTATCGTCCCATAGCACTAACTCCAATAATGATGAAGTGCTTTGAGAGGTTAGTCATGCATCACATTAAGTCCAGTCTTCCATACACGCTGGACCCATATCAGTTTGCATACCATCCAAACCGTACCACGGACGATGCAGTATACTCTACCCTCCTCCTGGCCCTTACCCACTTAGAAAAGAAAGACTCTTATGTTAGAATGCTGTTCATTGAACTTTAGCTCAGCATTTAATACAATAATTCCTCAGCAACTTATCACTAAATTTAACTTGCTGGGCCTCAACCTGCTTCTCTGTAATTGGATCCTGGAGTTTTTAAGTGGAAGACCTCAGTCATTCCGTGTTGGTTGCAGCACCTAAAGCACCACCACACTGAGCATGGGTGCCCCACAGGGGTGTGTGCTCAGCCCGCTGCTCTTCACACTGCTGACCCACGACTGTACTGACAACCATATCATCAAGTTTGCGGATGACACAACTGTGGTAGGTCTCATCAGCAACAATGATGAAACACTCTACAAAGAGAAGGTGGCACGACTGGTTAAATGGTGTAGTAAAAACAACCTGTCACTTAATGTAAGCAAAACAAAGGAGGTTGTGATGGATTTCAGGAGAAATTCTGTTGATCACCCCACCACTGACCATCGACCGCTTGACTGTGGAGAGAGTCAGCAGTACTAAATTCCTGGGAGTGCACATCTCAGAGGATCTTACCTGGACAACCAACATCACATCACTAACCAAGAAGGCACAACAGCGCCTATATTTTCTCTGCTGCCTTAAAGAAGCCAGTCTCCCTCCACCTATCCTTACTACATTCTATAGGGGAACCATTGAGGGGGTGCTGACCAGCTGCATCATTGTCTGGTATGGGAACTGCAGTTCTGCTGACCGCAAGGCCCTTAAGAGGCTAGTAAAGACAGTTGAAAAGATTCTTGGTGTCTCTCTCCCCTCCATCCTGGACATTTTCCATACTTGATACTTCAGCAAAGCTATCAGTATCGTGAAGGATCCTACTCATCTTTCTCACAGTCTCTTCCAGCTCTTGCTATCAGGTAGAAGGTACCGGAGTATAAAAACCCCGACTGTCAGACTGCTCAACAGTTTTTTCCCCCAGGCTGTGGGAGCCCTCAACTCCAATCCTCTTTGAAACCCTCTTCTACAACATATACAGTATATTGTGACCAGGAACGTCTCACTTCTCCTCCTTTTCACTCTTGAATATGCACTAGACACTTTTATAAATTCTTGCTGCTATAAAGACTCTTAGAAATACAGTATATGTACAGTTACGTAGTTCCCAGATGTGTATAGGTTTATAAGTTATTCGCTGTGTTTTAATCTTTGAAAATTTATAATTATGTTTAACCTCTTGCCGACCAGCGTCATTATACTGCGGCAGGTCGGCTCTCCTACACAAAACGCCATAGGTGTACATCAGTCTGTGCAGGGAGGCTAGCGGGCATACGCGCCGCGGGAGCGTGCACGCGGGTCCCGCAGACTGGATGTCTGCCGTCAACTCGCGATTACGTTGTACAGAGGCAGAATGGGGAACTGCCAATGTAAGCAAGGCAATTCCACGTTCTGCCTAGTTATATGTCAGAGATCTTCTGCTCACAGTCATCGGGAACAGCGATCTCCGTCATGTCCTAGGTAGCCAATTCCCCCTACAGTTAGCACACACCCAGGGAGCAAAATTAACCCCTTGATCTCCCCTAGTGTTAACCCCTTCCCTGCCAGTGACATTTATACAGTAATCAGTGGCTATTTTTAGCTCTAATCGCTGTGTAAATGTCACAGTTCCACTAAAAATCGCAGCTTGCCACCATTACTAGTAAAAAAAAAAAAAAATTATAATAAAAATGCCATAAATCTATTCCCTATTTTGTATACGCTATAATTTTTGCGCAAACCAATCAATATACGCTTATTGCAATTTTTTTTTTTTTTTTTACTAAAAATATGTAGAAGAATAAATACTGGCCCAAACTGATGAAGATTTTTTTATTTTTTAATTTGGGATATTTATTATAGCAAAAAGTAAAAAAATTAATTTTTTTACGAAATTGTCGGTCTTTTTTTGTTTGGGTACAGTGTTGCAAGACTGCGCAGATGTCGGTTAAAGCGATGCAGTGCCGTATCGAAAAAAGGGACTGGTCATTGAGCAGCCAAAACCTTCCGGGGCTGAAGTGGTTAATTTGTATGTATTACCATGGTCCTGTGACATATGACATTTAGTTCTACCGCATGTCCTCACGTGTAGTAGAATGACCATAAAGCTTGATTTTTTTTCTTAGTTAAAGGGACAGGGTCACTTTAAAACATTAATACCCGTTAATAGGATTATTTACATAAGGCTTACATTAACAAATAGATCTACAGAGAAGTTAAAAGGACAATAATGTACCCTTCAATTAGAAAATACAGTCAGGTCCATAAATATTGGGACATCGACACAATTCTAATCTTTTTGGCTCTATACACCACCACAATGGATTTGAAATGAAACAAACAAGATTTGGTTTAACTACAGACTTTCAGCTTTAATTTGAGGGCATTTACATCCAAATCAGGTGAACAGTGTAGGAATTACAACAGTTTGTATATGTGCCTCCCACTTTTTAAGGGACCAAAAGTAATGGGACAATTGGCTGCTCAGCTGTTCCATGGCCAGGTGTGTGTTATTCCCTCATTATCCCATTTACAAGGAGCAGATAAAAGGTCCAGAGTTCATTTCAAGTGTGCTATTTGCATTTGGAATCTGTTGCTGTCAACTCTCAATATGAGATCCAAAGAGCTGTCACTATCAGTTAAGCAAGCCCTCATTAGGCTGAAAAAACAAAACAAACCCATCAGAGAGATAGCAAAAACATTAGGTGTGGCCAAATCAACTGTTTGGAACATCCTTAAAAAGAAAGAATGCATCGGTGAGCTCAGCAACACCAAAAGACCCGGAAGACCACGAAAAACAACTGTGGTGGATGACTGAAGAATTCTTTCCCTGATGAAGAAAACACCCTTCACAACAGTTAGCCAGATCAAGAACACTCTCCAGGAGGTAGGTGTATGTGTGTCAAAGTCAACAATCAGGAGAAGACTTCACCATAGTGAATACAGAGGGTTCACCACAAGATGTAAACCATTGGTGAGCCTCAAAAACAGGAAGGCCAGATTAGAGTTTGCCAAACAACATCTAAAAAAGCCTTCACAGCTCTGGAACAAGATCCTGTGGGCAGATGAGACCAAGATCAACTTGTACCAGAGTGATGGGATAAGAAGATGGTGGTGGTAGTGTTGTGGCGTGGGCATGTATGGCTGCCAATGAAACTAGTTCTCTTGTATTTATTGATGATGTGACTGCTGGCAAAAGCAGCAGGATGAATTCTGAAGTGTTTCGGGCAATATTATCTGCTCATATTCAGCAAAATGCTTCAGAACTCATTGGACGGCGCTTCACAGTGCAGATGGACAATGACCCGAAGCATACTGCGAAAGCAACCAAAGAGTTTTTTAAGGGAAAGAAGTGGAATGTTATGCATTGGCCAAGTCAATCACCTGACCTGAATCCGGTTGAGCATGCATTTCACTTGCTGAAGACAAAACTGAAGGGAAAATGCCCCAAGAACAAGCAGGAACTGAAGACAGTTGCAGTAGAGGCCTGGCAGAGCATCACCAGGGATGAAACCCAGCGTCTGGTGATGTCTATGCATTCCAGACTTCAGGCTGTAATTGACTGCAAAGGATTTGCAACCAAGTATTAAAAAGTGAAAGTTTGATGGATGATTGTTAATCTGTCCCATTGCTTTTGGTCCCTTAAAAAGTGGGAGGCACATATACAAACTGTTGTAATTCCTACACTGTTCACCTGATTTGGATGTAAATACCCTCAAATTAAAGCTGAAAGTCTGCAGTTAAAACACATCTTGTTCGTTTCATTTCAAATCCATTGTGGTGATGTATAGAGCCAAAAAGATTAGAATTGTGTCAATGTGCCAATATTTATGGACCTTACTGTAACTTTACATTACACATCACATTAAAACAACTTGCTATGCATAAAATACTTTATCTAATTTTACCCAGATTATGCAACTTGTTCTGCCAAACGCCCACATTCAGCCGTATGTATATTTGTAAGCTGTTTTCTGCCTCAGTAAATTATCTGTGCCTATAATTCCGAACCGCCTCTTTTGATGTAGAACAGTGTGCCCCACTGCGTGCACAATCAGACTCTGAATATTCCTTTAAAGGGCCAATTGTTTCTAGAAAGACCTTTGTTATGCGTTAATGAATGTGGAACTCTGTGCTGGTGAACGTGACTTCAGGAATGGATGGGGCTCCCATCTCCACAGCCATGACTTAGGGCATTGGCGTGAGCGTAGGTGACTCCGTTCATACAGAATGAGAGTAGAGGGTGACATATAAAATATTCTTTACGTCATTGTAAAGAGCAGTGTAGGCACATGGCATTTAAAGCTCAACTGCAGCAATTAGCTAAGTTACCCATTTTTTTGAACTGTATTAACTGCCAATGAATTTTCAATTCTGTCCAGCAACTTTTGCGATTTAAACACCTCTGCCAGACAGCACAGCTATTATTATTATTGCACTTATTGAACGAATATAACAAAATACTTTTAATGGTATATTAAACAGACCAAAAGGGAGCAAGTATGAGAATTTCTATGTTAGGCTAGGTTGATATTGTTGCATTTTCCTCCCCATGTTAATGTGCATTGCGTTATTGCGTTATGGCAGCCGTTTCATTTCTAAAATCTTTAGCACAATTGCATGTGCTATTTTTTTTTTTTTTATGTGGCACACTGCAGGGCACAGTAGTGCTTTACTGTGCATTAGAGTGCAAAGCTGGGTATGTCCCTTAGTAGAGTGCATTGAGGTGCCTTTGAGAATGAATGACACCGCAGGACATCAATGTGCAAAATATGCATTTTCAGCTGAGCCTTATGCCTCGTACACACGATCGGATTTTCCAACGGGAAATGTGTAATGACAGGCTATTGGCGGAAAATCCGACCGTGTGTATGCTCCATCGGACAACTGTTGTCGGACTTTCCGACAACAAATGTTGGATAGCAGGATTTTGCAAGCGTGCGTACACAAGTCCAAAGTACAAGCACGAATGCTCAGAAGCAAGGACGAGCCAGAAGTGGTCGGTCTTGTAAACTAGAATTCGTAATGGAGGGTTAACATTCGTGACGTGGCAAATTATGAAATCTAGAAATGCAGCGCACATTTTCTTCTTCTTTAATGGGATAATAATGAAGCTGCTTTGCTGGGGATACTGATGGAGTTATTGCAAACAAATTTTCAAAGGCTTTTTTTTTTGTAGTGATATCAAGAATAATATTATTATGCTTTTTTTTTTTTTTTTTTTATTTGGGCAAGTTAACACAAAACCATTATCCCGTAGTTAAGATCAAAGATACAACTATGTTGGTGTCCCTTGTTAATTTTACATTGTATTTTTTAAAATGTAACTGCCTACTCCCAAAATGTCAAAGTAAAACACATAGCTAAGTATTATTCAAGAGCTGAAAAAAACATTTAGTACGTCACTACGTTCGTGATTGTTGGCCAACAATTGTGTGCCGTGTGTATGCAAGACAAGTTTGGGCTGACGCCCTTCGAACAAAAGTCCACGGTTTTGTTGGCCAACAATCCGATTGTGTGTAGAGTTTACAAATCATTATGGTTTATACCCACTGTGGACTTTTATGATGCCCCAGGATAAAAAAAACACAATAATACAATGTTAAAAATTTGGGGGAAATACTATCCCCTTTACAATTTATTAATACAGATGATTAAAACTAGACATAAGCCAGACTACAATATTGTGGTATAAAAGAAAAGAAATGCATCCCCACCATAACTGTATACCAAGGGTCTCCAAACTTTCTAAACAAAGGGCCAGTTTATTGTACTTCAGACTTAAGGGGGGGGGGGGTCTGACTGTGGCCATTGGTAGTAGATCCAACGTCAGTGGGGATAAACTATTCCCCATCTTTGTTGTCAGGGGGAGGAATTGTGCCCCATCGTTGGTCTCATTGGGAGGAATTGTGCCCTATCTTTGGTGCCATCGGGCCTCATTGTTGGTGTCATTGGGAGGAATTGTGCCTCATCTTTGGTGTCATTGTAAGGATTTCTGCCCCATTGTTGGTGTCATTGGGAGGAATTATGCCCCTTCATTGGTGTCAGTAGGGGGAATTATGCCCCACTGTTAGTATCAATGGATGAAAATATAGTGCCCCAAGGCCTGGATAAATGCAAGCAAAGGGCCGCATCTGGCCCCCGGGCTGTAGTTTGGAGACCACTGCTGTATACCATAACTGTATATCATGCACATGTATAATAAAGAATTAGTTTCTAACATGGTAGTAAATCTCCTCAATAAGTGTAACATCCACTTTGGTTATAAGTGTTGTTCCTAAACATGTTCCGCAAGAACCAATGCCTGCTTCCTCATGTGGAAGGTAGGTGGGCGAGCCGCTCAAGGTTTTCAATAAAATATAGCCACTCTATACTGGATGCAATCCCAAGTGGCAAAGCCAAGTCCCCTCAGTGAGGAAGCCAAAGCACCGAGACGGTTGGAGGCAGGAGGCCCCCACGCCTCCAAGATGCAAAACAAATCCTCCCCCTGTGCAGGCTCCGTTGCTGTGTTCTTTGGAGTCCCCAGAAAATCCATGACACAGCAGATGGTGTATTACTATTTTTCTCTCCCCCCCTTGTTACGGCCAGCTATTTTCTGGGTCCCTGTAGGCTCCCCACGTCTGCACTTGGGGGATACCTGTCTCCAACCATCTCTGGTCTAGATGCCTAGGAAGCTGCAGCCTTCCCAGGAATGGATGTACAAAGAGGCAGCTTAAGATACAGGGTCACCCCACTGGAAAGGAAGTATTCTGGAGACCGCTAGCACAGTGCCTCCCACAGTTACTGGGGCTGAAGATGAAGCTGTGTGTTCTTGGGCTTTCATTCGGTGGTTCGCATGCCAGGAACAATGAAGGGGTACCCGCACCTGATGATAGCTAATGTGCCCAATCACTGCTGTTTCATAAGGCACAGACTCTCTAAACACCTGAGGGTGGGATACACTGGAATTTATATCCCCTGGGCATGTTCAGAAGTCCTGGGGATTATGGGAGCCCAAGGGATTAGGTTAAAAAGAATTAACAGGGCCTGAACTCAACACTAAGCAAGATGGGCAATGAGGGAATCCACTACAATACTATAGAGCAGTGTTTCTCAACCTTTTTTTCAGTAAAGACACCCTTTAAAATTATAGACAGTCTCAAGGCACCCCATTTTAAAATGTAAAAAGCTATTCTTATGCCACGTACACACGATTGGACTTCTCGTTGGAAAAAGATATGACGGCTTTTCCGACGGGATTCCGCTCAAGTTTGCCTTGTATACACACGGTCACGCAAAAGTTTGCTGAAATTACGACCGTCAAGAACGCGGTGACGTACAACACTACAACGAGCCGAGAAAATGAAGTTCAATGCTTCCGAGCATGTGTCGAATTGTTTCTGAGCATGCGTAGGAATTTTGCACGTCGGAATTGCCACAGGCGATCGCATTTTCGGATAGGAACTTTTCCCGACCGAAAAATTGAGAGCATGCTCCCAATCTTTTGCTGGCTGGAATTACGCCAGCAAAAGACCGATGGAGCATACACACGGTCGCATTTTCCAACGAAAAACTCTCATCGGCCGAAATTCCGATCGTGTGTACGCGGCATAATAGTTTTACATAATGCGGCATCATTGACACATGTAGGACACCCAACATTAGAGGTGATTTATTCTTCCAAAGCAAATACACTTCTACACACTAGTACAGACTAGTATTCCAATGTTTCTCTTCTCCCTCAGTTTCTCTCCATCACTCAGCTAATCTGACCCCAGTGTTGACAGAGAGGAGCAGGAGAGGGTCAAACAAGGATGCTGTGCAGGGGATCAATAACCTTATCAACATTGATAACATCACTGGTTGTTAGGACACCGGTGGCTGGAAAGTTGAAATGGTGCACAATAAAAACCTGTGGCTTTGTGTAACTAAGAGGAAGACTTGATCCACCCGTGGGCTTGTATACATTTCTGGGCAATTTTTTGGTATTTTGCCAAGGCACCCCTGAAGAAACCTCAAGGCACCCTGGTTGAAAAAGGCTGCTATAGAGCAGTTTTTCTCAGCTAGGGTGTCCAGGGGTTCCTTGAGATGTGGCTGATTAACCTCCCATTTGATGGTGCTTGTATAGTTCTAGGGTTGGCAAATGCCACCTGGCAAAGCCAGTGACATAGCACCTTTTTATCTACTTGTAAGTGTGTTTTTTTATCAACATTGTAAGGGTTGCATTCTTTCCACTAGCCACCAATGTAAGGCACTTTTCCCACTGTTCTTCAATTAATTGGTTTTAGCAGGGATTCCCTGAAACCTGGGAACTATTTTAGGGGTCCTCTAGGATAAAAAGGCGCCACTGTGAAACTGAGTCTGCTGGGCTGCTACATCACACCTAAGATGGTGGTGCTAAACAGCAGTCTCTGTTTTTTATAACTTTATTAGAAGATTGTTGCTGACATAAATGGTCTAGCGATAGGAATTTTTTTCGGCTTAGCTGCACCTGAGCTTGGTGCTGAGTGGTCTTCAGGTCTGATCCTGAAATGCTGCCTGACTTTTTTTACCGACCTGGCCTCTGTCTGACCTGTCTCTAGAGTCTTCTTGTCTACCCTTTGGTTATTTAACCATTCCTGTTACCGACCCAGTCTGAACCTCCGACCTGCTTCCTGATTCTGAAGCTCGCTGCCTACATGTTGCCAACCTTCTGCTCTCCCTGACTTTGATATTGCTACTGATTTAGTACCTTGTTGTCTGCTTACTATCAACCCTGGCTCATTACCTGACCTTGTCTACAGATGTAGCCTATACCTTCCTGTGGCTGTGCTAGGTGGGTATATACATACTTGGCATTGTTAAAGCGGATCTTCACTGCACTTGAGCACCACAAACCAAAAACACTATTTAAATATGTTTTATTATTCAAAGCAAACTCATCCATCCCCCCATGTCCCCATGCTTTATTTTGTTGAGAAATCACTTTCTGTCCGTGGCCATCTTGAGTAAGGGCAGATGATTCAAGTATCATTTACATCCTGGAATCCATCTGCCCTTAATTCAGACATGCATACAGGAGAGTGGTGTTAGCTGAGAAAACCCCTCCTCCTTTCCTCCCCTCCTGAAGATTCCTGGGATGTATGACATCATTTGCCTAGGCAAGAAACCAGGAAATAACTGAAGAAATGTGAAAAAAAAGTTTAAAACAAGTTAAAGTTGATACACCTTCCTATCTATTTACTAATGCTGGCAGCATGAGGATTTAAAATGTTGATTGGGAGAGTGAAGTTCCACTTTAAGTTCCAGATGGCAGACTACACTTCCCAGGCACTCGTACCCCTGCTTTGCCCACTTACCCCAAGCCTCATTATCCAGGAGTGCTTGGAGAGGCCACCCTCGTTATTCCAGGTTCCTCAACAAGGGTCTAAAAGAGAATAAGTATTATGCCGCGTACACACGGTCGGACTTTTCGTCTACAAAAGTCCAACGGACGCTGACGGACTAAAGCTGGCTGGTAATCCGATCGTGTGTGGGCTTCTCCGGACTTTCAACTGATTTTTTTAGCCTCAAATCCGACGGACTTTAGATTTGAAACATGCTTCAAATCTTTACGTCGTAAGTACGACGGACCCCGAAATCCGCTCGTCTGTGTGCTAGTCCGACGGACAAAAACCCATGCTAGGGCAGCTATTGGCTACTGGCTATGAACTTCCTTATTTTAGTCCGGTGTACGTCATCACGTACGAATCCGTCGGACTTTTGTGTGGTCGTGTGTAGGCAAGTCCGTTCGTAAGAAAGTCTGCCGCAAGTCCGCTGAAGGTACGTCGGAAGTCTGTCGGACAGGCTGTCGGACTTTTGTAGACGAAAAGTCCGACCGTGTGTACGCGGCATTAGACAACAATTTTCATTTTCTTTAGCAAAGTTTGAAGCTGAACAAAACTTTTTTCTATTCCTATAATCATTATTACGGCTCAGTCATCACCTCACTTATTGTCTGGTAGCAGTAATAATGATTACACAACCAGCCTCTCAGTGGCATTGTGTCTAGAAAATGGACCTTGTCAGGGAAAAAATTATTTTCTGAGCCAGTTTCCAGGCACTTAAATATCTTGATAACCATAATGCGTTCCGTAATTGCTTACAAGATCCAGGTGTGCTTTTATTTGCCATTTATTTTTAGATTTTTTTTTCTTTCCCCAATTCTTTAAACATATGTTTTTATAAAGCTACTGCAGCCTTTCAGCTTTTTAATATTTGGCTGAAATGAATGTTGTTTGTTAGCTTGTCAGTAATTCAGATCTTTAATTTAGAATAAAATTTGTTTTTTGACTAAGTCTTTACGCCAATTGAGAAACTGATGTTTATCCGAACCTTTAATATAAAAAAATACTTTCTGAATCCTTAAAAGGAAACTGTGGGCAAATATATGATGCAGTTCATCACTAGCTATAACAAAGCAGGTTTTGTCTTTCTGAGCCCTCCCATGTTATATTTCCTATTGATCCTACCAGTATGGCTGATATTTTTCCAATTCCATTAATATAATGACAACGCGGTTTGTTCTACAATAAAATGAGACAGCACAGTTGTCACCCTGTGGGCAGGGTGGTCTTATGCCGCGTACACACGGTCGGACTTTTCGGCTACAAAACAGACCATCCGAAAGACTTTCGACAGACTTTCGACGGACTTTTGGCGGACTTGCGGCGGACTTCCTAACGAACGGACTTAACTACATACGATCACACAAAAGTCTGATGGATTCGTACGTGATTACGTACACCGGACTGAAATAAGGAAGTTGATAGCCAGTAGCCAATAGCTGCCCTAGCGTCGTTTTTTGTCCGTCGGACTAGCATACAGACGAGCGGATTTCTGGGTCCGGCGGAGTTACGACGTAAAGATTTGAAGCAAGTTCCAAATCTAAAGTCCGTCAGATTTGCGGCTGGAAAAGTCAGCTGAAAGTCCGGTGGAGCCCACACACGATCGGATTGTCTGCCGGATTTGGTCCGTCGGCATCCATCGGACCAGTCCGGTCGAAAAGTCCGACTGTGTGTACGCGGCATTAGATTGACTTCTAGTTTTAAATATACTTTAAATGGAATGGAAGAAAAAGAAAATCTCTGAAGCACCCAGTGCTGGAGAGGAGGAAGGGGAGAAAGAGGACCTCTAATGTAAGGTGACCAGATTGTTAAAATGAAAACCGGGGACGTAATTTTTTATTGGCAAATGGTAAACTATTTTATAAGCATATTTTCCTCAAATTACATATGCAGTATATGTGGTATGTGTTTATGGAATGATTGTGTGATATATACGTTATTGCTCACATCTTGTCCATGAGATAAAAAAAAAAGATACTGCATATATATATATATATATATATATATATATATATATATATATTGTCCATGAGATAAAAAAAAGTACACCCCTCACATTTTTGTAAATATTTGATTATATCTTTTCATGTGACAACACTGAAGAAATGACACTTTGCTACAATGTAAAGTAGTGAGTGTACAGCTTATATAACAGTGTAAATTTGCTGTCCCCTCAAAATAACTCAACACACAGCCATTAATGTCTAAACCGCTGGAAATAAAAGTGAGTACACCCCTAAGTGAAAATGTCCAAATTGGGTCCAATTAGCCATTTTCCCTCCCCGGTGTCATGTGACTCGTTAGTGTTACAAGGTCTCAGGTGTGAATGGGGAACAGGCGTGTTAAATTTGGTGTTATCGCTCTCACTCTCTCATACTGGTCACTTGAAGTTCAACTTGGCACCTCATGGCAAAGAACTCTCTGAGAATCTGAAAAAAAGAATTGTTGCTCCACATAAAGATGGCCTAGGCTATAAGAAGACTAGCAAGACCATGAAACTGAGCTGCAGCATGGTGGCCAAGACCATACAGTGGTTTAACAGGACAGGTTCCACTCAGAACAGACCTCGCCATGGTCGACCAAAGAAATTGAGTGTACGTGCTCAACGTCATATCCAGAGGTTGTCTTTGGGAAATAGATGTATGAGTGCTGCCAGCATTGCTGCAGAGGTTGAAGGGGTGGGGGGTCATGTGACTCGTTAGTTTTACAAGGTCTCAGGTGTGAATGGGGAACAGGTGTGTTAAATTTGGTGCTATCGCTCTCACTCTCTCATACTGGTCACTGGAAGTTCAACGTGGCACCTCATGGCAAAGAACTCTCTGAGAATCTGAAAAAAAGAATTGTTGCTCTACATAAAGATGGCCTAGGCTATAAGAAGATTGCCAAGACCCTGAAACTGAGCTGCAGCACGGTGGTCAAGACCATACAGAGGTTTAGCAGGACAGGTTCCACTCAGAACAGGCCTCGCCATGGTCGACCAAAGAGGTTGAGTGCACGAGGGCTTTCACACTGGAGCGGTGCGCTTGCAGGACGGTACAAAAGTCCTGCAAGCTGCATCTTTGGAGCGCTGTAGGAGTGGTGTATTCACCGCTCCTACAGCGCCCCTTCCCATTGAAAACAATGGGGCAGCGCCGCTAAACCGCTGGCATGGCACCGCTGCAGTGGCGCTATGCGGGCGATTTTAACCTTTTTCGGCTGCTAGCGGGGGCTAAAACCGCACCGCTAGCGGCCGAATAGCGCTGCTAAAATGACGGTAAAGTGGCGCTAAAAATATCGCCGCTTTACCGCCGGCGCCGCCTGCCCCAGTGTGAAAGTAGCCTTAGGAACAGTTGTCTGCATGGAGATGCAGAGGGAGCAATAGTCTGCATGGATTTGCAGAGGAAATAACAGTCTGCAGGGAGCTGCAGGAGAAGATTTCTACTTAGTCGAGTGTGCACATTCATTCTTCAGGCTCTAACTATGATCAAAGTATACTGAAATATGTAAATATGATGGCAATGATTAATTCCCATATCCCAATCCCTGTCCAAGTTGTACCCCCCAATAAAACAACAAAAAACAGAGCTCGCAAAAGACTGTTCATTGTCTCTGGAAAGGATGCATGAAGTCTGGCAGTGGGGTGATTTGGCGGATTGTTTGTCAGTAGCGCTAACACCATGGCTACATGAGCATCTGTGGGGCACCCTCAAACAGAAGGTGGAGGAGCGCAAGGCCTTTAACATCCACCAGGTCTGTGATGTTGTCATGGAGGAGTGGAAGAGGACTCCAGTGACAACCTGTGAAGCTCTGATGAACTCCATGCCCAAGAGGTTTAAGGCAGTGTTGTAAAATAATGGTGGCCACACAAAATATTGACACTTTGGGCCCAATTTGGACATTTTCACTTAGGGGTGTCCTCACTTTTGTTGCCAGCGGTTTAGACATTAATGGCTGTGTGTTGAGTTATTTTGAGGGGACAGCAAATTTACACTGTTATACAAGCTGTACACTCACTACTTTACATTGTAGCAAAGTGTCATTTCTTCAGTGTTGTCACATGAAAAGGTATAATAGAATATTTACAAAAAATGTGGGAGGTGTACTCACTTTTGTGAGATGCTGTATATAGGGGGGTCACCACTATTTGCACATTGCAGCCCTGCAATATTTCTTACATTTTGCAGAGAGGGTGACACCATCACTACTATGTTCTAATACACTTGTTAATTTGCATCTTTGATATTATTATTGTATGTAGGGGATTTCACCATTATTTGCACATTGAAGCTCTGCAATTTCTCTAAATATTTTTGCAGAGGGGGGTGACACCATCACTACTACAGTGCCTTGCAAAAGTATTCACCCCCTTGGCATTTTTCGTGTTTTGTTGCCTCACAACCTGGAATTAACATGGATTGTTTGAGGATTTGCATCATTTAATTTACAGAACATGCCCACAACTTGGAAGATTTTTTTCTTTTTTTATTGTGAAGCAAACAACAAATAGGACAAAATAACAGAAAAAGTCAATGTGCATAACTATTCACCCCCCTAAAGTCAATACTTTGTAGAGCCACCTTTTGCGGCTATCACAGCTCCAAGTCGCTTTGGATAAGTCTCTATGAGCTTGCCACATCTTACCACTGGGATTTTTGCCCATTCCTCCTTGCAAAACTGCTCCAGCTCCTTCAAGTTGAAAGGTTTGTGCTTGTGAACAGCAATCTTTAAGTCTGACCACAGATTTTCTATTGGATTGAGGTCTGGGCTTTGACTAGGTCATTCCAACACATTTACATGTTTCCCCTTAAACCACTAAATTGTTGCTTTAGCAGTGTGTTTGGGGTCATTGTCCTGCTGGAGTGATACAGGTTTTGCTCAAGAATATCCCTGTATTTAGCACCATCCATCTTTCCCTCAACTCTGACCAATTTCCTAGTCCCGACTGCTGAAAAACCTCCCCACAGCCTGATGCTGCCACCACCATGTTTCACTGTGGGGATGGTGTTCTTTGGGTGAAGTGATGTGTTGGGTTTGCGCCAGACATAGCGTTTTCTTTGATGGCCAAAAAGTTCAATTTTAGTCTCATCAGACCAGGGCACCTTCCTCCATACATTTTTGGAGTCTCCCACATGCCTTTTTCGCAAACTCAAAACGTACCATTTCGTTTTTTGCTGAAAGTAATGGCTTTCTTCTGGCCACTCTGCCATAAAGCCCAGCTCTATGGAGTGTACGGCTTATTGTCGTCCTATGTACTCCAGTCTCTGCTGTGGAACTCTGCAGCTCCTCCAGGGTTACCTTAGGTCTCTGTGCTGTCCTCTCTGATTAATGCCCTCCTTGCCCGGTCCGTGAGTTTTGGTGTGCGGCCGTCTCTTGGCAGGTTTGCTGTTGTGTCATGTTCTTTCCATTTGGTTATGATAGATTTGATGGTGCTCCTAGGGATCATCAAAGATTTGGATATTTTTTTAATAACCTAACCCTGACTTGTACTTCTCAACAATATTGTCCCTTACTTGTTTGGAGAGTTCCTTGGTCTTAATGGCAGTGTTTGGTTAGTGGTGCCTCTTGCTTAGGTGTTGCAGCCTCTGGGGCAGAGTAGAGGGTGGCTGACAGTCACCAGCTCTCTGCTCACGGAGCTGTGAGAATTGAGCAATCGGCGGTGTTTGATCGCTCAGTTCTCAGTGTTAGAGCTGGCAGGGGACAGATGCAGCATTGGACCAATGCTGCATCCAGCTAGGTAAGTATGATTCAGAAAAAAACAAACAACTCCCATACTTTTCTTTTAAGTTGTTGTTTGTGCCGCCCTGTGACTCACATTTTTTCATCTCTTGTCCTGGTTCCCTCTGGGCAAGAAGTGGAGGGAAATCCCAGACAACAATACAAACCATCTAAATACATGTCAACATCACATCTAGAATGCATGCATCCAAAATATGAAGGGAGAATAAAGAGTACCTGCTTTATGGAAAGCAGAAGGCAAAGGAATAGTCACAATTATTGCCTTTGGTCCCCCTGCA
The DNA here is from genome assembly GCF_042186555.1 of Aquarana catesbeiana. Lineage (NCBI taxonomy): Eukaryota > Metazoa > Chordata > Amphibia > Anura > Ranidae > Aquarana > Aquarana catesbeiana. The sequence goes on from NC_133327.1 coordinate 62,606,864, forward strand.
GGTGTTTTTTTTTTGTTTTTTTTTTGGACCTACCTATTTCTGCACTGTGTCTTTGTGTGAGGGAGACTTGATCTTGATAGGGGAGCAGGGCTGTGCTTCCTTATGTAAGAGCTGTCACCTGCTGACTGGTGGTCTAATGCCCTGTACACACGGTCGGACATTGATCTGACATTCCGACAACAAAATTCATGGATTTTTTCCTACGGATGTTGGCTCAAACTTGTCTTGCATACACACGGTCACACAAAGTTGTCGGAAAATCTGATCGTTCTGAACGCGGTGACGTAAAACACGTACGTCGGGACTATAAACTGGGCAGTAGCCAATAGCTTTCGTCTCTTAATTTATTCTGAGCATGCGTGGCACTTTGTGCGTTGGATTTGTGTACACACGATCTCAAACTTTGTGTGTCGGAAATTCCGATGGAAAATGTGTGATGGAGCCCACACACGGTCGGAATTTCCGACAACAAGGTCCTATCACACATTTTCCGTCGGAAAATCCGACCATGTGTACAGGCATTATGAATGATGGGGTAATATTCAAGAAGCAGCAGGAAAGGTGGAGGAAGCCCAGATACATATAATAAATGAGGTAGAAGCAGGGAGGTTCTTGCACTGAAGCTCCTCAAGTACAGTTTTCTCTCCAGCAAGGAGAACAGTGATCAGCACAGTAAACATATTATCAAAACAAATGATCAAATCTCACCCTAAATTGGGTGAAACTAGCAATTAGAGGCAGCAGTGCCTTAGATCTCGTGCAATATACAACTCCAAACTTTTTAGATATACAGCTATAAGGCTGTTACTGCAGTTTTTCCAGAGGTAAACCTTTGGTATTGGGAAGACACACTTAAAGTAGTACTCCAGCTAAAATAAAATAAAAATGTAGCTAAATATATAGTTATTATGTGCCCAGTATCTAATCTATGAGAGTTTTTTTTCAGTCTCCCCTTGGGTCCCCGGTGCTTACCTGTTCATCCTGCCAGTGCCGCTGGGAAGCATTCATTTCTTGTGGAGGGCCAGCAACAATTTCATACGGCTGCTAAATTTGAGGAAGTGTGGTCAGCCCATCACATCAGAAAGTCCACCACACTTGAGGCATTGTCGACTGGGGGATATTGCTGACACCACCTACAGGGTTAGAGCATACTGTTTTTCTCCTCCCAGCCTCAGCATCAATAGACTCTGACCACCATCCTGAGAAGAAGAAGCCAAGCAAGATATCAGGGGTCAAATGATTGCTGCTAAAAACTGAGATGAAACTTATTTAGAGGCATTGATTAACGAATAGGATTATTTATACTGGACTGTTCTGTATGTTTTATTGTGTATACATGCCATATACTTTAAAGCTCTGGGCTCTCCCATCCCATTTCTCAGTGGTCCCCCTGCTTCCCTGGAGCCCGCTTCTACCACTGTATTGTATGCTTTTGTTTCTTTTTATATGTAACTTTCAAAGATGTCGTATGCCCCGTACACACGATCGGACATTGATCGGACATTCCCACAACAAAATCCATGGATTTTTTTCCGACGGATGTTGGCTCAAACTTGTCTTGCATACACACGGTCACACAAAGTTGTCGGAAAATCCGATCATTCTGAACGCGGTGACGTAAAACACGTACGCCTGGACTATAAATGGGGCAGTAGACAATAGCTTTCATCTCTTTATTTATTCTGAGCATGCGTGGCACTTTGTGTGTCGGATTTGTGTACACACGATCGGAAATTCCGACAACGGATTTTATAGCAAGCTCTCAAACTTTGTGTGTCGGAAAATCCGATGGAAAATCTGTGATGGAGCCTACACACGGTCGGAATTTCCGACAACAAGGTCCTATCACACATTTTCCGTCGGAAAATCGGACCGTGTGTACGGGGCATTAGTCTGGCAGGGTAATTTTCCTCTTTGGATCTTCTTCTGTGCGTTGGTGACCCTTATGCCGCGTACACACGGTCGGACTTTTCGTCTACAAAAGTCCGACGGACGCCGACGGACAAAATACGTCTGACAATCCGATCATGTGTGGGCTTCCCCGGACTTTCAGCGGACTTTTCCAGCCGCAAATCTGACGGACTTTTGATTTGAAACATGCTTCAAATCTTTACGTCGTAACTACGCCGGACCCAGAAATCCGCTCGTCTGTATGCTAGTCCGACGGACAAAAACCCACGCTAGGACAGCTATTGGCTACTGGCTATCAACTTCCCTATTTTAGTCCGGTGTACGTCATCACGTACGAATCCGTCTGACTTTTGTGTGATCGTATGTAGGCAAGTCCGTTCGTTAGAAAGTCTGCCGCAAGTCCGCCAAAAGTCCGTCGAAAGTCTGTCGGATAGGCTGTCGGACTTTTGTAGCCGAAAAGTCCGACCGTGTGTACGCGGCATTAGTGATGCAGAGAGCCGTGCTGATATAATGATATCCGTGCAGCTCTCTACACCATTGTATGTGAGCGCAGATTGCTTAGTCACGCCACCTTGGGGGTCAGATCTATGACACCCTGCATTCACAGTGCTCTGCACTCACACATTCATAATGCTGAGCGTCATTTGACCTGGAAGACTGAGGAGCTAGTTTGGTTTGGCCAGGGTTTGACAAACATTAGATAAGTTGGGATACTGAATTCGAACCCCAGTGGAACTAAATTCTCTCAGTCAACATTAACTATTTTGAATCCTTATGCTGCTAGTCTTGGTAAATAGATGGGAAGGTATATAATATTTACTTGTGTTAAACTTTTTTTTTACATTTCTTCAGTTGCTTCCTGGTTTCTGGCCTAGGCAAAAATGTTGACATACATCCCAGGAGGCTTCATGGGCATTTTTTTGTTTCATATAAAGGAGGGGAGAAGAGGCTTTCTCAGCTAAGAATGCCCTCCTGTCTGCGTGCCTGAGCTAAGGTCACAGAAGGATTCTAGGAAGTAAATGCTACATAAATTATCTGCCATTACTCAAGATGGCCATAGTTGCCAACATTGTAAAAAAAAAATGCGGGACACTTTTGTGGCTGTAGGCGGAGCCGTCCAATAATCAAGGGGCGGGGCATTCGTCGGTAGGCATGGCCTGTGCACCGCGGCGAAAAATGGGCGTGGTTTACGCGACATAGTGGGCGTAGCTTAAATGGGCGTGGCTCAAGAGGGTGTGGTTAGAGTCTGAGATGAATGAGGGATGGAGAGGGGGAAAGGGGGAGAGGGATTAGAGGGGGAGAGGGGGAGAGGGATTAGAGGGGGAGAGGGGGAGAGGGAAATGACGGGACAGCAGCCCCAGATCCTACACAATAAAAATATGTGTATTCTAGAAAGTTTAACAATCAGCAGATAAAGATACTCCAAACACCTGGTGTTAGCACTTCAATCATCCCGGCACCATGGTTGTTATGGTGTCAGGATGATTGAAGTGCATTATTTCTATTATTACATTGTAATATAAAATGAAATCATTCAACTTACCATAATGCAGAATCAGTGGGATCCCTGAGCGTGTCACTAGCCACGTCGCCTGCCACCAGCCGTCCGTCCTTACTTCAGATGTCCGAGCAGAGTCCGTCCTTGCATCAGGTGCCCCCAGCGGAGCCCCCCCTTACACCAGAAGTCCCCGGCGGAGCCCCCCCTCACACCAGGAGTCCCCGGCAGAGCTCCCCCTCACACCAGGAGTCCCCGGCGGAGCCCCCCCTCACACCAGGAGTCCCCGGCGGAGCCCCCTCACACCAGGAGTCCCCGGCGGAGCCCCCCTCACACCAGGAGTCCCCGGCGGAGCCCCCCCTCACACCAGGAGTCCCCGGCGGAGCCCCCCCTCACACCAGGAGTCCCCGGCGGAGCCCCCCCTCACACTAGGAGTCCCCGGCGGAGCCCCCCTCACACCAGGAGTCCCCGGTGGAGCCCCTCCTCACATCAGGAGTCTCCGGCGGAGCCCCCCTTACACCAGGAGTCCCCGGCGGAGCCCCCTCTCACACCAGGAGTCCCCGGCGGAGCCCCCCCTCACACCAGGAGTCCCCGGCGGAGCCCCCCTCACACCAGGAGTCCCCGGCGGAGCCCCCCCTCACACCAGGAGTCCCCGGCGGAGCCCCCCTCACACCAGGAGTCCCCGGCGGAGCCCCCCCTCACACCAGGAGTCCCCGGCGGAGCCCCCCCTCACACCAGGAGTCCCCGGCGGAGCCCCCCCTCACAACAGGAGTCCCCGGCGGAGCCCCCCCTCACACCAGGAGTCCCCCGCGGAGCCCCCCCTCACAACAGGAGTCCCCGGCGGAGCCCCCCCTTACACCAGGAGTCCCCGGCGGAGCCCCCTCTCACACCAGGAGTCCCCGGTGGAGCCCCCCCTCACATCAGGAGTCCCCGGCGGAGCTCCCCCTCACATCAGGTGTCCCCGGCGGAGCTTCCCCTTACACCAGGAGTCCCCGGCGGAGCCCCCCTTACATCAGGAGTCCCCAGCGGAGCTCCCCCTCACATCAGGTGTCCCCGGCGAAGCTCCCCCTCACATCAGGTGTTCCCGGCGGAGCTCCCCCTCACATCAGGTGTCCCCGGCGGAGCCCCCCCTCACATCAGGAGTCCCCGGCGGAGCCCCCCTTCACATTAGGTGTCCCCAGTGGAGCCCCCCCTCACATTAGGTGTCCCCAGTGGAGCCCCCCCTCACATTAGGTGTCCCCAGTGGAGCCTCCCCTCACATTAGGTGTCCCCAGTGGAGCCCCCCTCACATTAGGTGTCCCCAGTGGAGCCCCCCTCACATCAGGTGTCCCCAGTGGAGCCCCCCCTCACATCAGGTGTCCCCAGTGCCCCCCCCTCACATCAGGTGTCCCCAGTGCCCCTCCTCACACCTCACATCAGGTGTCCCCAGTGCCCCCCCCCTCACATCAGGTGTCCCACAGCGGTGCGCGCCCCCCCACCTCAGAGGTGTCCTAGAAGTGTGTCCGCAGCATGGCTAGAACCCCCGGGCGGGGGGTAGGCGGGGCGAGGCGGACCGGGCGAGGCGGGGCGGCGATGCAGAAGCTCCGTCTAGCCCCCCCCAGCCGTCTTCCTGAACTTCAATAAAATGACCTCTAGCGGGGACGGCAGCGGTTTCGAAATTCGAGAACCGGATTTTTCGGGACATTTCCCGGGACACCACAAATTCGGGAATGGAGTCCAAGTCCCGGGAATGTCCCGGGAAATCCGGGACAGTTGGCAACTATGGATGGCCATGGTTAGAAATGCTAGGGGGTTGTTTTTCAAAGTGATTTTTCAATGAAAGCATGGAGACATGGACGGATGGGTGAGTTTGCTTTGAATATGATAAAAATGAATGAAATAGCATTTTTGATTTGTGGTGCTCAGACAGTTTAGTTCTACTTTAATGGGAGTTGAATCTGTAAAATCAATATTAGATCAATAATAACCATTTCACTGGCTACTAGGCTAGGGATTGTAAAACAATAGCATGGGGGCTGTGCAGTGACCAGGAAACCATGTACTAACATGTACTAAAAGAAAATGTAAAAAATTACATTTGGCTGGGAGCAGCAATTTAACCACTTCAATACAGGGCACTTTCACCCCCTTCCTGCCCAGGCCAATTTTCAGGATTTAGCACTGTCGCATTTTGAATGACAATTGCACGGTCATGTAACACTGTACCCAAATTAAATTTTTTGCATTTTTCCCCCCACAAATAGAGCTTTATTTTGGTGGTATTTGATCACCACTGGGTCTTTTATTTTTTGCGCTACAAATAAAAGAAATTTGAAAAAAAAAAGTTTTTCTTTGTTTCTGTAAAACTTTGTAAATAAGTAAGTTTTCTTCTTCACTGATGTGCACTGATGAGTCTGCACTGACAGGCACTGATGAGGCGGCACTGATAGGCAGCACTGACAGGCATCACTGACGGACACAGATTTGCATCCCTAATGGACACTGATTGGCATCCCTGGTGGACTCTAGTGGACATCCCTGGTGGGCTCTAGTTGGCATCCTCGATGGGTCTGCACTGATAATCAATGCGCTGATTATCAGCACAGACCCCCCATGTCAGGAAAGCCACCGATCGGCTCTCCTCTACTCCCACCTTGTCAGCATGGTTAGAGGAAAAGACCATAAATGGCACTTCCTGGTTACCATGTGATGAGCTGTGATTGGACACAGCTCATCACATGGTAAAGAGCCTACATCTTAGACTCTTTACCTAGATCAGAGATGCGGTGTGTCAGAGCGATACGTCATATGACGCCAAGTCAGGATAATACAACCACTTTCCAGCCGTCATTCTGCTATATGGCAGGAGGGGAGTGGCTAATAATGCTTTATTTATTTATCACAGGTACTTATATAGCACCATGAATTTACGCAGCACTTTACATATATATTGTACATTCACATCAGTCCCTGCCCTCGGGGCTGGTTGACAACACAAAAACTCACTCCAGATCCATTCCAGGTGCATTTCTGCATGCGCGTATGTAATGTGTTTTTGGCACGTTCCAGTGCATTTTTTATGCGTTTTTGGTGTGTTTGCATTCCAGATGCTTTTTTTCTTCTTTTTTTTCACTGTACTGGGGTCCAGTGCATTTTTTATGCATTACAGTGCTTTCCGGTGCGTTTTTGATGCGTTTTACCACGTTCCAGTACAGTCCAGTGCAGGAAAAATGCAGCATGTTCTATTTTTTTTTCTGGAACTTGAAAGCTCTGGAACTGACCGCACTAGTGTGAACTTTGCCACTGGAAACCATATAACCTACTTTCCATGCGTTTGTGATGCAGAAAAGAAATACACTGGACTGCATGTGGTGTGAACTGTCCCTCAAGGATCTTACAATCTAAGGTCCCTAACTCACATTCATACACTAGGGCCAATTTAGACCGGAGCCAATTAAAGGATAACGATTTACCATATTCAGGGTGTAACAGGTTAGGAACGGACCGCCCCCCGCACCTCCCCGATCCCCGCTGTGACAGCTAACGGGGTTCTCCTCCCTCCCTGCTAGGTGTCACAATTCAAACAAATGTGGCCAGGCGGGGCCTGGGTGCGTCATTGATTGATAGGGCTCTGTGCATGGAAAACTACAAGGTCCGGCAGCCTTTGCAGCTGTCAGCTTGTAGTTCATTCATGCTTCCTGTCAGATTGTATCTGCTTACCCGTATGGGATGTACAGGCAAACAGATACACTGGCAGATCTGCTTGAGACCTGCAATGCTTTACAGGCTCCAAAAAAAAAAAAAAAAAAAAAGTAATAAATTCACATTTTTTTTTACCTGCAAAAATATGTGCATTTATTATTTTTTCCCAAAAAGTAAACTTATCCTAGCGTTTGTTAACCCAAAAAGAATGAAAAACAGATCCTGTTCCCTTAAAGCATGTTATACAGCACAGTGCTGTGTAATTTGGCCCCCTGTAACACCTGAAATACCTGGCTGATCCTGTCTTGTTCTGCCCTCCCCATAAGCTGACCACGGTGTATAACGGCTGCTGAGCCCTGACACCGTGGTCAGTTTACATGGCCCCGGTGTTTCGTCAAATTAGGTGACCTGTCAGAATTGGTAACGGAAGTGACGTTCCATCACCGCCATCTTGCTACACTCCGCACTCCTCCACAGTAACGATACATCGAGAAGGGGCAAGTGGACATCTTGTTACACCCACCGGAGTTTTGCCTTTCACAGTTATTTTTAACAGGAAACAGAGCATATATGGAGAAAAACTGTTTACATGTTGAATTATAAAAGCAGCGGTGTTCTGTCACATTAGCAAACATGTGAGATCAGCAGGTTTTCCACTGCTTTTAAAATTCAACATCTAAACAGTCTGTCGGATTTCTAAATCCTGTATTTCACCTTATAAGCTGCGTTTTCTGTTACAAATAACTGTGAAATACAAAACTCCGGTGGGTGTAACAAGTTGTCCACTTGCCCCCTTCTCTGTGTATCTTTACTGTGGAGGAGTGCAGGGTGTAGCAAGATGGCGGCGACGGAACGTTACTTACTGGCGGAACACCGGCATTCGCAGCCCCCCCCTGGCTGTCTGCTCGTGTCAGCGCCCGCCCCCTCCTCTCCTGCTGCTCTCATAATTAATATAGAATATTGCCCATCCCCTCTGTAATATAACAATAAGTGTCCCTGTGTTATATAAAAAATGTGCTTATCTGTACCTATAACACAGCGGCTCCCGGCGATCATGTGACTCCTCGGCTCTCTCCTCCCCATCTGACGTCAGCAGCAGTGCTTGGCCCTGCCCGCTGGAGCTGTCAGCTGGGCAGAGCAGAGAGCTGAGAAGTCACCTGATCACCAGGAGCCACTCTGATATAGGTACAGATAAGCATATTTTTTATATAACAGGCACAGGGACACTTATTGTTATATTACAGAGGGGATGGGGGCATTTTATAGAAAATGGTTAACAACCACTTTAACCTACCAGCATGTCTTTGGAGTGTGGGAGGAAACCAGAGTACCCAGAGGAAACCCACACAGACACAGGGAGAACATGCAAACTTTAGGCAGGTAGTGTCGTAATTGGGATTTGAACCAGCAACCCTAGTGCTGCTAGGCGGAAGCACCAACTACTTAGCCACTGTGCTGCACAATGCTTAAAATGATACATTACAAATGCCAAATTCCTTTAAAAAAACCTGCCTAGGGGCCATAAACCTGTCTGTGAAGTGGTGCATCTGCGTGATTTATGCAACCTACTATAGTAACACAGCCTAACGTCACGTACAAACCCCCACCCAAATAAGTATGTGGCCATAATTGATGTCGCACCAACCCCCAAAACTCCAATTTCTGCTCTTTGTTTACAAGGCCAGGGATTCCCAGCCATGTAAGCACATGTGGCCAGGTGACGTCAGTGGTTGCTAAGGACGCAGTGGGTGACCTGCACCTGACCCATCTTTAGATACCACTGATGATGTCACTTGTCCTGTTCGCCTACATGGCCGGGAATTCCTGGCTATGTAAGTAAATGGATCGGTTAATTCTAGTGGTTACTAGGGACATGACAGGTGCAGGTACCCGCTGCTTACTTATTGACAGCAAGAAGCTGTCATGTTCATTCACTACAAACGCCCTAAACATTCACTGTTCAGACATTCATCCAAACAGTGAATGTTCAATCTCTACTTAGGCTGGGACCGAACACTAAGCTCATCTCTGCTTAAAACTTTAAATGGCAGACAAAGCATTTCTGTGTGGGACAGAATTAGAAAGGAGGTTATATTTGCAGCCATAGCTGCTTTTTCTGCTAATTTTTGTTTTTTGTGACCGCAGTTGGGATATAACAATTGTTTGTGCAGTCAAAGCTCCCAGGTGGACAGGAAGAAAGGGAATATAGTAAATGATCCTGCTGTTAAAGTATCCAAGACCTATGAGAAATCACTCCATCTTTAACTAAAATATCTTATTTGGGTAGACTGATAGCATTTATCTAGATAAAATGTATCTATAGAACATGCAATGTTTCTATTAATTTTTTCTTATTTTTTTGAGAAGCTATTGAGAACCCACACTTATTTTTCTTTGGGTTTCCATGTGCAGCAAGAAAACCTGGATGGGTAATACAGAAGAAATTACATTAGAAAGATATTAGTAGAATGAGCGAGTGTTCCAGCGTTTGTAAGACATGCACTGGACAGGAATACTTTGTATCTCCTGCCAATAAGATAACTAGATTAGCCTTTATAGGAGCTTCTAATCATTACCTATCTGTCTGAAAGCATACACTTTACATTAATAATGGTTAAAGCAGTTCTAATGAATGTTCAGGACTGATGTGAAGCTCTGGGTTTTTTTCTCATCCACCCTCTTGGCTCTAATATTTACCATTGTGCTTAGAATTTTATTACTGGGCATGCTGTATAATTATTGGGGATATCAGTAATTCTCTGTTTGTCAGGATTAGGAATGAGCGAAATGATTTTGGCAAAATTACTTAAATTTAGCAAACACGCAGTCTCAAATTCTCTTGTTGAGCTTCTCAGATCAAAATTTCTTGAAATCTACTTTTCCTTTATTTAGAGTAGTGGTCTCCAAACTGCAGCCCGGGGGCCTTTGCTTGCTTTCATCCAACCCTTGAGGTACCATTTCATCCACTGATACAAATAATGGGGGAAAATTCCCCTCACTGACAACAATGAAAGGGCACAAATCTCTTCATTGACACCAATGAACGGTCACAATTCCTCCCAAAGACACCAATGATGGGGCAAAATTTCTCCAAATGAAGGGGCAAAATTTCTCCCAATTATACCAACAATGGGACGCAATTCCTCCAAATGACACCAGTGATGGGGCATCATTTCAACCACTGATGGGGCACTATTTCTACCAACAACACCAACAATAGGGCCCAATGATACCATTGATGAGACAAAATTTCTTCCAATGACACCAATGGCATTTAAGAAGGAGTGCAATCCCTTCCACTAACACCAATGATGGGGCACAAGTCCCCCACTGACACCAAAGATGAGGCCTTGTTTTTTCCCCACAGATGATGGGACCTTTTCTACTTCCAATGGCCACTGTCTGGCCCTCCTAAAGTCTGAAGGACAGTAAACTGGCCCTTTGTTTAGAGAGTTTGGAGACCCCTGATTTAGAGGGTGTGTTTTTTTTTGGGAGGCTATAATAAAGCCGGCCATACATGGATCGAAATTCGGTTGGTTCACCAGGAACCGACCAAATTTTGTTCCATGTATGGGCTATCTGGTTGTACACAAGTCAATCTATCAATCGACTTTTGTACAACCAACCTGTCAGGCTTTTCCTGAACAATCAGTGCTGCTGGCTATAGCTGGCAACACTGATCACTGTATTCTGACAGCGAGTAATACAATACTACAGGAGGAAGGATTCCCCTATCCACCGCAAATGTGTAGATGGGGGAAGTGGCTCGATTTTTTAAAATTCAACCCACTGGGTGAACGAAAAAAAATAAATCATATATGACCAGCTTAAGCCTTGGTTCACACCAGTGCAGTTTTGAAGCTGCGTTACTTCAGCGCGACTTCAAAGAAGTGTTTTATGCCCAGCTTGCTGATACCTGTGTGACTTCATTTAACAGATGTCAATGCAAGTTGCACTGAATTTGCACAGAAATAGTGCAGGAACCTTTTTCAATGTCACTGCGACACGAGTCACAGCAATTTAAATGGTTCCATTGCCGCGAATGGGGTGCGACTTGTCATGCAACGTTGAACTATCAAATCACATGACAAGTCGCACAGGTAGGAACCAGGGCTAAGAGTAGTTTAGTTTGTTCATGCAGTGTTCATTCATTCATTTTCCTTTTGTATTTTTATTTATCTTACTATTTTTTTTTTTTGGAAGAGGTGGGTCCAGAACAGTTGAAACGAGCTTTCCTAACCCTCCTTACTTATTGACTTCAATATATCTGCCAAAATGGTGAAATTTTGCTGAAATCTTCAAATATTTACAGAAATATCAGCAAAATGAATAAAGGGGAATATATATATATATATATATATATACTTAGAGAGTCATACATATACTGTACATACATACAAAGGGAAAAAAAGGGGGGGGAAGCAATTTCACTTACAGTTAATTGAGTTAGGACCGTAAGATTGTCATTCAAGTCAATTTTTGAAGCTCTAAGTTACTAGACATGATAGGGGGAGATTTACTAAAACTGGAGAGTGCAAAATTTGGTGCAGCTCTGCATGGTAGCCAATCAGCTTCCAGGTTTTATTGGCAATGTTTAATTGAACAAGCTGAAGTTAAAAGCTAATTGACTCCCATGTACAGCGTTACCAGGCTCTGAGAGCTCCAGTTTTAGTAAAACTCCCCCAATTTTTTCTATTCATCATAAGTTTGATGTACTGTACCTGTCTTCTTATATCTGGAGAAAATGTGCCTCATGTGTGAGTGACATACAGTGAACATTTACAGTAACTGTAATTAGAACCAGCAGCTGTGTAGGTATGGCTTAGGGAACTGATGCATGAGTACAGAAGTAGTGTGTGTCAATGGGAAAGAAATAGAATGTAGAGGGGACGTCTGCTTAATTGGTTGTGAGACAAGCTGAATCCCAGCTAGGTGAAGAAAAAACAGTCATGACTGTTCAGGAGTAAAGAGAGGTACTGCAACAATCAGGACCATTTTTAACGTTTTTAAGGCAGAGAAAAAAAAGGGGCAGCTGCCCTGGGCACCATCATTGTTGTTGAGCCCAAAGCAGCTGCCTTATACTTGCCAATTATGCATTTTTAAATTCCCTTGTCCCTTGAAGTTTTAGTCCCGTGCTGTGTCCCAATATCTCATATGTGAAGTTCTGTTACTAATGCTGCTCAGCTCTGTCCTATTGCCGTAAACAGATGACTTACCTGCAGACCCTGTGTTTACATGTAAATAACCTGCATTGCTATGTAAATAGAGGTGACATTGATATGCAAATAGCTGTGGACCGACAGCATTGATATGTAAATAGAGGTGGCATTCATATGTATATAATGTCCCCCTGAGGTCACATCCACCAACTGAAGGATGGCTGGGGACAATGAATTCCATTTTTCATGAAATCATCTTACTGTGTTTATCTGCCTCCTTGCAATGTGCTGCAAAAGTTATAGAGTCAATCCTTTTCCTTTTCACATTTGTTTGTTTGGAACAAGGAGTACATGTTAGTTGTGGACATGTGCACTGCTCTATGCACACTACAAATCCCATAATCCATCTCGGCAGTGAGCAAGAGAGGGTGGCTACGTTCCTACATACAGTGGGACCATGGACAATGAATGACCCTCTAACAGGAAGCTGGATCACAGCAGCAGCAAACAAAAAAGGAATATGGAGATTTGGAGGTGGGTGAGAGCAACAGAAGGTACTTTTTTGAGTTATAAATACATACTTAAACACAATATTTTTTTACCGCCTCTTTAAGAGCAGGGCCAAGCCAAGGACAGAGGCCCCCCCAAGGTAACCATTTTTGCCACCTTCCCCTGCCCCAGGGCAAATATACCAGCCTTGGGTGGCAGTAGAACTGCCATTCATACGCACACCGGCAGTCAACTCATTAACATGGAGCCTGGGAAGTATTGAGTGAAAATCCCTGCCCAGCCAATGCACCCAGGTCTCCCAGGTAGGTGCAGTGGCCAGCAGTGCTCTGCACAGTCATGGTGAGCCTGAAGGTGGGGCGCAGTGTGGTACGGAGTCAATAATTCGTACGGGCAGGTGCAATAAACTTGTTCACAACACACCCAGTGGGAAATAAACTAAAAACTTAATTAATTTATTCTTGCATGGTGTATAGGTCATATACCATTTAAAGCAACAACTACCCAGGTTTTTTCTTTTGCACTTCTTTGTTAAAATAATTTTCTTTGTGCAAGAGATTTATGGTACTTGGTCTTAAACCCGGTGGGAAAGTCACCCAGCCAGGCACACTCACAGTTCAGTAGCATGACAGGAGTAGATTCCAGCCGGAATGACAGCATCTGTTGGGAGAGGACTGAATTTGGCCTGGTCACCTGGTCCACTATCGGGAGAATGTTCAGAAGAGATGAGGTTCTACTCTTACGCCCCTCCTCAGGAACCTTTCCCTAGCACTGTTACTGTCCCTCACAGACAGTATACCATTCTCTACTCTGTCTACTCACTCCACTCCAAAGCACGCTAAAACCCAGGAGTCAGGGCCATAAAAAGGTTCTGCCTGATCCAAGATGGCTACTTGAGTCACATGGAGCTGCAGCATTCAATAGGATAGCTTCCCCAGTGACCCAGGAAACCATAGAGGAACCTTGTTCCTCCTGACTTCCTCTCCAGCAACAGGGCCTCTGCAGCAGAAGAGCGCCACCTGGAGAAAGTAGACTGCATCTGCCTGCAAGCCTGCACAGTTAACACGCTCTGTTTCACTGAAGAGACTCATTGTGTGACAGACGCAGTGGCTGGGCAAGGAGCTCAGTAATGCTGATTCTGTGATTTTATCAGAACAGATTTTAGGAGGACGGAGTGTCCAGTATGAGGATAAAGTGTTTCCAGGTTTCAGCAGAAAATGGCGGACAGCTTGGAGTGCAGGTGTATAATATATCACACTGTACAATGTGAAGGGATGGATGGCACTGTCTCGTGCAGGCAGAAGGTTTCATTAGCAGACTGAATATTCATGTACACTGAGGGGGCAGCAAAGCTACGTATCTTCTTCTGTCACAGCAAGCTCTCCACAGATCCTGGCTGCGCTCCAGAATACGAATTACGGCCCCGAAAGCCATTTGGAAAGTTTAGTTACTCAATTTAAATAATGAAATATCACATTTGAAACTCCCTGCCAGATAGGGCTATTGCTTAGTAATGGAAAGCGAGACATTCTGCTGACTGAAAATATTGGACAGATTTTCTGATTAACACAATCTCTATATTGTCTGTCAGGCAACAGACATTTAAAGTGGACCTGTCACCAACGCATATATACTAATCACCCTTAACATTATGATAGCCAGCTAATTTTGAGAAGGTCCTCCTTTTGCCACCAAAACAGCCCTGACCCGTTGTGGCATGATCGCCACTAGACCTTTGAAGGTATGCTGTGGTATCTTGCACCAAGCCATCAGTAGCAAATCCTGTAAGTTGCAAGATGGGACCTACATGGATTGGACTTGTTTTGTCCAGCACATCCCACAGATGCTCGATTGATTTGAGATCTGGAGAATTTGGAGGCCAAGTCAACACGCTGCTGTGTTCCTCAAACCATTTTTGAATTCATCAGACCAGGCCACCTTCTTCAATTGCTCCATGATCCAGCTCTGATGCTCATGTACCAATTGCAGGCACTTTTGGCTGTGGACATGGGTCAGCATGGGCACCCTAACAAGTCAGCAACTCCACAGCCCCATACGCAACAAACTGCGATGCACTGTGAGTTCTGACACCTTTCTTTCGGAATCAGTGGTATCTTTTTCAGCAATTTGAGCTATAGTAGCTCTTCTATTGGATCAGACTACACAAGCCAGACTTTGCTCCCCACGTACATCAGTACGTTTTGGCCACCCTTGTCCCTGTCACTTCTTCTCTGTTTTTTTCTCTCCTTGGACCACTTTTGGTAGAACTGGACCACTGCGGACCACATCCCACAAGTCAAAGTTGCTCAAATCCTTGTTTGCCCAATGTTTCTGCTTTCAACCTCATGGACAACATGTTTACTTGCTGCTTAACTGCTTGCCGACCAGCCGCCGCAGTTGTACTGTGGCAACATGGCTCGGCTGCGCGAATCACCATCGTATTACGTTGGTAACATATACCGCCACTAGGGGGGCGCCCCCTGCTCACCCACGGAGCCGATGCGAGTGCCAGGCGGTCGTGATCACCGCCGGGCTCCCGCGATCGCTCGGGGCACACGAGAACCGGGATCTGTGGGTGTAAACACACAGTTTCCGGATCTCTGAGGGGAGAACAGACAGATCGTCTGTTCATACAGAGTATGAACAGTGATCTGTCATCTCCTCTGCACAGTCCCCTCCCCCCTTCAGTTAGAACACACAATAGGGAACACATTAACCCCTTCACTGCCCCCTAGTGTTAACCCCTTTACTGCCAGTGACATTTTTGCAGTAATCAATGCATTTTTATTGCACTGATCGCTGTAAAAATGCCAATGGTCCCAAAAATGTGTCAAAATTGTCCGACGTGTCCGCCATAATGTCGCAGTCCTGATAAAAATCGCAGATCACTGCCATTACTAGTAAAAAAAAAAAAAAAAGAATAATAAAAATGCCATAAAACTATCCCCTATATTGTAGATGTTATAACTTTTGCGCAAACCAATCAATATACACTTATTGCGATTTCTTTTACAAAAATATGTAGAAGAATACATATCAGCCTAAACTGAGGAAAAAAATAGTTTTTTATATATCTTTGGGGGATATTTATTATAGCAAAAAGTTAAAAATATTGTGTTTTTCTTTTCAAAATTGTCACTATTTTTTTGTTTTATAGCGCAAAAAATAAAAACTGTAGGAGGTGATCAAATACCACCAAAAGAAAGCTCTATTTGTGGGAAAAAAAAGGACGTCAGTTTTATTTGGGTACAACGTCGCAGGACCGTGCAATTGTTAGTTAAAGCGACGCAGTGCCGAATTGCAAAAAATGCTCTGGTCAGGAAGGGGGTAAAATCTTCCGGGGCTGAAGCAGTTAATCTATCCCACCCAATTTCAGATGCCAAGATAATCAATGTTATTCAATTTACATGTAATTGGTCACAATGCTATGGCTCAGTGTATATATCTACTTATTACGTGAGCAAGTAACCTCAACCCTCCTCAATTCCTACTCTCCTTGCTGAGGATTTTTCCCGTAGTGAGAAAATAAATAAAAAAATGTATTATGGAGATAAATACACCCACTCTCCAGTAATGGCCATACTTAACGACAGAATATCACTTAAAAATCGGACTTCATTTTTAATGCTATAATAACAGTAAGCGCTCCCCCTCTGGGAAGAGTTTCTTACTTCCTATTGTGCCTCTTTATCAAAAATTAAGTGGGAACTTCTCCAAAACCACATAGACAGCAACAAAAATCCGAGGGAATAGCTAACCCTGAAAAATGAACCCTCTGCACACTGCTGTGCACCCCTAGATATTACTTAAAAAAATAAATAAAAAAATAGGGATTCTTGGTTCATTGCAAAACATGTTCAAGCTGGCCAACTGCATTAAAGCAATCCCTCCCTGGCCAGTCTCTACTCTACTCTGCAAATTGCCAAACACTTATTTGCTCATAGCATACTTTAACCACTTGCCACCCAGGACAATTCTGACAGTTCTCTCCTACATGTAAAAAATCAACATTTTTTTTGCTAGAAAATTACATAGAACCCCCAAACATTATTTATGTTTATTTTTTTAGCAGACACCCTAGAGAATAAGATGGCAGTCATTGCAACTTTTTATCTCGAACGGTTTCATGCTTTAAAAAACAAAACAAAACAAAAAAAACAGTAAAGTTAGCCCAATATTTTTGCATAATGTAAAAGATGATATTATGCCGAGTAAATAGATACCTAACATGTCACGCTACAAAATTGCACACGCCCGTGGAATGGTGCCAAACTTCGGTACTTAAAAATCCCCAAAGGCGACGCTTTAAAATTTTTTACAGGTTACATGTTTTGAGTTACAGAGGAGGTCTAGGGCTAGAATTTATTGCTCTCGCTCTAACGTTCACGGCGATACCTCACATGTGTAGTTTTAACATAGTTCACATATACTTACGTATGCGCTCACTTCTGCGTGCAAGCACACGGGAACAGGGGCACTTTAAATATATATATATATATATTTTTTTTTTTTTTTAATTGTTAATTTTATTTTTTAGAATTTTACACTTTTTATTTTATCACTTTTATTCCTATTACAAGAAATGTAAACATCCCTTGTAATAGGAATAAGCATGATAGGTCCTCTTTACAGTGAGATATGGAGTCAATAAGACCCCACATCTCACCTCTAGGCTGGGAAGCCTGAAATAAAAACAAAAAAAAAAGATCTCAGCTTCCCAGCCGAGGCGGCGCCATTTGTTTGAATGCAGAGGCCGGGCATGATGTCATAACATAAAATCTCTATGGTCAACACACGGGGCCGGCGGATCCGTTCTCTGACTCACGGAGGGGGACGTCTCCTCTCGAAGGCCTGTAAGAACGATCAAGCAACTGAACAGCTGCTATGATCGTTCTTATGGTGTAGGGAATCGCCGGCCTGTAGCTGCAGGCATCATTCAGATATTCCCGCTTAAAGTGGAGGACGTCACTTGACGGGCGGCGGGCGGGAAGTGGTTAAGGAGGAACTTTACCCCCTTTATTTTAATTAACTTTATTTTAACCACTTAAGCCCCGGGCCATTTGGCTGGCAAAAGACCAGAGCACGTTTTGCGATTCAGCACTGCGTCGCTTTAACTGACAATTGCGTGGTCGTGCGACGCGGCTCCCAAACAAAATTGACGTCCTTTTTTACCCACAAATAGAGCTTTCTTTTGGTGGTCTTTGATCACCTCTGCAGTTTTTATTTTTTGCGCTATAAACAAAAAAAGAGCGAGAATTTTGAAAAAAACGCACTATCTTTTACTTTTTGCTATAATAAATATCCCCCAAAAATATATAAAAAAACATTTTTTTTCCTCAGTTTAGGCCGATACGTATTCTTCTACATATTTTTGGTAAAAAACTGCAATATGCGTTTATTGATTGGTTTGCGCAAAAGTTATAGCGTCTACAAAATATACAAAATAGGGGATGGTTTTATGACATTTCTATTATTATTTTTTTTTTTTACTAGTAATGGCGGTGATCTGTGATTTTTTTTTGGGACTGCGACATTATGGCGAACACGTCGGACAATTTTGACACATTTTGGGACCATTGGCATTTTTACAGCGATCAGTGCGATTAAATTGCACTGATTACAGTAAAAATGACACTGGCGGTGAAGGGGTTAACCACTAGGGGGCTAGGGAGGGGTTAAGTGTGTCCTAGGGATGTGTTCTATCTGTGGGAGGGAGGGGCTGTGTGTAACACATCACTGATCACGCTCCCGATCATAGGGAGCTATGATCAGTGACAGCGTCACTAGGCAGAACTGGGAGATTCTTGTTTACATTAGCATCTCCCCGTTCTTCCTCTCCATGAGACGATCGAGGGGAATCCCCACGAACCGCGATCTGACTCACGGAGCTCACGACGTCCATTTGCCTGTCCGTGCCATTCTGCCGATGTACATCAGCGTGCGCCGGTCGCTATGTGGTTAATATGAACTCTTTGGCTTCATTTAGACAGTGGCGTCTCCAGCTTTCATATTTATGGGGGGCACATGGGGGGACGGGGACAAAAGTAGGGGGGCAACTATAAAATACTTATATATATATATATATATATATATATATCTCCTGGGGCCCTTTACTACGATCCCACAACGGGCCCTTTCACATGTTCTGCAGTGAGCTCCCTTCCTACTGTATTGGGCCCCCCCCAGAGTGGCAGAAAACAAGAGATATATGTCACCAGCATACCAAGAAAATATAAGGGTCCAAAGCAGGGGGAGAACTATCAGGGTTGCAAAGGTTGTCTTGCCACCGGACCCTGGTGTTCTGCCACTGTGGGGTTCCCCAGCCTCCTCTTGCTGGCCTGCCCCTGCTATTGACAGCGCTGGTCTGGCATCTCTTGGAATTTACAGGCTGGTTCTCCTGTCCTAAGGATGGGAGAAATCAGTCTGTTTTTTCAGTAACTGAGAGTCCTGGTGGAGTCCTTCCTGCAACTCGCTCTTCTCCCTGCCAATGAGGATGCAGGTGAAGGAGCAGATCGGGCGGCCGTGGTTGAGTGAGCGCTCGCATTATGCAGTGTCAGTGAGCAGAAGGAGGGGGGAGGAATCACCTGCAGGAGCTGACTGGGGATGCTCTCCCTCTTAGACTTTTTTTTTTTTTTTAACAAAAAGGCAAAGTTTTTTTTATTTACTTTTTTTTTAAATTGGGGGCACATGATGGGGCACAGCATAATGTTGGGGGTGTCAGGGCCCCCTCTGCCCCCCTAGTGACGCCATTGCACTTAGACCAGGGGTCTCAAACTGGCAGCCCTCCAACTGTTGCAGAACTACAAGTCCCAAGAGACATTGCAAGGCTGATAGTTACAAGCATGACCCCCACAGGCAGAGGCATAATGGGATTGGCAGCACTCTGTTATTAAAAAAAAAAAAAAAATGATCAACCATAAGAAAAAAAAAATGTGTGCACAATTTGCTGAAAGGGGGGAGGAGTCAGATGGACAGAACGCAAAAATGAGAGTAAATATCAGTGCATTGTCTGTGCGCCAAATCAACAATGCCATGTCTATGTGTTGTAGCACCGGCAATGATGGTAAAAGTGATATGCGACAATTTCCATTATTGTCCGATAGGTGCGCCAAAATAATTAAACACTAATACCAATGTTCTAAGAAAAATTGTTCCGAAATGTCCACAATCACCAGATCGACATAAATAGTGTATTGATGAGGGATGGACAGCGAGGAGCAGCGCTGCAAGACGACATAGAGAGGGAGATGTGCATAGACACTTCACCACTATCATGTAACAGGATAGATTTTTAGCCTTTAGGCTCGGTTCACACTGGAACCAGCTGCGGATCGCACAGGAGTGCCGTGCGTCCCTGTTCCCGTTTCAGGGACAAATCTATGCCTGAATTCGGCCCTGAAACGGAGCCAAAGATGCATAGCGTTTCTGTGCAGTGCGCTCCGCAGGCGCAACAGGGATATGTGAACAGGCTTCATAGGGAGCCAGTCACATTATCCTGCTATGCGAATTGGATGCAGAAAAACCCGCATCTAATTAGCATAGGTGTGAACCCGGTCTTCGTTTTTGGTTTTCTATGATGGCTTCAGACCCCCTGAATTATTACTGATTGTCGTATACACTGCTTTTAAAGACTGGGGCGAGTAAGGATGTTCTCAGGAGTGTGCACATGTATGTCAATACTGATCTCTCTAGAAAATACATTTTTTTTCTTATATAATTACAAGTTTGTATTGATATGACTGTTGTATATATTTTATTTATTAGAAGGCTTGTACCCCAAGTGGACAGCAGCCCCTGAGGAAGCCCAGGATGTGGGCGAAATTCCATCTAAAGTGCTGTATCCACAAGAACCATGTTTTGTGTACTTGCTCTAATTGTTTTTAGACAATACTTTTTATCTCTGTTTCATAAAATCATTTTATACTAATTTTTTCGTGATCACTGTATCATACTTGCTCATTAAAATCCCACAAATCCCCTTGACACGATCATAACACTTTTATTTACTTGGCACATAAAGCACTAAATAATCATGTATATAGAAATTGGAAGATTTTTTTTTATGCGTCAGTCTTTGTTAATCCTCCCCCCCCCCCCCCGTAGTGTCGATATGGAGCAGTGTGCAAATGGTTCATTCATAATCTTCCTTGGTTATCTGTGGTCACACCCTGCATCTCGCAGATTATATTATGTAAACTATTTGGGATATGAGGACAGACATTTGTCCTGCTTGACAGAATATCTAATCCTTCCCCATTCAGAAAAGTTTTGGCTGGATTATCACTAAAGCCATTTGAGATCAGCTTGTGCTTTGCTTTTAGTGCAAGATCATACCAGTCATTGTAAATTCATGGCATCTAAAAAGCTCATATGC
Source organism: Aquarana catesbeiana (assembly GCF_042186555.1). Classification (NCBI taxonomy): domain Eukaryota; kingdom Metazoa; phylum Chordata; class Amphibia; order Anura; family Ranidae; genus Aquarana; species Aquarana catesbeiana. Next base: position 62,627,991 of record NC_133327.1, read on the forward strand.
ACCCCACGCAGGTATAGCTGGTGTCATTATCATCCCCATTAGTTGCTTGGAATGAGTGATGCTGCCCGACCATGGGAAGCCATTTGTTTTCAATAATTTTCAAAGCGGGGCTGCATTGCCATTAAAAGTAAAAGTCTTAGTATTCACATGGTTATAAACACTTTACACATAGCTCCCAACTGTCCCTGATTTGGAGCAAAGTCTCTCTGTCCCTCATTCCTCCTCATTTTGGTCTGATCTATATAGTTGTATATAAAATGCACTTTTTATCTTTCAAAAAGTGTTTCCCAGTGCTAAACCTTTCATCTAATTTCTAAATTGCTGCATTTGTAAATGTTAAAAGCCAATATAAAGGAATAGTAGTGGTAAAAAAAAGCCCTTGTGGATTTAATTAACCTTTTTTTGGTTTATTCTCTTTTAAGGGGGAGTGACAGGGGGCATGTCCTCTGCCTACATACGTTTGCTAGTATGTGTCCCTCATTCCTATCTCAAAATGTTGGGAGGTATGGTGTACATAAATTTGTGGAATGTGGATTCAGGGAGTATCAGATTTGCTTGTGAAGATCAAGGAGGATTTTTTTTTTTCCTTCTAAGCTGACCATACACTTTGATAGTACAGTCTCAGTTTAATCTGCTTTAGCTTTAGGGTTGGTTCACACCATGCCCCCCACAGTGTGTTCCTGTGCGATTCACATGTAGTTCTGTGTGGTGCGATTTCAGTTCATTCATATTGAATGGGAAGAAAGCGTATCACACCACACCAAATGTAGTGCATGCACTACTTTTAGAAACGCACTGCACCTGGATCACATGGTACTTTTGTACCATGCCATTCATATCAGGCAAACGCACCGTGTTTGGGGTGTCACCACAGATCGCAAATGGACTGCGTTTTGAATGCAACATGAATCGCACAGCACGGGCATGATGTGAACTGGCCATTAACAAATCTAGAACATACAAAGGTGCTACCTTAAACAATCCATTCAAGTTTTATGCAGTCAGCCCTTGTACTACATAGCTGTTGGTACATCTAAGAATACATTCACAGGGGCGTTTAGCCCCAGTGAATAAGATCCTGATGTTTTGCTGCTGGCAGAAGGCACAGGCGCACCTTCCACTCCCACTGTCAGCAGTCTGTAAAACGCTATGCACCAAGTCATACTACTGTTATAGCCATATTGGACAAGTGCCCAGAATGGAGAATGCTTGTGTTCTGGGCATTCATCCCTGGGCACAATGTTAAGTACCACATGGTGCACTGTCCAGCCCCAGCAGCTTTCAGCCTTTCATGGAGTCTTACAGGCTGCCAGAAGCAGGGCTAAATGGTGCGCCTGGTGCCCTCCGCCCACATCTAAACACTGGGATCTCATGCACCAGGGCTAAATGTCTGTAAATCACTATGCCTAAGGCCACGCTCACCCGCACAGGGATGCATAGATTTTCTGTGTATCCCTTTGCAGGCAATCCCATTCATGGTAATTGGGATGCAGTGGCTGTACAGATACAGCCCCTGCTTCCAATTTAACAGCTATGTAAGAGTGCACAGAACATGTACCCGCATCGCTGTCAAATCGGGAGCAGTGGCAGTTTTTGTGCAGCCGCTGCGTCCCAATTACCATGAATGGGATTGCCTGCAAAGGGATACACAGAACATTCTATACATTAATGTATGATCAGCCTCATAGCAAACTGGAACATGCTTCATCTGGATCATCTGTGGGTTCTTTGGTCTGAAGCCCCATACACACTATCAGATTTTCTGCTGAGTTTTTTCCTTCAGATCTACCAAAGCCATGTAGTGCAAGGGCCTGCTTGATTGCATACACATTGAAACGCCTAAGGTTTGACCTCATATTATATGGTTTTGGTAAATCTGAAGGAAAACCTCAGCAGAAAATCTAATACAGTAGTGTGTATGGGGCTTTAGAAAGCATGGTGGTTTTTTGGTTGAACTTGGTGGACATTTTTTTTCAGAATGATTACCCATGTATTGTTGCAAGTGTATAACCAGTCAGAACTTTTTTTTGTTTTGGATTGAATAGGGAAGAGTTACAACTTTCTGTTGGAGTTTCAATGCTTTTTGAAGCTCCACTGGAGAGATTTCCCCTCACTTCCTCCCTTGCTGTCAACATTTTATCGGCCAGGAAATGAAGGAAACTTTCCAACATAGACAGAATTAAAATGGCTTTTAGTAGAGTGAGGAAGGGCTAGAATCCCTGGCAGATTTTTATTTCTGTCTCTGTCCCCGATACAGATTTACCCTTGTAGTCAGCAGAACAGGAAGCGAGGGTACATCTCTACAAATGGAGCCTTGGATCGCAGTATAAACAAAACAAGAGTTCTAATCCTCCCATCACCCATGCCCAAGGGTGCAGTGGCAGAAAGTGCACAAATGCCTGTGAGTGCAGTGGAAATGGATGTAAGAATGAGTGCGAGTGCAGTGTGAGCAATTGCAAGAACATCCTTGGGTGCAGCTTAAGAGTGCATGTGGGTACAGTGGCAGCGAGTGCATGAATGCCCTTGGGTGCAGTGGCTGTGTGTGTATAGTGCTTGTGGGTGCAGTACTAGCAAGTGTAAGCATGCCTATGGGTGCAGTGGCAGTGCCTATAAGAGTAAAGTGTGATTGCAGTGGCAGTACATTTAAGAGTGCACGTGGGTGCAATGGCAGTGAGTGCTGTGTGTATAGTGATTGTGGGTGCAGTGGCAGCGAGTACAAGAATGCTTGTAGGTGCAATGGCAGTGCAAGGGTGAGCGTGAGTGCAGTGGCAGTTCATTTAACAGTACACAAGGGTGCAGTGGCTGTGCATGTATAGTGATTGCGGGTGCAGTAACAGAGTGCAAGAATGCCCATGGGTACAGTGGCAATTCATACAAGAGTGCACATGGGTGCAGTGGCAGCGAGTGCAAGAATGCCTGTGGGTGTAGTAGTAGCAAGTGTAAGAATGTCCATGGTAGTGCGGTGGCATTGACTTCAAGAATGCTTGTGGGTGCAGTAGTAGCAATTGTAAGAATGCCCATGGTAGTGCAGCACCATGGAGTTCCAGAATGTCCTTGGGTGCTGTGCATGTATAGTGCTTGTGGGTGCAGTGACAGCGAGTGCAAGAATGCCCATGGGTGCAGCTGCAATTCATATAAGAGTACACATGGATGCAGTGGCAGCGAGTGCAAGAATGTCTGTGGGTGTAGTAGTAATGAGTGTAAGAATGCCCATGGTAATGCAGAGGCATGAAGTTCAAGAATGCCCATAGGTGCAGTAAAAACAGAAGAGTGCATGGGAGTGCAGGAATGCTGTATACAGTAGTAATCAGTGTAAAAATGCCCATGGGTGCAGTAATAGTAAGTGTAAGAAATGCCCACGGGTGCAGCGACAGTGCCTGTAGGAGTGAGCGCAATGGCATCCAGTGCAAGAGTATGCATCAGTGCATGGGAGGGGGTGGTGATAAGCCTTAGGAAAGAATGGGATCATGCACATTCAGGTGTGAGGGAGAGCTAACTTTGCACTCCTTTTACCCCCTTAGCCTATAGCAAAGTGTACGCAGCGTGCTTATCCGCTGTTGACATTTTCCATCATGATGGTGACACGCATACATACATAGAGCCCCTGTAATGTCTGGGCACTTGTTTGGAGTAACACATTACACAACAAGTGGCCATCTGTATGCCTCAAAACATTTGTCGTGGATCGTGTACAATGGTTTATAAGTCAGGCACAACACAAACCAAGTTTTGATATAACGCACAATTCCAACATGATGTCATACAAACCGGCCAGCTGGATTCTGTCACTGTAAAGAAAACACACTATCCACTGCTGAAATATAAATAATATTTTAATTTTTTCTTAGAAAACAAGAAGAAAAAAAAAATGCACTTGCTTAATGCTCGCCATATCAGATTGCTCACTAGTCAGGTTAAATAAGTACACTGAAATATATATATTTTCCATGAACTGAATGTACAGAAGCAATTTCAATAACAAACATCTAGGATTTAGTAATAAATTAGTACTTGAAGGCAATTTCGTTCTGGTCAGTCTTTTTTTTTTCTCTTGAGCATGTGTAAAAGCACCAAAACATGGTAAATATTTTAATAAAACAGGAACAAAAAATTAAATATATGGAGATCCCTTGGGGAGAATAAGTAACGCGCACCACCACCGCTTTCATATGCACGACCAGGACACTTAAATTGACAGTTTGTGAAGATTATCAAAAGTCAGTGTGGTTTGTCTATGTATGGTTATGCTGGGGGGGGGGGGGGGGGGGTCGTTAGACTTTGGGGGGGGTGGGGCTTTGTTCCAGATATTTTAAAGTGCACCTATAGTTGCTTACAAGGACCTGTGAAAAATAAAGCTTTTGCAGCAATGGTGAGGAGCTGCAAGATCACCTGCATTTTCCAGAATCATCAGAAGCTGGCCCAAGGTATTTATTTATTTTTTTACATTTTTGGAAAGAGCTTTATTTTTTTTTTTACAGGTTTTTAAAAGAAATATACTAGGCATTTGGGGGATAAAGGGTGTCAGTAAAGAAAACCTTTAGACCCCTTTCACACTGGGGCATTTTTCAGGCGCTTTAAAAAAAAGTGCCTGTAAAGCGCCTGAAAGAAGCCTCATCTGCAATCCCAATGTGAAAGCAGAGTGTTTTCACACTGGGGCACTGCGCTGGCAGGGCGTAAAAAAAAAAAAAAGTCCTGCAAGCAGCTTCTTTGCAGCGCTTTCATTTTTTTTGCCACCAGGTTGGGTGCGCCGATGGCCCGAGCCCTTTCACACTGCCAGCGCCCGAAAAACACCCCAGTGTGAAAAGGGTCTTAAGCGGCGCTTTACCAGCGTTTTTCGGGCGCTGGCAGTGGGAAAGGGCTCGGGCTTTCACATTGGGATTGCAGATGAGGCTTCTTTCAGGCGCTTTTTTTAACGCTAAAGTGCCTGAAAAATGCCCCAGTGTGAAAAGGGTCTTAGTTTTGTTTGTTTTTTTTATTATTCTTGGATGTGTACTGGAGAAGGTATAAAACTTTAAAAAAAATCTAATTTAAAGGACTTTTTGAAACATTTAATGATTGAGAGAAATGCTGTCAACGCATTTTGGGTAAAAAAGCCTCTCCCTTCAGGAAATGAGCAGTCTGTTAAAAAAACTGCAACAGAATGCACTAGGAGAGGCTTTATGAAGACCAACATCTCTGCACAACCCCAAAGGTAGCCAACCAAGTCTCACCCATGGGCATCAACTGCTCAAACTTTGAAGAACTTTTTAACCCTAAAATGCATTGGCTGTATTTAATGCTCTTAAGCATTAAAAGGTTTCAAAAATTCCATCAAGTGACATGAACTAGTATTGACCCTATGATAGAGAGGTATCAGCCTAGGACTGGAATAGGGTCAACCTATGCTTCCATTTCAACCTTGGATCTGCATCTTTGAAGGAAAAATCACTTTATGGTAGATCCTTGGGTACCAACTTTAACTTCTATCAGTCCAGCGCTATCACACACACATCAGGCTTAATTTTTTTTTTTTTTTTTTTAAGGAAGGTCCACTTTAAAACCATCATGGGAGAAATATGGAGACTGCCGAGGCTCTGCTTAAAGGAGTTCAGATTGGCTGATCTTTTAACAGAGGCCAACTGACCAAAGCTTATGTTTTTAGCCATGTGAGCAGTACTGCGGGGAACCTCAAGTAGCATTTGATCCAAAAATATTTGCTACTCATTACTCTCTCTTTTTTTTTTAATCTATTTCAAGACTGTTAAAGTGGTAATAATTCCCAAACCAAAATGTATTCTATCACAGTTTGCCAATTCTTAGCTGGGGTGGCTGCATTTCTTTTTTTTTTTTGTTTTGTTCTTTATTTTCTTCTGGTGATCAAGCCAGTACTGTGAACAAGGCTACTTTGCCAAAATGTGTTAGAATGTTTTATTGTCACTCCTGTATCTACAATAGAGTCTTGAAAGTGTATTTCTGGAGTTGCCAGCTCTTCCTACTACTTGTTTGTATCAGTGATTGGAGGACACTTTTGGAGCCAGAGCACCCACGTTTATATATTTTATCCATTTATTCCAGGGTGTGTTCCCTTTGAGAGCTCTGCTTTCTCTATTGCTTGTCTAGATCAAGCTAGTAAGCCTGTTTTTCAGCTTCCTAAAAGGTCAAGCTGTCCAACAAAAGTGGCAGGTAAAGACTTGAGACAAACCATTTAAATGCAGAGTTCTAGGAATGGCTTTTCTGCATGGTTACATTGGACTTGGACCAACGTAACTATGTATATTTTTATACCTGTGGAAGTGGAGAATCACTGTAGTAGTCCCTGCTACTATATTGAGCTCCTCTTTCTCCAGAGTCTTGTGCCAAGTGGCTTCCCGGTTGCATAGTGTTCACGGGGGAAGGTACACGCTTGGCATTGGCACCATTCACAGAACGCCTTGCCATTTTCTCAAAGACTATAAAGCATTCTGTGATTGGGCGAGGTGGAGATCATGACACCGCCTTTCCACCTCATCCAAACAGAGAACGCCTTACATAGAAAAATGCAAGATGTTCCGTGAATGACAGTCTTACTGAGCAAGCGACCCACTATGTACACCTCTGTGTACTAAGACAGGAAATGTGTTACTGTCCAGACCACCAGGTGGAAATAAATGGACCCCCCCCCCCCCCCCCCAAAAAAAACTGCAGAGTCCATATTTAAGCATTGATAAGCTGCAATACATTGCAATTTTGTGTCTGGGTCTAATACCACTTTAACGAATATTTGAATATATATTCATTGCAACTATGTATAAATGATTACAAACAATTCCCTCCATTGTTTTATTAATGTAAAAGCCACGCCGACGCCAAAAAAAAAAAGTTTAATAAAATGTGACCAATGCGAATGAGGTGTTAGATCACCACATATCCTGCTGCCTGCTTAAGGCCACTTTCACACGAGGGATCCGGTCATGTCTGCCTGTTTGTTTTTCAGGCAGACACGACTGGACCCTCCCTCCACCCCTATGGGCAGTAGTATGTAAACAGACTTGGGTCCGTTTACATGCAGCTACATCCAATCTGATCCAGCAAAAAAAAAAATGAATGGAAGGGGATCTGTTCCCTTTCGTTTGACTAGATTGGTGGGCAGTCAAGTGCAGACAGACAGCCGCTCCGTTTACAGCCAACTGCTAATAGAGCTCTGTCCCTGTCCACTGTGCATTAGCTGAGCAGACACGGACCAGTTATGCGCTCGCTCCGCTCAGCAGGAGATCTGCAAACAGGGATCCCCTGTTGAGAAGAACCGGATCCAGCCTGTGTGTGAAAGGGGCCTAACAGATCACTCTTGTATTGCAGATAAAGTATCCCTTAAAAAAAATCTCCCGAATCTAACACTTTTGGTTGTGTTGGTATTCTGGTCTTACGTCACATGCTGTAGTTTCTTCCAATGGCCTCTACATCACTACAGCATACAGTAGTGACACAGAGGCTGGTGGAAGAATCCAAAGCACACAGTGTGGGATGAGAAATCTGACACTCCCAGAAGTGTAGAATTAATTTGATTTTTCCACTAGCGGCATATCCACAAGTAAAGAGTGATCACCTACGTGGGCGATAGCAGAGGGGAATCTTAATCATCTTCGATGCAGGGGTCCTGTTTTTTAACTTTTTTATTTTAGTTGCTTTAAAGACTCAGATCTGTTAACACTTAACACTTATTTTTTACAGTGAATATTACATTTACTTTAGTAAGCAGAATTGCCTCTTAAAAGAAGTATGGTCGAAGCTTTTCTGGCCATGCTTCTCTTGGAGGTTACAGGAGTGCACTTACTTTTGCTCTGTCACCCAGAGTCAACCGATAGCGGTATTATGTTAAATTAGCGTGATGATCACTGGGAACAATGCACTTACAGACAACTTAAAGGTTCATTGTGGTCAGTGGTTGTTTATCTGAGAGGCATACATTGCTCAAGGATCCCCTTGAAACCTCTGGAAGAACCTTAAGCCGGCCATAGATGGTTCGAATCTCAGCCAGTTCAGCAGGAACCGGCTGAAATTTGAACCATGTACAGGCAGGATGAATGTACCCAAGTTGATTGATCGATCATCTTGGGTACAACCAGCCTGCCAGATTTTACATGGCACAGCAGGGACAGCTTCCCCCGCCAGGAGAACATAATAGATCAGCGGGAGGAATTCCCATCAACACCGACTGTGTTAATGGGGGGGACTTATTGATTTTTTTTTTTTCCTGCAAAAGAAAATCGCTCCGTCTATGGCCAGCTTTATCTGAAAGGCATACATTTCTCTTTGCTCATGGAACCCCTAGCAAACTCTGGAGGAACCTTAGAGGGTTCACGGAACCCTGGTTAAGAAAGGCTGCCCTAGATAGTAAAATGGAGAGGGTTTGCGAGTGGGGACTTTTTCTTAGTAGTTTCTGATTTCACTACAGCCTGCAGGTGTATACTCATGAATAACGACTTCCATCACAGAATAGCTAGCTGCCTGTGTCCTGAAGGCAGATGCATTTTAAATTTCACACTAAGAAGAAAAAAAAAAAATAGGAGGTGCTCTCATCCTGAGAAATGATAGTCCATATGACTAAATGTTATTACTTTGTTTTTCCTTTAAGACAGAAGGGACAACCCTCTCCCAAATAGAATTCATATATGTTTGCATCTGAAAATTCAGCCAACACTTCTAAGCACCCATATTTTACTTAGAACACCTCATGCAGGTGCTGTCCCCTTTGTAACAGTGGATACCTCCTCCGGTGTTTATATCACTGGGTCCAAAATCTTTTCCACCACTGGCTGCACCTATGCAGTAATCCCCTATAAATCTAAGTAAGGGGCCATGTTACTGCTGCAGAAGTATGGACCCATTAAAGTATATATGGAAATATTGTACAGGAACAGCCAGTACCATGGAAGATCGCAGACCCGGGGATGGAAGTATGCTGTCATGCATAGGTAGCTAAGCACCTGGGGGTTCTAGGTTTGAGAGCTAGGAAGAGATTTCTTATGAAAATGCTAGTTCCTTGGCTGCCATGCTAGCGCCATGGCTTCAGCTATTCACCGATAGGAACAAGTATAGAGTTTAAGAATTTGAGACTTTTCTGATGCCAAATGACACCATGCTTGTTCCGGGTCTGTGACTCAAAGTTGTGATGCCAGACATGGCCAAGCAACAAGCACTTTTTCCATCTTCGAAGTGAGCCAGCAATGGCAGGCCTAGTACTTCACTTACGTATGACAAGATTCCTTTAAGGGGTTCGTTAACCCAGAAATGATATTTCCATTTTTGGAAATGGTCTACTCCACCATGGACTTTTGCCCCTGCAGCAGCTTTCTCTGCTTGCTGTTGAAGGTTTGCAAAGCAGGGAACATCAGTTAAGAGATCTTGCCAGTCTCGAGTCTACCACTATTGCAAGATGGTGGGTGATTCAAACCAAGTTTCGGGTGGACTTACCTTTAAAGCATATCTAAATCCAAAAACAAAAAAAATTATATAATGCAGCTTAAATATTTCAATGTGGTTGCGGCGGCATTCATTTTGTCACTTCCTGTGAAATGGAAAGAAAGCACAAACATCCTTATCTTTCTTGTTTAAATTAACGGCCCTATCAATCCACCATGTAACAGAGATGAACAAAGGCAGACATGTTTAATGTCCAGACTATGAATATCATGCCCCCTTCATTAAATACTTTGGAGAAATGATTGTAGCCTTGCTGTGAAGGGGCAGAAAGTCAGAAAGTGTATTATTCACAGGACTAATAGACAAAAGTAAAGGGAAGAAGTCTAAAAAAAAAAAAAAAAAAAAAAAAAAAAAAAAAAAAGGAATGCTAATGCAGCCACTAAATCCAAGAACTGGTAAGCTACAATATATCAATTTTTTTGTGTTTTTAATTTAGATGCACTTTCAAACATGAGAGAAAAGCTTCTCTAGACGCATGGAGGAAGGTGTGGTTATTAAGACGAGTGCAGCATTTAAGAACGTAATCAGTCAATCCTGGGAACAGTCACCAGTGTGATCATAGAATTTCCACTTGAGGATTCTAAACCATCTTTAGCGTACCGACTGCAGTATACTGTAGGTATGTACCATGCATTATAAGTCTATTTAGCAGCCAGAAAGGTAGGTGTCATCTCCGGCCCATTAACTGTAATCCAAAAAACAGATCAGCAGGCGCAGTCCAAAGTTCAACAATAAATACTGTCAATCAAGCAGCTGTTGGTGCTGGACAGAAGGCCGTATATGTAGAGTATGGGATCTGTCGATCTGGCTGTAGAATGCATCCTGATTATCATATGGTGTCGAGCATGTTTGGAATGCCTTCTGAATGCAAGATGTCCCAAGCAATGTCCAACACATGAAACACAAAACAAATGTGCTCTGCCAATGAAGAGATGTGAATTCCCTTAAACTGAAATAAACATGATATGTACAAAGCTGCAAATGAAGTTATTTGCAGTTTTATTTGAAGCATCCAGTGAAAAAGGCCAGTGTGTTGTTGGCTTTGGGTGGTTGAGGATGTTCATGGATGATATGAAGAAAGCAGTAAAACCACTTGTACAAGGCAAGCTGAACTCTCAACTCTCATTTCTAAGGCTACAGCAGGTCAGGGAGGTGGCTGTAGACAGAGTCCAGGAGTTTTTGGCTTGCCTCCTGGCTCTTGACTCCGGCGATCTCGAAGAGGCGGTCCAGTTTATCCTCTGCCTGTGGTATCTCATCAATGACCTGCAGCTCCTCTGGACTCAGGATGGGTAGCAAGTCATCAAAGATGGGCTGCAGGTCACAGGGGTCCAAGCGGACCTGGCGCAGAACGGTGTCTTTCTTTTCTGTATCAGGCAAAGAGTAGAGACATTATTTGGTAAGCTAGGGTGACATTAAAGTGTGTTCTGAATAAATATTTATTGTCAGCAAAAATGACTTCAAACAACCTTGGAATGCATCAGTGAACCTTTGCAGACATTTGGAAATCACACCGTGTTCCTTGGAACACATCTTACTTTGTTCATCTACTGGAGTATTTCAGGAGTCTATTTTCATATCTTTTTCATAGGATTACAGAGCAGCCCCCCTATTACAAAGGTCGTCACTTAAAGTGGTATTAAACCCAAAAACAAACAAACAAAAAAAAAAACATAAGTTTTTTTTGCAGCTTACTAGTTCTAGTATGTGGTGGCTGCAGTCGTTTTCCTTTTTCTAAGTTTTATTTTATTTTATTTGACCTGTTGATCCAAGCAAGGAACTTTTATTTTTAAACTTCCTTTAACAGACCAGGCTGTCCAGCTAAAGTGGCAATAAGAGGGTGGAGACAAACCATTTATCACTGACAGGTGCTTACAATGGTCAGCTTCTCTTACTTTATGTAAATTCTTTATTACAAAGGAGGGAAAAAAATTATTTCTGTAAGGCTTCATGTACACTGCTGCTGGTAAAACGGATGTTTAGGAGCAGTTGGGTGTTTTTTTTTTCTCAGCTGCCCCGAACTCTGTGATCTTATCAGTAGATGTACACAAAGTCATTTATATTCGTTTCTAGGCAGTGGAGTTTAGAAGCATTTTTTGGAAAGCAAAAACATGCATTCAGGACGGCTGTTCAGAGGCATTTGAAAACGCTAAATGCCTGTAACAGCTTGTAAACGGGTGTAAACGGGGTAACTCGCATTTAGACGCATTTCGTTTACAGGAGTTTTTAAATTTTGACTAAAAAAAAAAAAAAAAAGATTAACGCTTCTAAACGCAAACGTGGCTAATTGCGGCATGTAAACGCGGGAAAACTGACTTTTTAAACATTGTTTAATATCTGTCAAGTTAAATCGTTCCGGTGAGGTTGTAAAACGTCCAGTGCCATTAAGCCATTAACTGCTTGAAAAGTGTTAGCCCAAGTTTGGCTTTAATCTGTAAGTTCATTTAAATCTAGTACATCTAAACACTACCCTCTCCACAGACTGACAACCAGAGTGGGGTCACCCTAAGACAGGAAGTTACTGGCTGGATCACCAGGTAAAATTAAGGGGGAAAAGCCTAAAAAAGAAAAACGAACGCAACCACCACATTTAAGGATGGGTAAGCTGTACTTTATATAAAAAAAAAAAAAAAGTTTTTTGGTTTATTACTGCTTTAACCTATTTATTGCTAATGATGTAAGGTTTAGGCCAGTGGCAGGGGAGGGTTTTATTACACACTGATGTAGATTTACTAAAACTGGTGCACACAGAATCTGGTGTAGCTGTGTATGGTGGCCAATCAGCTTCTCTTTCAGCTTGTTCAATGAAGCTTTGGCACTAAAACCTGGAAGCTGATTGGTTTTCATTGCAGAGTTGCACCAGATTTTGCACTTTCCAGTTTTAGTAAATAGCCCCCACTGGGGATCTTTGTGCGGTCTTTGACAAGCTGTCGGATATTTGATAAAAGTGACCGGGCAGCTATACAGCCGCCCAACCGCTTTTTCTGACACCTGGAAGTGTGCCCACTGCCCCCCTCCATGCTTCCTGGGCTCCAATGTCTCATTACAGTGGCTTAAAAGGACTAGTAACCAGGATACTGCTTCGGAACAATTCATTTTCCCAGATGTTCCCTATAATATAGCTAATGTTTATTTCAGATATACTCTAACTCCCAGAGGGTAAAACCTGGGAAAATTAGAGGTGCACAAAAGAGGCCTTTTCTGGCTAACAAAACCAATAGCATGCACTTGTGGTGCTTTCTTTTGGAAGGACAATTATATTTAAACAAATGGCTGATGGCTGATGTGTTTTTCAGGGGGTTTACAGAGAAAATAAGGTGGTTTAACCCTTAGATTAGATGTCTTATAGTAAACATCTAGAAATGTTAATTCTGTCTAAGCAGTACTCCAAAAGATTTGCCTTTTATCTTCAATTCCTCCTTTAAAAAAAACTATATGATTCCAGTTCTGTAGCTTCATAGGTATATAGCAGTGGTTCTCAACCCTGTCCTCAAGTACCCCTAACAGGCCATGTTTGCAGGTTTTCCTTTATCTTGCACAGGTGCTTTAAATCAGAGTCAACGACTTTGTATTTTGGACAGCTATTTTATCTAAGAGAATTTCCCAAAATATGGCCTGTTGGGGGTACTTGAGGACAGGATTGAGAACCACTGATCTAAAGCACTGCTGACTCTGGCTGCTAGCCTCGCGAGATTCTGGGTGAGATTTGGTGAAGTCACTACTGTGCTGCTCTCTGTTCTCCTTGCTGGAGAGGAAGCTGTACCCAAGAATCTGCAGTGCAAGGATCTCCCCACTTCTGCTTCGTCAGTTCTGTTGATCTAGGCTTTCTGCATTGCTCCTACTGCTTTTACAATAATCCTTTACCAGTCATCAGAACCCCAGCCATCAAAGTGACAGTTCTAACTTGAGAAAACAAAGCTCTGCCTCTACTAACATGGTTGCCTCCATGCAGAGACACTGTGCATGACAAATCAGTCATGGGGAAGACGTCTGTTTCAGGGAGACTACAGGCAATACAGGTGATTAGTCCTTTGCCCTCTGCTTGCTTTTTTCCTCAGCTTCCACAGTTCAGGTTACCATTAACTGTAGCATGACTATACACATCATCTACTTCTTTGATATCTTTTTCTGCTCACTCCAGTAACCCTCAAACTCAAAGGTAAACTTGTATGCATGTGTTGCCCTGAATCCCAAGTCTAGCATACTCCTGTCCTCCCCACCTATACAATGCCCTATTCAACCCTTTAGGCTGGATTCACACCTATGCAGTTTTAGTGCTTTTTGCAGATTTGCACTACAGTCCATTTAACATGGTTTCCTATGGAACATGTTCTGTAGTGCAAATCTGCAAAATGCAAAAAGCACTAAAAATGCATAGGTGTGAATCCAGCCTTAGCGAGGAGCAGGCACTACACAATAAGATGCAAATGTGTCCTACAGCTCTAACTTGGGGCAAACACACACAAAATGAGGGAGAGCTACAAGGTTTAGGTCTGGCCACTGGCCTGCAATACAACAGATACAAGATATACCTGTGCTCAGATCCCAATAGCTTGTACATGCATATAACCTACCAGGTGCTAAAGGGGTGTGACCACATGTTAACACTAAAAATACTGGATGAACCCTCTGCACAAGACTATATACCCTCGCTATAAAAAATAGGGCTATTTAGTTTACACATATTGCAATACATGTTTAAGCCGGCCAACTGCATCAAAGTAATCCCTTTTTGGCCAGTCACACTGTGGTTTGCCACTGCAAATGCTACTGTGGACCAGTGGCGGCTGATGCTCAGTATTTTGGGGGTGGTGGAAAACAACACCCCCCCCCCCACTCGCATCGTCGCCACCAAAGTTTCAACACTCCCATTGCGCCTCTCCTCTCTCGGCCGCCGCCTTCTATACATAAAAATCCCCCCCATCAGACATGTCTCCCTCTAGATAGTGCGATGTGTGCTCCGATCACAGCCATTCCTACCTCCACCAATCAGATCCCAGGAGAAGTCTCAGCATACCCTGCACCGCACACCGCCGCTAAGCTTGCCACCGTCGTTCTTGCTCTGCTCGCAGCCATCCCCGTCTCCGCGGTCTGCTCTAAGACTCCCAGCCAATCAGGTTTTAGAAGCTGCTTCCTGATTGGCCAGAAGAAACAGTGCTTCAAAAAAAACAAACAAAAAACCCATTGGAACCCATGCATCCGGCGCCCTGGATGTAGATTAGGGGGGCGGTGCCCCTTATGAATGGGCCACCACTGTTGTGGACAATGCCAACATGGGGCAAGCAGACAAAATGGGGGAGAGCTACAAGGTTTAGGTCTGGCCACTAACCTGCAATACAACAGAAAAAAGATCACACCCCTTTAGCACCTGGTAGATTATATGCATGTACAAGCTATTGGGATCTGAGCACAGGTACGGTATATCTTATTTGTACAGCTCTAACGTGGACATCATCACTGATACAAATAAGCATGTTTACCTTTCCTATCCTCCACCATCATTATGGTAATTATTAAAGCACTGTAGTATTTTTAAATCACAAAGTAGAAAGGCCTACATCATTACCTTTGGTTATAAACGAGCCTGTTCTGCTAAGGGCAGAGGAGCCACTGGAGGTGGAGTCACAGCGAAGGAGAGGTTCAGACTCATCAGCGAAGAAGCCTTTACTCTTGTCGAGTGGGGAGGGGTCTGTAGGCGGTGCAGCTTGGTCAGGAGCCTTGAGGCAGGTATCAGGAGCTGGCATTGGCTGGGTGGAGCTCACCTGGAGAGTAAGCTTCTCATCTTCTATCTAAGGGGAGAAGAAAGAAATATCATGTTTTTTTTCTTTTTGAATTAGTCATACATGTCTATTTCAAATATTTCTCAGAAACGTTCTTTGAATATTTAGTACATTTGGGCAAATGGATTTTCGTTAGGTGTCGACCGATTATCGGTGCGGCTGATATTCACTTTTTTTTTTTTTTTTTTTTAAGTATCGGTCACAAACCTACCGATGTTGCAGACATTGCTTCAAGGGGTTGTACCGGGGGGACGCATACAGCTTCACCCATCACCCCGGTACCATTCTTAAGCGCGGATGGTCAGCTTTCTTGTAATAACCGATGTGGTTCAGCAGCTGCTTGGCTTTTATTACAAGCAGCGGGAGGGTACGTCCGCACCCCCCCCCCCCAACCGCCTTCCGAGCGACCAGCTGGCACATCTGGCTGCCCAAAGACCCAAACAAAGCCAGATCTGCTTTGTTCGGGTCTCAGATCTAGTAGCCCGGAAATGATGTCATGACATCACTTCCGGATTGCGGGCATCCTAAAGGCACCAGCTTTAAAAAATAGAAAGTATTTAAAAACGCTGATCTGGACATTTTGAATACTCTTAAGTGTAGAGGAGGGGTTATGGGTCTTATAGTCCCCAGATCCCTCCATAAAGAGTACCTGTCACTGCCTGTTACTGTCACAAGGGATGCTTACATTCCTTATGACAGCAATAGAAGAGATAGAGGAAAAAAAAAAAAACAGTGTAAATATAAAAAGCTTAAATCTACAGGATATTAGCACCTGATACAGGACCCAGGAAGGTCATGCGGGCTCTGCTTGAACCACAGATCTTGACTATTAGCAGGCATTATGACTGCCCCTTCTTAGCTTTGTTCCAGGATTGGGAGCTGCTGTAAGGTATGCATTACAGAGTTCCATTAGCTTGCTAGGAGGCTAAAATAAAAAATAAAATTGGCACAATAGGAGGAGATAGGAAAAGAGGTAAGGTTAGAATAAACTTAATGTCAACTTTAGGGAAAGCAGCTGTGAAAATATGCATATGTCCAAAAAAAGCAGTAGTAGAACAAACCTTCACCATAACATTAAAAAACCTCCATCAAATGAAAAACATTTTGTAAAAAAAAAAAAAAAATGTATTAGCTGAGCTGTTTTTAACTTTAAATATTACCTGTGTACAGCTTGTCTCATTTTCTGATTAGCGGATTTCCTAAACCAGACTCCAGTAAGAACTTGCCCATCCCTACCTTTGCATTACCACTCTCTTTAATTAAAGTAAAAAGGAGGATCAGGAATTGTAAGTGGTGTGATACTGGTTGCCCTACAAATCAGACTGGTTATTGGAGATTGAGTTTAATAAGGGTTAGGTCAAGGTTATGATCAGCATAGAGTAGTGTAATGCCATGGAACAATGTACTGAGCTGTTTTACTGCATACACCCTTTCAAACCTGAAGGTTGGAGGGTGCTTGGCAAGTATTAAAAACAAAAATAAAAATAAGAATAAATAACTGCTCTTAGCGCAAACACAATAAAATGAGTAAGAGTGGTTTCACACGGAGGTTCCGTTTTTTTGTTCAGTTTTTTGTAAAAAACAGATCAAAAACAGATACGGATGTAAATTTTTACATCCGTTTTTATATCCGCTGTCCATACCAGGCCCTTCAGGTCTAGTATGGATCCAGAGGGAACCCCCCCCCCCCCCCCCCCCCAAGCCAAAATAATAAAAAAAAAAAAAATTGGGGTGGGGTGGGGTGGGGTGGATGAATCCCCAAGAATCCATACCAGACCCTTATCTGAGCATGCAGCCCAGCAGGTCAGGAAACAGAGGGGACGAGTGAGCGCCCCCCCCTCCTGAACCATACCAGGCCGCATGCATTCAACATCGGGGGGTGGATGCTTTGGGGCAGGGGGGCTCTGCCCACCGCCGTCTTCTCCTGCCGCCATCCTCTCCGCCGTCGTCTTCCCCCGATGCCTTCTTTACCGCCGCCGGTTACCCGCTAAAAAAAATTTAAAAAACAGCTGTTCTTCTGTTGGCGACTTCCTCCGTTGTGTTGTCGTCCGCTGTCTGGCTTCTGTTATATAGCCATGGGGCATGGCTATCCGATGACCTCACCCGGAGAGCCCGCCCTTGTGACTACATGACAGCAAAATCCATATCAGACGCTTATCCGAGCATGCAGCTCGGCAGGTCAAAAAAGAGAGGGGACGAGTGAGCGCCCCCCCCCTCCTAAATCATACCAGTCTGCATGCCCTCAATATGGGAGGGTGGGTGCTTTGGGGCAGGGGGGCTTTGCGCCCCCCCCCACCCCATAGCACCTTGCCCTCATGTTGACGGGGACAAGAGCCTCTTCCCGACAACCCTAGCCGGGTGTTGGTGGGGTCTGCGGGTGGGGGGGGCTCATCAGGATCTACAAGCCCCCTTTAACAAGGGGGCCTTCAGATCCCGGCCCCCCCCACCCTGGTGAATGGGTATAAGGTACATTGTACCCCTACCCACTTACTAAACATGCAGTGAAAAGTAAAAAAACACGAGAGCCAGTTTTTGACAAGTCCTTTAATAGCAGCTCTGAGCAGTCTTCTCCCTCACCCGCCGGTTACCAGCTAAAAAAAAAAAAAAAAGCCATGGGGCGTGGCTATCCGATCATGTCACCCGGAGAGCCCACCCGTGACATCACAGGGGGTGAGCTCTCCGGGTGACGTCATCCGATGGCCACGCCCCATGGCTATATAACAGATGCTAGACAGCGGTCGACAACACAATGGAGTAAGACAGCCACAGAACAGCAACGTTTTTTTTTCTGCGGGTAACCAGTGGCAAGGAATGTACAATGTACCCCTACCCATTCACATGGGGGGCCCCCCCGACAACTACCGGCCAGGGTTTTCAGTAAGAGGCCATTGTCCCCATCAACATAGTGGCAAGGTGCTTTGGAGCATGTGGACTGGTAAAGTTCAGGAAAGGGGGGGCGCTCGCTCGTCCCCTCCCTTTCCTGACCTGCTGGGCTACATGCTCAGATAAGGGCCTGGTATAGATTTTGGAGGGAAACCCCACGCGCTTTTTTTTAATTTTAACTTGGGGGGGGCCCTCTGAATCCAATATAGACCCGAAGGGACCTGGGGGGGAACCCACACCGTTTTTTTTTTTTTTTCCCTCGCAATTTTATTTTTGCTGGAGCTGTTCCCCGCTGACAGCTGATGACTCATCGGTTGTTCAGGATGCAGCAGCTGGTGTTTGAAATTCAGTTCAGTCACTTTTTTTTGTTGTTGTAAAAATCGGATGTCAGCGGACATGAAAACGGATCTAAAAATTCATATCCGTAATTTTTTTTTTTTTTAACAAAAAAAAACCAAAAAGTGACCAAACTGAACTAAAAAACAGAACGCCCGTGTAAAACCAGCCTAAATCAAGTGCTGAGAAATCTATAAATCCAACTGCTGAGCTCACAGATATCAGACTACTACCGGTATAATATCCTAAAAGTTTAAATAAAAAAATGGGTTCCGCTGTTGTACATACAAAGATCCAAAAACAATTTCAATTAAAAAGCATTAAGTCCACAAAACTGTCCCAAAATGATATTTCCAACTATGAACCACAAGTCACGAGAAGCCTCTGCCAGCCTCAGTGCTCCAACCGCCACCACATGGACATCCCCACCAGAGCCTGAGACCTCATAAGAAAGGAGGTCTAATAATGCTTTAAATGTCTTCAGGAAATAGAAGCCTTAAAAATACTTCATACTAGAATAAAACACCAGCATCTACCAAATTGTCATATCCACTCCAGGCAGCGCCTGGCACACAGAGAAGAGGGAGACTTTATAGTATAGTATTTCCAAACATCATTTTATTATAAAGATTAATAAACTCACAGGATAAAAAACAGCTAGTTATTCGCACAAACATGAACGCTGCCTGCCAGGGTCAGCGTGATGATGTCATTGCTTGGCTCCGACCTTATGCGTATTGTCCCATAGAACATTGCCAGAGGGTTCCCAGGGAAGCTGAAAGCATTTTTAATTTACAGCATTTTTTTCACACCTTCCCTAAAACTTTTGAACAGTATGCAATAGATATTATTAGAGGGAAGGTCATTTGTGTTTGCATTAAAGTTTATGTTCTATGTGCTTGAAACCCTCAATGTGATGGGTTTATGGTGCCAGAAGTATAGCACCATAAGGAAAGCCCCAGTTTATTCATGGAAGCACAGGATTTTATTCTCGATTCAGAACTAGTCTGATATGACATCTTCAGAAGAAGGAGTGGTTGCATAGCCCCAGTTTATTGAATTTTTAACCTATGTATTTAAGGGCCTGTGTTGACGAGCGTTGGGCTTGGGACAATGCCAACAGTTAGTGAGACGCTCATACAGAACTCACTGACAGGTGCATTTCACTTGTAGTCGACTTCCATCTGACCTGCATTTAACATGCTTCAAGCAGGTTTTGTAATTCCATACATTTGTTTTCCAATGCAAAAACCGCTTAAAACAAACAAAAGTCCGTCTACATGGGGCCCCAACTATCATGAGAACCTCAGGAACACTAAGCAGTTATAGCTTTGTGGAAATTATAATAAAGCCATGTTAAGATGCAAACATTGCTTGGCTTCTCAACAGCTGTCTGATATATAAGCCAAGTTCAAAGCAGTACATTCAATCTAGTTCAATGTTACCTGAAGGTTACCATTATTGCTTGATGTGATGGTTGCCTGGTCACAGAATCAGAGGACACTGAAGGTAATGGTTAACCGGAGAGAAAGGAGGCAGAGCTGTCAATCATTGTCAATTAAAGGGAGCGGGCATGGTAGCAGGAGCGACTATCCTCGTATCAGAGAGGCTCAGTGTGTGCCCCGACAGAAGAGCCTGCTGGAACTCCATGTGAATACAAATATCAGCCATAGATGAAAATATAAACAATTTAAAGTGAACTTGTACCTGGACTACAGCTGGCAAAGTAATAGATTGACTTTGTAGCAGGCCAAGTACGCACCCTTTATATACCTTTCCATCATTGCCCTGCAACCAGAGACTAAACACTTATAAACCAAAGGCAACAAAACTATATTGAAACAAGAATTGTATTATTTAAATAAGCATTGTATTCTATATTGAAATAAGTATTGTATCATCGTATATAATATTATACATTCACTGGCCACTTTATTAGGTACACCTGTTCAATTACTTGGTAACACAAATTGCTAATCAGGCAATCACATGGCAGCACCTCAATGCATTTAGGCAGCTGGACATGGTGAAGAAAACTTGCTGAAGTTCAAATCGAGCATCAGAATGGGGAAGAAAGGGAATTTAAGTGACTTTGAACGTGGCATGGTTGTGGGTGCCAGACAGGCGGGTCCGAGTATTTTAAAAACTGCTGATCTACTGGGATTTTCACGCACAACCATCTCTAGGGTTTACAGAGAATGGTCCGAAAGAGGAAATATCCAGTGAGCGGCAATTGTGTGGGCAAAAAAAAGTCTTATTGATGACAGAGGAGAATGGGCAGACTGGTTCAAGACGATAGAAAGGCAATGGTAACTCAAATAACCACTCGTTACAACCAAAAGTATGCCAAATGCCATCTCTGAATGCACAACACATTGAACCTTGAAGAAGATACAGCAGAAGACCACATCGGATGCCACTCCTGTCAGCTACAAACAGGAAACACAGGCTACAATTTGCACAGGCTCACCAAAATTGGATAATAGAGGATTGGAAAAACGTTGAATGGTGAGAGGAGTCTCAATTTCAGCTGCAACATTCAGATGGTGGGGTCAGAATTTGGTGTAAACAACTAGAAAGCATGGATCCATCCTGTCTTATCAATGGTTCAGGCTGGTAGTGGTGTAAAGGTGTGGGGAATATTTTAATGGCACACTTTGGGCCCCTTAGTACCAATTAAGTATCGTTTAAATGCCACGGGCCTACCCAAGTATTGTTGCTGACCATGCCCTTCCCTTTAGGACTACAGTGTACCCATCTTCTGATGGCTCCTTCCAGCAGGCTAAAGCTCCATGTCACAAAGCTCAAATCATCTCACCACTGGTTTCTTGAACATGACAATGAGGTCACTGCACTCCAATGGCCTCCACAGTCACCAGATCAAAATCCAATAGAGTAAGGTTTCTCAACTCCAGTCCTCAAGTCATGTTTTTAGGCTTTCCATTATTTTGCACAGGTGATTTGATCAGTTTCACTGCCTTAGTAATAACCACAGCCGTTTCATCTGAGGGAAACCTGAAAATATGACCTGTTGGGGGTACTTGAGGACTGGAGTTGAGTAACATTGCAATAGAGCACCTTTGGCATGTGGTGGAATTGGAGATTTGCATCATGGATGTGACAAAGCTGCAGAAACTACGTGATGCCATCATGTCCCTATGGACCTAAATCTCTGAGGATTGTTTCCAACACCTTGTTGAATCTATACCACAAAGAATTAAGGCAGTTCTGAAGGAAAAAGGAGGTCCAACCTGGTACTAGCAAGGTGTACCTAATAAAGTGGCCGGGGAGTGTATATTATGTGTATGCTCCACAGTTTAAACCTTATTACACTCATATAGTCATGTATCCTTCTGCCAGTACCACAAACCACAGAGATAGTAACAGGGAGGGGGGTTGACACTGCTGCAATATGCTGTAAGCTAAAACAAAATAAAAAAAAAAAAAATAAAGCCACCAAGGGAGATCACTGGCTTGGAAGACATTAAAGAGACAGATATTCTAGATCACTTGTACATTTAGCCAGCCCACTTTAGTTTCTAATGGCAAAAAATGATAAGCTGGATGCTATGAACAGAACAACCCTTGAAGCAAAGTTTTTTTTTTTTTTTTTAATTAGCTCAGCAGCACATGACTTTCATATCAGAAGAGAGAGCAGCAGGAAAATTGCATGTTGCTAGCCTGCAATTTCCCTAGAATGCCACTTTTGCACTGCGGGGCCGTGTGCACAAATACAGAGAGAGCCGATGAGACATTAAATGACACCGGCTATCAGCAAGAAGGAGTACGAGTCACGTGACCAGGGAGAGTCAGCTCACCTCTAGATTGTCATTTATTTAATATCATACAGACTGTACTGTAATCAGATAAAAGGCTTAGTTGGGTGGCACTATCCCCCTAGCGCAGTGTACAAATCACATGTTCCTGAGCTGAAAAAGACAAAACAAAAAAAACACAACACCAAGGGCCTATTCACATGTCGTTACAGCGTGATTTACTGTTTGTGTTGGTGCAATGTGGTGTCATTTTTACGGCATCCATCGCAAGGTGCGTTGGCGTGCCATTTAGAATAACTGGCATCACATCAATGCAGTTAACATGTGCTGACATGCCTTACTGCAGCAACATGGTGTGAATGGGTCCCCATACCTCCCAACTTTTTGAGATAGGAATGAGGGACACCTATCAGCAAAAGTATGCAGGCATAGGACACACCCTTGCCACACCCCTTAAAGGAGAATTGTACAAAACAAAAAACAAACAAAAACAAAACAAAAACAAAACAAGATTGGTTAAACCCACAAGTGCCTTTTTTACCACTACTATTCCTTTATATTGGCTTTTGGAATTTACAAATGCAGCAATTTAGAAATCAGATGAAAGGTTTATCACTAGGAAACACTTTTTGATAGATAAAAAGTACATTTTATATACATTTATATAGATCAGACCAAAATGAGGGACAAATGAGGAGGAAAGAGGGACAGAGGGACATTGCTTCAAATCAGGGACAGCTGGGAGCTATGGATCCCAGGGGCTCATGCACTCCAGCCTCATTGAGCTGCAATGACCATTGCAATCCCAAATACAAGACTTGCTTTATAGGAGGCCTGTTCACACCAACGTGCTGTATTGGTGTGCACTGCAATAAAACGATGCCGGAACACATTTTATTGCAACGCAGAGCCTTACGACACTTTGCAACGCAACAAAACATGCTGCCTCGCATAGGGTCAAATGGAGTGAGTTTAAAAAAAAAAAGTATGCAATGGCCCTGAGGGTCCACCAACAGACCAGAGCTTTGGTGAAGAGAAGCGGGCCAGAAATTGATAGACCAGAGAGGGTAAGTAATACTGCCTTGTTCCCATATAAACATGGTGTGAGTGGGTATAATAAGCACCACATCCCTAAATTGTACTCCAACAATAAATTTGTTGAACGAAATATGGGACTCTCAGTGCTACACATCTCAGGAAAGGACACACAGTAGAATAAAAAATGTTTTTAGTTACATACAATTAAAAACAGATTCTGGTTATATCCAACAAGCCTTCATTAAAATATACCAGACACTTCCAGCCTCGGAACCACAATAAAAATTTACGTATAGTGAATATACAAAAATTGTGACAATGCAAAACATGATGGATATCACAGATATAGTGGGATTGGGACATGGGATGTATTCTGCCATCTATCTTTATAGGTTTCTTTTTATACGCCGAGCATACAGGTTAATCTTTATATTACATTTCAAGACTTTGATCCTAGTTCAAGCCAGCATTAATTTAGTTGACTAAAATATTTCCGTTGACAAAATTAACACTCTTTTAATCAACTAAAATACGAATAAAACAAACAATTCAGATGACTAAAACAGAAATAAAATGACATTTTAGTCAAAAGACTAGGACTAAAACTAAAATCGAAATTTGATGTCAAAATTAACACTGGTTAGAGCCCCCCCATTTTATGCCTTCCCTTTGGGGATGATTGGACTAGAGACTGCCTGTGGCCCCTCACCCCTGTCCTCATCCTTTCTTTGGTTTAAAGCAGCACCACCTATACTACTATACGAGTAGTGAGTAATATCTTCAATGTAATGATCACATAGGTGAAGGTATTTAGAAGCATTATGTAACAATGCTCATCTTTGTTATTACCAGCACTATTCTATAACTCCTGAAGAAGTAACAGTAGCAAAACGCGTTGAGATCCTACAGCCTTTCAATCTCACTATATCTGTGATATACATCAAGTTTGGATTGCCACATTTTTTGTATATTCTTTATTAAATGGTTATTGTGGGTCTGGGGCTGGAAGTGTCAGCTATATTTAATGATAAACTGTTGGGTAAACTCAGGATCTGTTTTTCATTTTTTTGCATGTGATAGAGCTTTTTATTCTACTGTAAGTGTTTGTCCTTTCCTGAGACGTTTAGCACCGAGAAAAGTCTCATATTTCGTTTAATACATTTCTTCTTAGAATACTGCCCGTTTTGCTACCCCCCGAACCAAGCTGACATTAGAAATCACAGGACCCTGTACAGCCTACCAGGTAAGGCTCCTCTTGGGCAATCAGAAGACAATTACGAGTTAGCACATGGGTGTGACAAAATTGCGTTAATATTGGAAAGGGCACAAAGTGTTACTAAACCCACAACAGTAAAATCAGTCTGTATATGCAGTGTTCCACTCAAAAAAAAAAATGCATAAATGTGCCAAAAAAAAAAAAAAAACAAACATTTGGAAAAATGTTTTTTTTTTTTTTTACTCACCTCTAAATGCCTGTTGCTAGGGGGTCCCTCTTAGTCTGCCTCCTTCAGTGCCTGGGCTGGTGACATCACTTCCCCTTGGCGCAGGAACGACTCAGCTCTGCCCCCTCCCTCGTCAATCATATGGGACACGTGACAGGTCCCATATGATATCACGGCTCGCTGCGCCGCATGCGCAATGGGTGCCCGGCTGTGAAGCCACAGCCAAGCCGCCGAACGGAGGGGGAGACGAGCGGGGCTTCCAATCCTCCGCATCGCTGGACCCTGGACAGGTAAGTGTCCAATTATTAAAAGTCAGCAGCTGCAGTATTTGTAGCTGCTGACTTAATTTTTTTTTTTTTTTTTTTTTTTTTTTTAGTGGGAACTCCTCTTTAAGGAGTTAATCCCCTGCATTGTGTAAAAAGGCTGTTTTATCCTGTATGTATAGATCTTCCCTCTCCTGCACGGTCTATCTGGGGAAGGCCAGCTAACACAGGCAGGCCAGTCGACCTGCACATGCTCAGTTGTGGCTTTAATGCTGGGAGAGAACAATTACTTGTTCTCAGAGCTAGCCAGGTCACATGATATTGATCTCACACTATCTCTATTGTGTTGCTTTTCCATCTGCCAGTCTGAGCTCTGCTGTGCAGTGGATTGCGAGAGGCCGATACCAAGTCAAATTCAAAATTACACTGCTTGCATGAAAAAAAAATAAAATAAATGTAATGATGTATTCATGCACACAAAACGGCATTTATTTGTGTCTTTTATATCTTGCTTGGAGTTCAGCTGTACAATCCTTGCGATATCCGTTTTATCTGGAGAGGACCTTTCTTCATGTAGAATTGTGGAAATACACAACGTGAGATGCAAATGGGCATTGATTGGAGGTCTAAGCCGTTTTTGCTGCACAGTGGTCCATTATATATGTCAGCCATAAAACTGCTGGGGCTCTCATTACCTTGCCAGCATGAAAAAAAAAAATAATTACACCTACCACAAAATTACTACAATTAAGCGTAAACTTGCAGGCTAATGAATGGAGCTGTGATTTTTTTTTTTATAGGCATAAATTAAAAAATAATACATAAAATTTGGTAGCTTGATTTACAGCAAGCCTCAGTAAATACAAAGCACTCTTGTCTGCTTAAGATGAAAAACATGGCTGCAACTTTTTATGCTTTCAGGCTGCCAGAGGAAATGTCATTATTGACTCAATTATATATTGACTCACTGAGCACCTGATTTAATACAGGAGCCTTTGTGAGGGTGGCAGCCGGTGTGCCAAGCAGACACAATTCATTATGAATGTGCCCGGCAAAATGTCTGCTCCAGAAGTACAGAATGGCTCATTGTCAGATCTCCCTATGCCGTCTGTTTTATCTCTACATCCTAATGTAAGGCCAAGCTACATGGCTGATTTCAAAGCAAAATCCAGTTGCTCAAGCCGTACAACCAGAAAATGTCACTAAGTGGGTGGCCGCTAGACGTGCTGCTGTTATAAAACACACAAAAGTCGCATTGCTCTGGACTGTTGCTACATGTGAATGTGACAATGGGGGAGATTTAATAAAACTGGGGAGTTGCAAAATCTGCTGCAGCTGTGCCTGAAAATCATTTTACAGTGCCATGAAAAAGTATTCATACACCTTGAAAATGTCCACATTTTGTCACGTCCCAACCAAAAACGTACAGTGCCTTGCAAAAGTATTCACCCCTTGGCTTTTTACCTATTTTGTTACATTGCAGCCTTTAGTTCAATTATTATACAGGATTTATATAGCACCAACAGTTTACATAGTGCTTTACAACTTGAGCGTAGACAGTACAAATACAATACACTTTAATACAGTAGGAATCAGAGGGCCCTGCTCCTTAGAGTTCAATGTTTTTTTAATCTGAATTATATGTGATGGATCAGAACACAATAGTCTAAGTTGGTGAAGTAAAATGAGAAAAATACATACATAAAACTATTTTTCAGAAATAAAAAACTGATAATTGGCATGTGCGTATGTATTCACCTCCTTTGTTATGAAGCCCATAAAAAGCTCCGGTGCAACCAATTACCTTCAGAAGTCACATAATTGGTGAAATGTCCACCTGTGTGCAATCTAAGTGTCACATGATCTGACATTACATATACACATCTTTTTGAAAGGCCCCAGAGGCTGCAACACCTAAGCAAGAGGCACCACTAACCAAACCCTGCCATGAAGACCAAGGAACTCTCCAAACAAGTAAGGGACAATGTTGTTGAGAAGTACAAGTCAGGGTTAGGTTATAAAAAAAAATATCCAAATCTTTGATGATCCCTAGGACCACCATCAAATCTATCATAACCAAATGGAAAGAACATGGCACAACAGCAAACCTGCCAAGAGACGGCCGCACACCAAAACTCACGGACCGGGCAAGGAGGGCATTAATCAGAGATGCAGCACAGAGACCTAAGGTAACCCTGGAGGAGCTGCAGAGTTCCACAGCAGAGACTGGAGTATCTGTACGTAGGACCACAATAAGCCGTACGCCCCATAGAGTTGGGCTTTATGGCAGAGTGGCCAGAAGAAAGCCATTACTTTCAGCAAAAAACAAAATGGCACGTTTTGAGTTTGCGAAAAGGCATGTGGGAGACTCCCAAAATCTATGGAGGAAGGTGCCCTGGTCTGATGAGACTAAAATTGAACTTTTTGGCCAAAGAAAACGCTATGTCTGGCGCAAACCCAACACATCACATCACCCAAAGAACACCATCCACATAGTAAAACATAGTGGTGGCAGCATCATGATGTGGGGATGTTTTTCAGCAGTCTGGACTGGGAAACTGGTCAGAGTTGAGGGAAAGATGGATAGTGCTAAATACAGGGATATTCTTGAGCAAAACCTGTACCACTCTGTGTGTGATTTGAGGCTAGGACGGAGATTTACGAAATCATCTGTCTGCACCTGCCAGCAGGAAACTGTCATATGATAGTGGTAGTCATACTGCAAATATACATGATGTTCAGCTGTCGTCGAATGGGTAAATATTTAGGCGTACTTTCAGTATAAGCCTTAAGCTCATCCCTACTGGTCAGTATAATTCAGCTTGCTTCTTCTGAGCTCAAGCTTTTCTGGTTCCACCGCACAGTGATGAGCTCATCTCCCTCACTCTGCTTTCGTCTCCTATCAGCATGTTCCTGGTCAGCACATGAACTTACTGCCTTCTTGTCCTGCTTCTCCTTCACCCCAAGTTCTGTAGTACTGGGACTACAAGAGGCTGTTATGTCATGTTACTGGCTGCCATCATGGTAGATGTGGGAGACAGATCTGACTACTTGTCTTATACATTTTTATTTTTTTTTTTAGTCTATAAGGGCCATGTTATGCCAAGATAATATGCAGCAGATAAAAATCTCTCAGATAAACGTGTTGCTATTATACCATATAGTGATCCTCTTGAAGGTCCTTTCCACTGACCACATTGTATAATACATTTTTTTTTTTTTTTTTTTACCGAAAATGTCAAGAGCTGTATAGAAAAGACTAGAATGTAAAAGTTTTACGACACTGTCCAGATGTAGTTATTTATGAATATATGAAGACAAAACTTTCTAGATTTATCTTGATTGTACTCAGAACAAGACTCTGTGAGGTCTAATTGGAGTCATTCCACCTATGTATCCCGGCACAAGGACATGCTAATAATTAACTCCATTAACAAACCAGTAGCAAGAAAACAAGTTCTACAGCAGGCACCAGACAGCAATAGAAAACCCCTCAATCATATGGCTGGGTAATAATCCTAACAGCCAGCACTGCAGCCAATAGCTGAAAAGTTAATACAGAGGAGCAACGTAAACTATTTAACCAAGGTAAAAAGGTCAATAGCCTTATTAAGAGCAGTTTAAAGCATAATTAAAACTATTATTCGTGAGAAAACAGTTTTTACAAATTACTTTGGATTCATTATAACAGATTAATGAGTGAACAATACATTACCGGTGCATGGGCCAAATAACCAAAAAGTTCTTTGTAGGAGAAAAAAAACTTTAAAAACCCATCTCCAGTCAAAGAATAAACCCCAAAATGGCACCTCGGCATATGTAGAGCAAGCAGTTCCAGGTCACATCATGTCTGTTCAGCGTTTAGGATAATTGCCCCAAAAATTGGGATGCTCTGATATGCCAACTCCAATGAATTCCAGTGACGGGCAGCTTCAATAACCGACTGAGGCAGGCAGAGCTGGCAGTCAAACTATAGGCACCTCTATTTTCCAGGTTTCTGGGCACTCTTCTGAAAATCCATCAAGACTCGAGAACAAGTGCATCTTGAGGTTTTATTTGCTTTAAAGTACAGGCTTTCCCAAGTAAAAATTGAACTTTCCAGTTCTATGCTAGACAAGACACCAGCAAATGCCACCCTTTCCACATTCCCCTACAATCCAGAATATTAAAATATACCAGAATCTATAGGATTTGTCCAGAAGTGTGTATGGTAAAAAGGGGTCTGATCACCTAAAAGTGGCCTTTCAATTATGGGCGCATCTAAACCACGGGTGCTCAACCTGTGGCCCTCCAGCTGTTTATTTATTTTGAGGACTTTTATAGCTGTTGCGGAACTACAAATCCCATGAGACATTGCAAGGTTGAACGGTGACAAGCATGACCCCCAAAGGCAAAGGCATGATGGGACTTGTAGTTCTGTAACAGCTGGAGGGCCACAGGTTTAGAACCCATGATCTAAATCCAAGAACAAAAAAATGAAATATTGCAGCTTACCCATCTATGGATGTGATGGCTGTGGTTTTTCTTTTTATACTTTTTTTCCTTCGTGGTCACCTGGTGATTCTGCTAGTACACTTCCTATCCAAGGGTGCCAGCACTCATTCACTGTATTGTAATTATGAAGCACGTTAAAATGTGTGACTTGAAATCTGCTAGGATGAGCAATACCTGACTTCCTGCATCTCCCTAGGAATCCCCAATTTTCTAGCTCTATTGCCATCTTCCTTGGAGTGCTGGCTGTTGCCATCCACATATAAATATTCCTTTATTCAGATTTAAAAAAATATAACAGGGACAGCAGGACTCCATTGTAATGGCTACAGTAAAAGTGCAAATCTAGAAACCGAAGCTCAAAGATATTATCAATGGAGCTCCCAAGAGTTATTGTACAGAAACTTTCTAGAGGGTTTTACGCTCTACTGTCTACCAAACCCTTAATAAATGTTTAGGTAGACTGGCAAATCCCAACTACTCCTGGGTTGGGCTGTCCAATGGTAACATATACAGAGTCTCAGGGCTCATATAGTTGAGCATTAAAATTGGGTGCTTGGTATGCGAAGCTAAAATCCCATGTATTAGATTATTACACTGATTAATCACTGACTTCTGCAACCTGTGCACTGGACCCCTGCCCCATCTCCCAAGTCCTGCGATTCCCCACTGTCGGGAATCAGGACGACGCTTTACTGGTGCGGGGATTTTAAATCCTCCTGGCTTTCTCTCCTCTCCTCCAGCGCTGACAGGATGGGCTAGGCAGATTCTGATTGGTCAGTGCCGTGCATGTGATGGTGCTGACTAATTAGAATGCCTCCTATCCGTACACGCTGAGAGGTACGGATAGGAGATTAAGCCACTGGGATTTCAAATTCCTTGACTGGAGGAGCGGCGTCCCGTTGTCTAACAGCGGAGATCGCGGGACTCCGGTACAGCGGGACCGGGGGGGGATGGGGTCCAGTGTAAGTTCACCTTACAGATTTTCTGTAAAGGTGAACTTACACTTTAAAGTGGAACTACACTGCATCTGAACACCACAAACCAAACAACTATTAATTTAAATCAAAATAGTTTTTAATATTTAACCACTTGACGACCGCCTCACGCCGATGTACGTCGGCAAGGTGGCACGGACAGGCAAAATCACGTACATGTACGTGATTTGCCTTCCGCGGGTGGGGGGGTCCGATCGGACCCCCCCCCCCCCCCGATGCCCGAGGCGGTCGTCTTTTGTCCCACGGCGATCGGAGGTAAGGGGGAGGCCATCCGTTCGTGGCCCCCCCCTCGCGATCGCCGCCGGCCAATCGAATCATTCCTTTGCTGCTGTATGCTAAACAGCAGCAAAGGAAATGATGTCATCTCTCCTCGGCTTGGTAATTTCCGTTCCGGCCCGAGGAGAGAAGACAGGTATGTGAGTGCACAACACTACACACACACAGTAGAACATGCCAGGCACACAAAACACCCCGATCCCCCCCCCAATCACCCCCCCCCCCCCGTCACAAACTGACACCAGCAGTTTTTTTTTTTTTTTTTCTGATTACTGTATTGGTGTCAGTTTGTGACAGTTACAGTGTTGGGACAGTTAGTATTATCCCCCTGTAGGTCTAGGATACCCCCCTAACCCCCCCTAATAAAGTTTTAACCCCTTGATCACCCCGTCACCAGTGTCGCTAAGCGATCATTTTTCTGATCGCTGTATTAGTGTCGCTGGTGACGCTAGTTAGGGACGTAAATATTCAGGTTCGCCGTCAGCGTTTTATAGCGTCAGGGACCCCCATATACTACCGAATAAATGTTTTAACCCCTTGATGGCCCCCTAGTTAACCCTTTCACCACTGATCACCGTATAAGTGTTACGGGTGACACTGGTTAGTTCGTTTATTTTTTATAGTGTCAGGGCACCCGCCGTTTATTACGAATAAAGGTTTAGCCCCCTGATCGCCCAGCGGTGATATGCGTCGCCCCAGGCAGCGTCAGATTAGCGCCAGTACCGCTAACACCCACGCACGCAGCATACGCCTCCCTTAGTGGTATAGTATCTGATCGGATCAATATCTGATCCGATCAGATCTATACTAGCGTCCCCAGCAGTTTAAGGTTCCCAAAAACGCAGTGTTAGCGGGATCAGCCCAGATACCTGCTAGCACCTGCGTTTTGCCCCTCCGCCCGGCCCAGCCCAGCCCACCCAAGTGCAGTATCGATCGATCACTGTCACTTACAAAACACTAAACGCATAACTGCAGCGTTCGCAGAGTCAGGCCTGATCCCTGCGATCGCTAACAGTTTTTTTGGTAGCGTTTTGGTGAACTGGCAAGCACCAGCGGCCTAGTACACCCCGGTCGTAGTCAAACCAGCACTGCAGTAACACTTGGTGACATGGCGAGTCCCATAAGTGCAGTTCAAGCTGGTGAGGTGGCAAGCACAAGTAGTGTCCCGCTGCCACCAAAAAGACAAACACAGGCCCGTCGTGCCCATAATGCCCTTCCTTCTGCATTCGCCAATCCTAATTGGGAACCCACCACTTCTGCAGCGCCCGTACTTCCCCCATTCACATCCCCAACCAAATGCAGTCGGCTGCATGAGAGGCATTTTCTTTATGTCCTCCCGAGTACCCCTACCCAGCGAACCCCCCCAAAAAAGATGACGTGTCTGCAGCAAGCGCGGATATAGGCGTGACACCCACTATTATTGTCCCTCCTGTCCTGACAATCCTGGTCTTTGCATTGGTGAATGTTTTGAACGCTACCATTCACTAGTTGAGTATTAGCGTAGGGTACAGCATTGCACAGACTAGGCACACTTTCACAGGGTCTCCCAAGATGCCATCGCATTTTGAGAGACCCGAACCTGGAACCGGTTACAGTTATAAAAGTTAGTTACAAAAAAAAGTGTAAAAAAAAAAAAAAAAAAATATATAAAATAAAAAAATAGTTGTTTTATTGTTCCCTCTCTCTCTATTCTCTCTATTGTTCTGCTCTTTTTTACTGTACTCTATTCTGCAATGTTTTATTGTTATTATGTTTTATCATGTTTGCTTTTCAGGTATGCAATTTTTTATACTTTACCGTTTACTGTGCTTTATTGTTAACCATTTTTTTGTCTTTAGGTACGCCATTCACAACTTTGAGTGGTTATACCAGAATGATGCCTGCAGGTTTAGGTATTATCTTGGTATCATTCTTTTCAGCCAGCGGTCGGCTTTCATGTAAAAGCAATCCTAGCGGCTAATTAGCCTCTAGACTGCTTTTACAAGCCGTGGGAGGGAATGCCCCCCCCCACCGTCTTCCGTGTTTTTCTCTGGCTCTCCTGTCTCAACAGGGAACCTGAAAATGCAGCCGGTGATTCAGCCAGCTGACCATAGAGCTGATCAGAGACCAGAGTGGCTCCAAACATCTCTATGGCCTAAGAAACCGGAAGCTACGAGCATTTTATGACTTAGATTTCGCCAGATGTAAATAGCGCCATTGGGAAATTGGGGAAGCATTTTATCACACCGATCTTGGTGTGGTCAGATGCTTTGAGGGCAGAGGAGAGATCTAGGGTCTAATATACTCCAATTTTTTCAAAAAAGAGTACCTGTCACTACCTATTGCTATCATAGGGGATATTTACATTCCCCGAGATAACAATAAAAATGATAAAAAAAAAAAAAATGAAAGGAACAGTTTAAAAATAAGATAAAAAAGCAAAAAAATAATAAAAAAAAAAAAAAAAAAAAAAAAAAAGCACCCCTGTCGCCCCCTGCTCTCGCGCTAAGGCGAATGCAAGCGGCGGTCTGTCGTCAAACGTAAACAGCAATTGCACCATGCATGTGAGCTATCACCGCGAACGTCAGATCGAGGGCAGTAATTTTTGCAGTAGACCTCCTCTGTAAATCTAAAGTGGTAACCTGTAAAGGCTTTTAAAGGCTTTTAAAAATGTATTTATTTTGTTGCCACTGCACGTTTGTGCGCAATTGTAAAGCATGTCATGTTTGGTATCCATGTACTCGGCCTAAGATCATCTTTTTTATTTCATCAAACATTTGGGCAATATAGTGTGTTTTAGTGCATTAAAATTTTAAAAAGTGTGTTTTTTCCCCAAAAAATGCGTTTGAAAAATCGCTGCGCAAATACTGTGTGAAAAAAAAAATGAAACACCCACCATTTTAATCTGTAGGGCATTTGCTTTAAAAAAATATATAATGTTTGGGGGTTCAAAGTAATTTTCTTGCAAAAAAAAAAAAAAAATAATAACTTTTTCATGTAAACAATAAGTGTCAGAAAGGGCTTTGTCTTCAAGTGGTTAGAAGAGTGGGTGATGTGTGACATAAGCTTCTAAATGTTGTGCATAAAATGCCAGGACAGTTCAAAACCCCCCCAAATGACCCCATTTTGGAAAGTAGACACCCCAAGCTATTTGCTGAGAGGCATGTCGAGTCCATGGAATATTTTATATTGCGACACAAGTCCATCCAGTCCGTGAATTTTTGATTTCACTCTTCACTGCCTATCACAGTTTCGGAGACCATGGAATGCCCAGGTGGCACAAACCCCCCCCCCAAATGACCCCCTTTTGGAAAGTAGACACCCCAAGCTATTTGCTGAGCGGTATAGTGAGTATTTTGCAGACCTCGCTTTTTGTCACGAAGTTTTGAAAATTGAAAAAAGAAAAAAAAAAAAAAATGTTTTTTCTTGTCTTTCTTCATTTTCAAAAACAAATGAGAGCTGCAAAATACTCACCATGCCTCTCAGCAAATAGCTTGGGGTGTCTACTTTCCAAAATGGGGTCATTTGGGGGGGTTTTGTGCCACCTGGGCATTCCATGGCCTCCGAAACTGTGATAGGCAGTGAAGAGTGAAATCATAAATTTACACCCTTAGAAATCCTGAAGGCAGTGATTGGTTTTCGGGGCCCCGTACGCGGCTAGGCTCCCAAAAAGTCTCACACATGAGGTATCACCGTACTCAGGAGAAGCAGCAGAATATATTTTGGGGTGCAATTCCACATAGGCCCATGGCCTGTGTGAGCAATATATCATTTAGTGACAACTTTTTGTAAATATTTTTTTTTTTTTTGTCATTATTCAATCACTTGGGACAAAAAAAATAAATATTCAATGGGTTCAACATGCCTCTCAGCAATTTCCTTGGGGTGTCTACTTTCCAAAATGGGGTCATTTGGGGGGGGTTTGTACTGCTCTGCCATTTTAGCACCTCAAGAAATGACATAGGCAGTCAAACTAAAAGCTGTGTAAATTACAGAAAATGTACCCTAGTTTGTAGACGCTATAACTTTTGCGCAAACCAATAAATATACGCTTATTGACATTTTTTTTACCAAAGACATGTGGCCGAATACATTTTGGCCTAAATGTATGACTAAAATTGAGATTTTTTTTATTACAAAAATTAGAAAATATCATTTTTTTTCAAAATTTTCGGTCTTTTTCCGTTTATAGCGCAAAAAATAAAAACCGCAGAGGTGATCAAATACCATCAAAAGAAAGCTCTATTTGTGGGAAGAAAAGGACGCAAATTTCGTTTGGGTACAGCATTGCATGACCGCGCAATTAGCAGTTAAAGCGACGCAGTGCCAAATTGGAAAAAGACCTCTGGTCCTTAGGCAGCATAATGGTCCGGGGCTCAAGTGGTTAAAGCAAACTCCCCCATACATTCATGTCTCCATAGTTTGCTGAGAAATCACTTTGAAAAACACCCATCTAGCATTTCTGGCGACGACCAGACATTAAGGGCAGATGAATTTACTTCCTGGAATCTGGAATCTTAGCTCAGGCAGGAGGGTGTGCTTAGCTGAGAAAGCCCCTCCTTCCCTCTTAAATACTGCTGGCCCAGAAGCCAAAAGTCCGGCCTCCGCTGGCAAAAGAGCGGCATGAAGATAGCAGAGGAGCCGGCAGAAGAACTGGAACACCAGGAGAAGAGGCCAGAGAGCGGAGAAGAATCAACCGGACTCCGGGAGAAGAGGAACTGGAGGGACCCCCAAAGTCGGAAGAAGACCCCCGAAGCCGGAAGACCCCCCCCTCCCGGAGCTGTCCAATAAATTACTTTAAAAACCTGTGTAGTGTGTTTTATTATTGACTTTTTCCCTAGGTAAATGGGTAGGGGTACCATGTACCCCATACTCATTCACATAGGGTGGGGGCCGGGATCTGGGGGCCCTCTTATTAAAGGGGGCTCCCGGATTCCGATAAGACCCCCGCCCGCAGACCCCGACAACCAACGGCCAGGGTTGTCGGGAAGTGGCCCTTGTCCTCATCAACATGGGGACAAGGTGCTTTGTGGTGGGGGGGCCCCGCAGGGTGCCCCCTCCCCCAAAGCACCCACCCCCCATGTTGAAGGCATGCGGCCTGGTACGGTTCAGGAGGGGGGGGGCGCTCGCTCGTCCCCCACCCCCTTTCCTGACCAGCCGGGCTGCGTGCTCGGATCAGGGTCTGGTATGGATTCTAGGGGGGATCCCCACGCCGTTTTTCGGCGTAGGGGGTTCCCTTTAAAATTCATACCAGACTTAAGGGACTGGTATGCCCCGCGACGGGGCTCGCAAGGTGTCAATTTTGCCGATAAAAGCGGCAAGATTGACTTCCTTTTCTAGTCCCGTCGTACCTGAGTCACGTTCAAAATGAACGAACTTGTGTGGGCAAGTCCGTTCATTCTGAAAGTCCGCGGTAACTCCGGCGAAAGTCCGTCGGAAAGACGGGCGGACCTAGCCTGCCGGAAAGTCCGGTCGTGTGTAGGCAAGTCCGTCCGTTCAGGTAGTCCGCCGGAAAGACCGTCGAAACAAGTATGCCGGAAAGTCCGCTCGTGTGTACGCGGCATTAGGAAGCATGAGGTGAGTGAGCACTGTAGAATCTTGTCTGAATGACAGCAGTAGCTGGCTAATCTTCTGTATCCCACAACCAACCTGTGTGAGCCCATCACAAGGAGGCACTCTGACCGCAACCCTGTATCTTATAATACATTGAACACTTCTATTAAGTACCAGTTATGTAATCCTTGTAGCCAGACTGAGTTGTATTAATGAAGAGCTCTTAATACATGTCAAGGTGAAGGGTAATGAGGACAGGAGTTTCTAAAGTGGTTTATCAATCGCTCAGTCTTCCTCTTCGTGTTCCAGACAGTTGCAAAGATATGAATAAGTCATAAATTGTCCGTCTCTGACCTGCTGACCCGATAATCCGCTGACTGGCTTGAACAGCCCAAGCATATTATTGACTGCCTTTCACATTCTGTGAAGGTTAAAAAAAAACTTCAGCACCCCTAAGCCTGAGAGACATTGGCAGCTGAAGGTTCTCTCGGGCCACAGTGCCTCCCAGCTCCAACAGTGCACCCCAACCTCCCACAGTGGCCCACAGTGCCCCTTCAGCCACCAATGTTTTTCAGGCTCCCACAGTGCCCCCAGTCTGCTGCAAATCCTCCAGCCCTCCACAGTGCCTTCAACAGTGTCCCACAGTGCCCCTCAACTTCCCATAAAGCTCCCCCAGTCCCCTCAAGAAACCTCTTCCCCTACAAGGCCACCACGTCTGCTGCAGAGTCCCCTAAACCACTCCAAAACCCCACCCAACTCTCCAGTGTGACACCCAACCACATCCAGAGCCTGCTAGAACGTCAACACATGTTTTGCATTCCCATACTTTTATTGTGCGAGTATAAACTGTATTCCTTACTGTTGGGGAACGGAAAGTTTTGGAAATTTAACCGGCTCTGGTCTCAAAAATGTTGAGAGCCATTGGTCTAGAGCAGGGGTCTCCAAACTTTTTAAACAAAGGGCCAGTTTACTGTCCTCCAGACTTTAGTGGGGCCGGACTGTGACCAGTGGGAGTAGAAAATGCTTTAGGATGGCTGGTTATTGGGAGTAAAAAAAGTACACAGCACCCCCGTGGTTAGGAGGAGGAATAGTGCCTCATCATTGGTATTAGTGGTTAGACTAGTGCCCCAATGTTGTTGCCAGTGGAATGAAAGTGGAGTTCCACCCACTTTTACAACTCTTCAGCATCCCTCACTAAACTGTACACTGTAAACGAATTGGATATTTTTAAAAAAAATTTTCTCAGCACTTACTGTATATCTGCTGTATTCATTTTTCACTTCCTCCTCCCTGGCCGCGGCCCATCGCATCATTTCCTGTTTGCAATGCCTTCTGGGAAGGGGTGGCAACTTCCTCTGACACTGCCGTTGCTATGGAAACCTGACCTGAAACCTATTACACTGCTTGTGCTGCACTGAGCATGTGCGAGATCTGCAAGGATGAGATCCAGGAAGAAATACGGTCTGGTTTCAGATGCCCAGACTTAAGATGGCCACGGCCTGCTGTAAGTTTATAAAATAACAAACTACTGCTATAAACTAACAAAACAGACCTTAGTTTACAGACTAACTTTACTAGAATACATTAAGCTTGTATATTATAGAGGTATTTTTATTTAAAAGTATAATTTCGGCCGGAACACCACTTGAATTGTGCCCTTTCGTTGGTGTCAGTGGGGAAAATAGACAAACACAGCCCATATTCCCATTGCACACATTCTTGGAATGAGCTTTTAAGATACCAGGTGCTGTAGCGACTGGCAGCTGGATACTGGAACACACACAATCTAATGTAGATATTGGCCAGCACACCAAGGATCTTCAATTATGTCCAAATTTGTTTTTTTTAATCAAAGAAAGATCACATCACAAACCGTGTAGTGCATAGTTTTGGAGCCATGCAAAACCCCCTTTATCAGGCATGTGATAAGTGCATGCAGTCATGCAGAGGTATTTAAGTGAAAATCTGCCAATGAGAACCAGAGAGCAAATGGCTCCTCCCATTCCAAAACATCACATGACGTCATCAGTCCCACCAAAATACATATACAAAATGTCACATGTACATAAGCTGAATGCCGCTGTTGAGGAGAAGTTTGTCCGCTGTGGCTGGGGAACCATGGCAATAAGAGCGTGATGGAGATCTCTTTGGCCCCTTTAAATAATCACACATATTAAAATGTATCAATCGGGTGCACCTGCCAGATGCTTCCAATCGGAGGAGTCAGGTCAGCGTTACTGGTTGCCGAGCAAGCCAATCCACTCCAGGGTTCCGGCAGTGTATGCTCTGAGGAGCCCTGTCAACAACATTGGTCGCCAATGCAATGGAAACCAAGGACGTCAGTGTGCCCAGCTGCTGTCAGTCCCAATGCACAAAAGCTCTGTTATGGAGAGAGCGTGGGGAAGATGGTGCCCCTTCTTTGGCATTCATGGAAAGAATAGTGCCCCATCATTTGTGTCAGCGGAAGAATTTTTGCTCCATCATTAGTGTCAGTGGCAGGAATACCACCCCATTGTTGGTGTCAGGGGAAGGAATCTTGTCCCAAGGGCTGGATAGGGTCAAGCAAAGGGCCATGGGCCAGTTTGGCGATCACTAGTCTAGTGAATGATCTAAGACTGATGAAGTGTTGGCTGGTATTGGACACAGGGGGAGTGGTGATGTCATTCCCCTTGGTCATATGTTCTTCGATATCCAGAATTGCTGGGTATGAATAGGTAGGGTGACAACATCCCTTTAAATATCACTGCACTTGCCCCAGTAACAAGACTAAAACAAAGGAAACACTGTCCTGGTTTGTGTTCAGGGACCAGTCTATTTTCCTGCTGTAGGCCGATTCTGAGCCACAGGAGTTTAAACCCAAGTGCACTCCTGTGACCCACAATAGAAGTATGGCCATAAAAGATTTGGAAATCGACAGAGAAACCCAAACTCATGGGTCTCAGTAACATTTCTCTTTTAACCACATGGCGCAGTAACAACTGATGTGGCTAATTAGCAGTTCAATTGTTATCACAAGCAGAGGGAGACACCACCCCCCAATGACAGCTTGAAGTCTTTTGTGGTATTTGTGGATGAGGTTCTTTATCTTCTCAGGTGGTAAAGCTGCCCATTCCTCTTGGCACAAAGCCTCCAGTCCCTGTAAATTCTTAGGCTGTCTTGCATGAACTGCACGTTTGAGATCTCCCCAGAGTGGCTCACTGATATTGAGGTCAGGAGACTGAGATGGCCACTCCAGAACCTTCACCCTATTCTGCTGTAGCCAACGTCAGGTTGACTTTGCCTTGTGTTTTGGATCATTGTCATGTTAGAATGTCCAAGTACGTCCCATGTGCAGCTTCCTGGCTGATGAATGCAAATGTTCCTCCTGTATTTATTGATAACATACTGCATTTATCTTGCCATCAACCAAATTTCCTGTGCCACATCCCCAAAACATCAGCCATCCACCTCTGTGTTTCACAGTAGGAATGGTGTAGCTTTCAACATAGGCCTTGATGACTCCTCTCCTAATGTAGCGTTTATAGTTAAGGCCAAAAAGCTCAATTTTGGTCTCATCACTCCAAAGGACTTTGTGCCAGAAGGTTTCAAGCTTGTCTCTGTGCTGTTTGGCGTATTGTAAGCGGGATACTTTGTGGCATTTGTGTAGTAATGGCTTTCTTCTGGCGACTCGAGCATGCGGCCCATCTTTCTTTCTTTAAGTGCCTCCTTATTGTGCATCTTGAAACAGCTACATCAAATGTTTTGAGAGAATCCTGTATTTCACCTGAAGTTATTTGTGGGTTTTTGCATCCCGAACAATTTTCCTGGCAGTTATGGCTGAAATTTTAGTTGGTCTACCTGACCGTAGTTTGTTTTCAACAGAACCCCCTTATTTTCCACTTCTTGATTAGAGTTTGAACACTGCCGATTGGTATTCTCAATTCCTTGGATATCTTTTTATATCCCTTTCCTGTTTTATACAGTTCAACTACCTTTTTCCGCAGATCCTTTGACAATTCTTTTGCTTTCCCCATGACTCAGAATCCAGAAACGTCAGTGCAGCACTGGATGAAAGGTGCAAGAGTCTGTCAGGAGTCCAGAAACTCATTGACCTTTTATATATATATACACACAAATTACAAGCAAACAGATCACGGGCGAGGATGGTTACCTCTAAAAGCCATTAAAACCCCTTTGTGTCAATTTGTGTGCATGTTATCAGGCCAAAATCACCAGGGTATGTAAACTTTGGCCTGGTCTTCAAGTGGTTAAAGATTATATTATATTAGATTATATTATTTACCACTTTTTTTTTTGGTAAATGATGATCTGTACACGCAGAGCGCCTTTGCTTACAGAACACACCAGCTGCAATGCACCAATTCCGACTTGCTTAGTCTATTTTGCATGCATGATAGACAGGTACACTTTCATGTATATAATACATCTACAGGTAGAATGTGTAATGTCAAAGCTCCACACAGAAAGAGTAGCTGTCTTTTGCATTGACGTGCATTTTTATAGGCAGGTGCTGTAGCGGTTTAAACTGCAGACCTGTTACTCCCTGGGGAAATCAGTTTTTTTTTTTTTCCAACAGATCCATCAATTCAGAGAGGCAACACAGAAAGCTACAGAGCTCTGCAAAGTTATGCTGAGCAGCCAAGAATATTGTCTGTGAACAAAATGTAAATCCATTTACTCTACACTTTTCAGCTGGATCAGGAGAGGAATAGAACAAAAAATGATCCAGGAGGTACAGGTAAAATGACTGATCCTTGGGTTAGGTCACATGACCCTTTTAAAGCGTTCGTTCACCTATATAATAAAATGTATAGTGCAATTAAAGGGCCCCAGTAGTTTCCCAATTGTGGTGTCATATAGAGAAATTGATCTTGGTTTAAATGAAATACCTGTAGACCAAGTGAGTCTTCTTGACCTTGTCCACAGAAAACCAAAGTAACCTTCGGGACTGAATTACATCTATGTGATGTGAGAATACACACATTACCACAACGCACGTTTGCAACACCATTCATTCTGAAAGCGCCTCAATGTACTAAAGCAACGCATATAGTTTACCACTCACTGCAATGCAGCATAGCACAGTTCAGTAAAGATTCTGTGACTTGTACGATTTACTGGGACATCTGGTGCATTGATTTGGCTACCTTAAACAGAATGAACATTAACATGTGATATAGTGTACAAATGCAGTAAAGTGCACTTATCCTTTAAGTCAGGGATCTCCAAATTTTTCAGTACGAGGTCCACATGGTATGGTTTACAAATTTTCAATGGCAAAAAAAAAAAAAAATCAGTTTTACAAATGAATGGAAATTAAGTTTTGATCGCTTTTGTGCTTAACAGGTTTTCTACCTTCATGCATTCTGTGCATGAAGGTATAAAACCCTCCTGTATGTTGCTCCCCCTCCACAGCCCCCCGATAACTCACCTGAGCCCCCTCTTGATCCAGCGTTGTGTACGGGAGCCCCAGCTGTCCACGGTCTCTCTCACTCATTGGCTGTGTCAGTCTCAGCCTGTGAGCAAATGAGGAGAGAGCAGGGGGTGGGGCCGAGCCACGGCTCTGTGTGTCTTATGAACGCAAAGAGGCTCGGGAGCGAACATGCACCAGTGCCCCCATAGCAAGCGGCTTAGTATTGGGGGCACTGATCAAGCGGAAAGAGCCAGGAGCACCGGCGGGGGACCTGAGAAGAGAAGGATCAGGGCTGCTCTGTGCAAAACCACTGCACACAGCAAGTACACTATATTACCAAAAGTATTGGGACGCCTTTACACACACATGAACTTTAATGGAATCCCAGTCTTAGTCCATAGGGTTCAATATTGAGTTGGCCCACCCTTTGCAGCTATAACAGCGTCAACTCTTCTGGGAAGGCTGTCCACAAGATTTAGGAGTGTGTCTATGGGAATGTTTGACTATTCTTCCAGAAGCGCATTTGTCAGGTCAGGCACTGATGTTGGACGAGAAGGTCTGGCTCACAGTCTCCGCTCTAATTCATCCCAGAGGTGTTCTATCGGGTTGAGGTCAGAACTCTGTGCAGGTCAGTCTAGTTCCTCCACCCCAAACTCGCTCATCCATGTCTTTATGGACTTTGCTTTGTGCACAGGTCCAAATCATTTGGTGGAGGGGGGATTATGGTGTGGGGTTGTTTTTCAGGGGTTGAGCTTTGCCCCTTAGTTCCAGTGAAGGGAACTCTTAAGGCGTCAGCATACCAAGACATTTTGGATAATTTCATATTCCCAACTTTGTAGAAACAGTTTGAGGATGGCCCCTTCCTGTGCCAACATGACTGCACACTAGTGCACAAAGCAAGGTCCATAAAGACATGGATGAGTGAGTTTAGGATGGAGGAATTAGACTGGCCTGCACAGAGTTCTGACCTCAACCCGAAAGAACACCTTTGGGATGAATTAGAGTGAAGACTGTAAGTCAGGCCTTCTCGTCCACATCAGTGCCTGACCTCACAAATGCACTTCTGGAAGAATGGTCAAACATTCCCATAGACACACTCCTAAACCTTGTGGACAGCCTTCCCAGAAGAGTTGAAACTGTTATAGCTGCAAAGAGTGGACCAACTCAATATTGAACCCTACGGACTAAGACTGAGGTGCCATAAAGTTTATGTGCGTGTAAAGGCTGGTGTCCCAATACTTTTGGTAATATAGTGTATAACAAAAAACATTTATATTACTTTAGAAACTTTTTTTTTTTCTTAATTTTGGATAGATTAAGGGAGGGTTATAACCCCTGTAAGGTTTATTCTTGCCATCTGACATGCTGGAAGGTTAATTGACACCGGTCTAAATTGGCCCTAGTATGTGTATGTATGAATGTGAGTTAGGGACCTTAGATTGTAAGCTCCTTGAGGGTAGAAACTGATGTGAATGTACAATAGACAGCGCTATACAAGTACAGTACCTATAATAAATAAAAAATCTCTCTCTCATTGTGGAGATTTTTTTTCATATAATCAAAAACAAGAAGTGAGAGAAAATACTTCTAAAGTGAGGATATCCTTCTGGTCGCCAGGGTCACCAGAACTGGTATCCCCATTGGAAGATTTCCCCACTATTATTGTTCTGGGGACAACCCAAAATTTGAGATTTTCATTCACTTTCAATGGGAATGGTAAACAGGACAAATAGGGTGAATCTCCCTAACATGGGTACAGAGGACAATAAATACATGGCTGGCAGGTGATCTAATCCATCTCCACTCTTTACCAAAACTAAGAAAAGGTTTTG
The DNA here is from genome assembly GCF_042186555.1 of Aquarana catesbeiana. NCBI lineage: Eukaryota > Metazoa > Chordata > Amphibia > Anura > Ranidae > Aquarana > Aquarana catesbeiana. The sequence goes on from NC_133327.1 coordinate 62,671,486, forward strand.
CCTTTACAGTAGTTATACTTTTTGTGAAACAAACCCTCTTTACATCAGAATCCTACATCAGCAGGGTACATCAGTGCTCTGACCAGAAGCCTCCCTTAAATCAGGGTGCCCATCAGGGTCCGCCCTTACATCAGGGTGCCCATCCATCAGGGTGCCCTTACATCAGGGTGCCCATCCATCAGGGTCCGCCCTTACATCAGGGTGCCCATCCATCAGGGTCCGCCCTTACATCAGGGTCCGCCCTTACATCAGGGTCCGCCCTTACATCAGGGTCCGCCCTTACATCAGGGTCCGCCCTTACATCAGGGTCCGCCCTTACATCAGGGTCCGCCCTTACATCAGGGTCCGCCCTTACATCAGGGTCCGCCCTTACATCAGGGTGCCCATCCATCAGGGTCCGCCCTTACATCAGGGTGCCCATCCATCAGGGTCCGCCCTTACATCAGGGTGCCCATCCATCAGGGTCCGCCCTTACATCAGGGTGCCCATCCATCAGGGTCCGCCCTTACATCAGGGTGCCCATCAGGGTCCTGCATTACTTTGGATACAAATGGAGGGCGACGAAGCAGCGGAGACTGCACACATCAGTTGCGGGCCAAGTAAAATCTTGTAAAAAGTGTAAATCAAAGTGCAAATCATTATTTTGACCTGAGGCTGCAAGTTTGCACATTTCAACTCCCCCCCCCCCCCCCCCCCCCCCTTCTCTGACTCCACTATAGACCTTGTTTAACAATCATTTGAAGAAAATAAAAAAGCTTCCTTCTGCCAGCAGGCTCATCAGTAAACAAGGTGTGCCTGGCATCCAAGGTGTTCCTGGGTCACAAGTCCAGTTGAGCGTGGACATTGTTTAAACATCATGAGCACTGAACACACACAATAGATTCAATAACAGCAACTAGTACAATGTTCGTCATCACCAGACCCAACATGAGGACCTCAATGTACTATGTACTGTACATATCTGTATTTAGAGCTTTGGTGTAGGAAAAAAAAAAGGAACAACTGCAACTAAACGCAACCATGGGGAGCAGTCTATCTGCCGACCACCTCTATGGCTACTTAGATATAAGAGAAAGCTCACCAATCTTTAGTGTGGAAGATTGTGTTATAAAAAGTAAAGATTATTCTTCAATTCGGGGCAACTATGCATCCAGAATCACTGTTTGTTGGCCATTATAAGTGTAAAGAAGCCATGGTTTTGGTGATATAGGGGTTGTTGAGCAGTGAAGCTGTATAAATAGTTACGATGATGTGGGCTAAAAGGGAGAAAAAAAAAGGATAAAAAAAAAATGGGGACCAATTCCTCATTTTAGAATAGAGGGCGCAGCATTGCAAATCATCCCATTATGCCCTGCAACCTGCTGTGCATCCAGAAGTGCTGATTTACATCACAGATACAGCTTAACTTTTTTTAACTTTTTTGCATGCACCTATTTCAGGGTTGTTGGCGATCACCATCATGGCTTCTAAGGAGTACGACTTGTGGACCATTAAGCCAGTATAATCAGACAGGTCAGGATGAGACTAGAATTAAAGGAAAAACCCTCTACTATACCAGAGCAAAGCACAATTGTGCTTTGCTCTGGTGTAGGTATCTGCATGCTTCACTTGCATTGCAAATGCCAAAAATAATGCTTATTCATCATTCCTCTAGAAATAAAAGCACTCTATGGACACGTCGCCATGCATAAGGCTGCATTTAAAAAAAAAAGAAAAGAAAGGGACATGAGAGGTCTTCTTTAGGATCTGTCCACCCCAATATTGTGCTTTGCAGTGTGTTGCAATGTGTACGTGGCATGTCATGCGTGGACAAGGTGACAGGGTCTCTGTAGACAGCATCTCGCAACGTGTGTGTGTATATATATATATATATATATATATATATATATATATATATATATATATATATATATATATATATATATATATATATATATACACATACATACATATATACACACACTCTTTAAATGGCATCCCAGTCTTAGTCCGTAGGGTTTAATATGGAGTTGGCCCACCCTTTGCAGCTATAACAGCTTCCACAAGGTTTAGGATTGTGTCTATGGGAATGTTCGACCATTCTTCCAGAAGGGCATATGTGAGGTCAGGCACTGAAGTTGGACGAGAAGGCCTGGCTCGCAGTCTCTGCTCCAATTTATCCCAAAGGTGTTCTATCAGGTTGAGGTCAGGACTCTGTGCAGGCCAGTCAAGTTCCTCCACCCCAAACTCGCTCATCCATGTCTTTATGGACCTTGCTTTATGCATTGGTGCGCAGTCATGTTGGAACAGGAAGGGACCATCCCCAAACTCTTCTCACAAAGTTGGGAGCATGAAATTGTCCAAAATGTCTTGGTATGCTTACGCCTTAAGAGTTCCCTTCACTGGAACTAAGGGGCCAAGCCCAACCGCCGAAAAAAAAAAAAACCCACACCATAACCCCCTCCACCAAATGATTTGGACCAGTGCACAAAGCGAGCTCCATAAAAACAGTGGAGCAGGTCACATACCTGGTAAGGCTGGGGTGATCCCAGCCCAAGCAAACAGAAAGGTACCTGATGAGAAGAGTGTACAGCCACATTTCTCTATTAGGGTTCCTCCATAGTATGAGCAATTACTGCCTTTAGAAAAGTTACCAATGGCTTTTAGGCTTCTGAAAGAGGGAGATTCTTCCCATCGACAACCAATGTAAAGTGGTCCTTTTCCTGCTGACTATCAGTGTAATGGGACCCTTCTCATTAACCATGGAAGGTGGTTCTTCGCCCATCAGCCATCATCGTAATGAGGCTACTCTCTCAATGATCAAAAAATGTAAGGCAGACCTTCTCCCTCTGACCATCATGGTAATTGGGCCCCTCTTTCAATGATCACCAGTGTAAGGTGGCCCTTCTCCCACTGGCCATAATCATAATGAGGCTCCTCTCTCAATGACCAGCAATGTAAGGCGGACCTTCTCCCTCCGACCATCATGGTAATGGGGCTTTTCTTTCAATGATCACCAGTGTAAGGTGGCCCTTCTCCCATTAAACACCAAACTAAGGGGGCCCTTCTTCACTGACCACCAGCAAAGAGGGCACTTCATTAACCACCAGTGTAAGGTGCACCATTACTGCTGAAACCAATTGTGTTATATAGAGCAGCCCCGGGTGTCAAATACTTAAAGTAGGTCACGTTTCTTACCCTTTTATTTATTCCTTAACCTAAACCTCTGTTCATGGCAATTTACCCTGAGCTGTTCATATAGTAATTGTCATCAGGGGTTCCTTGAGACCCCAAAGTGATTCAAGAGTTAAAGGGTGGAGAAAAGCTGGCTTCTAGAAAATACTGTATGCTTTCCTCTTATATTACAGAGGGTGTATCTAGGTCACTACCTTGGTCTATTTCTCTAGCGGTGCTTCTCTTGGCAGGCTGGATGAGGTGTGAATGTTATTGGCTCCTGGGGCAGAGTGACATCAGCCATGTAAACACTGGTTTTGCGATAATATTGTTATTTTAACACTCCAAATACACATGCCTATGAGAGGTGTTGCTGGCGGGCTGTGCTGGCGTTGGTAAGGGAGGCAATGTTCTCCTTAACTGACACCATTTAATTAGAATTTTCAGAGCAGCAGAGGTGCGGTGTATGATTGCTGGAGGCGGAAGAGCCTACATTTTTTAGTTCTTAGTGCTAACACTTTAATGCAGTCTCCCTCAACCAATTTTACCCCAGAGGAAGTTTGAAAATAATTAACAGTTCCCAGGGAACCCTTATAAAGTGAATTGGGTGTCTGAAGGAAAAATGGCCCTTACATTGCTGGTCAGTAGAAAGAGTGCCCATCCTAGATTGGTGGTCAGGATGCCACTCTTGCATACATCTAAAACAGGGGTCTACAGTCTCTAATACAAAAGGGCCAGCTTATGGTCTTTCAAACTATAGGAGGGCCAGATTGTGGCCTCCGGGAGAAGAAAATGTCCTGGAATCAGTGGGACTAAACAATGCCCCATCTTTGGTGTCATTAGGAGAATAGTGCCCTATCGGTGTCAAAGGAAGCAATTGTGCCCCATCGTTGGGGTCATTGGGAGAAATTGTGCCCCAGCATTGGGGTCATTGGGAGAAATTGTGCCCCAGCATTGGGGTCATTGGGAGAAATTGTGCCACAGCATTGGGGTCATTGGGAGAAATTGTGCCCCAGCATTGGGGTCATTGGTAGAAATTGTGCCCCAGCATTGGGGTCATTGGTAGAAATTGTGCCCAAGCATTGGGGTCATTGGGAGAAATTGTGCCCAAGCATTGGGGTCATTGGGAGAAATTGTGCCCCAGCATTGGGGTCATTGGGAGAAATTGTGCCCCAGCATTGGGGTCATTGGGAGAAATTGTGCCCCAGCGTTGGGGTCATTGGGAGAAATTGTGCCCCATTGGTGTCAGTGGGCAGAATAATATCCCATTGTTTGCATTAGTGACAGGAAGCGTGCCCTATTGTTGGGGTCAGCAGATGGAATAGTGCCCCATGGGCCAGATAGAAGCAGGCAAAAGGCTACATATGGCCTCTGGGTCGCAGTTTGGAGACCAGTTATCTGGTGTTATGCTGCTGGCCCCAGAACTATGCAGACACCATCAGATGGGAGGGCAATCAGCCACAGTTTAAGGAACCCCTAGAAAGCTGTGAAGATACCCTATGGTTCCACAGAACCATGCTTGAGAAAGGGTGCACAAGACCATACTTTCTCAATTATTTTACACCAGAGGAAGAACGCTGGTTGATAACAGCTGCTTTAATACATCAGATCCCGTGTAAATACTAGAATTCAAAATAAGATGGCTGAATGTATGACATCCCAGCCACTTCCCCAGCCTGGTAACATAATGCTGATGAAATCTCTCTATGACCCTGACACAAGCGATAAATCTATATCCTCTCTGCCTCTAAAATGGCACATTGTCTCAATTTACCAGAAAGCCTATATCCTATACCGAATAATGACTAGGGCACAGTTTGTGTACATAGCAAAAAAATGTATATTTATATATTCATATTCCCTTCTAGATTGTAAGCTCTAACGAGTAGGGCCCTCTGATCCCTCCTGTATTGATTTGTATTGTAACTGTACTGTCTGCCCCCATGTTGTAAAGCGCTGCGCAAACTGTTGGCGCTATATAAATTCTGTATAATAATATCTCTCTCTCTCTCTCTCTCTCATTGCAGTTACACTGAACATTAAAGAGTCTATTTAAAACCCACTCCTGCAGCCCCTTCCCACAGATGCAACAGAATATGAAGGTGGTCAGTTATGAAGGAGTATACCTGGGTTGGAGTGGGCTTTAAAAGCACTTAATGACCACCCACTGTAGATATACTGTGGCAGGGCGGTCGCTCTGCGCCAGATCATAGGCTTAGTATGTGATCTGACATTTACGGGTCTGGGGTGCGTGCTGCTGGCGACCTGCTCCTGCCGATTTCACACAGCGGGAGCCAAGCAGCAGTACCGCGGACTCCAAGTCTGCGGCACCGCTTATTACACAAGACAAAAGGCAGAACAACAATCTGTCTATGTAAACAAGGCAGATTGTTGTTCTGTCAGAAGGGAAGGCATTGAACCTATGTTTCTGCAAAGCATCTTCCCCACAGTGAGTAAGCACAACCTAGGCACACAGTTAATCCTTTGATCGCCCTTGATGTTAACCCCTTTCCAGCCAATGTCATTAGTACAGTGACAGTGCATATTTTTTAGCACTGATCACTGTATTGGTGTCACTGGTCCCCAAAAAGTGTCAAAACTGTCCGATTTGTCCGCCGCAATATCGCAGTGCTACAAGTTGACTGCTGCCATTACTCGTAAAATAAATATATCCCATAGTTTGTAGACGCAATAACTTTTGCACAAACCAATCAATATACGCTTGTTGGGATTTTTTTTACCAAAAATATGTAGCAGAATATATATTGGCCTAAACTGATAAAGAACTTTGATTTTTAAAAATGTATTGGGTATGTTTTATAGCAGAAAGTAAAAAAAAAATGTTTTAAAAAATGTCGGCCTTTTTTTGTTTATACTGCAAAAAATAAAACCCGCAGAGGTGATCAAATAGCACCAAAAGAAAGCTCAATTTGTGGGAAAAAAGAACAATTTTTTTTTATTTGTGTACAGCATCGCACGACCACGCAATTGTCAGTAACGCAAAAAAATGGCCTGGTTATGAGGGGGGGGGGGGGGGGGTAAACCTTCTGGAGGTCAAGTGGCAGGAGCGACATCGCAGCTCAGCCAACCAACCAAGAGGCCAAAAAGTTGAGAATGTGGAAGAAGACCTGGCAGCCGTGGACGCATAGGTGCAACAGCTTGGCGTTAAAGCCCACTTTTCCTGCTGCATCATACATACCTTATGTGGTCAATGAGAGGTTAATGTTTCCAGTGGAGATTCTGTAAGGTGAAGGCCCCGTAAACCAGGTCTATATAAACACACACTATCCTGTATAACACTTTCCCCACACAAACACACCAATCAGCTGCTATTTCTGGACCTTTATGTGTTTACTATGATGTGAAACGAAGAAGGATATTTATAGATCACAGATCGTTCAATCGGCCTGCTTTGTAAACATCACACCCCATGCAGAGAAATGTCCGTCCAGCTTCATAGGGTAGCGGAAAATATTCTATTTATGTGTCCCACACACGCAGGCCACTGTAAGGGCGAGACTGTATATTATTATAACTGAAATAGCTATCGCTCCAAGCACAGGCTACAAAGTTTATGAATAGTTACCAAATTATCACATCTAAAAAGAGTGAGATATTGTTTAAAGCTAAACTCAGGGCACAGAAATGTCATTTAAATTACACTCCTGCACAGCTCCGAAGGATGAAAATCCACTTTGTGTGCTCCAGTCCCTGCTGCAGAGAAATACCCCCAAAACAGATTACCGCCTCCATTCTTTACTGTAGGAATGGTGTTATTTGGATGGTGAACTATATTGGATTTCCGCCACACATTTGGATTGATGTTGAGGCCAAATAATTCAGTTTTAGCCTCATCTGATCATAACACCTTTTTCCACGTGGCCTCAGAATCTTCAAGGTGCGTTTAAGGTGTCAGTGGGCAGAATAATATCCCATTGTTTGTGTCAGCGACAGAACGAGAATGGGGATCTACGTGTAAACACACAAATCCCGGTTCTGTCAGGGGAGTAGAGACAGATCGTTGTTCCTACTAAGTAGGAACAACGATTTGTCTCCTCCCCCAGTCAGTCCCATCCCCATACAGTTAGAAACAGTTAGCCCCTTGATCTCCTCCTAGTGTTAACCCCTTCCCTGCCAGTGACATTTATACAGTAATCAGTGGCTATTTTTAGGTCTGATCGCTGTATAAATGTCAATGGTCCCCCTCAAAAAAAAAAAAAAAAAAAAAAAAAAAAAAAGGTGTCAAGTGTCCGATCTGTCCCCTGCAATCTCGTAGTCACAATAAAAATCGCAGATAGCCGCCATTACTAGTAAAAAATAATCATTAAAATGACAAATCTATCCACTATAACTTTTGCGTAAACCAATCAATATATGCTTACTACAATTTTTTTTAACCAGAAATATGTAGAAGAATATGAAGTAGTTTTACATTTTTTGGGGGGATATTTATTATAGCAAAATATACAAAATATTGTGTTTTTTCAAAATTGACGCTTTTTTTTGTTTATAGCGCAAAAAATAAAAACCGCAGAGGTGATCAAATACCACCGAAATAAAGCTCTATTTGTGGGAAAAAAAGGACATCACTTTTGTTTGGGTACAACGTCGCATGACCGTGCAAATGTCAGTTAAAGCGACGCAGTGCCATATCGCAAAAAATGGCCTGGTCGGGGGGGGGGTGGGGGGTGGGGGGATGGGGTGGTGATGGTAAAGTGGTTAAACCCCATTGAAAATCTGTGGAATGACTTGAAGACTGCAGTCCACAAACGGTCACCATCAAATTTAAGTGAACTTGAGCAGTTCTGCAAAGAGTGGACAAATATTGCAAATTCTAGATGTGCAAAGTAGTTAATAGAGACATATCCCAACAGACTAAAGGCTGTAATTAACCACTTCCCGCCTGTCATATAGTAAAAGGATAGTGGGAAAGTGGTTTCATTATCCTGACTGGGCGTCATATGACGTTCAGCAAGATAAGCCACTGGGGGCGCGCAGCGATCGGTGGTGTCAGTCTGGAGACACCACATCTCCGATCTAGGTAATGAGCTGATGACAGTGATGGTAGTCCCCAGATGTTTTGGAACTACATTTCCCAGATGCAGGTGCAATAACAAAGGCAGACTGCATACAATGCAGGTGCCAGGGCCGGTCTGAACAAATAAAAAAAAAAAGTGTTATTTCAATTTAGCTGCAAAAGTGGAATTACACTTTAAACTTCAGCTTTAAGTAATACGGAAAACAAGAGCAACTTTTTCCTGCAGATTAAATACAGACTCATGAGATTTAAAGGCCTTGTTCACACAGGTGTACTTTAAAAATAGGTTAATCCAACATTTCACATTCCTGGTATGTGCCTGCTGTACCATTGCACTATGAAAAAAAAAAGAAAAGTATCCTCTTCTATTTGTATTGCTTCCCTTGTGTGAAATCCCTGGTGTTCCCGCCAGTCCTTCAGTTTTTATTAGGAAAGCAGACCATAAGAGCACATCCATCCCAGAATGGTCAGCTTTGTAGCTGTGCTGGGAACTCAGCCTGCTCTCTTCCAGTGATCCCACATGTGCTGATCAGTGATGTATTGCTGTAAAAAGCAATTGTAATGAAAAGAATCTATACAGCTCGAACAGACTCTATTTAAGAATGGAAAAAAAAAAAAGTTTTAAGTTAACTAAAACAGAGATGGTGTTTTGGGTGAAGATGGTTCTGTTGGGGACCCCATCGGTGACAACGTTCTCTGGAGATCAGTAAAGGACATGGGTAAAGCTGACAATTTCTTGTAAAAGGTCTTACAATCAGATCTGGAGCTGATAAAGACAATGGCACTACTGAGATAATTATGGATTCTGTGTGTCATTTCTGCTGTCCCGATCATTAGCTGCTTGAAGGACCGGGGGCAAAGCTGTCGGGATATTCTGGTTCTAAGGCGGTGAGGTTTGATTACAGTGTGCTGGGAACACAGAGTGCACAGCAGCCCCCATTCATTATTCAGAATACAGAGAGGAGCTGGGCTCAGCATATCTCCAACACTCCCCGCTAATGTATTAAGAAAAACAAGTGCAGGGGTCAGCCCCGGGCAGCATGCACTGTGAGAACAAAATGAAAGGACACCAGCGGTCAAACAGCTAAATACACATACATAGCAACGGTTTTCTAATGTGTTCTATGTAGAATAATGCATGTAGGCCTGTGATCCAGCCCTGCTGTACAGTACGACTGAGAAGGACAACATTCCACACATCTACAAGTTCTGCATGGCCTTGTTTCCTGCCTGTTCTGGTGGAGATCACCGTGAAATAGTTTTCAGGTATTTGCCTGGAGCGGTGTGCTATATCACTGGGCTGATTCAGTTAGGTAAAGTAGAAGATACAAACGGTGGTATTCTCTGACTGCCAATCAGAATTCACTTTTCACTGATGTGACCTCAGTCAAGAACTACTATTGGTTACTCTGGGCTACTGCTCTCAGAAGATCTCCATTGATCTTGGAATTGTCCTACTGAATAATCCTTGGTGTTTTCCATCCTTCAAAAGGGAACTCGCCAATTACTTAACATTTTTAGAGGTAAAGGTCCTACCTAGCGTGTCAAACAAAAAAAAACCCTGTTATTGCCTGAAAAAGCCTTTTCTGTGGGCCCCACTTATCTAGATAACCCTGGATTTTGGGACTGGCCATGCACGCTGTGCTGAACGAGAGATCCAGAGATTCCCCCATGCATGCAAAACAGCATGGATAGATGAATCGAATCTCCTGCTGCAGGGTATTGTATTCTGACAGCCAGCACCCCCCCCAGCTGCCAGAATGCCCAAACAGTGACTGAAACTGATTGGCTGCAGTCACAGTTCAACTGACTTTTTTTTCTGCCCAGTTCCCTCGATTAATTGAAATCGGTTTAGCCAGGTGGTAAGGGTAGGGTCACCTAAAGATGGAATTTCAGCCAGTTCATAAGAATCATACATGTGTGACTCAGGGTACATTCTCAGCACAGTGCCTGAATGCCAGTATGGATGAGCTCCTACACGTTACGTCATTCAGCACGAGCTAATGGAGAGCCAACTGAAAAAGCCATGAATAATAAGCCAGTGCTGGACTTCCTGGGCGTTGGAGGGGAGGGGAGTTCTTACAGAGTTTAGCTCAACTTTTAGTAATGTCCCCACCTATCCACCACCCGATGCCCTTACTTGCCATGAGGAAAGTCAATTTATGAATTGCTAATGCTAGCTGGGAAATACTGCCCCTGTACTACAGGCACCAAGTTCATGCAACTTACATTTTTAAAGGCAAAAGGCCTACCTAGGGTGCCATGAAACCTCTGATACTAGCTGAAACAGCCTTTTTTGTGGTCCCCGCTTATTTAGGTGTCTTGCCGGATTTCTGGAGTAAAGCTGGCCATACATGCTGGACTGAACGAAAAAATTTAATAGATTCCCTCATTCATGCTCAACAGCATAGAATAGATGGATGAATCTCCTGCTGTTGGCTATTGTATTCTGACAGCCAACACCTGCAGCTGTCAGAAGACCCAAAGTGTGACTGTAGCTTGTTGGCTGCAGTCACTTTCAGTCAAAAGTCTGTCAAGCAAGCAGGGCCAGTCCCAGCTCAAATAGGATGGAGTTCGAGCCGTATATGGCCAGATCATTTATTACATAAAAACTTATATAGTGCCGTCAATTTACGCTGTGCTTTACACATAGTATGTATTGTACATTTACATCGGTCCCTCCCCTCAAGGAGCTTACAATTCAAGGTCCCCAACTCACATTCATATATACACGATACTAGGGCCAATTTAGTCAGGAACCAATTAACCTACCAGCATGTCTTTGTGTTATGGGAGGAAAATCGGAGTACCCAGAGGAAACCCGCACAGGCACAGGAAGAACATGCAAACCCCATGCAGGTAATGCCAGGCTTGGGATTCGAACAGACAACTCTGTCTGTCCATTATAGTAGATTATATTAGCACTAAACCGAGGTAAAAACAAATCGTGAACAGGTAGAATCTTTATCGTAGAAGAAACACACTATGGAGGGGCAGTCACTAAAACTGGAGAAGGCAAAATCTGCTGCAGCTCTGCATAGACACCAATCAGCTTCCAGGTTTTATTGTCAAAGCATAACAGAACAATCTGAAGTTAGAAGTTGATTGGCTACCATGCCCAACTGCACCAGGATCTGTGTGCTCCAGTTTTCGTAAGGCCCCTTTCACACGGATAATCTGATCAGGTCCACCTGTAAATTCTTCAGGCAGACCTGATCGGACCCTCTAGTCTGTATGGAGCGGTGGATGTCACCGGACACACCGCTGCCATCTCATCTGATCCGCCAAACACAGACGGATGGTAATCCTATTCTCCAGTCTGGCGGATCAGATTCCATCCGATTGCCCCATAGGAGGAGGAGAGCATGCTGTCTGCATAGAAGACACAGACCTGTCATCCGCCTGCTCAGCAGGGATCAGCGGAGAGATCCCCTGCTGAGCAAGTGGATTACACTTAGCAGAGGCACCCGTGTGAAAGGGGCCCAAATCACCCTGTATCTCTTCTGCAATAAAATAAAAAACTTAGCTGCCTGTTCACAATCTTCTTCCAAATGTACACTAAGTTGCGCATGTGAGGCTCAGGGTATATTCTCAGCACACTGCCTGCGTGCCAGTATGAATGAGCTTCTCCATATGTGCAAGAGTTACGCAATTCCTTGTTAGCTGGTCAAAGCAGCCCAAGACTCTGCACCCAAAAAAACTCCAGGGAGAAGATGCTGGCACCAAACCTATGGATGTTGGAGGGAAGTATTTGCAGGGTTAATTTCTGCTTCAAGTCACATCCCTGTAGGTACACCCCACCTACCCACCATGCTCTTGTCTAATAAAAAAAAAAAAAAAAGCCCTCACTTGCCAAGAGACTCGCAACGTGTTTTAAGGAGAACCAGTTAGAACAGATTCTCCCTAACCTCAATTCAGCACCTTGTGGACCTCATCTACATGCAGGCAGCTGGGAAATTTTTTTTTTCAAACAAAAAGTGGCAATGAAAACAGAGAAGGCTATGGCTGATTACACAGCACACTAGACTAGGCCAGGAAGAACTTAAAGTAGAACTAAGTTCCACTCTACTCACCTCTCCTCCAATGATGGGACATCCGCAAGGTTCCTCACTGGTGCCAACATCTACGGCTGATATTTTTCCAGGCCCGGTACCTTGGCATGCAAGTACAGTGTACATTCAAAAGAAGTCTGCCAGCAGCTGGAGAAGAAGCTTTTATTGAAAAAACAGGCTTAGGCCCTGATTTACTACCAGACTGATAAATAAAAATCAGATTGACATAGGAGTTTGCCAGTGGTGCACTATAGTAGTCACACAAAATTGAATGCATGGTTATAGATGACCCAATGATAAATGTGAAAACCCAATGATGAATATAAAAAATGTTTGCATGCATGTCAAAGCAGCGCTATAGTCCACAAAGTGTTAAATATCAATAGGCGGTAAGGGGTGCTTTATTGCACCCACTGCACGATCTTTAAACGTTAACACATACTATATAAGAAAATGTACTTTCTGCAATAGGAAGCTTTCCTGTAAGAACGTTTTTTTCTTTTGTAAAATTCAGCTTTAAAAACATGTAATCCACTCACTTTTTCGCACTAGATATATGCAGGTCATCGCTAGGGCTCACAGAAAACAATTCTGGTGTCATGTCATTGCACAACAGTGTAATGGCATTAATAAAGTTAAAGAAAAACAAAAACAAAAAAAAACAAAAACAAAACAAAAAAAACAAGCAGTGCAATGTGCTGAGCTGACACGGCACTAGCCTGTACGGTCCAACGCCGTGTTTTACCAAGCAGGCTAGCGTGAACGTCTCCTTAATGAGTTTTAAGCACTTAAACTTCCACTAGAACCAGTAAGCTTATCACATTTGTTCTGGAAGGAACTGCTGCCTCTTGTTATGGGATTCTCCACCCTCCTTTTCATGGTTCAATAAAAAAGGTATTAACATTTTTCAAAAGGTATGATGTAATTCTAGAAAACCCAATCCAACATTCATTTTGTAACTTGGACTGGAGAGCTGGAATCTGGTAGCTCTGGCCAGTCATTTACCTATAAAGACCTCTACTGCATTGCGTGTTAGTTCCTTCAACTAAGTGCACACTGGAAAACGCATCATAACAAATCAACACAGCCAGGCTGGCCAAAATCTTGTGTAGGCTGCAGTTTTAAGACTTGCATCGTCCTTGGTGTCTACTAAAAGAAATAAGCCAGCGGCCTCTGTCATAGCCTATCAGTGAAACACGGCATGAAGAGGTCATCTGAGGGCACCTTCCTGCCTGCCACAAGAACCAACTGTTAAGGCTCCTGGAAGCAGTGCCCACATCATAGAAAGTAGATTGCAAGCTCTGTGGATTGGTTATACCTACACCTGCAGAACTCCACTCAAGAGATTAATGGAGATTAAAAAAAAATTCAGTGGATGTGACTAATGCCTTTATTATCTTGTTATTTTCAGAAGACAGAACAAGCCTCACCTCTAGTTCTTTCAGTGAGTTCTCTACTTTTAAAAGGTCTGTCAAGGTAAAATAAAATAAAAAATGCAGTTCATCTCAGCAAGACATGTACATTTCCCTGTTTTTTTTTTTTTTAGCTCTTTAAAGGCCCTGCAAGTACAGAAAAATACCTGCTCATCTGCAAGCAATGCACTCAGTTCCCAAGTCCTGTTGTGGGCTGACAACACAGATTTTTTGAGGACTGAGCGGTGTCAGCCCTGCCCAGTTGTCTATTGCTATACTACTTTACCAGGCTGCTGCCTCCTCCCATCTCCACAGCATAAGCACTATCTGTAGTCCTAAGATAAGAACGAGAGCAGCTGATCAGACTTTAAAGCGTAACTCCATTTTTTTTTTTTTTATCAACAAAACCCATTCCCTTTGGGGTGATCTCTGTACATTGCAATGATTCTAACAATCTTTGTTGCAGATTCTTACTTTGTGTTATTCGGAAGACATCCTTGTGGGTTTTTCTGTACTTCTGTGCTGAGTGGGTGTAATGGGAGTGGTTTCATAATTATCAGTCAGCTGTGGCAGCTGCAGAGCACTAATGAGAAAAGCTGCCGGGCCTGCATCCCTTTAGACATGATTTCCAATTGGAAATAGCTCACCAAAAATACCATTTCTGTTGCAGGGGATGCCTGAAATCGGACTTGTATCTTAGTGCAGACTTGTGGGAAAATTTAGACGGTCTTCCTCTGGGTTTCAATCTTTGGCCATTTTAAATGACTAGGCCAAGAGGATGTCACTCCATTGAATGTGTGCGAGTTTTATAATCTTGGCTGGTGCTAAAATTGTACACGGAGCTACGTGTACGCACAGCTCAATGTACAGTAGTACAGTTATACACCTGCGATAAGTGCTGTCTGCGGAGTCTTGCAGGGAACAGCTGCAACTATTTAGCCTGTACCAGACAACGATAGGCCGACAAGAGCCATTGCTATCCACACAATAGCACTTGAGTGTAGAAACAGACCATCACCCCTATACATAGGCATAGACAAAAAAAAAAAAAAAAAAGTATTTCTCACCTATTGAAGTGTCCTGCCTTCTGTAATTATGTAGTAAAGCACACTTCAGTAAATGAAAAATACTATTTTTTATTCTCTTTAGAATCAAATCCTCAATACCATTGGTTGACATTACATGACTATGTAGAGGGTTCTTTACTGTAAGAGTAGCAAGGATGTGGAATTCCCTTCCACAGGCGGTGGTTTCAGCAGGAGGAGGGGGGGGGCATCGATAGTTTCATGAAACTATTAGATAAACACCTGAACAACCACAACATACAGGGATATACAATGTAATACTGACATAATCACACACATAGGTTGGACTTGATGGACTTGTGTCTTTTTTCAACCTCACCTATGTACAGTGGGGACGGAAAGTATTCAGACCCCCTTAAATTGTTCACTCTTTGTTATATTGCAGTCATTTGCTAAAATCATTTAAGTTCATTTTGTTCCTCATTAATGTACACACAGCACCCCATATTGACAGAAAAACACAGAACTATTGACATTTTTGCAGATTTATTAAAAAGAAAAACTGAAATATCACATGGTCCTAAGTATTTAGACCCTTTGCTCAGTATTTAGTAGAAGCACCCGTTTGATCTAATACAGCCATGAGTCTTTTGAGACCTGGATTTGGGGATCCTCTGGCATTCCTCCTTGCAGATCCTCTCCAGTTCTGTCAGGTTGGATGGTAAACGTTGGTGGACAGCCATTTTTAGGTCTCTCCAGAGATGCTCAATTGGGTTTAAGTCAGGGCTTGGGCTGGGCCATTCAAGAACAGTCATGGAGTTGTTGTGAAGCCACTCCATTATTTTAGCTGTGTGCTTAGGGTCATTGTCTTGTTGGAAGGTAAACCTTCGGCCCAGTCTGAGGTCCTGAGCATTCTGGAGAAGGTTTTCGTCCAGGACATCCCTGTATTTGGCCGCATTCATCTTTCCCTCGATTGCAACCAGTCGTCCTGTCCCTGCAGCTGAAAAACACCCCCACAGCATGATGCTGTCACCACCATGCTTCACTGTTGGGACTGTATTGGACAGGTGATGAGCAGTGCCTGGTTTTCTCCACACATACCGCTTAGAATTAAGGCCAAAAAGTTCTATCTTGGGCTCATCTTATTTCTCACCATCTTTGAGTCCTTCAGGTGTTTTTTAGCAAACTCCATGAGGGCTTTCATGTGTCTTGCACTGAGGAGAGGCTTCCGTCGGGCCACTATACCATAAAGCCCTGACGGGTGGAGGGCTGCAGTGATGGTTGACTTTCTACAACTTTCTTCCATCTCCTGACTGCATCTCTGGAGCTCAGCCACCGTGATCTTTGGGTTCTTCTTTACCTCTCTCACCAAGGCTCTTCTCCCCCGATAGCTCAGTTTGGCCGGACGGCCAGCTCTAGGAAGGGTTCTGGTCATTCCAAATGTCTTCCATTTAAGGATTATGGAGGCCACTGTGCTCTTAGGAACCTTAGGTGCAGCAGAAAGTTTTTTGTCACCTTGGCCAGATCTGTGCCTTGACACAATTCTGTCTCTGAGCTCTTCAGGCAGTTCCTATGACCTCATGATTCTCATTTGCTCTGACATGCACTGTGAGCTGTAAGGTTTTATATAGACAGGTGTGTGGCTTTCCTAATCAAGTCCAATCAGTATAATCAAACACAGCTGGACTCAAATGAAGGTGTAGAACCATCTCAAGGATGATAAGAAATGGACAGCACCTGAGTTAAATATATGTGTCACAGCAAAGGGTCTGAATACTTAGGACCATGTGATATTTCAGTTTTTCTTTTTTAATAAATCTGCAAAAATTTCAACAATTCTGTGTTTTTCTGTCAATATGGGGTGCTGTGTGTACATTAACGAGGGAAATAAAAAAAAATTAACTTAAAAGTGGAGTTCCCATTATAAAAAAAATAAATAAAAGTCAGCAGCTACAAATACTGCAGCTACTGACTTTTAATAACTGGACACTTACCTGTCCCAGGGTCCAGCAATGTGAGCATTTTAACTTTGGGTGCCCAGCTGTGGCATCACAGCCGGGCACCCACTGCGCATGCGTGAGCCGCGCGCCATGACTGGCCGCGCAATTATCTGGGACCAGTCACGTGTCCCAGATGATTGCCTAGAGAAGGGGTAGAGGTGATCTCCCTTCCTGCGCCGAGGGAAGTGACGTCAGGAGAGCCCAGGCGCTGAAGGAGGCAGACTACGAGGGACCCCCTAGCAACAGGCAATTAGAGGTGAGTAAGAAGAAAAAAATTTTCGCCAAATGTTTTTTTTTTTAATTTTCTTTAAGCACATTAATTTTTTTTTGGGGTGGAACTCCACTTTAAATGAATTTTAACAAATGGCTGCAATATAACAAAGAGTGAAAAATTTAAGGGGGTCTGAATACTTTCCGTCCCCACTGTAACTATGACTGGTTACAGCTCAGAATGGCGGCATATCTAGTGCAGCAACTTTTCCAAGCAATTAAGTTTTAATGAAGAACACCACACCCACACGCCAATACCAGTCATTAATAAAGTGAATAGCGGCTGCCATACACATCACCAACACAGTGTGCTCTTAAATGTTGTTTTGGAAAATTAATCTTCAGCCCTGTTCTAAAATCAATCCCTCCCAGCCTGATGAAACAGACTGAGAGGGAGACATCCATAAAGACGCAGATGAGCCTTCATTATATTGCCTGCATCTAGAAACTGGGCCATTGCTTTTAGCATTGGAAAAAAGGAAGAAAAAAAAAAAAAGACAGACATAACAAGAGACAGAAAAATAAAAGAGAAAGAGGTGGCAAGCAAGTCCAATAACTGAAATCTTATAAAAGCTTGTTATTTCAAGAGATCTTTTCAATTTCTGCAGCTTTTTTTACTCCAATAGCCAACATTCCTGGCTTGAAGGTCCTTATACAGTCACCTCCTCCTTTTATGGGGTGACAAAGTTCTGTTCCTGTCTCACCTACGCATTACCATATGCTCTGTTATGCACAGGGAACAATGTGAATTCAGCCTAGGCTTCACACCTACTTTAATAAAAGACTTGTCTAGCCTATTGAATATTATTATTCATCTGTATAACGTTATCAGTGACAAAAAAAAAAAAAAAAAAAAAAAAAAAAAAAAAAAAGGTTCCAAAATGCCCCAAGGGTAGAATTTTTTTTTTTTAATGGATTCTATAGTTAAGATTTTCTATTTGTTTTCCAACAACTTTGATTATACAAAGTCCACATTGAGAACCACAAAAACCAAAGTGACTGTAATGGAGCCAAACGTGGAAACCAGTCCAGAAAGGCAGATTACAATAAGGTGTCACAAGTGGTTCTCGAAGAATGACAACGGAATAGGAAGCTCATTTATTAATAGTTCCAAGGGCAGTCTATTGGGTGAAGCATTGATCGAGTCTAGAACATTGGAGCAAAACATCCTGCTAGCCATTAACGACAAGACAAAGGCCGGCCTGACACGGTTTGAATTTCCGGCCAGTTCAGCAGGAAGTCGATTGATCGAGTACAACCAGCCTGCTGGATTCTCTTACGATTATGGCTAGCGGCTGCTATAGCTGCTAGCAATAATTACTGTCTCCTCCTGGTGGGGGGGGGGGGGGGCAGGGGAAGCAGACAATAGCTCGACAGGAGGGATTCCCCTGTCAACACTATCTGTGTCGATGGGGGAGCCGTGCAAATTTTCACTGTGTATGGCCAGCCAACTCCATCTTTCATAGAGGTGGGTTGGGAGGTACTATATCTGGGTAAGGTTACACAAACGATTGTGAGTGGTTGTTATCGAGTGGGAGCAGATAGAAGAGGGAGAAATCTAGGGTTGGTGAGAGGCGAGAAAGTGCTAACTGGGGCATCGATTTTGGAGATGAGGGTAGTATAGAGGTAGCATTTGTAATGTTATGCCCGGGGATTATTTTGGTCGCTCAAAAAAAAAATCTGAGATTTTCCCTGTTTGCTGTCAAGCATACGCTTCATAAAACACTGAAAATCATCCCAAGTCCCCACGCGGGGGTCGGCAAGCCATTGATTGCGATCTACCAGTCAACCGTGGAGAGTCGACAGATAGATCATGAACAGAGCTCTGCCTTTCCCTAGCCTCTGCCGCTCTCATGTTCACTGCAGAGTGGAGAGCGGGAGGCATAGAGCAGGAGCGGGGGAGAGAGCTGCCTCAGTTAACTTGTCGAATTAACCTGTTGTAATGAGAATGGGACTGCTTTGGGGGATGGGAAGGCAAAGGACACTACAGTGGGGAAATGTGAATGGGGGCAGAGGTCACATTTTGGGGGGGTATGGGACACTACTGGGGAGAGGGGCAGGGGACACTACAGTGGGGGGGTGATGTGAAGGGGGGGGCAGAGCACACTATAGTGGGAGGGTGACGGTGGACACTGTTATTGGGGGGGGGCACAATGTGAAAGGGGGCGGAGGGCACTACTGTGACACACTATGTGTTCTTCATGCCATCTTTTTATTTATTTTTTTAAAGGGTGTCATCTATGAACCAATCTTTACCAGTGGAATTCTATTTCTACTCTATTTCTTCCCCTTCTTCTTACTTTTCCTTTGAAGCTCTCTCTTTTGTACCTCCTCATGTATAGGCATTGAGTCCCCTTAGACATCTTGTGCCTCTGAATCACTATTTTCTCTTGCCTAAATCCAAGAACACACGATTAGAAAATCATACAAAAAAAATACCGCTTTTGAAACGATCGTATGATAATCTTATTAGTACACAGCTTTCGAGAGCCCACGACAGTTCTTCCGAAATTATCCAAAAGGGACAAAACGCAAAACATTTTTCTCATAGGATTTTCTTTAACCTCTTCAGGACCACCTCGGTGCAGTTTTACTGCTATAGGGCGGCACCTCTGTGCCGGATTACGTATACACACACACACACACACACACACAAGTGATCCGGCCCTTCTGGGTAGGGCACGTGCATGTGCAGCGCCAGTGGCTCGCTCCTGCTGTGAGTGCACACAGCTGAAGCCCTGCAGTGGGTACCACAGACTCAATGTCCACCAGCACCCACCGATTGTCCAGTACACAGGCAGAACAATGATCTGTCTATGTAAAACAGGGCAGATAACCATTCTGTCTGTAGGGAAGGCATTGATCCACCTGCTAAGCAGGGACACGTTAACCCTTTAAACGCCCCCCTCCTTCCCAGTCAGTACCATTAGTACAGTAGTTATAAACAGAGCTGCGCTAAACCACAAACATAAAATTGTGATCGAAAAAAAAAAAAAAATATTCCAAAAGAGTGAAGGTAAATTTCCCAATATAAAATTAACCGTCCTTAATGGATAAACAAAAATCAGAGTTACAGTGCAAGCCGTGATGAGGTATATAAAAAGTCCAAATTGAGATGAAGCTCCTTCCACTGATACTAACACCATACAACACCGCAAATGAAGTGTAACCTCCACCATAAAAAAAAAAAAAAAATTAACACTTACCAGCTTGTATGAACCTCCCACCACGGAAGGTTTACACCGCTTGTGGCTAATACCCAGCAATGGCCTTTAGCCATACAAGAGGGGTATGAAGATGGCAACTCCCACGGCACAGGTGCAGCAACAATTGCAGCTCAGTCTCAACTGGAACCCTCCACGGAGCCCGTAATAAACAAAATCCACCCTCAGATTGTCATGCTCATAAATTCCTGGTTGTTCAGCCATATCCGGTCCATTCTCAGTGGTCGTCATCCCAGTTAGGTTTGCTGATCCTTAACCCTTGCTGTATTTCTTCCAAAACTTGAGAGACTCCCTTAACCCCTGCTGTATTTCTTAGAAAGCTTGAGACTCCCTGCTTCCTGAGGCAGGGCAGAAGATCAAAAATCCTGGTCACCGGGACTCAACAATACGACTTCTCAAACTGGGTCAGTAGAGACCTTCTTTCACTTACTCTGGAACTGTCCTATCATTCAGGGCTATTGGTCCCAAGCAGTTAAATTCCTGCATGACAGAATGGGTTCTCCCCTTTCCCTTTGCACCAGGCAATGTCTCCTGGATCTGTTCCCCAACCCTGATAATGATAAATTTCAATCAAATGTTTTTGCAAGAATCTCTATTCACGGCCAGAATTCCAATTGCCCGTGCATGGCTTAGGGCGCTACCTCCAACTGTCTGAGAATGGGTGGTCGCTGTTCATGCTGCCTTAGCCTATAAGTGTTGTATGCTCATAGGGGGTGTCCTACTAAGAATTGTAAAATATAGGATAAATGGCTGGACCCTGCCTCCACCTGTGTTGAAGCTGAAAGTGCCGATGCGTAAATGTACGACTTTCTGATCAAAATATTATACGTTGCCCTCATTGGTTAGGGACTCTATTATATGTGGCGCTCAATGTTCAGCTCTATGTACACTACATTGAAAAAAGTATTGGGACGCCTGCCTTTACACGCACATGAACTTTAATGGCATCCCAGTCTTAGTCCATAGGGTTCAAATTGGAGTTGGCCCAACCTTTGCAGCTATAACAGCTTCAACTCTTCTGGGAAGGCTGTCCACAAAGTTTAGCAGTGCGTCTATGGGAATGTTTGAACATTCTTCAAGAAGCGCATTAGTGATGTCAGGCACTGATGTGGACCAGAAGGCCTGGCTAGCAGTTTCCTTTCTAATACATCTTAAAGGTGTCCCATCGGGTTGAGGTGGAGAGACTTTGCAGGCCAGTCAAGTTCCTCCACCCCAAACTCACTCATCCATGTCTTTATGGACCTTGCTTTGTGCACTGGTACGCAGTCATGTTGGAACAGGAAGGGGCCATCCCCAAACTGTTCCCACAAAGTTGGGAGCATGAAATTGTCCAAACTGTCTTGGTATGCGGACGCCTAAAGAGTTCCCTTCACTGGAACTAAGGGGCCAAGCCCATTCCCCCCTCCACGAAATGATTTGGACCAGTACACAAAGCAAGGTCCGTAAAGACATGGATGAGCGGGTTATTTTTCTTTTTATGGACTGCTGTATACTTCTTCACCGGTTGGTATAATTTCCTCATACTATTATGGAAAATGTCATCGCTTTACTGTGTAACTGCATAAACCTTGTTGTATAAAATGTCACTCTGTCCTATTTATGCTCTTCTCTAATAGAGTTTGTTTATTATTAATTTAAATGGGCTGCCTAAACACAGCACATATTAACATGATATAACTTGCGTTAATGCATGCGCCCAAACACCACAGCAGTGTAGTGGTTTGAATGGCTAGAAAATTAGCTTTTAAGACCCTGAGTTACTTATTTGAATCCGCTATTACGTGACCATCCCCAATGCTTCTTTTGGTAACAAAATGCTTGCTGCTCTCTGTGCAGCCATCCAGTTTTGTTGGTAGCCCTATTTATGTGACGTCATGACACCAACACTTTACTACTAGAAGACCTGTGAAGACCCTTTGGTGGACTCTCCTGAAAGCCAATGAACATTGTCCATGTCAACTGAAAGCAATCAGGATACTGCAAGAAGAACCCTACATACAAAAGAAGAATAGGGACCCAGCCTGTCACCTGGTCATGGTTTTAGATAATAAAATTTGTGTTGTTTTTCATATACAGCATATATTTGGCTATGGCACAGATCTTGTTATTCGTAAAAAATTATTTATGAATATTTAGAATATAAAGTGTATGTGGATCAAACAAATCAATTCAGGGCTGGATATAAGCCTCTGAGGATGATTTTTTTTTGCAGTGGCAGAATTTTATTAAAGCCCAACTACAGCCAAAAATTATTTTTTGCAGAATAAGGGATGAGATTATCTCTCATGTCATCACATATTGCGAACAGTGCTCATTCAACCAGAAAAAAAAAAAATCAAGATAAAACAAAAATAGAAGACAAGTCAAACATAAAATGCAATAAACAAATAAAAAATAAACGTAAAAAAATCTCACCAAACTAAGCATTTGTAAATATGAATGTGTAAATGACGCCATATGGGCCTACGTACTATGAAAAACCCTTGCGTAAAGAAAAGAGTGTTTGGTTTGGCAATATGTCAACAGCTTCAGCAGGTAGTAAGATAACATATCACATGATATCGAATTCAATGTCAGCGTGCCATGAATGAGCTATGCTGAAATAAAACAATCCTTGGAAAAAGATAGATATGTCACTGGTTACATAGAGATAGAGGTTTGATACAGTTCCAGAGAGCGGCAGTAATGATAGAAGGGGGAAACCCAGAATGAAAAGTCCTGTCTGTAGATAAAAGATTGTTACAGTGAAATAACTGAATACTTCACAATACTATGCAAGAGGCGGGTGAATCAAGAAAAACTGCTTTTAATGAAATTTAAAAATGTAGTTCGAATTCAGCAACAAACATTCATCTTTTTTCTTGGTTAAACAAATATATTTTTATGATAATTTAATTATTATTTAAGGCCAGTATAAACTTCTTCACACATATTTGTAACACTAAAGTGATCGTAAAGTCAAAGTTTTTTTTTTTTAAATTAAAATAAAAAGAACTTGAACGAATTACCTGCTCTGTGCAACGATATTGCACAGAGCAGTCCCTTACCTCTTCCTTGGTGGTCCCCTGCTGGTGCTGCTCTGCTCCTCTTCTCTTTAAGTGGCCCATAGCAAGAGGTGTGCTATAGGGGCACCCATGCAGGCAAGCTCTCCAAGCTGGGCTGTGTGCATCCATAGACAAAACACAGCATGGCTCAGCCACACAACCCCACCCACCCTCCTCCCTCACAGGGTTTGACTGACAGCAGTCTCAGCCTATGGCTCCTGCTGCTCTCCGTGAAGCCAATGAATTCAGCAAGAGAGGAGAGTGGGGCTGGTGTTGTGGACAGCGTGGATAATAAGAGGAGTCAGGTAAGTGTTTGGGGGGGGGGGGGGGGGGGGGGGGAGTAGTGGGCACATGGGGCAATGACATGCGTGTCCCACCATTTTTTCTTGGCATGGGGATGCACAGGTGTTGCATGCATCCCCGTGCCATCGTCTTATTGTTGTCTACTGGGACACACGGCTGCATGGACACAGTCGCTGTGTCCCAATATGACATACAGGTGCGTTGGTCTCTGAACTCACACACGTCATCGCCTCGTGTAAACAGGGCATTAGCACAGCTGGATTCCATTCTTGCTGCTGGAATCTGGTGTATTTGGGTAAACACCTGTGTGAAGGAGGCCCGAAAGTAAATCTGGGCAAATAAACGGAGTATATGATGAAAATGTATAACCGAGGTTATCAGTGACAAACACATGAAAATAGTTCAGTAGATTCAGAGAAATAAGCAGCCAGAGTTGCATGGAAAGTTAGATTTCTCCTCCTAAAGTTGTCCCCCCACCATGACTCTCCATCACTCAGTAAACAAATCAACATTATACAAAAACTGCAACCTTTTAGAGTACACATTTAAAAGGAGGGATCTTTTTACCCAGACCATTTGCACATTTTGAAATAACTAGTCAGCCAGTAAGACCCCATTCACACAGGGACGACTTGTCAGGCGACCTAGTCGCCTGACAAGTCGCCTCCCGTTCTGTACTATGGAGCCATTCTAAGGGGAGCGACGCAAGTCGCTCCGACTTAGAAAAAGGTTCCTGTACGACTTCGGGGGCGACTTGGGGCGACTTGCATAGACTTCTATGCAGAAGTCGTTTTGCAAGTCGCCCGGGCATTCGTTTGCAGATCGCCTCGCTGAGGCGACCTGCAAGTCGTGTTGCCCCTGTGTGAATGGGGTCTAAAGGGTTTTACATGTGTAGCGGGTGCCCCGCGGGACCACACCTCCTGCTGCTGGATACGCAGGATAGCGTGCGCAAGCGGCGCTCCCAGAAGTGACGGCCGCCCGATCTACTCCCTCCCCTGCCACCTCATTGGCAAGGGGTCAGGGGCAATAAAATTCAGCTGCTGCAGCACAGGATTGTGGGACATGCAGTCCCTGACACAGACAGCTCTATAGCCTTCTATGGGGACAGGACTACAAGGTCCAGCATGCTCTGCAGGAAAAAGAACTAAGGACACCATTTTGCTCAGTGGGGAGCAAGGCAGTCACCACAAGGCTGGAGAAGATACTGGACCTAGGGGAGAGGTGTTGCCTCCCAGTCGGTCCACCGTTCTTTCCAGGCATCCGCGGCAGGTCGGGGACATAAAGCCTGAGAGGGGATCTCGGGGGAACCTCCAGAGGACTTGTACCAATGGCGTGAAGTGTTCCAGTGTAAGGTGGCCAGTCAGGTTACCTGAAGAGCCTGCCTGTTCCAGGATGTTCGTTTAGGCCTTCACCACAGGATTGGTGAACGGGCATTTGCCCATTGGCAGGAAAAAAGGACACTGCATGCAAACAACGTTACTTTACCTTTGCCCACACTTGTCAGAACCTTATTGATGCCCTGCTAAACAGGCACAATGTCCGCCTTGCTATTCGGATACTGTCCGCATACTGCAGTTACACTTTGCTAAGCAGGGGTTCCAATTACACCAACTAAAGTGGTCAGCAGAAGATTCAAGGCCTCCTTCTTCCAAGGGACTGAAGTTGCTGGTGCCATACGGCACGCACACACACACATATACTCAGGGCTCTGTATATGTAGTGTACAAACGGGATAGTCTGACTTGGGAGTTACGCCACTGATCACCGAGTTGGTTGCGGTGTTTAGGGTTGTTCTCTTTTCTGCCTGGATTTATAGAGCCAATTTGGAGTAGAGGTAACCAATCTGGTATAAAAAGTTGCCATTTGTGATTTGTTGCTATAAACCACTTAAGGACCGAGCCTCTTTCTGAGATTTGGTATTTACAAGCTAAAAACATTTTTTTTTTTTTTTTGCTAGAAAATTACTTAGAACCCCAAACATTATATATATCTTTTCTAACATCCTAGACAATAAAATGGCGGTCGTTGCAATACTTTGTCACACCGTATTTGCGCAGAGGTCTTACAAGCACACTTTTTTTGGGAAAAAAAATACACTTTTTTGAATTAAAAAAAAAAAAAAAAAAAAAAAACACAACAGTAACGTTAGCCCAATTTTTTTTTTTATATTGTAAAAGATAATGTTACGCTGAG